>NC_138859.1:3284463-3968595 GCF_965183815.1 Platalea leucorodia
CCTCTAGAAATCTGGGGAGGAATCGCTTCTTCCGTGGCTGTGATTATTGTTTAAAGGTGGTGACATTGTTCGCGGTTATTAATAATTTAAACCTGAAGATAAAAGCTAATTTCATTCAATTGGAAATGCCTACAATTAAGTAGGATGTAGAATTTTAACTATGTTTAACCTATATATTTACATCTCTAGAGCCCTGCAGAAGCGTTAACTATAATTATGTTTAGTCAGGAGAAATACAGTGTTTCCATTTGCCTCGGTTTTGTGCTTAAACTTGTACTCGAGTAACTTCATTATTAAAATCTCTAATTTTGGGGTACGTCAAGAATTGCTTTTTAGTAGCCCAGTTCTAGCAGCAAACCAGTGGCTGATGTTAACTGGGACCATCAATGTTCAAACTTGGTGATCTCGTGAGAGCACTTGGGGTGGTTCTGCTGGAAATCTGAGTGATTAGCTAGGTCCGGTTATCTACGTTCGCCCAAAGATAGGCTCGGATTAACTGGTGGATCCACAGCCTATGAAATACACGTTTTGCAGGCAGGCGGACGCGATGCTTTGGGCTGCTGCAGTGCCCCTGGAGCACGTAGGTTGGATGCTCGAGGTCGGGACTCGGGCACGGTGGGTGCCTTCCCGCCCTGTGCCCAGTGAAAACAAACCTGAGGAGCTTTTTGTTGCACAGAAATGATCCTGCTTCGTTCCACCTCCAGCGAAGCACACCTGAATGGCGTGACCTCCTCTGGGAAGCAGCATCGACGGTAAGCATAGCTGTGTGCTGCGAGGATCCTTTCCAAAGACACGTGAGCACTGCTGATCAGTGGAAACCCACCCAGCTTACTGTGTTTGCAGTTGCATCCATGAAAAATTCTTTAAAAAAACCCAGGGTTTTGGTATTTAGACACCTGGCTGAGCCAGAGCAAATAATTTAGAGTGATTTTCTAGATGCGTGTATTAGTAAAGTGTTGCACCATTACAAAGCTGGTGAAGGAGGAGCGGCTAGGATCTGGTGCCCTCTTTTTGGCAGCCGTTGTGTGTTTGTCGGTAGTCAGCATGATGTGCCTAATCCATGTACTGTTCCATAGTGCTTCTGCTGTGTTTTATGAAGTACTGTTGGGTTTCTGCTTTTCTGTAGATGGGCAGACAGAGCCATCGTCAGTGGCTTGATATGGAGGAATTGTGTGGCGGTGGTAAAGCTGGGACCGGTGCTGAGACTCCATAGCTAAAGGTGTCCTGTAAATAAGTGGATTTTCCAAGTTTGTGCTTTGCTGTCCTTTTGTAAGGACTTGGGCTTTTTCAGGTACCTTTCTGCATACCCAGTTTGTTTTTTTTTCCCAGCTGGAAGACGTTTAAAGGGCGGGGGGGGGGATGTAAGACCCCTGATGTGATGCTGTCTTACATATCAGCTGTCTGGTTCATGGTGTGAACCTCCCAGATACGTTGTAGATCATCTGTTTAATACTTAATTAAGGTTTCTGGGAGCGAAGGAACAGCGGGGCAATCTGAGCACGCTTTCCCCAGCAATATCTCATACCACGTGCGTGTTCGGCTCCGGTGAAGTCACGCTCGAACAGAAAACACCCAAGGAGCTGCTCCCCTTCTCTCCGCACAGCGAACGCCTTGCCTTTGTAGCGTGGCGGAGATGCTGATAGAGGCCTGGAGTCCAATCCCACGGGATTTGTTCAGCGAGGCTCCCGGTGCCTTCTACAGAAGCTGTGCCTCTGGGGAGCCAAAAACCGGCGTCAGATCAATAGATGCCGTCTTCAGAGGCTTTGGAGAGCTTCCCCCGCGCTGCTGCCAAGTGGATAGGGTTCAGAGGGTGTGCTAGTTCATCTTGCTGGCTGAAGACGCTTTCAGTTTATGAAAAATGTGTAGCTTTCTTCCTACCTTGTTTTTAATATAAACTACTACCCTTCAAATGCAGTCAGATGGTTGAGCATTGGGCTTTTTCCAGTTGCGGCAGGTTGGGAGCTGTAGAGAATTTTTATAACAGAGCACACACCGATACGAAAGTCAGAGTAGCTTTGTAATTGCATGCAAAGCAAGGGAAGGCTGAGGCAAATCTTAAATGCAAGGGAAATTGTGGTTGTTGAAAAGAAGACTATGTAGTACCATCACTGTGATTGCTGTTTGTTTCATGTTTGTCTCCTGTAATACTTTAATTCGTTTGTCTTGTTTAGCGTTGCCATTTTGTAGCTAATAAGGAGGACTTGGAGGAGAAAAAAGAGCTGCAAAAATGGCTAAAAGTGACGATAAAGGCCAAGGTGCATGCTGTCAGACCTCGGGCGTGCCAGGGGAAAAGTGCAAATACCATCTGAGTCAAGATGCGGTGGTGGGATCTCTAAAAAGCAAGTTGTGTCATGGTACAGCAACTTGTCTGGACAGAGCTCAAGAAGGTCTTGAGTGTAGATCGCGCTTAAAGCATGAACCCTGTAGGATCTCTCCGAATTACTTGGGAATCTGGTATTTTGGGGGTCTTTCTTGCAGGAAGGATGCTTCGTTATTTGTAAATGGGAGGTACTAAGAAAAGGGGCAGGTTTCTGGCTGCGCTGAGGCTGGGCGTTGCAGAATGGGTGCTGATTTTGCCAGATCATGTGGCACTTCATCCAAAAATGAATCAGAAGTCAAACGCAGAGCTAAGCGGCACTTCTGCAAACGTCTGAGGGTAACGCAAGCTGTTCAGCTCTAGTAGGCTTCTTGTAGCCCTCGTCTGCCCCAAACAGAGCCAGCGGTACCCCTTTTTTGTGTATGAAACCTCCAGAGCCAGGCCTCTCTGTAGCCTGCAACAGAGATGTTCTGCTGCCAGACAGAAATGCCACGGCTGGTGGCAAAACCTAAACCCTAACGCTAGCCTTGGGTACTAAAACCTGTTCAGAAAACTGCGATAAGGTGTCAAGGAAAGCAGGTTGGGCTGTCTTTTTATTTATTTCCTCCGAGAATAACACCAGATGCTTCAGATCGGCGCTGGAGGTGGGACGGAGAGGAGGGAAGGTCATGCCCGTCTGGAGCCCCCGCATTTAATATGGTTTTTCTGTTTCCCTGCTGTCTGGATATCGGCCTGGGAAAGGTTAATCCCATTCCCCCCGTTCAAGGCCATGCCGGCTGCTTGGAGGGCCCATTCTGTAGCAATTAGAACAAATGAACCCCATATTAGCTAGGTACGGTGCCGAAATAGTATTTTTCATTTAATAAAAGAAGGCGGAGTCGGGAGGAATTTGTCTCCTCTAGCTGTAATGGCTTTGGTGCTCGTTCGGTTGCATGGGCAGGAGAAGGCAGGCTGTTCCTTCGGAAGTAGGGCAGGGTGCTGGCTTAAAATAGCAACGAACGCTGGGCTGCTTGTGATGAAGGGAGCTATTTAGGTAAATCCTGGGGTCTCGGTGGGGGCAGAGCCGCCTGCTAATCTAAAGATACTCCTTGGAGACCTATATTTGTCTGGGAGCCTTCCTGGCTTGGCTGGTTTTCCAGGTGTTCCCTGTTCGATCCCTTGCGCCGCTCTGCAGATTGTGTTGGGATGGCGAGTGTGTTTACTAGACGTACAGTGCGTTAATGTCCTGGATGGTAATGGAATTGGACATCATTAAGCAGCGGGAGCGAGGAAATGGGCTATGTAAAGGCATCAGCATTATCCTATAATGCAAGACTTGGCTCTGAACGGCTCCTGGAGGCCGGTCTGCTAGGCTCGCGGTGATGAAGAGGCATATGCCGATGACACTTGGGAGCCAGGTCAAGGTGTACTGCGAAAACCCGTCAGGGCAGGGAGCTTGGTGTAGGGGCAGAGGGAGGAATGGAGAGCAGCTCTGCACCCAGAGCATCTCGGGTTAGGATGTCATGGAGCAGAGGTGAGATGGAGGATAACGGCTGGGCACTCCTGGGTGCGGAGGGTGCTCAAAAACGGTAGGAAAAAAGAAATCTCAGTGCAGCTTTTAAAGATTTTGCTGGCAGGGAGGAGGAGCATCAGGCTATCCGGGCTGCGCTCTGACTTCAGACCTCCAGCTTCCGAAGCAAAACCTCGCTGCTGTCTCCAGCTGCAGCATCTCCAGCTATGAAGCCTTAATAGGATCTCGCTGCGTTTCCATTAGGAGCAGAGGTGGATGCGAGCATGTTGAGTAACGCGACCTCCTCCAGCTGGGAGCCTGGGTACGCTGCCGGGAGAGGACTTGTGGGGTTTCTCTCTCCAGAAGTCTCCATCAATCTCCTGGCTTCTGAGTGATTCCCCCCTATTAATGAATACCTTTGCAATGGTGGTGGCTGTAAGACATGAGTTTAAAGCACTTTCCCTGCTCCGAGCCAGATCTAGTGAGAGTGTGCAAGGATCTCCCCTGTGTAAGACAAGTGCTTTGGGGTGAATTTCAGGATAACAGGGAGAAATGGTGTCAACAGCGATCCCAGTAAGAGTCTTCATTTCCCTAGCCTGCTTGAGAAAATATTCCCTTTTATCAGTCGCTGAGGTGTAGTGAATGTGGTAAAATGGCTTCTCAAACAGCAGTGAGACTATTATCCCAAAGGTGATGTCTCGGCTATATATCGCAAAGGTTTCCTGGAGGAAGACCCTGAACAGCAGCACAGAGGACTGGTTTTGCTGTTTCAGCGATAACTGGGGGCTCCTGTCATCGAGCTCCATCCCTGGCACGTGAAGGTCTGTGAAGCTGCTCTGAAAGCATTGCTAGAACTTATTTAGCCCATTTATTGGGCTGCTTTTTGGTTTGCAAGAAAGCTACTCTGGCTGATCTCCAGCGTGGCCGCTGGGAAGATTTTAATTAGTTTGCAGATCCCTTCAGACCGTCCGCACCTCTGTGTGGTTATAAGGTGATCCGTGGGTATAAACGTCAAACATTGGAGTAAGCGCATTGCAATAAACGTTTTAACCAGCGCTATTTTGATCCAGTGCGAATGCAGCTGGGGTTGAAGCATTAAGGCGTGAGATGGGAAGAGAAGAGAAACTGAGACCCCTCTTGTCTGTGAATTGGCCTTTTTTTGCTGCGCTGGTGATCGCAAGTGCTCAAATTCTCATTTATCGATGATGTGACCGCCTTTTGCTGGATGCGATGAAACCGTCACTTCTCCAAGGGCCTGCAGGCTGGGCTCTGCCTGCGTCCACAGCGGTGCTTGGGCTCCAGCCGGAGCGTTTCTGGCTGTTATTTTGTCAAGGTTTCCCATGTGGAGCAGCCGATTCCTGCCTACAACGTCATCCCGAGCGAGGTCTTGAAAGTACGCAACATGCAAAATTGCGTTTGCTTAAAGTGGCTTTAAAACTGGAGCCAGCACCCCCTCCCCTGCCGGCGGTGGGGTCAGATTTACATTCACCAGCAGGTGGGGGATTTGCCTTTGACACAAAGACCCCGCTGTTCTTCTATTAATGATCTATTAGTGGACGCGCTGGCAGCTTGCTAACCTTGTGAAACAGGTGGTGAATTTCCCTGCCTGCTGACATCTAGGAATCCCCTCCCGTCTCCTTTGGTGAGCTCGCTTTTTTTTTTTTTAAGTCGCTGCAGCTGTTTGCTGTAGACCTCGGCCTTTTCCTTTTCCTTTTTTCTTTTTCATTCAAGCTTAGCAGCGACCTCCTCGAGTCAGCCGAGAGACTGTCCCACCGATGGACCTGTTGAGAGGAAGACACCAGGTTTGCTGTGGGTCGGTGTGCTGTTGAGTGGTTATTTCGTAGGAATACATATATTTTTAACTACTGGGAAGTCTATAGAGCTTGAGGATCCCGAGAGATTTTTTTTTTCCCAGGCTGGTGTTGAGGGCTTATGTGCTTTCCTTGACAGTAGCTGGTGAGTTGGCGCTCGGTGAGGTAAGGAGCCCGTGTCCCCGGCAGAGGACTTGGCTCTGGACGGATTGTCTCAATGACAATCCCAGGCAAATCCGCATCAGCGCTGGTCATTAAGAGAGGGACCTACGCATAGCAATGTGGGCGCTGGAAACTTGACGGACCTTGCAAGCAAGTACAATTTTAATGTCTGCGTTGCTCCCGGGGAGGCTGAGGAAATTCAGTGCCCAGCGAGTGCGTTTTTGAGACAATTTCTGAGGCGCAGAGTGCTTTGGCGAGAGGAAGACGTGACACCGCAGCGTGGATCTGGGTCTCGGCTGCAGCCGAGGTTCAGCTTTGTTTTGGGTGGCGGGGCAGGAACCCCGGCGCGAAGAGCCGATTGACGCGAGGAAAGCTTTGCGGACGGCTCTCCTGGCTGAGAGCTGGGCGGCTGATGTGCGGTGACAGCCTTAAGTTGCCTCTGTTCTAATTAAATACTCCCGGTTTTAATCTCGCCCGGCTCCTTGAGGAGCCAGCTCCACCTCGCGGGTCAGCAGCCCGGCAAGGGGCCATCGTAGCTGCCTCTGGGCTTGCCTACCGTGGCAAACCTTGGCACACAACTCTGTCGGTGAACCCTCCTTGAGTAGCCGCGGTTTACTTTGGCAAAGGCACCTCTTATTTTTTTTTCCTATTCTGATAACACTATTTACTGTCCGTGCTAGATGTTTTCCCAGCAGAACAGTTTAAGGATAATTACATTCTATCCCAATTCAAGTTTTTAGAAGTCCGTGAGCACAGTTCAGGTAGCTGTAAGGTTTTAGAGGCTGTATGGCATCCGAAATGCACAGATGGACTTTGATTTAGGTAGCTTTTATGATTTTCTAGCCTCTTGGCATTGCACTTAGTATTTCTGCAGGTCCGTGGGAGCTTTAAGCGTGGCCTGGGTTATGCTCGTTTGGCACACACTATGTTTGTATTTGCGTTTTGATGCACAGGGCTGTCGCTTGCTTTTTTTGGAATTAAATGCACCTGGCTTCTGCATAGACTGTGCGTGCCAGATTCTAGTAACCGAGAGTCAACGTGGCCTCAAAATTTGGGTGTTACTCCTTGAATGACTGAAAGGTAGTTGATAAGGTAAAGACAGATTTGCTGCTGGGAACGGTTCAGTTGATCGGTCTTTCTCAGTTTCGCTCGACTCTAGTATCACAGTGACTGTGTCTCTCCCCCTTCGAAGAAATCATTCAGCTTGTAGATCATTCGATGTACAATACGGATATTTTTAGGGTTATTGTGAGGAGGTATTCTGGTTGTGCTACAAAAAGGAATCTGGCTCAAGGTAAGGAGCAGAGCGAGCCCTCTGCATCGGTGGCACGCTGGGAGGCTGGCTTGATCTCCAGCAGCACCGCTCTGACTCGCTCCGGATAAAACTGGGGCGTCACGAACTACATTTAATGCTCCTCTGTATTTGAAGGAGGTGCCGTTCAGTAGGAATTTACACTTGCAAAATGGATGAGAAAGATACCCAAAGTCCTGTGTGCCAGATGCTCTCTGTTAACGGGGACGGGGCGTGCGATGGCTCTGGTTGATGCTCAGCGCAGGAGCTGTGTGCGGGGCTGGGTCCTCCTGCAGCTCCATTTTGTGAGTGCTTGGAGCCTCTGCAACCCAGGGTCTCTTATTCATCACGAAAAAGGGAAATTGCTACCCTCGGAAGAGTAAAAAGAACATGCAAAAGTTTGGAGGAGGGCAGACAGAAATGGCAATAGTAATGGTTTCTGGCTCTTGCTGCATTTATGCAAGGAAGGCGTTTGCTTTACTTGGTGACTCTTCTGAGATATTAATGTTATTTATTTTAGCCCAATCCAGTGGCAAGGGGAGAAGTTACTTATTTTCTCAGGTGGTAGGAGGCTGGAGGAGCAATGCATTTGCTCCGCTTTGTAGCTTCTGTAGCTGGAGAGAGCAGCAGCTCTCTGACATAGCAGGGTCAGGGCGCCTGTGCCAGCACTGCTTCAGCCTGAAAAATGACACAGATTATTTGTCAGGGCTTGGTCCAGGCTTTGAAAAAATGGTATCAAGCATACATCTGTTTTTGCAGACTCTCATGTAAACTTGCCCTGAGGCACTCCAAGGGAGAGAAAATTTCATGCAAACCAGCGTAGGGATTCTTAAAGCAAAGACGTCTCAGCATTTTATGACCAGAAATGTGTATGGTTCGTAATTTCAAGAAAATAAAGATTATTCCATGAAAAATTGGGTAATTGCTGCTAAATATTAGGACTAACAGCAGTTTCGAATTTGCCTCTAGCTGCTGAGGTTTGACCCATCCTTGCTTTTGGTCCGGACCCCCTAATAGAGAAGCACTGAAGCAGGTTGGCTGGAGCGTTGCTGTAGGTAACGATGGCATCCATCACTTGCCTTCAAGGGTTTGTTCCCCGTTAATGACTGCGAAAGCTCTGCACGATCCTGGAACTTAAGCTGTCCGCAAGCACAAAATGGCATTGCCGTTGCCTTTCATTGCTGAACTTCTCCGGGTTATTGCCTCTCAACTGGCTCCGTGTGAGCCCTGGATTCAACTTTGAACAGGCGAATGTAGGTTAGGTGTGAATGCGAATAGGAATGGCTGATAAAAATAACATTGGGCTATTTGGAAATTGGGGTGGGGGGGAAACCAACCCTGACCTGCTGCTGACGCCGTGCACAGCTCAACGCAGGAGGCAGCTTTCTCTCCGCCTTTCAAAGCGGGTACGCACGGCTCCCATGCAGACTTTTCCCTGTGAACGTTTCTACCTTTGACAGCCAGGTCTGGTTTCCTCGGTGGCCAGATCTCCGTTGTGGCAGATGGACATCCGTCATCCCCGGTCGTCAAACCCTTAGCTGAACGTCCGTCAAATATTTCCGATGCCTTCCAGCACAGGTGGGAGGGTGCAGGAGTTGGAAGCTGTTAGTACCTTACATCGTGTGTCTGAGCATAAGAAAAGACAGCTTTTCCTTGTGCTTAGTTTTGTCTGAGCTGTACCGGTGCTTCAGAATGCCCCAAATACACTTCGGGGAGGAAAAAAAAAGTATATCTGTAACCATCTGTTCAACTATCGATCTGTAATATCATTCATTTGATGAGGAGCAAGCAGGGAAAGGGGCTATCGCATTCAGTGCCCCTCAGATTCACTCCCAGATGGGTGTCAGGAGTGGCAGAGAAATCTCTCTTAAGTTTATTATCAAGCATGTTTAGTCCTGGATGATTTTTTTTGTTTTGGACTTGAAGCCCCACACGCCCCAGGGTGAGAGGACACCTCCTTTTCATTAGAAACCCAGCCCCTCGGGGAATGAACTGACTTTTGCTGTAGCTGCCACTTCAGGCAAAGAGCGCTTGCTCCTTTTTCAGTAATGAATCTCGCTTTGTTGCTTTGTACAGTCATCCAAGGGACTCTCAAATATATAAACAATAATTTGAGGATCACTTTGTTTTCTCTTCCATGGTACTGGCTCTTTCTGGAGGTGTGGATCAGTCAGCCCTGCTCTGTCTGCTGCTGCTGCCTCCGGTCCTGGGAGGAGAGGATCTTTTGCTTCGTTTCAACCAAAGATGCACGATAGATTACGTGGTCTGACCCGATCCGTGCGGGAAGAGCCGTGATGAAGCTTAATAGGGTCGTCGCTTAAGTACGGATGCAGAAATACAGCACAGGCTTTTCTCCTGGAGGAATATAGTCTTTTTGCACAGAGGGGCAAAGGAGTGGGCTGTGAGCGCTCTGGTTTTGTAGAGCTGGTGGTAGAGAAGCAGCTTTTTGTCAAATTCTCCCATCCATGACTACCAGTGTCCTCTCGGAGTGCTGCAAATACCCACTTGCCCCTGGACTGGCAAATAAAATCTGCGTTAGTTTTGTAGTAAGCAGAGTCTTGCACCATAGCCTAGCAAATATATTGCGGTCCTCTTACTGTTACTGGATTCCCTCAAGCGCAGCTGACCTTTTAATCCATTTTACACCTCAAAAGTTCACTTGCATTTGTGTCCTTTTGTTTGTGGTTTGGCGTGCGGTGTTTGTCCTGTTAGCAGAGTGGGAATTGTAGTCTTTTCTCAGGAGCAATCCACGGAGTGTGTTTTGATGCACTTGCAAAATCGTAACTCCCAGACCTAAAGATTTGACTATTTCAACTAGACTGGGTGCAACACGTGGTTTTGTATACAAAGGGAAGATGGCGTGAAGATCACTGCGCTTGCTGCTCGCAATGTGGTGAATCTTTTATCCATCATTTTTGTTAATTATTGTCTGCGGGCAGTGCACGGAAGGAGCTGGCTCTGAGGATGAGTGCAGCACGCTGTATCTTTGCACTGCTTGGGCAGTCTGTGACTAGCCGCAGCGTTTTTTTTGGTGAGATAAGGAGTTATTTCCCCATTTTGCAGACAGGAGCAGGAAGCAGGCAAGACTCTTCCACCCTTCTCGGTGCCCTGGGGGTGCAAGATTTCGGGTCAGCTTTTGCTCTGACGGCTGTGCCGGTGCTGCTCCTGCTGTTTGTGAGCCCAGGCTGACTGCAGGAGGAGCTTCCTTCCTCCGCACCCTCCTCCTGTGCTGGTTACTCCAACAGAATTGAGCATTCATAAGGATAAAATTCAGATGTTAAAGAAAAAAAGTGGATATTTGTGCGTCAGATAACTGCTTGCACTGAGTTGACTAAAGCCCTTACACAAGTTATGCTGGCTAACAGGATTACTTGCTTTGACGCCGCTAATTACTTAAGTACTCGTCCTCATCCCCTGCTGCCTGGGGGAAAGGGGCATCGCTGGGTTTTGGTTTTGCCCACGCTGGGGCTCCAGTGCATGCTTCTCGTGACTCTCTGGTGCGTGGAGGATTTTTTTCATGCAGCTCCCACGAAGCTTTTGAAGTGCTCGACAGCTCCGGGTGCGCCGCGGCACGGGCGTCTGCTCCAGCCCTGCACGCCCGGCTCGGGGAATTGAGAAATCTTTTTTGGGGTGGGTTAGCAGGAAGCACAGCGAGTAGAAAACCGGCGATGTGGAGTAATCCCTCGCCTAGCGCAAGGTCTTTGCTGTGCATCTGCATCCCCCGGATGGTGCTGGTCTCTCTGGAGCAGATTTTTCTCCTTGCGCTCCGTGCTGGCTGCAGCTTGGCTGGCAGACAGGCACAGCAGAGGAGACGCCGGTTCCTTATCGTGCCCAGCTCCTTGTGGGAGTGGAGCCGTGCAAAGCCAGCGAGGGAACTTACATAAAAGTTCTTGGCTGCTCTCATCGGCGTAGCCTCATATTTTATCTTGCATAACTCTGCTTGCTAGGGCTACCAAGAAAAGGCAAAGCAGACCATGCCAGGAGCTTTTCACTGATCTCTTCTGAATTGTGTGACGGGCAGTACTGCTCTTGTGGTCGCATGCCATCTCCATTAAGCTTTCTGTCCCGACTTCTGCGGGCTTTTTACTTTGTTAGGGTGGCTCGCGAGTCGGTGGCCGCGTGTGAAGGCCTGGGACGATGGGGAACATGGCACTGAACGGTTCCTGTTTCTCTGTTCTCTTCCTTATAAATCGTTTGACCTTCAAGCGTTCTCTCGCTTCTTTTGGAGTCAGATGGCAGATGTTAGGACAACTGCCCAGTTTGTAGAAGTACTTACAAATTGTTTTCCAGTCCCAAAGCCTCCCTTGCCCCTCTCTCTGAGTCCCGTGCCCACGTTTCCACCCAGCTCCCTTTGGCCTCCCTTCTTCCAGCTGAACCTATTTGTGTCAGACCTGCAGTTTCCCTCTGCCTCCTTCTGCCGTGCAAACCCTGCCGTCCTTATGCAGACCCAGAGCGCACGGGGAGGGGTGGAGAATATGTGAAAATCTGCAAAATGTCGACTTTTTCATCGGTAAACCGGAGGGGTCACTTTTTCTTTCGGCTGTAGAGAGGAGGAATATATGCAGTAAAAAAATGTTGTCCAACCTGTGTTGGCATAAGCAGGGGTCTTGCTTAAACCTCTTTAATTGGCGGCTCCGTGGGGAAAGCGCTGTGTGTGCCCTGGACCGTTCAAGGCATGCGGGGCACTTAGCAAGTACCCAGCAGAGCAAAACTTCCAAAGCGAGCGATGAAAGAGGGTACCGGCTCCCCTTTCATTATATCCGCTCTTGTTCTCCGCTGTCCTACATTTCACATTATTTGAAAATTGATGTTCGGCTCCAAAGAATCTCTTGTGCTGCCTCTCTGCTTTTTCTCTCTGCCTCCTGGGTTTCCAAGCTAAATAGCTGCTCTATTTGCATGTAAAAGAGATGGGTTGCATTACTGTTCGTCACTGTTATTATTTGACCAGCACTATCGTTTCGCCTGTTAAATTCAACATAGTTTGGCATATGGGATGTCTTTACTGGCTGATGGGTAAGGACACCGACTTCATTTGCATATCAGATATTTTTCTTCTCTAGCTGGATTACAGTTAAGTGCAAATCTGTCTTTCACCGCATGACATGATCGCATCAGAAGCGGGAGATGTGGAAGCGATGGTACATTATCTAGTGAGTGGGTTTCGTTACACGCGGCCTGTGTTGGAGGGACCGCTTACTCAGAAGCAGGCTGGCACCGGAATCATTAAAACGGCTGTAAAAGGCCCGTTTGCCTTCCAGATTTTGGGGTTCTCTGGGGGATGCCCAGCAAAGATGAGGTGGTCTGTCCGTCTGCCCGCAGCCTTACGGACGGCGGTGCCTCCAAGACCTTTTGCAGAGGTGTGTGCTGTCCCTAAGGCCGGGAGGGTGCGCGGCAGCTCCCCGCGGTACCCACAGCAGGGTAAGAGGCTGGTGAGAGGCTTTTTTGGGGGCTGTCCACGCCGCCGTGCGTGTGGCACGAGTCTGCAACGCCCCGGGGAGCGCCCCGAAGCAAAACCCATCCCAGCATCTCCTCCTCATCCGTACTGCAGCATCGCTCCCTCGCCAGGGCTTGGTCGTAATCGTTGTGGTCCTGCTGTGACCTGGGGGGGTTGAAAGGGCTGAACCCGGAGGACCGAGGAGATGCTGGTTGTTGGAGATGTTTTGAGAAAGAAACGGACTCCGGGACCTGAGACGATCTCCGCACCACGCCGCTGCGATAAGATGCAAATGGCTCTGTGGTGCGCGGGAGCCGCCGGCAGCCGGGCCACGCGTTTGGGGCTGTTTGACAGCATTTTACTTCCAGTTTTTTCTCTTTTTCCCAAACATCCAGGCCTCCTTCCTGGAATTTATTTTAAATCAAGACACTATATAGCCTTGAAATATTATGCAGGGGTGGTGTGTCCTGCATCTTTTTCTTTTTAAAATTAGCCAGGCCCAGGAGAAGGTAGAGGAGGAAGTCGGATGGGTCTCGCTTGTAACTATTACTTTTGTTTCATATGCTTCCTTTCTGCTAGACGTCACCTTCTCATCAATAATACAATTGCCTAGCGTGAAAATCCTAATAATGGCTTTTGATGGGGTGTTTTTCTACCTAGGTTTAAAAACCAGGGAATGTGTTGCAAATAGAGGAGGCCTTACCTTGCCTTAAATGTTGGATTGCATCAAGATTTAGCAATTCCTAAGCTTGGGGTTAAGCTTTTTGAAGTGGCCTGTACCGAGAGGTGCAAGGCTGTCGCCTGGTAAAGGCAGCTTCTGCTTTACGGGTGTGTGCGGTTTCCTGACAAGCGAGAATTTTACATATTGGTCCTCCCACCTTAATTGCCAGTTCCTGGGAACCGGTGTGGTTTTTTTTTCTCCTGCTTTTGCCGATATTTGCATGCGGTCCTGTTTTAGTGCAACGTTATGGTGACAACTATCCCCACCGAATTAGGAGACAGCTTTGGTGCCCGCGTTTTCTGCGGATGCATATGGCATTTAGTCTGCATACGGTGGCTTTTTAAACACGCTGAGGGGTGTATTCGGTTGCTCTGGCAGCACAGCTTTTCTTCTTTCGGTATCCGAGAGCATAATTTCAGTGAAAGTATGTTTCTGAGTGTGCGCTCGTCTTGAGGCTTGGAACGAAAGCCTTCTGCTGAAAAGACTGTAATTCTTCCCCCCCCCCCCCTCGAAAAGAGACGTGTTGCTAACTTCTTCGCTTCCATTTCCAGCTGTCCCATTTCCTCCCACGCAGCGGCTCACTCTGAAGGAGGTGTTTGAGGATGGGAAGCCTAGGCTTGACGTCTTGAAGAGCCACTTGGTAAAGGAAGGGCGCCTGGAAGAGGATGCGGCGCTGAAGATCATCAACGATGGGGCCGCCATCCTTAGGCACGAGAAGACAATGATTGAAGTGGAGGCTCCGATCACAGGTCAGAGCGCTTTCTGCAGCTGGAGTCCTAAATAAGGGCCATCTAGGAAGCACGAGCTGCTCAAAGTAGCAGGTTTTCTGCTGTGTTCCTTCCATCAGCAAGGTTTTTACGTTGCCTGAACTCTCAGAAGAGAGGATTTTGCTGGTGTAGATCCAGTACATCTTTGCAGAAGCTGGATGTAAAGCAGGGGTGGCTTGGGTCAGAGCACAGCCGTGCTATGCTCCTTGTTGCTGTCATGACCTTTCTTTTCTTAGCGTGTAATTCTGTCCCTCTTTTGTGCTGTTCTTCCTCCCCTAGTGTGCGGTGACATTCATGGGCAGTTTTTTGACCTGATGAAGTTGTTTGAAGTTGGAGGATCACCCAATAACACCCGCTACCTCTTCCTGGGAGACTACGTGGACAGAGGCTACTTCAGTATAGAGGTGACAAATAAAGTTGAGCCTGGGGCTACTAGTCCTAACCTAACCAAAAGTGTTGAACTAAACTAGCAAACACAGGCCTCTCTTACGCTGGATTTTATGCTCTACTCTAGTTCTGCATGCAAGGAAGAACGTGTTGTAGGTAACTTACGGTATGATTTTTGGCAGGAAAGTGATGTCCGAATGTGATGATTTTCAATTGGATTCTCGCCCAGTGACAGAGTTAAACAGCAGCGGTGGGGTTAATGACTAAACTCTGGCTTCTGAACTCGAGTTTTAATATCACTTGTAGCTGTCAGTCAGGGGAACAAGAGGGAGAGTTGATTGTATGTTACAGGCAACAGAATCCTACCAGGCAGTGGGAAGCAAATGTTTAAAAACTTGCAGGATTCAGCTTAGCAGGGAAAAGAAAGCGCTACACTACTGAGTCACTGCTTCCCTACCGTCCCCCTGAAAGCATCAACCTTGCAATGCCAGAGACGGGGTCAGGAGAATGGAGCAATAAATCACCTGGGCTGTTGTACGTCTTGCTGTGACCCAGGAGCTTAGTGCCAAGGCATTTAATTGTGTGTCGAGCCATGCTGTGCCCGTGTGACAGTCTGCCTTGTCACAATAACGCTGTCACCTTACAGACATCAGCCAAACATCTGGCGTCGTGTTAGGATTTTGCAGCTCCGTGGGATGCCACTGACCAAGTATTGGGTAGCACTGCGAGTTGTTGGTCTTAAAGGGCAAAGGAATCGATGGGTCCTCGTGGTTGCTGCTGGCTCAGTGAAGGTTGGGGAGCCGGCGGTATGGGAGAGCCATTAGCAAACGCTGCAAACCCCAAGGGATTGCAGCCTTCTGGTTTCGCAGAGGCAGAGCCGAGTGGAAAAGGAGTGCTTATTCCAGTTGGAGGCAATGTAATGGGGGGCGTTTGGGGAAACGGAGGCATGAAAGGTGGCAAAACTGGTCTGGAATAACAGAGCCAGTGGTTTCCCTTCGAAGAGGGGACCACAGTGCAGGAATAGCTGAGCTGTTGAGTCTGCAGGGGAATCTTTCTCAGTTACATTTTGGGGAGGAACTCGCACGGACAGCGATGAAGACAGTTAATGCAAGTGCTTCTTTGAAGGATTCTGCAGAGGATTTAGGAGGGTACTGCCGAGAGCTTGTGCTTTAGCAGCGTCCTGGCTTGCTTCCAGCCTTGCGCTTCACGCGTTCCTAAATGCTGTCGGTGAGCCAAGGTGTGACGACGAGCAGGTTCCGGGGTAGCGGGGACGGATGCTCGAGAGGTGGGGTTGCGGCTGTTGGGATTTCTGGTGGTGCTGGCAAGGAGGAGCCCCGTAACCCCTGGGGAGGAAGGGGAAGAACAGGCATCTGACCGCTTGTTTAAATGGCTTGGCTTGCGCAAATCAGGTTTGCAGTTTAAGTGCATTTACCTGGAAAAGAGATTATATTATAGCACAGCAACTCTTTCTGAGACAAGACGTGGATTTTTTTTTTGGTATTAACCAAGAAACCTTCAAATGAAAGTTGTTGTACCCTGTGTCTACGCGTGAATTTTACAGATCCTGGGTGGTGAAGCGCTTCTCCCGCTCTCTGCTCTTAGCCTGCGATTGATCTGGCATGGGGATTTTACTCCCAGATCTGCAGAAGCGAGTGCCTGAGTTGGGGATCGGTGCCCTCATCTCTGCGTGCTGTGATAGTATGAAAGAATTCCAGGGGGATGGATGATGAGTCCGCCTTGGAGAACAGTGGTGGTAGGAATCGGTGTTTTGGGGTGTTTTTTTGTGAGGAGGAAGGTCTGATAATTACAGGTAAATCTCATCAGGTCTCTGTTGTGGCCTGACAGTCTGGCCTGTGCCAGGCAGCCCGGTGTTTCGGGCTCGAGAGCCTTGGGGCAGTCAGTCTTTGTCAGATCTCAGCAGAAAGTTTTTATTTCTTGCTGCTCTTGACCCACCTCCTTCCCCTTTCCGAGGGGAAAGTCACCGAGCGCTCCGTTACCCCACATTGATCTTTCACGAATCAGGGTGGGCTTTGATTAGTACATGCGGGGGCTGCTCCAAATGTCACTGATAAAGCAGAATCTAGAAGACTCGATTCCCTTGTTCCTATTGATGTGTGCCTCTTCTTTCCACCTACTGCAAAGCGCAGCCGATGTGTTTTAAGAGATTCCCACCTGGGTGCGCAGAAACCGGTTTCTATAGTGAAACAACAGGAGGTTTGAGCTGGCGTAGAGGATCGCTACGAGCAAAGAGTTAACAATGCCGAACGGGTGTCTTTGCGTTATATATATTTTTTAAAGACTTCTATAAAATGCAAAGCTGTAGCAGCTGGACTCTGAAGTGTGGAGATTGCCGTTCTGTGAGCGTTCGGGGTTTGGAGTTTTGATCGCTGTATCCCAGAGGCTCAGGTGATGGAAAGGCATCCAGGTTTCCCTGGGCTTTCACCACTGGGAAGGTGGAGAGAGCCAGCATCATCAGGCTTTCATGAGTCACCGCACAAACTTGTGCATCCATGTGCTGGGTGGGGAATATTATCGAGTGCCTGCCCAGAGCAGCTGATAATCATGACCTTTTAACTGAATGAAATGGGAGGTAATTGTATAATTGCATCCTGATGCAGGCAATCAGGAAACAAGATGCAAAACTGGGGGCCAAGGAGGTGTTAAGGTAAACTGTGTTGCTTGTTAGCAGCCCAAATAACCCTTGCAAGCTTTCCCTATTGCTGCAAGTATTTGGTTGTCAAGGTAAAAGGAGCAGTTTGTGGCTCAGACAAAACCTTTAAAACCCCCCCCCCCGCCCCGAAAGCCTCTGTTCATCAACTCAGCTGGATGTCTTCAACAAATTATTTCTGGGCCTCTGGCTTAGGGAAATTCTCATTTAAAAACGTTCATTCCCAGTAAGTATAATGAGGCCGTGAAGTGTGGTTTGGTTGGGTGTTGTTTTTTTGGGGTTGGTTTTTTTTTTTTTAAAAGAAAAGAGTTGTGGGGGGAGAGGGGAGGGAAGCAACCGTGTGAAAGCTGAGACGGCTGATCTCTAGTGGAAGAGGACTCTGCAAAGCGTTTGCTTTCCGTCCCTGCCGCAAAGCCGGCTGCGACAGCGAGACTAACCGCCCGTGGACTCGAACGCTGTAGCGAAGGGGCTGACGGGCAGCATGGAAATCGGGCTGAACACCTCCGTTTGGAGACGCTGATGAGACAGCATCCTGATGAAGGATTCCCTCGTCAGTCTGCAAGCGGGAAAGATGCTTCCTTCGAAGTGCTTTAAGCTTTGAGTTACATCTCCTAGCCCCTTTACGCAAGAGGGGTCTGTGCCTCTGTTAGTCCATGAGGGACCATCCTGGTCCGTGAGGCCAGAACACAATGAATAGAATTGTTTTATTAAATGATAAAGTGAAACAATTATTATGACCAAAAATAGAATCTATGGAAAGAGTAGATTTATCGGTAAAGGTGGCACGATAATGGCGTACACCTTTGCCGGACTAGTTTTTTCAAATCCAATTACGATGGGACACATGATCATTGTCTAATTACAGAATTGTATGTACGGTAATCTCGCCAGGATGGAATGCACTGTTTTATCCAGAATAATATTAAAGAGACCCAGTCAATATTGTAAGGTACGAGCGAAGGTAGAGCCGTGGGCTAAACGTGGGACTGGGATGCAGGAGTTTTGCCATGCTGTCTCTTCTGTGCCTGCTCCGGGAAGAGCTGGTAGGCTCGATGTTTATAACTTTCTTGTAAATGCTGGGGTTTGTAAATGGTATGAGAGATTACGGTGTGGCTTGTTGCGGGCAGGTTTGGCAGCAGCCCCTCTTGCATTTGCTTTGGGTTGCAGGTAGCAATTCCTCTTGCAGTTCCCCCACCGCGACCTGCGGAGTGAAAGGGGGGGAATCAAATGGGGGCGTGGGCACGAATGCTTGGCTTTGGACTCCGAACCATAGGCAGAACAGGGAGAGGAGTAGAGTAGTTAAGCCTGGTAAGCCATCGTTGTCTGGAGTTGCTACTAGGCTATTGTAAACATGCAGTAATCAATTCCTGGGCACAACGCCTTGAAAGTCTGGGAAAGAGATCGGTACAAAACGCCAGGAAGCATCTGAGGCATGCGAGTGTAGAAACCTCCCTCGTTCCTCCTTCCAGCCCCTCCGGAGCTGTTAAATGTCCTTTTACTCGTCGTTACCCCACTGGTACCTGGCAGCCCCCAGATCCCTGGGAAATAGCTGCGAACCACGGGGAGCCGCAGCGATGTTTGCCCTCGACGTCTGTAGTTTGCTTGCTGTGCGGCCGGGAAGAATTGTGGTGCCGAGCGACTCCGTTGGCTTCCATTTCACTTTAAAACACTTCGAATGTATTTTTAAATCTCTCTTCTGCAAGTTGCTGACCTTCTATACATCCCAAATCCTCCTCTTTATTGATGGTGTGTCTCTACTTTCTTGCTTTGCTTTGAACCAGTGATGCCAGGGCTGGTTACTTTCTTCAGTCCTTAGCAAGTCGCCCAGTTCATTTACAGTGACTTTTCGCTTTTCAGTTCTCATGCTAGCCCAGAAAAGTGACATTTAGGTTGCAGGTTAAAGCTTTAAATCATAGAATAATTATAAATGGTTTTGTTGGGAAAATTCCTCCTGTTAACAGATGCAGTAAAACATGATTTTTGCTAGCCTTAACCACAGCTTAAATTACCTGCCACTGGCCCTGTTTCTGTTCAGTTTTAAAATTCAGAATTTGCTATCCAGTCTTTTTTGTGTGGGGTTGAATCCCGAGTTAGACACAGGCGGGTGCTTTACAGCTCCTTGGGGTTTTAGGGATCCCTGCATGTAGCTGGAATGAGTAACGTAGAGCTTCCCTTGCAGGTTCAGTGCTTAAATACCATGATATCCGAGATGTCTGTACTGGAAACTAACTTGAAACTGGTTTATTTTGGTGCTGGAGGTTGTTTCCATGCCACGGCAGCTGGTTCCCGGAGATCTGTGCGCCAGATCAGCAATGTTTTTAAGTGTCAAACTGTTGACAGACTTCATGGTTCACGTTCTCAAAGCGTGTGCCGTTTCTGTAGCATGTCAGCCTAAAGGGTAAGCTCTTATTAGGGACTTCAATCCAGATCTTCAAGCTTGCTGTCGTTATGGGTTGTCCTTCCAGCACTCAAAATGAACGAGGGAAATGTGATAACGTTTCCCCATACTAGATACCTGCTGGTTTAGCTGTCAGCTTGACAACGTATAGCACGGAAGGGTAAGCGCGCTTGCTTTCCAGCCCTTCCCTTCTTCACGTAGCCTCTTCGGAAAGCCACCGTGAAATATTTCTGCTGAAAACGATTGTTTCAGTTTGACTTTGGCCTGCGCCTCATCAAAGACGATCTTTGTACAGGTGTCGCTGCTCAGATAGGGGATGTGGAAAGCCCTCTTCAAAGCCAGGAGGCTTTACTAAGCTTGTTTTTTGGCTAGGCTTTTCCTGTTTTGAACTTGAACTTCACATGACTGTAGCGTAAGCAGAAAAAAACAGCGGCGGGGGCGGGGGGAAGTCAGTGGGGAAGAGCAAGTTTAATTTTTCTAATGTTTAATGCACTTGATAAAATGTCTGTCAAGATGGCTGTCTGTTATACTTGATGGTCTCTGGTTTTGATTGCAGGGGGACATCTGGAGCGCACATCGCGCTGCGCAGCTGCTTTTGCTTTGCTGCTCTGAAAATGGGTGCTTTTTGCTTTGGTTTCTGCTGGAAGGAAAAGCTGCCCCCACCCCGCCCAGAGCCGGTTTCAGTTGAATGCGATTTCATTTGTCACTTCTCCAACTCAGGCCTAATATAGAGAAATGCTCAGTGTGGCTTTCCCCCACTGGTGAAGTTGGCCAAGATAAGATCTACTGCCGATTATGGAGCTGGGTTTCTATCAGGGTTCCACTTTGAATTCAGCTTGTTGGGTGTCTTCCCAGAAACACTTAGTGAAGTCTACGGATGATTAGTGCCCTATAAAAGGTTTTTATTACATGCCATCTCCTCCTTCCCTTTCTTGCAGTGCGTGCTGTATTTATGGAGTTTAAAGATAAATCATCCCAAAACATTGTTCCTCCTTCGAGGGAACCACGAGTGCAGGCACCTCACAGAATACTTCACCTTTAAGCAGGAATGTAAGTATCAGCAGCGTAAGGATTTAAACGTATTAATGTGCTGTGACCAGGTGCGAGTCTTAATTTTTGTGCCTGCCGTGAGTGGTATTGGTTAGCTCTGGAGCTGTAAAAACCTGTCGTCTTTTGCTCCTGCATACATAGCTCTTCTCCTGTTTCAGCTCCTGCTAAAAGGAAAAAAAAAAAGCCAAATATGTAAGTCCTGTAAAGTACTGAGTGCATGTTGATGTGGCCTTCTGGTTACAAAGAAGGAGCGCGGATGGAAGAAATGCGAACACATCTTCCCCGTCTCGCTCGTGAGCCAGTCGCACGCACCCCCCCACCCGACTTTCAGGCCCAGCAACGTATAATTACTGCCAAATGACTTTCAGCTCCAGATTGTGCAGCTGGGATCAGTGATTACAATTGGAAGCAAATAAAGGATTTGTTCCTCAGTGTTTGCACTAGGGAGAATCATTACCTTTAAGATCATTTTAGTTGAGTTAAAGATAGTTTCGTGCAGCATTTACGTATTTTTAAACCAACGATGATGAAAGGTCGGGGAATGACCCCTCTCCCCTGGGGATGACAGTCATTCCTCCAAGCAATAAAAAAAAGGGTATACACCAGCAACGTGCAGCTCTCTATTCGGGAATAGTTGCTCAAGGAGCCGACCTCAGGAAATAGTTACGGGCAAGGCACGAGGCCAATCTTTAGCCCTTCAGCTCTGGATGCTGCTGGATAGGGTAAGGCGGATAGGTACTGAGATAATGACATCTGTTTACTCAGAAATGAGTTGGGAAACACCAGCCAGCTCTCTGCTGGATACTGTAGCCATCAGATGGTGGTAGATGAGCTCCTGTTGAGCTGGGCTCAATTTGAACTAGAAAGGCAGAGGTGATGGGGATTTTTCCCCTTCGGAAAACAGAAGATACTGCTTTTCCGCTTCCTGTATCACAGCGTGCAGCTGAAAAAACCTGTTAGTATCCCTGAAATAAAGCTGGAGGAAAGGTAAACTTTCCATTCGTGCCCTTTTTTGCTTTAGACAGATCTAGGTTTTATAGCAGTAACGGGGCTTTCTGGAAGGTCTGGCTACGTTAACGTACTGCTGCCCTGCAGAGGGGCCGCAGGCGCAAGAAGACACGCGCTTGACGTGCGGCGATCCCTGCTCCTGCTCTCCATTCTAACGGGAAGCATTGAGAGAGATTTCTGAACATACTTGGAGGCTTGCTGTAAAAGCTAAGCTGCTTTCGGAGAGGCTGTGGTATCTCTTGTTTAATGTATTGAAACATCCTCTTCACCTCTGTTAAGATGAGGCATCCAGCGGAGATTGTGATCGCTTGTAGCCCTGAAAGATCCTGTAGGAAGATTCATTTAACTGCAGGCATCTTGGTCAAATTCTGACTCAAAGCACTTGTGTCCAGCCGAAAAGGCAATTCCTGTCTTAAGTGATTGTGTAATATTGCTGTGCCAAATTAAACAGCTGCTGCATTTCCCAGTGTATAATCTGCTTAGCAGCTGAGGCTGGTAAGGCTCTTTGAGTCTAGAGGTGCAGTATGAATGTAGGAAAGCGATGGGATGGCTTTATTAGTATCCTAAGTTTTCTATTACAGTGGCCTAGCCTCTTTTCTATGTTAATCTTAGTGCAGGTGTTCTAGAAAATAGCTTGAAGGGAGATGAATATTCTTGACCGTGTCCAGATTGCTGCGAAGCCTTTTTATCTTCATGTCCAACAAGCATTTTCAAAGTCAGCGTTTTCACTAATACACGGGTGCAAAGTTCGACTTGGTGGGCCATAGACATAGAGTTTCCATATCACCTTAGGAGTTAGGTTCCTTGAACTTACTTATCAGCACTTTGGCTGATCAAAGCTTTGCTTAATGCTTCTTGTATCATGTAGGTTTTGATGCGTGAATGACTCGCCCTTTAAAAAAAAAAAAGGCTAAAAAGAAAAAAAAGCTCTGCTTTCAGCCTGAGCGGTCTTCGTTGTGTAAATGGGTAAATTAATTCAATTCTTCCCTCTCTTCCTCCCCCTGCCCTGCATCTTTCCAGGTCGAATCAAGTATTCGGAGCGAGTGTATGATGCGTGTATGGATACATTTGACTGTCTTCCTCTTGCTGCCCTCTTAAACCAGCAATTTCTGTGTGTTCATGGAGGACTGTCTCCAGAAATCACGTGTCTAGATGACATTAGGAAAGTAAGTAATCTCCGTGGTCCCTTCACGTAGCTTACAATGAATAGTGGGGTTAATGGCTTGCTTGATTCCTGCATGGAGTTGCAGGCTGAGGCTCCTGTGCTCTGCATATCCACACCGTAGGTGTGTGTATGTTACTGCAGCTTTCGCCAACGTCGTCCTGATTTTTGTGTACGTTTTTCAGTTAGACAGGTTTAAGGAGCCTCCGGCCTTTGGTCCAATGTGTGACCTGCTCTGGTCCGATCCATCAGAGGATTACGGCAATGAGAAAACGCTGGAGCATTTCGCCCACAACACCGTTCGAGGCTGCTCCTATTTCTACAGGTAAGTGGTGTTTTAGGGGGCTCTGATGGGCTAGAGCTTTGTGTCTCCCCTTACACTAAGGTGTATGGGGAGATAAATTGCCATTCAGATCGCTCTCTGGGACTTTACAGCATACCTGGCTCTGAAATAGTCTTCGGTTGGCTCTAATGCACAAAATCTTGTTTGTTTTTTCTTCTCCTGTAATATTGCGCTCTCTTTGGGTACGTTGCTCTATGAAATTGTGGTATCGGACAGCAGAGATGCTTCTTTTAGCTGGCAGGGTGCCTTTTGAATGGTTTTCAGGCATTGGACAGTACCAGGAGCTCTAGGAAATAATCTTTTCCTGTCTAAAAGAGAAGCATTTGTGCTGACAGACCACTTGTAGCCCAGCTGATAGGGAGGATTTGGCACCAGGAGTCTGTTTAACAGAACGCTTTGCAATTCATTTTTGAATGATGTAATACGTACTGGCCTTGTTTGGGGATGCTGGACACAAACCGAGTGGATGCCGCAAGTGGCTGCTTCCCAAAACCAAGACCAGGGGTGCTGCCTGTTCTCCTGTGCTACATGCTAATGTATACTTGCTTTTTCTTTTCCAGTTATCCTGCAGTTTGTGAATTTTTGCAGAATAATAGTTTGTTATCTGTAATCCGAGCTCACGAAGCCCAGGACGCTGGGTAAGTGCTGCAGCCTGGTAGCTGAGCAGGCTCCGTCTGCGTTCATGCTATCCTTAGCAAGACCAGTGTGTTTTAACACTTGACCTGTTTTTCAGGTACCGAATGTACAGGAAGAGCCAGACAACAGGCTTTCCGTCATTAATCACAATCTTCTCTGCACCAAATTACCTAGATGTCTATAACAACAAGGGTAAGGCTGGCAAGGGCAGGGCTCTGCTGCCGCTCGGATGTCAGTACTGTCCTCACGCCCTTAGGAAATCCCTCTCCGTCTTCCTTTGCCTTGCCCATTCTGCCCTCTCCTCTAGTTGCATTCTTATGCGTGAAATGAAAAAGAGCTTTGTATGTTAAACTGACGGCAGCTGGGGAGCTGGAAGTGGCTGGGTTCTCCGACTCGAAGACTTAATGTATGACTGTGACAATTAGCTGTCAAGTTATAAAG
This sequence comes from Platalea leucorodia, assembly GCF_965183815.1. Lineage (NCBI taxonomy): Eukaryota > Metazoa > Chordata > Aves > Pelecaniformes > Threskiornithidae > Platalea > Platalea leucorodia. Next base: position 3,308,549 of record NC_138859.1, read on the forward strand.
CCTAGAATAATGCTTTCATTTCCAGCCACATGACAACTAGGCACTATTGATGAATGCTGCCATAAAGAGAAGCTGCTGGTATAGGCAAGCTTTTAACTTCACAGTGCCCCTAAAACTGTATGGGTATGATGGGGAACTTTTCTCAACTGCGGGTTGGTTTGGTTTTTTTTGCCGCTCTGGATCTTGGCCTTGTGTTCATCGCTTCTGACTTGCACAAATTCGAACAGCTTTGTTAAATTGACCTTCGCTATTATGATGAGCTTTAGTGAAACAACGTAATGGGTAAACTGAAAAATACTGCTTAAGCCTTCTCATTTTGGAGAGCTGGTAGTTTGATTCTGCATGAGTGCAACCTCTCGAGGATAATGAAGTTTCAGTAGCGTGGGTACAACTCCCAGAAGTTGACAGGGCTTGTGGACACGTACTGTCTTCCCTTTTTCTCTCCTAGCTGCTGTACTGAAATATGAAAACAACGTCATGAACATCAGGCAGTTCAACTGTTCCCCTCATCCGTACTGGCTTCCAAACTTCATGGATGTCTTCACATGGTCTTTGCCTTTTGTAGGGGAAAAGGGTAAGAGATATTTGGGTTTCTGTCGTGAGTTGCCCGGTGACTGGTCATAGTACCCTGAGTGTTAGAAACCTGTCCCACAGGCTATTAAATGTATTGAGAGAGTGTTGTAACTCCTTACTATCAGATAGCATGGGAAAGTAGTTCAGGTTCAAGGAGATCTGCTTATTACTGGGTAAAGTTCACATGAGAATAATTGTTGATACCTGTTTTAGAAAGCTTTTACCAATAAAACAATCCCTTCTTGCTATTTCTGCGTTGCTGATGGAGCCGATCTCGGGTGGTGTCGCCCCACCTCAGAACTTGGAGACATTTCTCTTGCTCTGGGTTTGCAACAGAGAAATTAAAATCTCCTGTTGGCTTGTGGCCCACCAAAAAGGAAGCATTCACTTCAACTTAAAGGCTTATTTCATTCTGAAGGAGGCGAGGCAGCTTAAAATATGACCAAGACTTTGCCTCAATTTCTCAGCAAAAGGGTTTTTACGTCTCCTGGTGAGTTTAAATTCCACTCCAGTGTTGTATGTTTGGAGTACGACTTAAAGGTCTGAAATGCCAAAGGTTTTTTTTTTTGACTTTGAGGAACCAAAGGTTGAATTTCTCCCAGATTTGACGTTCTTGGAGCCAGGTGGCCTGTTGTGCGGGTCGGGGTGGGGAGGTGGGACCATCAGCGAGCCCCGGCTGTTCTGCATGAATGTTGGCACCCCGCTCCCCACGTCTGTTTCATCTGTGATGTGCTTGGACTGCATCCACCTCCTTGGCAGAAGGTGTAAAGTATGTCGTCTGCTCTGGGTACTGCTGCGAGGTACCAGCAGTATGCAGCTAAAAGTGTCTTTGGGCTTCCACTTCCAGAGTATAAATGACCTTGAAATCGTTTGCTCGTCCAGCTCGTCCTCCAAATACCTCTGTCTGCCAAGCGTGCGCACCAGGCCTCTCTAATCTTCCTGTCTGTACTTCTTACAGTCACAGAAATGCTCGTTAACATCCTCAACATATGCTCCGATGATGAGTTGATTTCAGATGGTGATGAGACATTGGAAGGTAAAAAACGCTGTTACGACCGAGCTGGTAACGGTGGGGGGGTGAAGGTGGGGAAGGTGTATGATGTTAGCTCGAGAGTGATCGGCACTTGATTTATAGCTGGATGCCCAGCCAGGGTCTCCAGTTCCTTTTTGGCCAACCCTTGTGCAGTTCTGGGTAGGAAACTTTTTTTTTTTTTTTTCCCCTTTGCTATTCAGTCACAGAGAAATTAAATTATATTCACTGCGACAGACGCTTCATGCCAGCTACTCTGGAGAATGGTTTCCTGCTCCTTACAGAGCCTGCTTTCCAAGTGGTTATTTTTTCCCCTAATTCAAAATTTTCTGCACCAAAATATCTACCCAGTCTTCTCATCTGTTGCAGTGAACTCCTCTGTAAAGTAGCTTCTCATGTCACCCCCGGAAAAGCAGAATGCAGCTTTTGGCCCTGGTTTTAAGCTATGCATGAAAGGGACAAAGCAGCTGCTGAACTGATCGGCAGTTTCTATATCGGGGGGATCGCTCCAGAGCGAGGTGGTGGCCTAGAGGAAGCTCAGGCGCGGACGTGGGGCGTGCAGCGAGGAGCGGGGGCCGTGAGCATGCACGGGGGGGCCCGGGGGAGCCGCCTGTGCAGATCCGTGTCGGGCGGAGGACAGTCAGTCCCGCAGAGAAGCAGAACACCGTTGTGGTTACAACAAGGTGCCGCTGCTTCGGTCGACAGCGTGAGACTTTAACCCGCTTCTCCCATTGCATTTCGTTTTTGGTTTGTTTTTTTTTTTTTTTTCTTTCTCCCTCCCATGAAAATTAAATTTGTTTCTTCTATCTCTGTCTTCATCTACTTGTTTCTTGGTGTCTCCTCTCCCTGAAGATCACTACATTTCAAGCTATCAGAAAGGTACCCAGCTAGAATTTGCTACAAGCTTAATTTTCACTGCCTGTGCCACCAGATTCCTTGGAGTGGATTTGAATAGCTGACTAGTTGGGCAGTCTCTTCATCCCCTTTCAGTTTTAACATAAGCGCCGTGTGTTTTTTAACCCTTCTGCGTTCCTCCAGGAACTTGAGAAACGGGGTCACGTTTCTATCTGACTTCTGAATGCAGCCACTTAGTGCATGGCTGAGCCATCGGTGCATGTTAGACCTCCGGTTTGGCTTGTACTGTCCTAATGTGTAGTTGGGCCATGTGAGGAATCTCAGCTGAGAGGAGATGTATTTGTTACCTCTTTTACTTTGATTTTTGTTTGTTTTCAGTTACCCTCCATGCTTTTCTCTCACGTTCGGTCTGTATAGCGGAAGGGGAGTTCACATATCTCACTTTGTGTTTGTGTGGGGTCAAAGCAGAGTTGCAAGGCTCCGGCCAGCCGTTCACTGTGCGCGTTGGATGCCAAAGCTGATGCTTGCGTGACACTCCTCCCCGTGGCGAGCACAGCCCGGTGTTCTGCAGTGTTCATCAGCAGTCAGATTCGTCAGTGTTCTGCCTTGCAAAACTGTGTCTACATGGCTGAGTCATTTGTGTTACATCCTGTGTAGTGTGATCAAACCTGGTGAGCTTCGAACAAGACCTATCCGATCCGTTTCTTTTGATGGTTCTACTCTTTAGACCTTTAAGTCCGTGTGTCATCTCGTTGGTGTTGCCCTTCTCACTGCCATCCTGACCGCCATTCTCTCAGCACTGTTCTCTCAAGAGTGTAGCTGTGAATCTGTAAACCATGATTTCTTTTCCTGGAGTCAGGCAGGTGCTTCATATTGACATTACGTGTGCCTGGAAAGCAGGAAACCTTAAACATGCTGGTGTTTGTTCTTTCTCTCCCTAAGGTGGGACAACAGTCCGTAAAGAGATCATCAGGAATAAGATTAGAGCCATTGGGAAGATGGCGCGTGTCTTCTCGGTTCTTCGGTAAGGAAGAAGCTTGTGATTTGGGGTCTGGGTAATGGGGGACATTGATCGGGCTGCTCCGGGCAGGCAGAGTCCTGCTGGGGGGAAAAAAAATAAAATCTTACAGGGCTGTTGCTTTAGAGCAGACAGCAAAGGCTCGAGGTGGTGGCTTCTCTATGCCTGGTGGTCTGACTCTCAGAAACCTTCGTCTCAAGCAGCGGCACCTTTGCCAGCAGAAATACTGCCGATTAGGTATATTTAGCCCTCTCAGGATGCGTTTGCTGTGCCGTAACTCTGATGCGTCGTGGCAGAGTAAGCAGAGGTCCTGTATTTACGAGGCAGGGTTGTGCTCGGTGCCCAGCAGATCAGACGCGCGCTGCCCGCGGTCAGCGCGGGGCGGGCTCCGGTTTTCGTGCCGCTCACCCCTAATAGTCTTGCGTGGATCTAACTGAGCGTTGTGTTAATCTCTGGGTAACCGGTTGCGTTGCCTCTTATTTGCAGAGAGGAGAGCGAGAGCGTGCTGACTCTCAAAGGCCTGACTCCCACAGGTACACTGCCCCTGGGAGTGCTCTCAGGGGGGAGGCAGACCCTACAGACTGGTGAGTATGAACGATCCTGCTCTCTACAACACTGCGTCCCCTCTGGAGTTTTAAACCTGGCCCTCAGCTGCCCCAAAAACCATTCCGTCAGTTCCCGTAGGCGTACTTCAGGGTGCCAGGGGACCCGAGGGATGGTTCAGGCCCACGGGGAGGAAGGATTCAGAAATAGGAAAAAGCAGAAATGTAGGTGGGATGTGGAGAGCCTTCCAAGATGTCCCCATATACCCTCGAGGAGGGGAACGCGAGGGAAAAAAAGACAACAAACAGCACCCTGCCTAAAGCATGTGTATTGCTTTATTGTGTGTTTCTGCAACAATTTTTATCATTTATTTCCCTTCTAACGCTGCACGATAAGCATCCTCTGCTTCACCTATCTGCTGCTGTTGTGTGATAGCGTATATATGAATGTAATAGTAAACACGCCTGCTCGTTTGTTCTTTGTTAAACGAAACCCCTCCGATTTTGACCCTATGAAATTTGTGAATCCCAAACAGAGGAAGCTTAGATTTAGTCGAAGGAAGGAGATTCTTCCAGGCCTGTGTGTTTCGTATTAAGACTTCTCTCGGCCCCCTGGTTTTGATCTGGTTTTGGAGGTTTCTTTTCTGTGCTTGCTGGCAAATGCTTTGCTCCCTCCCTCAGCAGCCAACTGGTCTGTCTTATTAGTGTGCTGCGAGCAGGACCGAGCTAGCGATCTGCGTGCTTTCAGCTCGCAGGGCAGGGAGATTGGCTGATGGTCAGGGAATGAGTTATCATAGTAACATGTGTCCCCAGAGGGAATCCTGTAATCTAGTGTTTTAATCCTTTCCTGCCGCCAGCCTTTGAATGCTGGCCTCTAACCAGCCTGCTTTCCCCTTCCTATTAGCGCTGGGTAATTTCCTGCGGGCTCAGAAGAGGGCTTGTTCTGGGATTGCCTTGCCTTGGTTAAATAGTTCACAAGTGAGAAACGTGTAAATATTGCTGCCCGCTCCTGGGGGTGGGGAGGATGCAGTATCGCTCCCAAACCCATGGGTTTCTTTGCCCGCAGAGGAGTATGATTTTTTTTTTTTTCTTTTTTTTTTATAGCAACCATAATGGTTTCTGTCGCCCCAGTTCTGCTGCAGGCATGGGAACAGAGCCTGAGTGGGAAGGCGGCTGTTACAGCTCGGCTCGAGCAGCCATCTCGCTCCTGGTGCCGCAGCTTTGCCCCTATAGCTGACAGCGCAGGGAGCATGCTGCGATGCTCTCCTGCACCCTTTCCCTCTCGGGGGGTTCCTCTGAGGGGCTACCAGGGAGCTCCCCCCAGTAAGGAAGCTGAGATTTGTGCATCTCCCCGAGAGAGGACAAACAAGCTGGACCTTTGCCGTTGCTTTACCTGACCCTGCCTGCCGCCTCCTCCCGTGGCTTCAGGCTTCCCACCCCTTGCTGCTCCCGGCACCCCGTGCTCCCCTCAGCGGCACCTTGCTTTTCGTGCCCTTCTCACGCTCCTTTCCCCGTCGTGCCTCCTTCTCTCACCCCTTCCCGTTTCGCACGTCCCTTCGCGCCGCGCCGTCTGCTCGCAGCAGCCTCCTGGTGAACGTACAGGCGCTCCTTCGGCAGCCGTGCCGGGAGCCCGTCTGCTCGGCGGGGAGAGGAGGGGGCTGCCCCGCTTCTGGGGTGCTTCTGCACCCCAAAAGAGGAGAGACAGGGCTGCAGGTAGCAGTGACGTGGCCCCTTCCCTCCCTGAGCCTCCTGCCAACCTTTCGCAGCACGGCTTAGCAAAATTGGCTAAGGAAAGTGCTGGATCTGGAGCAAAGATGTTCAGCTACAGCTCCATTCTTCCTCCATGGCCTCTCAAGGACCACGTGGCCTTTGTATTCTGTCCAAAGCAAAAAAAAATGGCGTTTTGAGGCTAAAAGCAGGGGATCTGTTCTAGGGAAGGGCCTCCTCCCAGATGCTGAGGCAGGGACTACCAAAACTTGGACAGCTGCTGCAGCAGATTTAGGAAGGGGGACATTGCTCAGCTTTATGGTGCCTTGTTGCTTGGTAACACTTTTAGGAGGTGGAGCTGAAGCCAAACTGGATTTGAAGCATCAGCCTGGGGTTTTTTTGTTGTAATCCAAGGCATCAGCAGCGGAGCAGCCTGGTATCTGCTGCTGCCTGCTCTCCCCCAGAGAATAAACTGCCCCCCCTCCTCCCTACTGCTCCAAAAAGTCATCACGTCCCTCAGGGTCACTTCCCTTACATGGCTCTGGTGGCTGGGGCTTTGCTCTGGGACAAATTCCACGTCATTTACCTTCTGAAGGTGGCCAGGAGGCCCTAGAGCCACCGAACTGGGAGCAGAGGGGCTGCAAACGCAGGTGGAGACCCATGGCTTAGTCCGAGGCTACCGCTGTCCTTGCCGCGGGACGCCTGCATGCCCCAGCCCTCCGGCGCATGCAGCAGCGAGCCATCTCTCTGCTTCTCTGTTTCTTTCCATCGGATTTATCTGTGTGACGAGTCCAGCGAATGTGAGGAAAGGAGACTCCCCCGTGTCAGTGCTCAGCAGAGGCCGAACCCGAGGGAGTCCCCTTTCAGCCTTCCTCTCAAGCTCCTGTCACCTTTTTTTCCTCTTGCCAGTTGGTTTTGATTACGGTCGTCTCCACCGGGGCTGGGAGGCTGTGGGCTCTGCGTTCGCAGCAATGATGTTAGATCACTCACTGTCACTCTTTGTTTTTTTTTTTTTTTTTTTTTTTCCTGTCTTCATTTTTGCATGCCACTGTTCTTCTGTATTGCAGCCACAGTAGAAGCGGTAGAGGCACGGGAAGGTATGGCTAGAACCTGGCGAGAGACTCAAATCATCTCTGTGTGTGCGTGCGCTAATTTTAAAGAGCTTTATCAGCCTTATGGAAGCTTTTTACTCTTGCATCACCAGAAGTGGGAGAGGATGGGCCCCTGCTGGGAAGCAAAAAATACACAGCAGGCTGGTTCAAGTCTATTTTAGCCTTAATGAGGCTGTCGCTTAGTGCAATACCTTTATTCCCTGTCTCCGGAGCCGTTTGTGCTCTGGTGTCTCAAGACCTCGGTGTTGGGGTCCTGCAATCTGATCTCGGATGCCTCGTGGCTGAGTTCATCCCCTGGGTAACTCAATCCGGTGAAGGCTGCCGGCACGCTTGGTCAAAATCTTCTAGGAAATAGCGGATTGCGCGGCTCCGATGTAATCCTTGCCTTCCCCACGGGCGGGATAAGGTGCTCCCAGCGTGGAGAAGCAGTTTTCTCCCTGTAGTTTGTGTAGAAACGACAGATTCATGAGGTTACTGTCTTGGGGAGGTTTTCTCCTCGATAGCTCCCTTCAACTACTGATGAACGGGGCCGTACCGCTGCGTAGAGAACTTTTTGATTACCGAGGGAAGTTTGTTTGTAAACCGACCAAGTCCTCGTAAAAAGATTTGGCACAAAACCCTTTTTCTTAAATTATCTGTCATGCAAAGAAGTTAAACGTTTGGTCCGTATCATCACCGCAAGGATGATGTACTCGGCCTCGTAGTGATGAAACAGAGATAACGCTTGCCCTTGGTGGGATTTCATCGCTCGTGAGACTGCCTGTGTGTCTCCTGGTCATGCAAGAAGCGTTGCGTTTGTGATCCCAGGACTAGCTGTTTCCCTCTCCTGGTGTTGCAGTGTGTGGTTTGTGTTGGAGTTAAAGCCTTGTGTTGGTGTCTTTGTGGTGTTGGTTTGGTTTTGCCTTTTTTTGTTGGTTTGGTTGGTTTTTTTTTTTTAGTATCCTGTTTTTCAGCTTTGAAAGTTTCCTGAGATTTCACTGTTCGGGGACGCTGAGCACTTGTCTGGTCTTCAAGTTCCTCCTACTAAACTGTATTAAAAGAGGAACCATTAGGGAGCAGAGCAAGTCGCTGCAGTCTGGATCCTAGACTTTGCTGCTGTGACCTAGCAAAGACTTCAACTTCCCAGCTGCGCTGTGGTACCCACAGGAGCTGGCGATGCCGAAAAATCACCTCCGGACCCATCTCGGGGTTCCCGTAGCCAGACACGTGCTTTCTGTCGCCCCGACCCTGTCCTGTACATGTCTAGCGTGGGCTAACGGGCTGCTATCCGGGGATCCGCGGCTCCGACTAACTCTTCTGTCTCGGCCCTTCTCTCCGCAGCCATTCGTGGATTTTCACCGCAGCACAAGATCCGCAGCTTCGAAGAAGCCAGAGGTCTGGATCGCATTAACGAACGCATGCCGCCACGCAAAGATTCAATGCACTCAGACGGGCCGGTGAACTTGGTAACCTCAACAAACTCTGCGGACAAGAATGGCACAGGGAAGAAAGCCCAGTAACGGTCCGAGCGCCCAATCTGCACCACTAAAGGATCCAAAACTTAATGAATTTTATTTATTTATTATTGGGGTGGGGTGGGGGCAGGGGAGAAACCAACTTCACCTGGAGGCACGTTCATAATCCAGTTTGCATCCATTCTGTAAGAAAGGTGACCATTTTGTAATTTTTTTATTTATGTTCAATATATAAAAAGTCCATCTTTTTTTAATTTAGAAACCAATCTAACTGCTAGTGCATATATGAAGTGTTGTGCTGTACAGCTGACCTCTCCTCCACGAGAGGCAAACCTCCGTGGGGGGATTAAAAGAAACAAAAACAGTCCCAGGCAACTTGGGTCGTTGACTTTGGTACAATTCTAAGTTAGCCTGTGCTTTCACAAGCAGGTCCTTCCGTTGAAAATAGGGTTGGTTTGGTTTTTCTTTTCACAACTGTCTTCTTCCCAGAGTTTGCTGTTGTTTTCTTCGACTTCTTGCCTACCTGCATCTGCTGCTTTAGCAAGCGATTCTGTGGAAGGCACGTTGCGTGGTGCAGCTGGCTGGGATCCGTCCCTCTTCCAAGGTGACATCCAAATATTCCGGATTAGCTCTAAAGGACTCCAGTGTGTTATATCAATCACAGCACCTTTTCCTTCAGTAATTCAGTTGTATTCCAATGGAGCCCCAAGCAAAAAAAGTAACCTCTTAATCGGAACGGGAAGGCGGGTGGGAGAAGGGCTGCCCCTTGTTGCAGCTCTTCCCGAAGCTTCGGCCGTTCGGACTCGGCGCAGCCAGCTGTACGCCGGAGTTTGTCAGCCGGGGCTGTCCGTGCTGCAGAAATACCTCTGGGAATCCCTCTGGTTTGGAGCAGAGGAATTACCTCCAGTCTCTAGTCATCAGCAGGGCTTTGGGAAATCTGCACAGCCTGAATTTTAAAGGAAAAAGTGGGTGATTTATAACCTATGGACGGAAAGACCCCCGCGCTACCACCCTCACATACTGCAGAGCCTGTGGCCCGCTCCCCTGCGCCCGGCTCTCGAATCGGCCCTCGCTGGTCAGTATTTGAGTGGTGGGCGTACGAGGTGGTCTCCCCGAAGCCAGCATCGCCTCCCACTCATCCAGCATGCGTCTTTGGGGGGGTCTTCCACCTATTTGGGCTTACCCCGCCGCTGGTTACCTTCCTAGCCAGCGGCTATTCCTCCGGCTCCAAAGGAGCCACGGGCACATCGGCCTTTCCCGGCAGCTGGAGGGGCTTTGCCGGCTTGTGGTAAAGATTTGGGGAAGGATGAGTGACGGTGCTGCTCGTTTTTGTAGAGACGTGGCTTGGTGGCTGACGGCCAGTGGCGAGGTGGCTTTGCTAAAAAGCCCCTGGTTTGGGAAGCGCGTCCCTCCCTCGGCTGCAGGGGAGGGAGGATGGTTTTACGGTAGGTTGGCAGGTAGAAGAACCGAGTGGATCTGGCAGGAATTTTGGAAGGGTGTTTGTGCAGTGCTGGAGAGGGATCTCCCGGTGAAAGGAGGGTTTCTGGAGGCCGCCCTCTTCGCAGCGTCGAGGGTTTCGAAGCTTGGATCTGTTAAGCAGAGCCTCGTTCTTTCACTTAGACTTTGACCTGAAGCGAGTGTTGAAAAAGGATTTTTGCGAGATTCCCGTTTGGTCGCTTCCCTTCCCCGCCTGTCGTTTGGGCCGCGTCCTCTCCTGCCCGGGATTGCGCAGAGTCAAAGCGGCAGCTTCCAGAAGCAAATCCCGTGCCAGCTTTCGCTTCTTTTCCAACCGAACTGTCTGTTAGGCTTGCTCCGAGCCAGGGCAGCAGGTGAGCGGGCTTAGCCTCCGATAAGGGATATTTGCCAACCCGTTCTCTGGATCTTGCTGTCTTCCCTTTGTGCTCCGGCCCTAAGCTGCGATTCCAGCGACAGAGGAAAACAGCAACTTTGCAGGAAGCTTTCAAATTGTCTTATAATCATACGTCACTTAATTTCATGCCAGCTATTTAGGAAACAGTATCCGTGAGCAGACCGCTGGGTTTTCACAAGAGACTTTTGAGTCGCATGCCTCCACTTTTTCTTTTTTTTCCCCTTTTTTTTTTTTTTCCCCTTTTTTACACGCCCACCGCTTTGCAAAAAGTGCGAGATGTTTTGAGCAAGCTTCTCTAACCCCATATGAGGCGTGGGGCCAATTGCCTTTGTCTGTGAGTATTTCTTCTGTTTTTTAACGGCATCCTTTCCGAAACGCAGTGAGCCGATGTGTGGTATCTTCCTCTGAGAGCGCAAACCGTGCAAAGGTGCTGCCCGTGCATGTTCGGGCGTGTTGTTCTGACCCAGGCTGGGATCTCACCCAAGCAGCAGTTTTAGTCGGGAGCTTTGGGATGGGTGCTGCAGGGGGATGCTCCGACCCCGAGCCCGGCGGCCCCTGGGGCGTGGGGGTTCAGCAGGGACCGTCCCTTCGCGGTTTGTCCCCCCAACCTTCTTCTCGCGCTCCGGCATCGCCAGCTCCCCTCCCGAAACCCCTTTGGGCGCTCGTGCTTCATGGTTTGCTGCCCTTGCAAAGCGCCGGGGGGGGGCTGACGGCGTTGTGAGGAGCTGGGATCCCCATCCCTGGAGCTGGGTGTTGCCAAAAAAAACCCCTCCCTGCGGCTGGTGGGGCCGCAGCTTCGCAGCATCCCGGCCCGGGCCGGGCCGGTGCCTGTCGGGTAAGGCGGTCGCTGGCTGGAACGGCAGCCGGCACGTATGGATGCCATACTGCCAGGCAAAGCGCGGGCTCCCGTTGGGGCCGGTCCCCCCTTCCCTTGATACCGGTTCCTGAGGGGAGCGATGGGGTGCGTGGGTGCTAATTACCCCCCCGCCCGACTGGCTACCACTCGGCCGTGTAACCCTCTCCGTGCTGGCATCCCTGCCCCAGCGCCAAGCTGGGAAACCCCGTCCCCTCTTCGCCAGCTTTTGGGGAAGAAGGTGATGAAGACCTCGGAGCAGAGGCCAGCAGCCGCTAGCGAGGTCCCTCGCTCATCCCGGCAGAGCGCCCTGCCCCCATCCCCACCACGGCAAAACAAAAAAATGCCCAAAATACGCCGATTCCCCGCCCCGTCCCCGCAAAGCCAGCACCTCGGAGCTATGCACGTCTCCAGACCCCTCATCTCAGAGCTCCCGCCGTCCCTTTCCCTCCCCGGCTGCCACCCGGTGCTTGGCAAGCGGGACTCCGGGAATACAAGCCACGGAGCACGACCGGCCCCGGGGAAAGCCCAGCCGCCTCCTCCGCAGGCTGGCCTCGCAGCCTGGGTTTTTTTTTTTTTTGTTTTGCATGTTATAGCAAGGTGCATGTAACAAGGAGGGGAGTCAGCAATGGGTCGGGTGGTGGGTTGAGTTCAAGCTTTTTATTTTCTTTTTTTTTTTTGGCGTCGGGAGAACCTCTTGCTGCCCGTGCCAGCCCGGGAGCCTGCCGCTAGGGCTGGGTGCGGTGGCAGGGATGCGTGGAGGCCCGCCGGCCTCTGCCAGGGAGGACCTGAAGCCCCACGGGACACGCGCGGGGTGCGGTGATGGTGATTTTAGGGTTCTCGATGCTGAAGGATCATACGCCCGTTGCCTGGAGACTGCCTCCTTTATTTTTTTTTTCTGGCTTTTTTTTTTTTTTAGTTATGTTTAAAGGAGAAAAAAAAAATGGTGAAAATGTTATTTATTGGCAGAAATTATTTAATATAATTTCCTTTTTTTTTTTGTGAACAAGGAATGAATTTGTTAGAACTGTCTTAATGTAAATTGGAAGTCATCTTTAAGGAGAAAAAAAAAAAAAAAAAGTTAAAAATTGACACAGTCACTCGGCTCCGCTGTGGTTTATTTTGGGGGGCCTGGCTCCCGGGGCGGAGGGCACGGCAAGGAGCCCCACAGGTGCTGCCTGGCTTTCGGGAAGGGAGGAAGGTTTTAGGATCTGTTTTACGGCCGCTGCCTCGCTCAGGGCCCCTCGCCGGGGCCGGGGCAGCGCCGAGATGGCGTCTCCCAACCTCCCCGGCCTCTCCCAACCTCCCCGGCACGTCGGCACTTGCGAAGGTCGCTCCCGGGCGCTTTTGTTGGAGAGCTCTCGGCTCCCTCTCCTCACCCCTCCATCCTTCCAGCCGCTGGCTGGGTAAATAACCCTCCTCCCGCTGCCTGCCTGGGTGCCAGGAGGAAGAGGAGGGTATTTGCCAGCTCATTTCACCCCCCCGGCTCTTTCCTCGTCCCTCTTTCGGGGTGCTTCCTCCATGCGGGGCTTTGGTGAGCAGCCCTCGTGTTTGTGCTGGCCAGGCTCCATCCTGCTGGGTCACGGCTCCGCAGCCGGCCTGGTTCCCCCGGCTCCTGCCCGGGGATCCCCATCCTACAGCCGGCTCCTACAGCCCTCCCGGCTCCGGCACCGCCTGCTCCCTCCCTGGCTGGGGAGCCGGGGTGACCTGGCCCCCAGCTGTGGCTGCCACATCTGGCTTCTCCCCTCCATCATCTCCGCCCGCTGCCGGAGCTGCTTGGGTCAGCATCTCCCCGTCGAGCTTAGCTCACCACGTGCAATCCGTTTGCCGGCTCCCCAGGCCCGGTGTCGCCGCGGTGTGACAGCCGTCCCCAGCTGCCGGAAGGGATGCTCCGGCTCTCCCACCCTTTTCCTGGGTGTTCCCACCAAACCAACAACCTGCCTCGCACCCAGCGTCGCTCCCCGGGCTCCCTCGGCGTGGGCAGGGTGCGACAGCGAGGGGCTCCGGCAGCCGCCCACCACAGCCCGGACCGAGAGAGCATCGCCGGCCTGGCCGCGCGTTCCCGGCTGGCATCGCCGCGCTGAGCAAACAGGAAACACTCGCCCTTTGTTAATCCTGTCCCAGGCCGCGCGTTAAATATTTATCTGCGAGCGGAGGCTGGCGCTGGGAGCCGCGCAGAGGGAAGCAGGGCCGGCCCCGCAGGCTGCTCGCCCCGGACGGCGCATGGGGCTGCGGAGGTGAGTCCCGGTCGCTGCCGGGGGGCAGCCGGACCCCCCGGGATGGGCTGCAGCGGCGTGGGGTGGCCGGGACCCCGCCGCCCACGGGAGGGCATTGCCAGCGGGCGCCGTGACCTCGGTGGGCTGGAGGGGACCGTCACCCCCTTGGCGAGCGATTGGGCTCCCCTCGCGGGGTTTAACCCTCGGCTGTGCCCCCGGCCGCGCTGCCCTCTCTGTCCTCGTCCCCCCAAGTTTCCCTGGCAGAACCAGCTCCTGTCCCCAACTTGCTTCCTCCCTGCGGTGTCCCCGGCTTGCACCGGTGCACGGTGCAGCCGCCCCGTCCCCGCGGCTGTCGGACGGGACCTGCGTCCTCGTGGCTGTGACAGCGGGGAGCGCACCCGCTCCTGTCCCCTTTGTCCCCTGGGTGCAGCATCGCAGCCCGGCAGGGCTCGTGCCATCGGCCCCGTCGGCCTCTTCATCCCCAGCAGCAGCTTCTGGCAGGGGACGGGTGGCTTCGGTGGGGACCGAGGGCTGGCTGGCATCAAAGCCACCGTCCTCCCGCGGAGGCAGAGGCCTGAGCTCACGAGGGAGCGCGTGGGACAGCGGAAGGGCCAGGGCTGCCCGGTTTCGGGGCTGTCAGCAGTTTTGGGGAGTGGCGAGCAGGAAGCGGCCGGCGGGCGAGCGCGGCGGAGGCTGGGACGCGGGCGCTGCCGGAGGGGATGAGGTGGGCTACGGGGCACCCGCAGAGCAGGGCATGGAGGTGTTAAACGGGGGTCCCCAATGCCCAGGCCCCTGGGGGATGGAGGGGATGGGGGTCGCCCGTGGGAAAGCAGGTGGCTTTCACCGTGCCCCCCATGACGGGGCTTGGGGGGCCATGGGAGCACGGAGCCCCGCTCCCCACTCAGGTCCTGACCTCCGCTGGGCGCTTCCCTCCCCATCCGCTCCCAAAAAACCCCTCCGAGCCCCCGGCTCCATCCCGGCGGGGGGCAGCTGCCGGCGGGGGGCCGGCGGCACCGGACTCGCCCCGTTTCGTAAGCGGGGGCCGAGTGCACGGGAACGCGTGCGCAGGGCGTGGGATGAGTTCAGCCTCTTGGCTCCTCTCCCTGGATCCCATCCCTGGAAATGTCACTGGAAACTCTGAATGGGCCGGCCCCGCTCCAGAGCGGGGAGTGCTGGGGGGGGGGGCGAGCGCACCCCAGGGGGGCCGGGGCATGCGGGTACCCAGCACCGGGGAGGACGGCGGCTGCTGACCCGGCCAGGGGATGCTGTCGGGGGGCTCTCGTCGCCGGCCCCCCGTGACACGCTGAGGCCTCTGCTCTCCTTCCCCCGGCAAAGTTTGTGCCGTGCATTTTTCTTCCCTGCCGCTTGCAGCTCCGTCCCGCTCGCCGCGGGGCTCCCCGAGCCTCCGGCCCCACCGAGGCCGGCGCTGCCCGGGGACCCCCGGCCGGCACCAGCCAGGAGGTAAGAGCTGGCCCAGGGGCCGGCGAGGAGGGGGCGACCGCCGGGGACCTGCTCCCCAGGGCCAGGCTTTGGGGGACGGTCTGCGGGAGCGGGACGGGGCTGAGCCCCGTGGGGCTGCAGGAGGGCACTGTGCTGGGAATGGAGTGGCAGTGGTTGGGGTGTCCTGGGGGGGGTGGGAGTCTGCACCCCACTTTTTGTGCCCTGGGGCAAGTCATTCCTGGGGCCTCAGTTTCCCCGTGGTGGTTACAACCATTAATTACAGCCTTGCAGGCTGCAGGGCAGTGTCGGGAGCAAGGAGCCGAGGGGTCCCCAGCCTGCTCTGCCCTCTGTGCGGGGCACACAGGGCACCGTCCCGGGCTAGCAGCCCCCTGCCAGCACCAGCCACCCTGTTCGAGGAGGGGTCTGTGCCGTCCCAGGCTCAGCATGGGTCCCCCGTGGCATCTGCGAGTCCCATGGGTGATGCCCACGCCCTGGTGGGGATGGAAATGCAGGGGGACGAGCAAGGACACGGCTGTCCCCCAAAGGTTCCCAGGGCTGCTCTTGCCCCTGGAGCCATCCCACGCCAACGCCGCCCCGCGTCTCCCCGCCATGGTGTCGGGAGCTGTTACGGGGGTCCCGGGCCCCCCGGCTGCCCCCCGCCATGCTGCGGCCCTGGCACCGCGGCGCAGCGGTGAGTCACGGCCGCGGCTCCGCCGGGCACGTCGTCCTCCCGGCGGGGTGGTGCCGGGCTCGGCTGCGCATTCTCGCCGCCTCTCCCCTCCTTCCCCTCTCCCTTCCCTGTTTGCGCTGCAGGGTGGGGAAATACTTCTGCCTTTTCGTGTTTCTCGGCCCCAGGGAGGCTCGGCCCTGGCAGCTTTCCCGGCGCGGCGCTGCCCGACGCCGCTGTTACCACGTGCCCGGGTGGGAGGGCACCGGCGCCAGCCACATCCCACCATGGCGCACCAGGATGCCGGGATGATGGGCAGGCGGCTCAGCCATCGCCCTGTCCCGCTCTGGGGTGTTTTCTCCCCAAAGAGCCCAGAGGGGCTGGATCCATCCGTGCTGGGGAGCTGGGGCAGGGAGAGGGGCCGGGTGGTCTGGATGCGGCCGTGGCGGGGTTGAGGCCGCATGGAGAACGCATGGCAGAGCCACGCCAGGGCTGTTTCTGGCTGGGAACAGCCGCTTCCCCCGGCACTACGAGGTTCCCCAGGCTGGGGACGGTGCCTCGGTGGCTGTCACCCCGTTGTGGTGTCGCCTGCACTGGTGAATAACAGGGAACGGTCCCCGGAGGTGGGGATGGGGCTGGGATGGGGCTCCACCGGAGCCCCCAGCCCTCCGGCAAAGCGCGGTGAGACAAAGCCGCCAGAGGGGAGCACCCGGCAGACAGGGACGGGACCCGCCGTGAGCGCAGCCGCTTTCCCCCGCAGGGCACCGGCAGCCCCGGGGCGCCGTCCCGGCACCCCACCGCCATGGCGGGCCGGCTCCTGCCCCCCAACGCCGGCCAGGCTCTGGGCATGGAGGACATCCCCCCCTTCCACCCACCACTGTGGGTGCCCCCGCAGCACACGGTGACACGGGTGAGTGGGGCCGGGGGCTGCTGCATGCCCGGGGGGATTTGGGGAGCTGCTCCGCCTCCATCCCTTGGCCACCACCACGTTGCCCCCGTGCCAGTCCCCTCCTTGTGCCGCAGGTGCCCGTCATCCGCCACCGCGGCTCCAACACGCTGAATTTCGACTTCCACGACCCAGCAACCCACGGCGTGGCCGAGCGCGGCCGGGCGGCCCCCAGGAGCTCAGGTACCTGCTCCGAGCATCCCCGGGGACACCCCCGCGGGCTCCCCCGAGTGATGCTCGGCAGAGGGTGAGGGCTCACCCTCACCCGCCTCGTCCCCAGCGAGCGAGTGGTACCAGACCTGGCCAGCCAAGGAGGCGAGGGCACCCAGCACCCCGGCGCCCGCCGGCCCCATGCCCAGCCCTGGGGCCACCCCTGCCTGCCCCCAGCCACCAGGCTGGTCGGCCACCTGGACCAAGGACAGCAAACGTCGGGAGAGGCGTTGGGTGAAGTACGACGGCATCGGGCCGGTGGACGAGACAGGGATGCCCATCGCCTCGCGCTCGGTGAGTCGGGGGCACGGGGCTGGGGTTCTCCCCCCCGTCACCCCCTCACCACCCCGCCGTGTCCCCGCAGAGCGTCGACCGGCCCCGCGACTGGTACCGCAGCATGTTCCGGCAGATCCACCGCAAGCTGCCAGGTGAGTCCCCGGTGCCGCGGCACAGCACGGCGTTGGCACGGCACCCGCTCACCTCCTCCTCCATCCCCGCAGAGCCGGACTGGGATGCCCATCGCTACCCCATGGATAGGCTCAGCCCCTCGCCCACCGCAGTGCCTCCGTCCCCCCCAGAGCCGCGGAGGAAAGGGCCGTCGCTGGCCAAGCCCCCTGGCATGCCCAACGGGCTGGACTGGTGAGTGCGGCTCAGGACGGCATTTAAATGGTTCCCGGGGACCCGTCCCCTCCTGGGGTGCCCACAGAACGGGGGGCTGCTGGGGCTGAGCTCCTCCCGGCTCTGCACAGGCCCAGCTGGGGTGACACCAGTGCCACCGCGGAGCCCGGCAGCATTTTTGACTACGAACCAGGGCAATCCTTGGTGCTGGAGCAGCCACAGCAGGTAGGCAGCCCTGGCACCCCCAGCACCCGCTCAGCCCCGGCACGGAGGGATGCTGCCGGTGGATGCACACCTAACCGGTCCCTTGCCCGTTCCAGCCGCCGGCAGCGGTGCCGCCGGAGCGGGCTCAGCCGATCGAGGTAAGCTGCCGATGGCAGGCGGGGGGGCCGGGGTGGCAGCGGGCTTCCCAGTGCCCGTGCTGCTGGGACGCAGGGCGCGGGCAGCACCAGCCTTGCCCACCGCAGCCCCGTCCTGGCCGCGTAGGTGCTGCTGGAGCAGGAGCTGGAGCAGCTCAGCGAGGAGCTGGACAAGGACATGAGGGCCATGGAGAGTCACCGGCAGCCCTGCCAGGTACCCCGGCCCCCGCCCGCGCTAGCCTGGGGCTCCCCTGCTGCCCCTCGGCCCTCCCCGGGGCTGGGTGGCACTGAAGGGACGCGCAGGGCTGACGGTGCCCGCATCCAGCTGTGCCCGCATCCAGCTGCGTGCGCGGCCTTGCGCGCACCAGGCGGGAACGCGGCGGGATGCGCGCCCAGCTGGATGCGGGCACGGCCGGGTACACGCGTGGCCGGCTGCGTGCGCATCTGGATGCACGCACGGCTGGGTGCACGCAAGGCCGCCCAGCGGCATGTGGCCGTGGCCGTGGCCGTGGCCGCGGGACTCTAGGACCCTGTCTCGCCGCGCCGTCCGTCCGGCGGTTATTGGCTCTGCGCAGCCCGGCGCTGGACTCCCTCGCTTCCCGCGGAGACTCAGCCTCTTGGATGATTAATTTTTCTCTCCCACCCCCTCCCGCTCCTCTCCGGCAGAGCTCGGCGGCTGCTCCCACCGCTCGCTCCCCTGCTCCGGCCTCCCCGGCGGCTCGGTGAGTAAAGCCGGCTGCTCCCCGCACCCCCGAACCCCAAATCCTACTGCCCCATGCCCCACTCGTGGCGGGGGGCGGCGGCAGGACAGGGCCCCACGCTGGGGTGGCGGGGGGCAGGCGGGATTGTCCCTCCAGCGTCCCGGCTCCCGCGGTGGGGTGGGGGTCCCCCCGCATGCCCCACGGACCCCCATGGAGCCCCCCGTGGCACCGCTGGCCGCCTTGCCCCCACCACGCCCCGCCACGGGTGGGGGACCCCGGCGCCGGGCTGGCTGCCCGGTGGGTGGGACGGGGCCAGACCGGGGCTGACCCTTTCCCCCGTCCAGCCCGGGCAGGGACGCTGTGTCCTGGCGTTGGGCTCAGCCCCAGGGGAGGTGACGGCGCTTGGATTCCCACCGCCGTGTCCCCATGTCCCCAATGCCACCAAGACGGGGAAGGGACACCTGTGCCGGCGGGTGCTATCGCACCATGGGACGGGGGGGACACCCTGGGGCACCCCACGGCTCCGTGCCCTGTCCTGGCAGTGGGAGGAAAACAAACAAACAAGTGCTCCGCTTCTTGTAGGACCTACCCTAACCCCCCAGGGGTGTGCCTAGGGGCTGGGGGGCTGGCTGCCCCCCTGCCCGACCCCCTCTCCCGGTCGGGGGGGGGGGATTGGGGCTCTTTAAGTGCCCCTGGGAGCGGGGTTATCCATTAGCCAGGAGGCCCTCCCCGGTGCTCGCCTGCTCCGTGCTTCCTGCTCCGCGGCAGCGGGGACGTGCCACCGGCACCGCCGGCAAACTTTGGACCCGTCACGCCTGGCCGACTCCAGGACGAGACCCCGGGGGGATGCAGCCGGGGGACCCTGGCGTCCTGGTCCCAGGGGACCCAGGGGTCCTGGCCAGAGGGTCGGGAGCAGGGAGGGCAGGGGGGTGCGTGGCAGCGGGGCTGGATGCGGGGCTCAGCCCTGCCCTGAACCGCTGTCACCCCGCAGGAGCCCCCTGTCACCCCGCCGGCTGCAGAGCCCCCCCAGCACCCACCGCCCGCCCGCCAGCCCCGGCATGGAGCGGGGTGGCCTGGGGCTGGCCAGCGATCGGAGCCGTGCAGCTCCCGGCAGAGGTGAGCCCCCCCCGAGCCGTGCCGTGCCATGGGGCACCCCACACACCCCGGTCTCGCCGGCCGGTGACACCCCACTCTTTGCAGACACCCTGAGGCCAGGGACCCTCCCCAGCCTGTCCGACATGGGGGACCCCGCGGAGGCCGTCAGGAAGGAGGAGAAGAAGGTGAGGCCAGGATGGTCCCATCCCATACGGGAGCGGAGATGGTCGGGATGGGGGGTCCCCCCATAACTGCTCCTCTCCCTCCCCAGATGAAAGCCGCTCGCCTCAAGTTTGATTTCCAAGCCGAGTCACCCAAGTAAGTGACGGCGCTGCTGGGGGTCCCCGCCGTGCCCCCACGGTCCCGCGGGCGGTGGGTGGGGA
The DNA here is from genome assembly GCF_965183815.1 of Platalea leucorodia. Classification (NCBI taxonomy): domain Eukaryota; kingdom Metazoa; phylum Chordata; class Aves; order Pelecaniformes; family Threskiornithidae; genus Platalea; species Platalea leucorodia. The sequence goes on from NC_138859.1 coordinate 3,328,198, forward strand.
CCGGAGGAGCCCCGGGATGTGGGGCGGCCGTGCCGGAGATGGGTCGGTGTCCCCTGGGACCGGCACGAGCGGTGTCCCTGAGCGCTGCCGCTTGCAGGGAGCTGACGCTGCAGAAGGGGGACATCGTCTACATCCATAAGGAGGTGGACAGGAACTGGCTGGAGGGCGAGCACCACGGCCGCGTGGGCATCTTCCCCTCCAACTACGTGGAGGTGAGCCCGGGGGATGGAGAGGGGGTGGCCGGGCTTGGAGAGCCTGGTGTTGACTGTCACCCGTGTGTCCCCCCAGATCCTGCCCCCCACGGAGGTGCCCAAGCCCATCAAGGCACCCACCATCCAGGTGCTGGAGTACGGGGAGGCCCTGGCGCTCTACAACTTCCGAGGGGAGCTGCCCGTCGAGCTCTCCTTCCGCAAGGTACCGCCGTGCCATGCCGTGCCGTGCCGTGCCATGCCGTGCCGTGCCGTGCCGTGCCGTGCCGTGCCGTGCCGTACCGTGCTAACCTGTCCTCTCGTCCCCTCGGCAGGGCGAGCGGATCTGCCTGGTGCGGCGGGTGGATGAGAACTGGTATGAGGGGCGCATCTCCGGCACCAGCCGTCAGGGCATCTTCCCCGCCACCTACGTTCAGGTGCTGAAGGAGCCACGGGTGAAAGCCACCGCTGAGGACTTCCCACCCTCACCCGCCTCCGCCAGCCCCCGGCCCCCGGCCGGCTCCCCGTCCCTGCAGCGCTCGCCCGGTCCCCGGGGCCCCCCACTTTCCGCCGGCTCCCCCCAGGTGGCGGAACGGGGCCCCGGTGAGGCCGGTGGGTGCCCGTCCTCACCCCGCCACCTCGGCTTCGCCTTCCCCCCCTCCCCAAAGCTGCCCCGTGCTGGTGCCCCGAGCCCCTCACCGGCCCCCGCCGGCCCCTCGCACCCTGCGGCCACCCATCCCCAGGAGCCTTGGCGTCCAGCCTGGCCCCCTGAGCAGGTGAGAGACCCCCCGCCGCAGCCCCCAGCCCCGGCATCGTGCCCCGGCACCGCCGGGGATGTGGGTGCTGCCCCGTAACGCTGCACCCATCCTCTCCGCCTGCAGCACGCAGCCCCGGGGGCACCCACCAGCACCCGCCCCGAGCCCGCCCCGTCCTACAACGGCTCCGAAATCCAGTGGACGCCGTAAGTTGGGCCAGGAGCGGCACCGTGGCACAGTGTCCCCAGGTGGGACCCGTGGTGGCGCGGGCTCTGGTCACGCTGTGTCTCGCAGGTACCGGGCGCTGTACCAGTACCGGCCCCAAAACGCCGACGAGCTGGAGCTGCTGGAGGGGGACCGTGTGGACGTCATGCAGCAGTGCGACGACGGCTGGTTCGTGGGTGCGTGGCCGCCGGGACGGGGATGGGGACGGGGACGGGATGCCACCGCGGCCCCCTCACCGCATCGCTTTGCCTTTCCCCCCCCAGGCGTGTCCAGGAGGACGCAGAAATTCGGCACTTTCCCCGGCAATTACGTGGCGCCGGTGTGACCCACAGCGCGCAGAAGAGGAGCCCGGTGGGCGGCGTGGGGGCCAGGGGCTCCCCCATGTCCCGCCTCGGCCGCCCGGCATCCCCACCATGTCCCCCCACGGGGACGAAGTGCCTCCAGCTCCCTCCTGCCCCTATGGGGCTGCTTCTAACAGGGACCAATCCCCGCTGCGTGGGGGTCTCCCCCACCCCAGTGCCTTAATCCGGCCCCTCCTCACCGCTGCCCGGTGCCTTATTGCCCACCGTCCCGGTGGCCATACCTCCCCCTCCCTCTCCGTCCATTGCCGGGGGGAGCCTGGCCGGTGCCGGGCCTGACCGTGACGGCTGTGACCCGAGATGCCAGTCCGGGGCCGTGCCACGTGCCCGGGAGTCGCGTTTGCTTCTTCTCCATCATTAAAGCTCAGCTCAGCCCGAGCCAAAGCCCAGCTTGGTGGTGCTGGGACAGGAGGAAGCCGGTGGGACGGTGCCCGTGGGGAAACGTGGGCTGGGGGCCTGTGGGATGCTGCGTGGGGCAACGGCGTGGGGCTGTGGTGGCCCCTGGGGCATTGTCGTGCTGCATGGCGGTGACGCTGTGGGGCTGCGGTGCTGTGCAGGGTTCCCGGGGCTGCAATGGTGCGTGGGGGGCTGCAAGGGGCATGGGGGGCTGCAAGGGGGCATGTGGGGCTGCAGGGGGGCTTGTGGGGTTGCCATGGGGCATGAGGGGCTGCAGTGGGGCATGTGGGGTTGCAGTGGTGCTTGTGGGGCTGCAGCGGTGCGTGGGGGGCTGCAAGGTGGCATGTGGGGCTGCAGTGGTGCTTGTGGTGTTGCAATGGTGCTTGTGGGGCATGTGGGGCTGCAATGGTGCTTGTGGGGCTGCAGTGGGGCATGTGGGGCTGCAATGGTGCTTGTGGGGCTGCAGTGGGGCATGCAGGTTTGCAATGGGGCACGTGGGGCTGCAGTGGTGTGGGGGGGGGCTGCAAGGCGGCATGTGGGGCTGCAGTGGTGCTTGTGGGGCTGCATCGGTGTCCGCAGCCGGTTGCAATGGTGCATGCAGGGCTGCATGGGGCTTCGATGGCTGCGTGGGGCTACGACGGCGCCCGGGGCTGATGCTGCGCGGGACGCGACGGTGCCCAGGGCAGCGACGCTGCGTGGGGCGGAGGGACGGTGAGGCTGCGTGGGGCCGCGGGGCACCCCCCCCCCCCAGCCCACGGGCATCTCCCGGGCCCGGGGCCCCCCGCCACGCCGGGCCCAGCCCCGCTCCGTCCGCCCCGTCGGGGCGGCCGTGCCCGCAGACGGCGCTGCCGAGCCTCCTCCCGGCCCGGCCCGGCCCCGTTGGGCTCCGCCGGCCCCTTCCGAGGGGGCGGTGCCGCTGCCGGGGCCGTGCTCGGCTCCAGCGCCCCACGGGGCCGCCCGGCTCGGCCGCCCGCCGGTGAGTGCGCCCGGGGGGCTGCGGGGGGGACGCGGGGCTCCGCCGGTCCCGGGATGCTGCCGGCTGTCGGGGGGTGCCCGTCCGTCGGGGATGCAGCTCTCGGGGGTCCCGGTGCTCGGGGGTGGCCGGGGTGCTGCCCCCCCGGGCGGGGGGGGGAGTGGGGCGGGGGGAATGCGGGCAGTCTGTCCCGCATGTGTGTCCCCACGTCCCCTGCGCCTCTTGGCATCGCCTGTCACCCGCCGTCACGCCTTGCAGGGTGCCAGGCGGCACCGCCAGCCGCCACGGCCACAAAAGCATCGCTGTGTGCCGGGGCGCGGAGCCTGGACCGAGCAGGGGACGGAGGTGGGGTGCAGGGGATGGAGGAGGGGGGCAGGGGCTGGAGGAGGGGTGCAGGGGACAGAGGGAGGGGTTGCAGGGGACAGAGGTGGGGTGCAAAGGCTGCAGGAGGGGTGCAGGGCTTTTGGGGGGTGCAGGGGTCGTGCCCAGCCGGGTATCGGGGTCCCCGGGGTGGCAGAGCTCGCTGCCCAGGGATGCTGAGCGGGGCCGGGCGTGGGGAGGGGGTTTGGGGTTTCCTCCTGGCTCTGCGAAGCCCAGCCCAGGAAATTCTTCCGGGCAGCCTCTCAAGCCCCTCTTTGTGCGCTTGGGATTTTTAAAATGCCTTCCCCGGCGGTTGCAGACGGGGTGCCCGGCTCCCGCGGCCACCCCGGGGCTGTGCCGGCGGGGTCAGGCCCAGCTGCGCTCCCGCTGCCGGCTGCGGCGGGACAGGACGGGGCTGGGCCGGTGCGGGGCAGCCGGACAGGGAGCAGGGATGCCAGACCTGACATTTAGGGGAAGGGGCTGCCCATTCCCGCTGGTCCCATCGAAGCTAAGGACTGCCACGCTCGCTGGGGCACCGTGGGGACCCTGCGCCGCGCCGGGGGATCCGCAGCATCCTTTCCCAGCACGGGTTTGCTGTGGGGCGAAGGACTTGGGGTGGCGGTCCTTGCAGCCCTGCTGCGTGTCCGGACCCTGCCGCGGTGAGCAGCGGGATGCTTCCCTCGCCGGCCGCTGGCTGCCCTCGCAGCCGCATCCTCCCCTCCAAACCCCGCTGGCTTGGCCCTGCCGTGCCGTGCCGAGCCGCCGGCCTCGCTGCCAAGGCGGCACCGGTTTCCTGCCTCGCACAAGGCCCGGGGGGCGGCGGGGTGACCTCGCCTGCCCCGTCCCACCGGCAGCACCACCGCAGCCGGCGGTGGGTGCCCGGGACCCCCTCGTCCCCACGGGGGCTCGGCAGGGGAGGAGGCCGCCAGCCTCGGCCGGGGGCACCGGCGAGGCAAGAGGAAGCAGCGGTGGCTGCCGGCACCCTGCGACGGCGCGAGGACGCGGGTCCCCTCCCCGGAAGGAAGGCGCTGCCGGTCTCCATCGGCCCCATGTTGGGGACCCTTGGGGGGACAAGGACGGGGGAGGCCTGCGGCGGGTGGTCTGCCGGGCTGTGCCCCGCGGAGGGAGGAGAGGGCTCTCCTCTGCCTCGTCCCCTCGGCGCCCCGGGGTTTCCTGACGCCGCGGCTCCCTGCCCGCCCAGAGCCGCCCGCTGCCATGCCGGTGACCGTGACCCTCGCCGGCCCGGCCCCTTGGGGCTTCCGCATCACCGGGGGAAGGGACTTCGGCAAACCCATCACCGTCTCCAAGGTAAGACCCCCTTGTGTGTCCCCTCGCCCCAAGGAGGGCTGCCAGGGCGGGTGACGTGCCGGGCTGCTCCGGGGAGCGGATCCTGTTTACTGTCCTTGAGGGATCCTGCCGTGGGAACGGCCCCACGGCGGGCGACGACGGCGCGGGGGCTCGTGCTGCCCCTGGGCTGGGCAGGGCTGTGCCGGCTTTCCGGCTGTTGTTGCCGCGGCCTTGGTCCCCCCTGGCCGGTGCACACCCCGGCAGAGGGACTGGCGCTGTTTTGGCAGGGCCACTGGGACCCCGGTGGGTGGGAGCATCCCGGTGGGGTGGGATTCGGGGACCGGTACCCAACGTGCCGGGACCTCGGCCGTGCATGAGGGCTGCACGTGGGGATGCTGCAATTAAAGGCTGCTTCCCACCGGCGTGCGCGGGGCCAAGGGACGGCTGGCGGGGGGCTCGCTGTCCCCAGCGCCTTCAAGATAACACTGGGGCTGTCCCCGTGTCCCCTTCTCCGTGGAGGTGACGGAGCATGGGAAGGCGGCCGCGGGCGACCTCCGGCCAGGGGACGTCATCGTCGCCATCAACGGGGAGAGCGCGGCCGAGATGCTCAACGTGGAGGCGCAGAATAAGATCAAGCAGAGCCCTGGGCAGCTCCAGCTGCAGGTGGAGAGGTGGGTGCCGGGATTGGGGGGTGACAGCCCGGACGCCTGGGTCCCCAGCCCCGGGGAAGCAGCGTCCCCACGCAGGCTGGGGTCCCCAACCACGTGTGCGCTGGTTGTTTTTCCCCTCCGGCGACTCTTGGGGCTGTGCCATCCCCGCAGGAGCCTGTCCCGGCTCTGTAATTAAAGAGTCAGGCGGTAACGAGGCCGGGCAGCCCTGGCAGCCGTTACCTGGCCGACTGGTCCCAGTTGGGGGCCTGGGGCTGCTGCCTCTCACCGCCTCCCCGAGGGGCCGCAGGGGAATGGCCACGCGGGCTGCGGAGGGGCTGCATGCTCCTGGGGCAGATGCAGGACCCCCCACTCTCCCTTGGTCCCCAGGTCCCCGGTGCCACCTCCCAGCCACGCCAACGGGGACGCCTCACCGGAGAGGCTGGCCACACGCTTCCAGGTGAGCCCCGGGCAGCCCCTGCACACCCCGGCCCCCCACCCAGGGCTGATTTTTGTCTCGCTCCCGTCCCCAGGACACGCTGCGGATGCAGGAAGAGAGCCGGGGTGCCCTGAGACCCTCCTACTCCAGCCCGGCATCCCTCAGCCCCCCACCCGGCGGCAGCAGGTAAGGCCGGACCCGGCTGCATGTGAGGCTGGGGGTGTGGGCAGGGGTCCGGGCAGGGCCAGGGACTCTCCTGATGGCTCTGTCCTCTCCCCACAGCTCGCAGCCCCTGGAAGAGGAGTTTGCCTGTCCCGGCCTCCGCCAGGTGAGCAGGGAGCCGGGGGGCTGTGCGGGGCCAGGCAGAGATGCTGGGGGGCATCCGTGCACAGCCACCGTTTGCAGCCCCACAGCATCGCCCTTTGCAGCCCCAAACCATCGCCCTTTGCAGCCCCAAACCATCGCCCTTTGCAGCCCCACAGCATCGCCCTTTGCAGCCCCAAACCATCAACTTCTGCAACCCCAAACCATCACCTCTTTGCAGCCCCAGACCATTGCCCTTTGCAGCCCCACACCTTTACTCTTTGCAGCCCCAGACCATCACCTTTTGCAACCCCAAACCGCCGCCCTTTGCAGCCCCATAGCATCCTCCGTTGCAGCCCCATTGCCATGTTACCACCCAGCCCCGCTCTGCCCTGGGGACCGCGTCTGCCGGTGCCGCCGGTGCCGCCGGCCGCCTCCCCGCCGCACTGGCAGGCACCCCGGGGCCCGGCGGGCACCAGCACACCTGGCCAGGGATGTTTTGCTTGCTCCTACCCGGCGCCTCTTGGCAACGGCGCCAGCCTGGGGAGGCCAAACCAGTTTGGGGAGGCCGGGCCCCGCTCCCGCAAGCCCGGGGGACTGGGGCGTTGGCACGGCAGGGACCCACGGCCTGGCGCACCCCCGGCAGCACCCACCAGCCCCTGCCACGGTGAGATGCCCGGGGAGCCAAGCCGGGATGCCCGGGGGGCCGGGATGCCTCCCCCACCGCCCGGACCGGTCCCGGGATGCCGGCGGCCGCCCCATCCCTCCCTGCTGCGGTTTCGGGTGGCTGCTGCACCCCGCGGGGCAGCCGCTGGCTCCGGGCTTGGCGTCTCCCTCCTCTCCTCCCTCCCCGCTTTCTTTTTTCTTGTTTTTCAAGCCCAAATCGGGAAGCGCAGTGGCCCCGAGCGCGGCCCTTCCCAGCTGCCTTTGGCCGCAGCCCCGGCCACCCCTTGGCTCCTCCGGCCGCCGGCTCCCTCCTTCCTCCCCAGCCCTTTATTTGCTTTGGTGCCGGCCCCGGAGGGTCCCTCCCTGCCCCGGAGACCCCGCCGCCGCGGGGCTGGGGCTGTGCGGGATGCCGTGCCCAAAAACCCCTGCCCAAAGGGGCGGCGAGGGGAATGGCTGCCCTTGGACCACGCTTTTCGTCGCATCCCGGGGCGGGTTGGCGCTGGTGGGGACGAGGCCAAGGCAGCCAGCTCCACCCGTGCCTAATTTTAGCTCGTCCCTCGCCTGCTCGTGACCCCGCAGAGCCCTGGCGCTGCCCCTCTCCATCTCCGCGGGGTCCGGGCAGGGGCTCCTCGTCCCCGTCCCCGTCCCCGGGCTCCTGCCAGGGTTTGCATCTGCGTGGCGGCTGCTCCTGGGAACATCGGCTTCCACTTAGCCGGGGTTTCGCCTTTCCTGCCTCGCCGGGGCCGCTAAGCAGGAGCAGATGGCGGGGAGGGGACGGGCGCAGGCGTAGGGTTACCGGGGTGGGGAGGGTGGGGGTGCTGCCCCTGGCCCCCCTGGGGTGCCACTGGCCGAGCCATGGAGCATCCCTGCATCCCTCCCGGGGAGCAAGGCGGAGCACCCAGCCCTCTGGGGACCAGGGCTTGGAAAAAGCCCCCGGGCCAGGTCTGGGTGTCCCTGGGGTGCCCAGGAGGAGAGGGGGGGTCTGCAGGCACCCTTCCCTTCGCTCTGCCTGGGAGATGCCACGCTCACCCCCAGGCTTGGGGCGTGCTGGGGGGCTGCTGCAGCACCCCCTGGCCCCCCATACCCCCAGGGCACCCAGCACCTCTCTCCCCCTGCCAGAAGCGAGGAAGCCTGAGCCGCCAGAACAGCTCCCCGGGGTCGACCCTGCCTCCACCCCCCCGCCCGCCCTCACCGGGACTCAGGGCCCCCCCAAACCCCTGGGAGACGTGCAGAGAGCGGCGCCGCTCTTCGCCCCCTCCCAGCCCCTGTAACAGGTACGGAGCGGGCTTGGGGCCGTGCGGGGTGGGACACGGAGGCGGGGAAGCCCCCAGCCCCATGCACCCATCCCGGCGCGGCGGCTTGGCACCCCAGGGTGCGTGCTGGGTGCCGCCTTGCTGAGGGAGCCCGTGCAAAGAGTTAAGAGGTAGGTAGGGACGTGGGAGGGCCGGGCAGGCTGGGGCAGCTCCCCAGGGTGGAGGGAGCAGGTGGCGGGCGGCGGGGTGCAGCCCGGCGGACCCAGGCGTCCGGGTGCTGGGAACCCCCCACCCCATCTCCCCCCGGGGTGCCGTCCCGCAGCCTGGGCTCGGAGTCGGCCATGCGACGTTTGGAGGAGGATTCGGAGGTCTACAAGATGCTGCAGGAGAACCGGGAGCTGCGGGCGGCCCCGCGGCAGTCCAGCACTTTCCGCCTGTTGCAGGAGGCTCTGGAGGACGAGGGCGGAGGTGAGGGGGTACAGGGAGAGATGGGGGGGGTCTGGCCAGGGGTTGGCAGGACCGTGACGGCCTCGTCTCCCTGCAGCTGGCCCCGCAGTCCCTTTCCCCAGCCGGCTCTCGCCCAGCACCCGCAAGCCCGTGGCCGGCGTCCAGAAGCTGCACGTCTGCGAGAAGTGCGGCAGCACCATCGCGTGAGTGGGGCTGGGCGGGGGGCTCAGGATCTGTCCCTGCCATCGCTCCCGGCAGGGCCAAAATGGGGCTGATCCTGGGCGGGGGCCCCGGGGGGAACACGGGGTGCCCCGCTGATGCCCCCCTCCCCGTCTCCCCCAGGACGCAGGCGGTGAGGATCCAGGACGGCCGCTACCGGCACCCGTCCTGCTACGCCTGCGCCGACTGCGGCCTCAACCTGAAGATGCGGGGTCACTTCTGGGTGGGCGACGAGCTCTACTGCGAGAAGCACGCCCGCCTGCGCTACCAGGGTGCCCCGGGGGGGCCCGCCGCCCCCCCCATCGCCCCCCACTCCTGAGCCCCAGGCACCGGCGCAGTGCGGAGGGGAGCTCGCTGCCTGCACCCCTGTGTCATGGGAGCAGCAAGCACCCCGTTCCCCCCGCGGGGACACCCCACCAGCCCCGCTGCTGTGGTAGGGTTGGGGTCTGCGGTGGGGGGGGTGTTGGGTTGGGGGCTGAGGGCATCACCAGGTTGCAGATGGGGGAGGGGGGATGCACTGCAGCCGCTCGCCTTCGCCCGTGCTGTCTCAGCGTGTGTGATGAGCTGGGTCCGTTCTCAGCAGCTGCACACGCCAGGGGACACAGCAGGGACATGGCGGGGGGCACAGGGACGCTTGAGCACTTAGGTATCGGAGAGGGGGCTGGCACCGCTTTGTACACTGACTGCAAAGGGCTTCTCCGAGATATTAAACCAGATCTCTATATAAATATAATATATATTTGCTCCACTCCTGTGTCTGGTCTGTGCAGGGGGGGTGGGGGGGGGCAGGCAGCCTGTGCCCTCCCAGGGCTGGGGAAGGTGGGCTTCCCCCCAGCCCCAGGGTGCAGGCAGGGACCCCGGACCCCGCAGCCCTCCTGCCTGCGCCCAGAGCAGCGGTGGGGAGCTGGAAGCGAACCCCCTGCCCCACGGTGGGGTCCGGGGCTTGGCACAGGCTCCAGGGGTCTGGTGCTCTGCTGATGCACGGGGCTCGGTGCTGGCTGGCCTTGCCCTGCTCCCGGGAAGGTCAGGGCTCCCCGCGGGGCCGGACGGTCCCCTCCTTGCTCTGGGCGTCCCTGGGAGGTGTCAGGGATTTATTGCGGGCTGTTGGCCAGGGTCTTTGTCCTGCAGAGGCCCAGGTGGGCTCTTATCGCTGCTCTCAGCCCTCCGTGCCTGTTTGCACGCAGATGGGCTTTGCTGTTATCTGGGCTTTGCTGTTATCGGCAGCTCCCCACCAAGCCTGGCCGAGGACCAGCCCCTTCCCACGTCCCATGGCTCCCCACAGCCCCGGCCGGCTCCCCTGCCCCGCTGCCCGCTCTCTGCCTGGGGGTACACCGCAGCCCCCCGTGCGCGGCCCAGCTCTCACCATGGAGGCACCGAATTCCCAGAGGGATCAGGCCCGGGCCCTTCGCTGCCGGACATGTGTGGGTCTGCCTGTGCACCGGCCGGGGGGTCCCTTTGCCCGGGGTCCCTGCCAGGTGTCAGGCAGGCAGGGGTACAGGCAGGGGTACAGGCAGGCACAGCCCCATGCCAGCTCCAGGTCTGCAGTGCTCAATGCTGTTAGCACTTTAATTCAGCATCCCCAGGGAGGGATGGAGACGGTCCTGCCTTGGCAGCGTGTGCACGGGAGAAAGAGGAATAAACGCTTCGGGTAGCAGAGCCCCGGACCGGGGCTGGGGGCAAAGGTGCAGCCCGGGCAGGGAGCGGCCCCCCCCGGTCCCCGCCCCGGGGCCGTGCTCCATAAAGCGGCGGAGGAGCAGTGGAGCCGCCCCCTCCGCCCTGCCCGGCCCTCGGTGCGCCCTGCCCGGCCCCCGGTGCTCCTTCCCCGGTGCGCCCTGCCCGGCCCTCCCGGTGCTCCTTCCCCGGCCCCCGGTGCGCCCTGCCCGGCCCTCCCGGTGCTCCTTCCCCGGCCCCCGGTGCGCCCTGCCCGGCCCCCGGTTCCCCCCTGCCCGGGGATGCCCCTGCGCCGCCGCGGAGCCTTCAGCATGGAGCCGCAGCGCGGTGAGTCGGTGGTCCCAGGGGCTATGGGGGGACCCCCCGTGGTCCCCAACCTGCGAAGTTCATGCTGGAGGGGGATCCTTAGGGATCCCTGGTTTGGGCTGTCTGTGCTGGAGGGGGGCCCTGGGGGTCCCCGGCACCCCCCGATTTGCAGTGTCTGTGCTGGAGGGGGGCTCTGGGGGTCCCCGGCACCCCCCAGTTTGCAGCATCTGTGCTGGAGAGGGGCTCTGGGGGTCCGCAGCACCCCCCAGTTTGCAGCGTCTGTGCTGGAGAGGGGCTCTGGGGGTCTGCAGCACTCCCCAGTTTGCAGTGTCTGTGCTGGAGGGGGGCCCCGGGGGTCCCCGACACCCCCCGGTTTGCAGTGTCTATGCTGAAGGGGGTCCCTAGACCCCCAGTTTGCAGCCCCTGCTGGGAGGGGCCCAGGGTGCTGGCTGCGCTGGGAATTCAAACCAGGTTTTGCCTTCAAGTACATATTTGGGCTGTGCCTGTACCTGCACTGGGGTGCAGCCCCCTGGGTTCCCACATGCGGTGTGGGGGTCCCAGAAACCTCCAGCCCATCTCTACCTGCCCCCCCCAGCTCAGGCTGTGCTGGGACCACCCCCCGTCCAGCAGCAAAAACTGGGAGGTACTGGGGGTCTGAGCCAGGGCTGCAGACTCGAGGGGACCCCCAGCACGGCGGCAGCTCCCACGGGGATGGTTTGAGCTCTCCTGGTGATGAGGAGAACCCCAGTGGGGCTCCGAGCCCTGGTGAAACCCCATGGTGGTGAGGGAAACGCCGTGGCCGGGAGGAAAGCAGCTCCTCGGCACGTGGGGCCGTCCCGTGCAGCCCCAGCAGCCTGTGGAAATTCGGTACGTGGGAGCGGGGCCGCTGGCAGCCGGCTGTGCCGGGGCGGAGGGGCCGCCCCACGGCATTGCTGGGATTCATACGGCCGCTGAACGGTGGGATTGTCCGCCAGCCGGCCGCGACGGCCCGGTGCCGGCTCCCGTGCCGTGCGGGCACCGGCCTCGCCAGCCCGCGAGGGATGCGTGGTGAGTGGCTCCAGCCCCGGCTGAAGTGGTGCGGCTGCACGGTGGTGGGAATTTTGGGAGCACCGGGGACCCCTCGCCGGTGAATTCAACCCTGAGCAGGGTTCCCCCAAAGCGGTGGGATTCATCCGGCACCCGGCTGTCTGCCTGCAGCCTGCCGGTGCCCAAATAACCCTCTCGCCTTCCCGGTTGGGGTGGGAAAGGAGCCCTTAACCACCGGCCCAGCCAGTATCACCGATCCCAAACCCTCAAAGGAACCAGTTGGGAACCAGTCCTGTAATGAGATGCCTCTGGATACAGGGCCTGTCGCCGGCTGGGGTGGCTATAAAAGGGAGCGCCGGGACGCGCGCCCGGCAGTCGGCTCCGGCTCTCGGCAATGTGGGGTGGCTCCCGCGCCGTCTGGAAGAGGAGGTTCAGCTGCTGTGAGTGCGTGGGGGAGCGCGAGCCTCCGAGCAGGGGCTTGCCGGGGGGGTGGGCAGCTCTGCACCCCCAGTTTAGTGCTGGGAGGGTGCCAAAGCTTCGCTCCCCACCTCCCTGAGCCCTCTGCCGCGGCCTGGCTGGGGAGGGAGGTGAGCGCCCGCGCGAGGAGGGCCGAGACCCCCGCTGCCTCTCTGCAATCCCACCCTGAGCTGCAGGGCGATGGTAGGCGCACCCCGGCCGGCGACATCCCCCACGCTGCGGGGACAAGAGTGAGGAGCCAGAGGTCCCCGGAGCCGTCCCGCAACGGGGCGAGGACGGACCCCGTGGCCCTGCTGTGTCCTGGGTTGGCCGGCACCGAGCCGGAGCGGGGTGCGGTGAGAGCAGACCCTTGTGCAGCCCCGGCCAGGTCGGGGCGAGGACCGCGGGGGCTCCCCAGGCAGCTCAGCAACGTGGGGAGGGAGGAGGGAGGATGGGGCTGGGCGCAGGGGTATGTTTCTGGGGAGCAGCGACAACATGCTGCCATCGTCCGAGCATCCCCCGCACCAGGCAGGGGCTGCAGGGACCCTGCGGAGAGGGGTCCCTGGGCAGGGGGGCTGTGACTCCGCAGGGCGGTGGGGAGAGCAGCTTCAGGCATGGCTGGGTGGCTCGAGGGGCTGGGAGGGGTGGGGGGCCCACACCTGGGCACGCGGGGACGGCCAGCACCCTGCCCTGCCTCCACCCGGGGACCCCCCATCCGACGCCACCGGGCCTCCCTCGCCCCACAGATGGTCCCTGGGAGACGGCGGAGAGCTGCGTGGTGCGCACCTCCGCCAGCGTCTACCGCCGGCTGCAGGAGAGCCCGCGGCAGCCCCCGGGCGGGATGAGCACCTGGGGACCCCCCCCACCGCCACCCCTCTCCCCCGGCAGCCCCCTGGCAAGCGGGCGGCTCCTCAAGTCAGAGTCGGAGGACTCCGGAGTGGAAATGGCCAGCAACGAGCACTCGCCCTCCACCCCCATGGGCTCCGAGAGCAGCTTCTCCCTCGATGGCTTCCCACCGGAGAAGAGCCCCCCCGGAGAGGAGCCGGGCACTGAGCCCCCCCGGCCGCCCCGCAGCTGCTCGGCCAGCAAGAAGCTGGTGCAGGCAGCGCAGCGCAGCAAGAGGCAGCGGGTGCCCGGGCGCTGCCCGCGACAGCTTGGCCGACACAGCACCAGCGCGGCCGACCTGCGGGCCGAGCCGGCGTGGGACCCCCGGGATCCGGAGGAGCCCAGCGTGGAGGACGCCGAGGGATCGGTGTGTGCCGGGGAAGGGGTGGCTGCGGCTCGGGGGGCTCGGCCGCCCGGCAGCCCTCGAGGCCCTGCTCGCCCGCAGGCTGTGCCGGAGGCCGTGCCGCCCGTGCCGGGGCAGGGGCTGCGGTACCTGGAGCACGTCTGCCAGATGCTGGAGCGCCTGGCCCGGCTGCAGCAGGACAACCAGCTCCTCCGGCAGCAGGCGGCGGACGCCCGGCGCACCCGCCCTGACACCGCGGTGAGGGCTGGGAGGAGGTGGGGTGCTGGGGGTGGTGGTGCCGGGGAGTCCCAGCTCACACCCTGCCCCTCCTTGCCCACAGCCCACCCGGGAGCCGTCGAGGCAGGACCCGGCCGTGTGGAGGGGCGAGCGGTTCCGGCCACGCTCCTGCTCGGACAGCCATGCTCCAGGTGAGCGGGGTGGGACGCGGGGATGGCGGGACCGTGCCCGGCCGGACCCCCACACTGGTTTTATCCCCCTTCTCCCATGCAGCACCCGACCCTGGGCCATGCCGGAGGACGTGGGGGCACTCGGCCAGCTCCCCCAGCCTGCTGGACCCCTCCGAGAGCGGGGCGGGCGCCCCGACGCCGGACAAGGTAGAGGCCGGGGGACGGCGGGGCGAGGCGGGCAGGGGTCCCGCAGGTCCCCCGCCGCTGACGGCCGCGTCTCCCCGGCAGGACGGGCGCTCGCACTGGGGCCGGGTGAAGGTGCTGCTCACCCGCCTGACCCGCCGCTCGCTGCGGGGCGGCCGATGCAGGTAGGACTGGGGGGGGGTCCCGGTCCTGCCGCCGCCCCTGGACGGAGGAGCTGCGCTGCACCGATTGCATCACACCCCACTGTATGACGTCACGCCCACCCGGGGCCGGTCCCCGGCCCGGCGCGCCCACCACCCCCTCTTTTTTTCCCCCCCAGAATAAAGCTTTTTCACTACCAAAGAGGCGGCTCTTTGCGAGGTGATGTGCTGTTGCGCGGTGACGTCACTCTCCCCAACCCGGCGTGACGTCACGCGAGGGCGCGTCACGGCCACATCACTTCCGACGGCTTTTCCGCCCCTTTTGTCCGCTCGGTCCCAGTCCCACGGCCCAGTTTAAGCGGCTGCTGCCCCCCCCCCCGGTCAGCCCCGGGGCGGGTCGGGCTCCGGGGGGGGTCCTGCCCCCTCGGGGGGGGGTAAAGCTTGTTCTCCCCCCCCCACCCCTCCCTGCAGCCTGCGGGAGGGTTTGGGTTGGGGGGTGAGGGGGGGTGGGGGGGGTCTTCTTCCAGCTGAGGTGAGGAGGGGGCCGGGCTGGGGGGGGGGGATGCTCCTCCGCGGTGTCGTGGTGCTGATGGAGCCCCTCACCGTGCCTTCGGGTCTGCGCGCTGAAGGCACCGCAGGTGGGGAAGATGCTGGTGCAAGCTGCCAGGCGCTCTCCCAGCAGGTACCCCCCCTTATCCCTCCCTCCCTCCCTCCTCTTCCCTGGAGATTTCCTACCGTGACTTGGGGGTTTTTTTCGTTCCCAGCAGCGTATCCCGAGACCCCCGGCACCGCTCCCGCCCGGGCCACCCCTGGGCAGCAGCAGGGCATCCTCGGAGCCTGCTCCAGCCTCACCGCATCCCGCTCCTCCTTCCCTGGAAAGGTGAGTTGCTCATCCTTAACACGGGGGACGGATCCGGGCACCGAGGGGTGGTAGGGGGTCTCCGGCAGGACCCCCGGGAAGGCTGGCTGTGAGCACAGCGTGACGAGGGGATGCTGCCGGTGTTTAGGTTTTCGGGAGCAGGCTCGCTCCTGGGTGGTGCCGCCTCTTCCCATCGCTCCCGTCCGCTCACCTGAGCCACTTGGGGAGATGCCGGGGGCAAGGAGCGACTCGGAGCAGATGGGAAGGATGGGGATGTGCGTCCCCGCTGCGGGGTGGGCGTCTGGGCAGCCCCCTCCCCTGCTGCCCTGCACCGCCTGTGCCTGCCGGAGCACCGAACACCCACCCGGGCCAGACCTTAAGACGCGGGGCCCGTCCCTACTGGGTGCTCTGGCCACGCAGTGGTTTTTTGGGGGGGGGATATTGGTGGTCAGAGAGGATCTCTCTGGTTTCTGTAAGTCTCAGGGCAGCCAGCTCTGCGCTCCCACACCACGTGCGTGGGGCCCGCCGTCGGGTGAGCCCGCGCAGAGCGAGCCCCAACGCCCTCGGCGCGGTTCTCTGCCCCCAGCACCTTCTGCGACACCGGGGAGATGCTACAGCAGCATTCGGCTGCCCCGTGGCTGCTCCCACCTCCGCCTGGGCTGGCTGGATGCCTTCCCCCACCCGGCCCCCTCACCAGCGGTACCCCAGCCGCATCCCGGTGGCTGACCCCGAGGAGGATGCTGAGGCCGCTCTGGATGATGCCGATTCTGCTTTCAGGGCCGAGGTGAGGAAGAGGAAGGTCTGCTCTCGGCGCAGGGGCCTGTGGCTCTCTCACCCAGGCAATGGCCCCGGTGCCCCTGGATCATCTGGAGCAAGGGAATGCTCCCGAGCACCCAACAAATTGAGGTGTGGACCCAGGCGTGTGCTGGACTCGGCAGTCCTGGTGAGGGTTAATTCACCCAGTTTTGGGGGAAAGCTCTTAGGTTTGGTGGTACGCTGTCAGCTGCATTTACTGCAAAACCTGGTCGTGGGATGGCGTCTGCAAAACCTGATCGTGTCCCCTGGGGCTCTTGTCCCAAGGGGGATGGGGGTTTTGGGGAGGAAGGGGGACAGTTGGGATGCTGCCGGGCTCACCGCCTCTCCCTGCCCGGGAGGAGAGGGGACAAAGCTGTGCTCATCCATGGGGAATTGTCCCCATCACGGGATGGCCCCGTCCCGACGCTGAGCCAACGGCCCTGGTGTGCGCGGCCATTCGCATGGCACGGGCTGGGCTGGACCTGAGCGGCTGCACGAAGGGGTGAGTGCCACCGGCTCGGGCATCCCTGAGCGGCGGCATCCCTTCCCTCTGCTTTTTGGAGGTCTGAGTGCTGACGTACGTCACTCGGTAGCGTTTCAGAAATCAAGGCTGAGAGCACACCGCATTGTAGAGTTAATTTTCCCTTTCTGCGAGCGCTCCCTATTAACGCTGGGATCTTGTGGGTGGTGCGAGAAACCGGTAATTATCCACTTTTACTATGTAAGATGGAGTCCTCCTCCCCAGCCCGGTGCGGAGAGTGCGCAACGTGCGGCCCTGCCGGCGTGCAGCCCCAGCCCTGGCAAAGGGCTGCTCGTTCAGGAGCAGCTTTCCAGAGGAGAGCAGAGTTTGCGCCGCTGGGAACGCTCGGGTTAAGTTTCCATTGGGTGAAATCCCTCGCTTGAATGCAGGGACGGCAGGAGGAGCTGACGGCACGGAGCAGGAGCCGACAGCACGGAGCAGGAGCTGGGCTTGGCTGAGCAGCTCCGGGACCGCAGGGCGTAGGGATGGGTGGGTGCGCTGGGTGGAGGAGAGGCAGGCTGCTGGGCATTAGGTGGTAGGGGAGGGCTGGCAGCCCTGCACGGGGTGACACAGCGATGCAGACGAAGCCACAAGGGCAGCAAGGGAGATTTAGGAGAGCCCAGGTGGGGTTTAATCCAGCCGCAGCGAGGAGTGTGGCACCTCCGGGCCATGGAGCAATGGCGAAGAGGCAGCACGTGGCCGCTGCCCAGCCGGGGCACCGCAGACCACCCCTGCGGGGCTGCCACGGACCTTTGCCCGCACGGGAGCCGGCGCAGGGTCTGCCAGGGCTCGGCTCCCCACGCGTCGCCCGTGGCAGAGCGTGGCCCTCGCTCGGGCGCATGGGCTCGGCTCCTTGCATGGCAGTTATATATAGCATCCCTGCTCCGGGTAACCGTGGCAACTGATTTTATTTTGCTTAAACCTGGCCCGGCATGTGATGCGGTTGGGAAAGAACAGCTGAGGGGAGATGAAGTTCTCCGTGCCGGGTGCTGGGGGAGGAGGCTTGGCTCAGTCCCAGCAGCGACTGTAGGGGATCCGGGTGCGGGCTGGCCAGGGGATGCTCTCGGGCTGCGGCCTCGCTCCGTGTCCCTGCAAATGGCCTCGCTGGGGACCGTCATCAGCCTCTCCATGACCTGTCAGGGCTCTAGTCCCGTCCCCTTCATTCCTGTCCTCGCAGCCTCCCTCCCAGCAGCGGGAAAGGTCCAGCTCCCTGCTTTCTGCTGGGATTCCTGGGCCACCCCGAGCGCCATTCCCCACCGTGCCGCAGGGTCTGGTTTGCTGAGTGCAGGTACCGGTGGGAGGTGGTGGTGATTTTTCCTGCTGGATGTTTGGGCAGGACTCCCCGGAGGAGTGGGAAGCCTCGTGCCAGCCCAAGGCGGAGAAGGGACCCTCGCTGCCTCCATCGCCGGAGGAGAAGCCCGCCATGGTGAAGCTTTGCTGCGGTGATGCCGGGTGCCGTGATAGCTCAGGTGTCCCAAAAGGTGGTTTCATTTCTGTAGGTGCTTGGACAGGGCTGTGTTTCAGAGAAGGTGAGGTCCCACTCTGGGTGACAGCTCCCAGCACCTTCTCTTCCCGCTCCCACCTAAACAAGGCATTTTTTAGCAGATGGAGGCCCCCGAGCAGCACATGGCTGCCGCAGGCACCACCAAGCAACCGCTGGAGCCTGAAGCCCCCGGAGAACCAGCCCTCATGGTCCATCCCCACCCGACCAGGCAGGATAGGCAGGCTGCCTGCTCCAGCATCTCCCTCTGCATCCCGCTGGAGTGCAGGAGGTGGTGGGAGAAGCTCTCCTCTGAGTGGGCTCGGCACGGCACAGGCGGGCAGGTCCCCTGTGCCCCTCTCCCTCCCTGAAGTGGCCGTGATGGTGGCCGAGTTCTTCCAGGAGATGCTGGAGCGGGATTTTGGCTACAAGCACTACAAGGCGCTGCTGGCCTTGCCGGAGAAGGAAGAGCCGCCGGAGACCAGGAACCTGGAGCCAAGAAAGGGCTGCCGAAACGGTGGAGGAGGAGGCTGAGCAGATGTAGGTACGTAGCCGGGGGGAACCCAGTGTCCCTGGTTCAATCCGGCTCATCCTGAGCGCTGTCTCAGCACAGCTTGGTGTTTTGGGGAGCTTGGCCTCTCCCATCCTTAACGCACGTCTGTGTTTCAGCAGCCCAAGGCTCTGGACCCAAGCGCTGTCCTGCCCCTGGATGCTCTCCTAGCCTTTGTGTACTTCCATGGCTATCTGGAGGAGCTCCTTGGTAGGCGTAGGGATGATGGGGGTACAGCGGACCTCTTGGAGACGGTGCGGTGGGCGACGAGTGGTTCTTGTTCCAGGAAACCTCCCTCTGCTGCCTCCTGCCCCGGCCCAGGTCTCCCACAAGGTCACAGTGCTCAACCTGGGGAAGCGGCTGGAGAAAGCGGAGCAGCCAGCTCTACCCGGAGAGCAAAATCCACGCGTTGAGGTCAAGCTGGGTAAGCCGGGGTGAGACGTGCTGGGACGTGGGGTCCCTTCTTTGCGAGCTGCTGGTCACCCCTTCTCTCTTCTAGACTAATGACTGCTTAGAGGAGGAACCAGCATCCAGCTGATCTCCACCAGGAGGGAGCAAAGTCCCTGCCCACCTGGATGTCGCACAGCGGGGTCATGGATGGTGGCAGGGTCCCTGCAAGCCTTTTCTGTCTCGGCCCTCTCCCTGCAGAGATGGGTTCGAGCTGGCTCCCACCCCGCGCACGCAGAGCCGGGGCAGCGGTAGGGATGCACAGGGTTTGCTCTGACCCGTTGTTTGCATTTAATGGAACCCTCTTAGGTAGGAAATCTTGTGGCCATGTCTGTATCGGAGACAGGACACAGGCCATCTCAGTGCTCTGAGCTGGACGCACAAGTGGGGGACAGACTGGCTTGTTTAGCGTGGAGGGACCCTGGTGCTCGCTGTGCCGCAGGCTGCCTGGCAGCTCGGGGGAGCCTCTGGCTGCTGCTGTGCCCGTAGCAGCTTGCTTTGCTGCGGTGCCCAGCTCTGCGCCGTGCCAGCCCCGTAACTGCTCCCCAGCCCCTCGGCCCATGCAGCAGCGGCTCGTCCCAGGACGCGGAGGGCAGCAGCGCGGGCTCCTGCAGCCTCTCCGTACGCTGAAAGGCGCCAGCTCGGGATCGAATTCACTGTATTCGACTGTAAAATTGTATTTCTTGTGCTTTGCTGAAGCCGTTTCCTTTCTGCGTCTCCTCGGCGGCCGTTCAATCCCTCTTTTCTCTTTCCCGCCCCTTCCAGCCTCCTAATACCTTTCTTAAAATTACACCTCCAAACTAATATGTTGTGCTGTAGCCAGGGGGGCTGGGGGGGGCCCCGGCAGCCCACGGGGGGAGCGTCCCTGCGTGGGTCCCCCCCCGGGCGCGGCAGTGGCTGGCAGGCGGCGGCAGAGGGCGGCAGCAGCTCGGCCTTGGCACCGCGCACCCGCCCGGACACAGACCCAGGCCTGCTGCTGCGCTGCCAAAAACTTTATTGGAGAGTGGAAGAACCCCCCCATCCCTCCCCAGGCACCGAGGGGGGGGCTACGGTCACCTCTGGCTGTGGACCCCCCCCCCCCCAGTTTGCTCCCAGCTGGGTTGCATTTCCCTTCTGCATCCCCCTGCCCTGGGGTCCGGGGTCCCCCATACCTGTTCGGTGGGCACCCGCGCACCCAGTGCTGTGCAGATGTGCACCTCCCTGCGCCCCCTTCACCCCCCCCAGCTGTGGGGCAGAGGCATTTTGCACCGTTCGTGCTTAAAATGGGGCGGATTCAGAGCGCGGCATCGCTTGACGCTCGGCGTGGGAAGCGCAGCCCTTTCATCACCCCCTCCTGATGCCTCAAAAAATGGAATTTGAATGCTTTTACCCTTCCCTGGGGGGCTACTGGGCTCCTAAGGCACAAAATGAACGGCCCAGCAGCAGGACTGACCCCGTCCTCCTGCCAGCAAGGCAAGGAGCCTGGGCCCGATCCGGACCTGGGCCAACGCAGCTGTGTGATGGTGCAGCACCGAGCTGGGGCCTGGGAACGGCCAACGGCACCCAGCCCGCTCCCCTTTTTCAGCTGAGCGGGACGGCTCGCTTCCCTGCTCTGCTGCAACCCTCTAAAGGCAAAGCCTGGCTGCAGGGGGGCAGAGATGAGCCAGACCCTGGCTTTGGAAAGTGGCTGGCTGGGGAGGGGGGAGCCCTGCTGTGCCCCCAGCCCCAGGCAAGACCTTGTCCTGGCAGGAGGGCAGAGCCGTGGGGGCAAAGGGAGCAGCCAGCGGCTAAAGCCCCCCAAGTCCATCCCCAGGAGAGAGGAGGTGGGGCGCAGCCCAGCTGCAGGGCCCGGGGGGGGGCATCCCCAGCCCCTTCCCCATCACCGGCATCCCGCTGCGGCGCTCAGTCGTCGGCCACGATGGACAAAGCCCGCAGCTCGCTCAGCTTGGCATCGTTCTCCCGCTCCCGCTGCTCGTCGCTCAAGCCGGGCCGGTCGATCTGCGCCGTCAGGTCCCCAAAGATCTTGTGCATCTCCGTGTAGTAGACAACCTGGGCGGGGGGAGAAAAATGGGGGCGAGTGGGGCAGGGGGGTCTCCTCCCCACCCTGCTGTGGGAGCCAAGAGGTGCGGCGCTGCCCGAGCCTTAGCATTTCTGTTTCTAAAATAGCTTCCTCCCATGTGTTAATACCACCCCCTTAGATTATTACAACTCAACACATTTTAATAACACGCTGCCCTTCTCTGCTCGCTTCCCATCTGGGGAGCTGCGCACGCGGGGCTGCCGTCGGCACCCGGCACTGCCGTGCAGCCGCCGGCCCCGTGCCGCAGCCGGGCTGTCCCGGGCCTGTCGCCGGTGCCACCGGCACCGGGATGAGCCACCAGCCCACGCTGGCCGGCTCTGCAACAGGTCTCTGCTTGCCGAGCAGGGGCACGATGAGCATGGCGAGCATCACGCCTGGCAGCGCCATACCCTGCATGAAGCAGGGGGAGGGGTGTTTTAATAATGTGCTAATTAGCACCGCCAATTAACTCCGGCAGCGAGCAGCGCTTCCCGGAGTGGGAGCCAGTGGGTCAGCGCAGGCAGATGGCACCGGGCTGCCTGCTTGGGCGCGGGCTCTTGCCGAAGGAGAGCCGCGCTGCCCGGCGGGCGCTGGCAGCGAGCCCTGCCTGCGGGAGCCCCCGGTGCTGCGGGCAGGGTGGCAGGATCAGGCCCCTCTCCCAGCTCGGAGGGCTGCTGTGCCCCACGGGAGGAGGGCGATGGGGATGCCTGGCCTGGGTATTCCCCCCAGCTCTGGCCGGGAGGGCGAGGAAGCGCTGCCCGCTGGGCTGGACGATGCCAGCGTTGCCCCCATTTTGCAGAGGGGCACAGGCGAGGCTCGGTGGGCACCCGGGGCCGGCCCCAGCATCTCCAGCAGCATCGGTGCGGAGACACACACAGTCTCCATGGAGACCGGCTCCCCTAATCTTGCTCAAAATGATGCTTATTTTGGGCAGGGCCGAGGGGAGATGCTGGGGACCCACACGCCTTTGCCAGCTGCCTGCATGCCCCCCTCCCTGGGTCTGGCCGTACCGGGGTGCGGCAGGGGCTGGGTCTCCCCACGCAGTGGGTGCTGGGTGATTCAGCCTCAATGCTCATTTACACAGTGACTAACGAACCTCGCTCTGTGGCGGCAGGGCTGAGCAGGCAGGTGTGCAGGCAAGAGCCCCCCCCCCTTCACCCCATTGCAGCCCCCTCCACCAAACCGCAGTCCCGCAGCCAGGTCACCCCCAATGCATCCTCCCCGCCGGCTGCAGCCCCAGTCCCACGCAAGCAAGAGATGCTGCCCTGAGCTAAGCGGGCCAAAACCATCCGCCACCACCATAGTCCCTCGGCAATGCCATGGGTGAGCAGGGATCCCGGATGGAGGGCTGCGAAACTGGGCACCGGAGCTCTGGAGCGACCCTCCGTGTCCCTTGTCCCCAGCCTGGCGTCAGATGGGCTCAGTTCATTCACATACGGCCAAGCGGCGCTGCCAATTCCGGCACAGAAAAGGCACCGGCACGCTGAAACCCATCTCCCCGGGGTGGCAGGGCTGGAGGCAGCTGCGTGCAGCTGGGGGAGCCGCTGCCCCCCGAGGATTGCCCCCCCGAGCCCCGGGCATGCCAGCATCCACAGCAGCAGCTCCTCCGTATTGAACGGGCAAGGCAGAGCAAACACTTTGGTCGCTGTCCCCCCCACCGCCCACGTGCCGCAGCCATCGAGCCCTTTCTGCGGGATTTGCCGGGTCCCCGGGGCCCAGCGCGTCTCCTTGGGGATGCTCTTCTCCCCCAGTAGGACCCAGTGCCTAACCAGTAGGCAGTCATCTGGGGTGCTAGCATGCATCGCCATGCAAGTCTCCTGTGCTTTATCAACGAGATCCCGCAGGCATTGATCTCCCCAATGCTTTTCTCCCGTTGAAATATGTGTGAAAACCATCACTGCCTCTACAGGGGGGGTCCCTGCACCGGGGCGGGTGCTGGGTAGGGGGATGCACCCCAGACCGATGGGCACCGACAACCCTGCCGCACCGCAGGCAGCTCGCCCTGCGGTCGCTGTCGTGGTACCTGCTGCCGGCAGGCCCGTGCCTGCCTGCAGCTCAGTACTTTTCCAGCTATGGATACCATATGCTCCGTCCCCATCCCATCAAATCCCATCTCCAACTTGCCTTTGAGACCGAGCCAACGGCCCCGAGTCCACCTGTCTTGAACTAATTCTGTTTCGGGACACCGTGTTCTCCTGATTTTCTATAGATCGTGTTTACAATGCCACAGCCAGGCAGCAGCAGTTTGTGTTTATGTCAGCCCTACACAAAACAAAAGCCCGGGGTCACTGCCAGGGCTGGACTGCAGCAGCTCACCCCACCCTGCAGACACTCCTGTCTTGCAAGCCCCATCTTTTTCCCCGTTTCATTAAAACCCAGAGGAGTATCATGTTTTCTAGCTGGAAAATAAAGCGCAAGGAGGGAAGGAAGTGTTGCTCACACGCTCACACCAGCAACAAAGCTCAAACTCTCCCCCTTTCATCTTCATGTGGCCACTTCAAAGTCCCCAGCCAGGGAAATATTTGCCTCCGTTGGCTTGGCCCCGGGCACGTGGGTGGACAGAAGCATTTGGTGTTGAATGTTACAGCCCCTGTGAGCTTGGGGCATGTCACGCCGTCAGGAGACACCCGGCACCGGGGCCCACGGCCAAGCTGTGCCATGGGAACCCAGCCGCCCGGCGAGAAGGTCTTGGAGGGTCTCGTTGGGTCAAAGCCATAAAGCTGCTGCTCCGGAGCTGGTTTGAAGGGGGGTCCTTCCCTTTGCCAGGGCATGACTTGTTCCCAGCAAGACAGCCGATGCGTTCACAACTCATCGTCGCGCTGGCTGGTGCCACTTGCCACACAATTCTCTCACTTTAACCCCTCCTCTGCTTTCTCCAGGACCAAAAAAAGGGAAAACTACACGGTTTTGCACCCGGGGCTGCCTTTGAGTGGCGGGTTTGACCTGGGGACAAGTAACCCCAGAGCCACAGCTCCCGGCACGGTGCCAGCCGCTGGCTGCCTGCGGCCAAGGGCAGAGCCGACCTCAGCCTCCCAGTCCCCGTCTGCCCTTTTCCTTGAGGGATGCACGCTCGAGCCCCATCAGCCAAGCATCGCTCCTAGAGGTACCCGCAGAAGAGGCTGAAAATAGAAATTCCACTGAGTAACACGAAACCCCTGAGATGCTCGATAAGCTCAATGAGGCATGGAGGGAGAGAGAACCCGGGAAGCAGCGGCGGGATGAATGAGGCTGGCCGGGGGCGGCAGCACGGCCCGTCGCTGCTCCCGTGCCTCCCATCGCCGGCTCACACCTGGGATGTTGAGACAGAGATGGGGATGCTCCCAGCATCGCCCCAGCCGCCCCCCGGTTGCCCTCCCCTGCCCAGGTCCCTGCAGGTGAGCAGCCGCTGCAGTGAGTCAGGGCTCCTGGGTGCTATTCCTGGCTCGCCACTGACTCATTAAGTTACCTCGGGCAAGTCACTTCCCTTTTCTGTTTTATTTCAGCCACCTGCAAGGGGGAAAACACCGCGCAGCCCCCGGGCAAGGGCTCCTGAAGCGGGGGGACACACGGCCTGAGCCCAGCTTTGGCACAAACGAGTCATTAGGGGAGTGCCGAGCTCTCCTCCCGGCAGTGGAGATGCCGTGCCGGAGCATCCCTCCCCGGGGGTGGAAGGATGCAGCCAGCGCTGGGAAAGAGGGATGCGGCTCCCATCTAGGTCGGCAGGGAGGGCGGGATGTGACACGCTTTAGCATCCATCTGGGACCAGCTTTAGTCTAGCCTACGGGAGGTGCATCAGCTTTGTTATGACGCTGCCTCTTGGGTATTAAAAGCGAGATTTTCCTCGCCTTTCCTAACAAAAATCCTCACCTGAAGAGAGGCAGGGCAGCCAGCCAAGAAACAAAACAGAGGATTCCCAAGGAAGAAGAGGGTACGAACGGAGAGTCTTGCCAACAGCCCCGGCAACAGCACCCTGCCGCTCCCCGCTCGCATCTCCCCGCGGCCCCAGCACATCGCTCCCCCCGTGCTGCCGCCCGCTCGCCCCCAGCTCCCGACGAGCCGAGGCAGGAGCCAGCTGGCAGCCGGGAGCCAGCACGAGCCGAGCGAGGGACATCGTGGCCAAGGACAGAGGGGCAAAGCCGCTCTCTAAGGAAACTGCCAGCGGATCCCAAACACCCGGCCAGGGCAGGCGGCATTCGGGTTTCAAGGTCTTGTCCAAACGACCCACCCACAGCGAGCGGCCGGAGAGGGTTTGCAGAGGGAAGGGCCAGCGAGACTTTGCGGTGGCTCCAGGGAGTCTGGTTATTTCGGCTGCGATGGCTGGAACAGGGAGCCCCACGCGCCCGATTGCTAAGGGAACAGCAAGAACAGCATCCCCAGCACCCACCCAGGCGGCGGCAGGGTGCATCGGCACCATCTGGTAGGTGAATCAGCCTGCAGACAACTTGCTGGCAGCTCTGCGGCGAGGCCCCCCCAAGTCGGAGGTGAGATGAAACACGTGCTCTTTGCACCTCCTTGCAGCCACCCCGCCGCACCTGTGTCACTGCAGCAGCTCCCTTCCAAAAAAAATACCGTAGGAAAACGCCCACGCGAGGAGCAGCACGTGGTTTCGCCCACCTCCTGGCGCTGGACCACCCTGTGATCCAGGGCACGACGTATGCCCGAGATGCCAGAAGTTCAAAGCTAGATTAAATCCCGATAATGTTCCTCTCCAGCCTTAAAAAAAGGGCGAGAGGAGAAGGAAGATGGAGGAGGAGCGGCAGCAAGCCACAGAAGGAAGCTGGAGGATGGAAATTAAAACAGGCTGTGGTTTATTTAGGCCACCCCTTCTTGCAAATCCTTGGTGTGGAGATTACACGGCAGCCTCCTCTATCTCTGCCAGCACACACCAGTTCTGGTTACCAAGCGCCAGAAGAGACCCTTAAGATGAGCCCTGAGCATCTCATAACCTCAAACGAGATCCAGTCCTGAGCTCAGGACTATAAACGCAAAGAGACAACGTACCCAGATAAATAAAGCCATCAAATGCCAGGGGCTAATGTATAACCAGGGCTTGAACTGCGTTACACAGGCAATCCTGGGGGACAGGACATCATACGCACTCCAGGAGCGTCCCTGCTACGAGGCAGATCCACATAAACCAGTGAAAACTCACCTCCGGCTGTCCTTTCTAGCCGACAGCCAGCACCGCATCACCGCCGGTACCGGCAGACACCAACCTGCTCTTCTGCCAGGGCAAGGTCCAATGGTGACCGGACCAGTGTCCCACCAGTGCTCCCCATGCCCTCTCACCGCTCGGTCATTAAATTGCTGGAGGTAACGGCATTTGGGCAGAGGTTTGCTGCATGTGTGTAACACTCAGCTCGAGAACGTGCCTTGCTCTAAGAACAATTCCCCCCGAGGTGGGACCCCAGATGCTCTGCAGTGAGGATGCCCACCAAAGGGACACCCGGCAGTGCCTGGCAGACAGGGGACAACGTCTCACCTGTGCCCGGACCAGCGACTCAAAGCTGGGTTTGAAGTAATCGATGCGGCTGCTATAAAACTTGGGCATTTCCTCCAGGAGTTGCTTGTTTTTGGCTTCAAAGTCCTCCTTCACCGGCCTCAGCTCTTCACGGGCCTGGGAAAGGAGAGAGCATGGAGAGTCAGACATCTGGGAAAGTGCCCTTCCCTTGGGCAGACCTGCACGGAGGCCACTGGACTGCTCTGCTTTGACCCAAGGACAACCAGCAACCAGCCAACGGAGCCTGGTGGGACCTATACGACCATCCACTGGAGCCTGGTGGGACCCAACTGACCAGCTACCGGAGCCTGGTGAGACTCAACTGACCAGCTAGCGGAGCCTGGTGGGACTCAAGTGACCAGCTATCGGAGCCTGGTGGGACCTATACAACCATCTAGTGGATCCTGGTGGGACTCAGGTGACCACCTAACAGAGCCTGGTGGGACCCAAGTGACCAGCCAATGGAGCCTGGTGGGACCCAAGTGACCACCCAACGGAGCCTGGTGGGACCCAAGTGACCAGCCAACGGAACCTGGTGGGACCAAGTGACGAGCTAACGGAGCCTGGTGGGACCCAAGCTCTGACCCTGGACCATGAGGAAATGCATGGGACACCCAGAGAGGCTGCTGCAGAGATAATGAGCCAGCTGGTCTTCTCCCCTTCAGAAGAATGGGGACAAAAACCAACGTGAAAGCTCAGCCAGGCTGGAGAACATCCTGGGCCACGTCTGTGTCCCCTCACCCAGCGATTCCCAAGAGCATCGCCAGAGGATCCTGCCCCCACTGTCATTTTCGCCCATGACCTTCAGCTCAGCGCGTCCAACTGGCTTCTTTAAACAGAAGCGTGGGGAGAAAGGGAAATGTCTCTGAGATGGTGTGGAAAAGGGCAGGAGGGGGTGGGCTGTGAAATATTAGACCGGTTCAAGTCTGCCACTTAATCCCGGTGCCATTCCGACGGGAGGGGGATGCGGGAGAAAGCCGGCGAGCCGAGCCCAGCCGCGGCGCCGGTCCTGCTCCCTGGGACAGCACGCTGGAGGGATGGCACGGACAAAGCCTTAAATCATATCAGGCTTAAGTAGGTCTGAGATGCAAACGAGCAAATTCGTCGTCTGCCATGAAACAAGGAGCGTTTAGACTCCCGAGGAGGAGTTGATGTGGGACACCAAACAGCAGAAGACTTTGAGCAAACAGCTCTGAAGGGAAGATGCAAATTTGCAGCTCAATAAAAATACCTGGATGAGATTACGCTATTTCCCATCAAATCTGTGGACCTCTCAGATACCCCAGGTTCAGGACTGCTTAAGGCTCCTGCAGGTGTTCAAGCTCACGCAGTTAAGATCTTTTGCGGGGGGGTGGTGGAATTAGATCACACAAAAGTTCATTAAGAGAAAAAAAAATAAATAACTAAAACCTGCTTAATCACCAGGACAAAAGCATTCACATTTTTCCAGCCACAGCTTTAGTCACCGAGGCTAAGCGAAGTAAGCTGCTTACTATTAAATCGGAGGTCTCTTTTGTTAAGGCTGATAGGGCTATTCTTTAACACAAAACTTAATTTTTGTGGGGAAAGTAATCAAAAAATACATGTTCTTTGACGCCGAGAAAGTCAACTGTTCCTTCGAGGATCAAGCAACGTTCTGCAGGAGTGACAGATTTGGAGAGAAATGCTGGTGAATATTTAATTTAAAAAAAAATCATGATTTCGCTAAAATTTGGGAGAGAGAAAAGAATCTGGCAAAGCTTCCTGTTAACCAATTACTGCAATTTTCCAAGACGAATTTTTGTAACAGGTGGCAAACATAAAGCCTTGAAACGCTCTGATCTTCCCCTTTTCACATCCAGCTGCTTGCTGAGACGTGGAGGTCGGGGGAAACCCCCCGTGCGTCGACTTCAGCGCTGGCTGCTCCTCCGAGCATCCCCAGCTCTCGTGGCTTTTATTCCATTTTATTTTGGAAAACTGGCTTTTTCCCTTCGCCGAGCGCTGTAATTCACATTTTTGTTATCAAGCGCCCTATGTGGTGATTTTACAATGATAAAAGACATCCTTCCAGAATGTTATATTTCACAGAGGCTTGGCACGGATGTCAAATGCCCAGAGAAAAGCTCTTCCCGAGTTTTCCCAGTGACCCTGCTCAGGATTTGGGTCCGCGAGCATCTTGGTACCTGGTGCAGCTTGGCGAGGACGGGGCCGGTCCTCTCCTTCTCCTCGTATTTCTCCACCTTGGACTGCAGGCGCTTGTAGTCCTGTAGCGTTTGCTCCCGTCTCTTCACTGCCATGTTCAGGCTGGGGAACACGCTGCTGAACCTGGTGAAAGGATGGGAAGGGTTTTTGGGTGGGATATCTTGGTCGGATACAGCATCCAAGGCAATCTCCCAGCTAAAAGTCCCTAAATAATTCAGGATTCAGACCAAAAATACCCAGGGGTTTAAACAAAGCCTGTTCTAAACACAAAAGTTTTCATTGCGATCATCCAGGAGACTGGAAGAAAGGATTAAGTTATATATAAAGATTTGCAAAGCCCTGCCAGGGTATGGTGTTTGAGAGGAGAGCTAGAAGCACACGCTTGGGTTTTTTTGCGAAGGTCAATTCACGTGTCGAAGGGTGTGTTTTTAAATAATAATAATAATAAAAATCGAGCCAATTTTGCAAAGCCTGGTAAAAGTACTTTGAAGGTCCCAACCTGCTTCTGACTTCTCCTGCCAGCCCTTATGCTTTTACCATTAGTTCTTTATTTTTAACAGTTTTCCCCCTCTCTTCCAGCTGCTGTATTCAAGAACATGGAGAGCTGCCTTATCTGGGACGGGGGACGGAAGCTGCTGCAGAAAACAAAGCTGTTAACTCCACCGAGCAAACCAAAAAGGAAAAATAAACAACTTTTCCCCCATATATAGTTAGCTAATGTGGTATTTCCTCAATACCGTGTTTGAAAAGGGAACGAGCAGGGAGAGGAGTTGGATCAAAAGTCCAGGAAAAATAAATACGAAGTGCAAAATAGATATTAACTGCAGCAAGTTTTGCTTTTTCAGGCAGTTTTTGGAGTTGCAGACCCCAGCTTGCCGTACAGCAAGGCTTGCCCAGCTGAAGAGGAGCTCTGTACCCCACACAGAAGGATTAACAGCAGCCAACAATTAGCCAGGCTACGGGAAGATTCATATTATTAAAATGTGTTACAAATTGAGGAAACATGAACATCTGACGGCAAAGACGAGAGAGAATATTTTTGAACGCGACAGAAGAGGGAAAGCCAGAAACTGGAGCATTGCTCTTGTCTCCCAAATTTCAGTAAATCAAATTATACTGGGGGGGGACTGCGCTGGTGCTGGGCTATGGGTTCGTATGGAATGGGTCACACTACCTCCGGATATATTCATTTAATTCCCACAAATTATGGGGTCATTTTGGGGGGCCAAGGCCAGGAACCGGTTGTGAAAAATGTGTCTGAACAGCCTGGTGACGATTTTCACTTCTGAGAGGCAAGCAAACAGCTTTCTGATCTCTTTAAATTGAAAAAAAAACCCAACTCTAATCCAGGCCGGGGGGCACATTAGCAAAAAGAAAAACACAAGTCTCACTTCAGGACTGTAATTTGCTTTAGATGTAATCAGATGCAGGGCTAATACAGAGGCATTCGGGTTCAAACAAAACCACGGGCGTTCGCAGCCCTGCACAGCCACTCCATCCCCTATTAAAATCTCATTTTCCGCCGCCGTGCTCGCCCCGGAGGGTGTTAATGTGCCGGACCGGCGGGTGCAGAGGCAAAGCTTTTGTCCCTGAGCCTTGCCAGTTTGCAAAGGGCAAATGCCAGAAGCGAGGGGGAAGGGGAAATATTTGCGTTCAAGCATTTGTATTCAAGCATCCCTCATTGAGACGGCGAACCAGGGAGGTGTTCTTGCAATCCTGCTGGCCGAGGATAACCGGGGCCAGTCCGTGCGTGGCCAGCAAGGCTCTCATGTGCTCGCCCGATGATATTCTCCTTCTGACCGAGACTATCGCAAGATGCTATCGCAGCCGGGGCCGTGGCACGAGGAGCAACCTGCAAAAGTCATCAGGGAGCTCGCCCAGCGTCACCCTGCCGCCCAGCTGCCCGCGCGCGGATCAGATGCTGCTGCCCTGACATTGCTTTTTATGGTAACCTTCGCACACGGCTTCCCATTATATTTAAATGCCGCGGCAGCTTACGGGTCCTGGCTGTGCCGGGCTCCAAGCATGGACTCACCATCTCCTGGGCTATCGGCTGCTGCTAAAATACCTCCTCCCTCTACATAAGGTCCAAAAATACGCCGGGAGAGGGCCAGGGAAATAGGGGTGGGCAGTAAGGACTGCACGGAGGAAGGGAAGGGGTACCCGGGTTGAGAGGTCTCCTCGGTATAAAAGCACGGACGTTCTTTGCCAACGGCGCACACTTCATGTCAGCAGCTTGCGGTTGCAGCTTCTGCAGAAATTTCTCCCAATTATTAATGAGTTGGCGATGGAAAGGAAGGATCTCCTCAGGCCAGCGGCTCTTGGCTTTATTTTTGTGTTATATCCCTCACGGGGGGGTTGGTAACAGGGCACACAACCTCCTACCTCTCTGCATCGCACCCAAAAGCAGGGCAGGAGCAAGTTGCAGCTCACTAAGGACTACGGCGGGCGAGCCGAGTCGCTTCTCCGTAACACACTGCTCCTGTACGATGTGCCTCTGGGCCCGGCAAACATCGGAGGAGATGGCCCAGGGCTGGGAAATCCTCCCTTCCCTGCTCTGCAGGGAGGCTGGGCACCAAACGTCGAGCCGTGGCCACCAGCGTGGCCTGGATGCGGCCATCGCTGCCCCGCGCATCCATCAACTCTTGGCAAACGCTTATCGAGAAGATGCCTTAAAAATGCTAAGCTTTGTGTCGGTACCCAACGCTGGCTTTTAAATGGTGTTTTTCCAATGGCCCAGCTTTTGAGCCCTTTCTCTCGCACGCTCTCCCATGTTCAGCACTTCCACGGTGCTCGTACTTTAAAAGAGCCACGAGACACCAGAGAATTAGCACGCAGCCATTTACATCTTACAAACTCGCTACCGCAGGGGAAGAGCGAACCCTTTAGCTCCGAACCGCAGCAAGTGAGAACGCAGAAGACGATTAGCGACACACTTTCCATTTACTTTGAAGTTAAATCTGGTTTTAAAAAGGAAAAAGGCTTGATTTTTATTTTTTTACCCCCCTTTTTGTTCCTAGTATCAACTCGGTGCGATTTTGCAGCCCATAATGGAAGGACACTGTACTCCGGCAGCGCTTTAAAAAAATAGCTACAGTGCTGGATCTGAAGAGGCTGTTACTGTGTAGGCACAGCAACTACTGTCTCACAAGGACTTTTAATGCATAGATTATACCCTGCATTTCAGAGAGAGGGCGGGTGGCTGCCATTAACGCAACGCACCACGCCAGCTCCTCGGATCCGCAGCCGTGCCGGGCACGGCCGCCCAGCTCCGGCTGCCCCAGGCTCCAGCTGGAAACATCAGCGTTAAGTGATGGGTTGCTGAGGGCTCAAACCACCCCCCCCAGAGATGCTCGAAAGGTTTTAAGGGCTGCGAGCAACAAAATTGAAACCCGCTTGAGTTTTTCCTGAGCAGCCGCAGCCGAGCCGCGCAAGCGGCGTGGGGATTTCTAAGTTGCTTGCAAACCCCACGTGGCAGCTGAGGTTGTCTCGGTGCGGTGGTCCTTCACCATCGGAACCAGGAGGAAGGACCGGGCCAGCCGCGGCTCCTCCAGGCACCACCGGCATGCCAACCGAGCTCTCCCTGTGCCAACCGAGCTCTCCCCGTGAGTCACCTGGTTTAATTTTCACGCAGGATTAGCTCAGCTCAAGCAGGGAAGGATGCTCCTTCCTTGGACTGATCTGGATTGCGGCGAAGCTGCCTCCGGCTCCTGACGGAATTACTCCGTGTGAATTCCCTATTAACCCAGCAGCTCTGAAATTCCCCTGGAGTTCAGAGAGAAGTGGGTTTCTTGCCCACATTGAAGTCCTACCCAGGTTTTTCTCCCCATGTGTACAGAAATAGGATCTCAAGCCAAGTGCCAGGGGTGGTAAACACTCATGAAGGGCGATATGGAGATACGGGCTCCACCACTGCCAAGTTATTCTGATGCCTTAATAAACTGCTGCATTTCACATGTCACCCCAGTGTCTTTGCAAATATCTCATGCATGTTATTTACAAACGATCCTGGTGGAAAGCCTGGCAGAAAGGCTGGCTACAAACCCTCCAAAAGCTCCTGCCATCCACAAGCACATCCCTCAGTCTCGCAAGCCCTGCAAGAACAACCCCGCGAGGATCTCAAATCTCTTCCAAAGCCTTGGGCTAAGCATCGCAAACCCTCCCGGCAGCAGTGGTGCCAGCAGACAAGGGACGAGGACCGTCATTAGTGCCGTGGGTGGTGAGCAACATCCAAACAGCGGCAGCCCCTCTGGAAATGAAGTCTGAACAACTAAACCCAGAATTTTAGCATTTTAGCAGGACCAGGGAAGCCTCGCAAGCAAACCCGGGTCATTTCACCCATCCATTCCACCCGCACAGGGAGCAAGGATTCCTCCTGCTGCAAAGTGCTCCGAGAAGCACAGATGAAAAGCCCGAGATGTGGGTATTTATGGATAAGCCCAGCACCATCCTCCTCCGTACGCTCCACCCAGACCCTGCTTTTGTAGGGGCTGAGAGGGTCTGACAGCCGTAACCACTCACAAATCCCCAGGGCCGCCCTCTGTTACTCGATACTTTCTTTTTTAATACAAAGCAAAGAAAATTGAAGCCGACTTAAAGCAAATTTGGTGGGTACGGTGCTAAAAGCACAGAGCAGGAGTGAAGGTAAAACAGCAGCACAGGGCATTAGAGCCCCCGGCACGAAAGCGGCTTGCAGAATAAGCCGCCGTTGTTCCCTGTCACTTTTTCGGCAAGGCTGCTGAGAGGGGATTACAGCACAGGCGGCTTAAGAGGAGCAGGTGAGGGGAGATACGCAGGGATAACGAAAAGAAAATACAAATTACTGTCTCCCCGCTGCTGGGAGGGAGAGGGGGATGTACTGGTGAACTCCTCTTAGGATGACAGTTTAGCCCTGGAAAAAAAAAATACATAAATCAGCCGATTCTCTGAATTATAAATCATGTTGCCACCTCGTCTCCACGCCAGCCTCCCTTCAGCTTCCCGTAATTAAAAGGACGGGGTTGGAGAGACACTGCCACGGGAGATAAAAGTGCCACTAGGATTCCCGTCGCTGCCGGATTCGTTCGTTAGTCAGCCCAGCTGACAAGTCTGGTGCTTGAAAATTGAAAACTTCTCTCCCTCTCTGGCGGGAGGCTGCCGGCGAGCCCGGCGAGCGGCTCTTTGCGGGGATGCTCGAGGAGCGGGACCATCCCATCGCCTCCCGGCCGACAGCGAGCTCCCCGAGCAGCCCGTCTTCTCCTCTCCCTCTCCATCCCCGCTGCCTGCCCCGATGCATCCCCGATGCTCGCCCCGCGGCTTCCTCCAGCCCCCATTTTTAGTGTCAGCAATGCGAAAGAGGTGCTAGGGCTTCGGCGCAGGGAAAAATAACGGTAAAACCTTTATTTCTCCCTGTTTGCAAGCGTCTCGAGCACTCTTGTTGGCAGCCCCGTGAGCTAGACTAGGCTGGCATGCACGTGCGCTCTTCCCTATGGCATTATTTAGGGACAACGGCTTGGATAATGAAAGCAAAAGGAAGCGGACGGGATCTATGGCTGGCACCGGACAGGGGAAAAAGGAGTAAGAGAGCTGGGGAGCATGAGATGCGAAAGAAAGCGACGGCGGATGAGATGAGGAGGAAGTTTGGAGAGGCAGAAGGACGGCTCAGCGCGAGG
The DNA here is from genome assembly GCF_965183815.1 of Platalea leucorodia. Taxonomy (NCBI): domain Eukaryota; kingdom Metazoa; phylum Chordata; class Aves; order Pelecaniformes; family Threskiornithidae; genus Platalea; species Platalea leucorodia. Next base: position 3,362,153 of record NC_138859.1, read on the forward strand.
CCGAAGCATCTGGGCTATGTTCGGGGATGCCTGCCATTCCTCAGCCCGTGCCCACACGTCCGTCGTGGGCCCGTCCACCCACCAGGAAGGGGGAAATTAAAACCAGCCCTTCCGACTAGAGCGAAAAGGACCAGAAATGAAGATGACGGTACAAAAAAGCAGCGAGCTGGGGATTAGGCCGAGAGCCCCGCGCGGCGGGAGGGGGCCAGGCAGCCATGTGGCTAGCTTTGTGCACGAAATCCTCATTAGGGGCTCGTTAAGGACATGAAAGCGGCTTTTCCTGCTTCCGGTCCCGGCAGCCCCAGGGGTGGAAATGCAGGGGAGGAAATGCAGCTCGAGGCTTCGCATTCATGGCAGGGTTATGGGAAGAAGAAGACGACCCCCCCTTGCTCCGTGGATGCCAAGCACTGGTTGCTATCGCCAGCAGATACTTGCTGACATACAGCTCTAATTGAATTTATACATCAGTCTGCTGCGAACGGCTCCTGGATTGCACCCCTGGGACCCGCCGCTGCGCTGACACCCAGCCCCGGGGATGGCAGCCGGGTGGCAGCACCCTTCGCCGTACCCCTGCCAAAGCCTCACCGTCCTGCAGCAGCCCCTCGGCTTTGACCGTGCCCCGAGCCAAGGGGATGGTACCGTGCCAGGGTGACCGCGACATCCCCACGCTCTGAGAGGTTCAGACAGCTAAAGTTTGTTAACTCGAGACCTTGCGGCAACGAAAATCGCCTCCAAACGTGAAAGGCATTAAAGCCCGTGAATCTCCAAACCACCTGGCTTATTTAAGCGGCTTCCTTCCTTAAATACTGACACACAATATGTAATACTAAGATGACAGTACACAGTCTATCACCAACCCCCGATCCAGCCAATACACCTCACTCCTCACCCAAGCCAGAGCGAAGAACTGGAAGAATGAAGTAAAAACCAGCTGTTTTGCTCCCCCCTTGCCCCAAATCCGCTGCTCTGGTGTGAATTTATGCAGGCATCTCCCAAAGAGGAGAGCAGCTCCCTCCCGACCTTTCCCAGCCACCCCAGCGCCTTGCCCAACCCACACGCTGAAATATGCAATATTCTCATTAGAGCTTTGCTCCTTCCCTGAAGTGAAATGAGTGATTGCCAGCCGAGGGCTTCTTGGGGCTCAAAAAGCAAAACTCTGAATAACCCTATGTCCCCAGAAGCAGAAGGAATTAAACAATACGAGCCTCCACCCCCCTCTAAATCTACTACCGCTTTCTTCTGCATGGTTTAACAAATTCTCCAATATTTGTCTGAAACCTACCATCCCTGGACAACTGAATGGAGATTTTACTGCACATGTGCCTCCGATTACAATGTATTACCACTAATGATAATTGCCTGGATTATATTTATCTGTTTCTTTGGCTAATAAACTATAAAAGACCACCAGTGAAGATGTAATAAAGTGCAGCTGTTGTAGCAAAAGCCTTTTTCTAGGTCAAAGCAAGTTTGGGAGAGGCTGGGGAGGACTGTCTCTGCGAGGGGAAGCAATACCTAACTGGAAATAAGAAGAGCTCCTCAAGGCAGCTTTCATTAATCTGAAACTTTTATCCTAGAAACGTTGCTGGGGTTTATCTGCCAGCAGGACAAGGGGAGGTGCAAGCTCTGCATTTCTCTCCTGCATCTCATTAGCCTCAAAATGGACCCTTGGGCTCTTTAGAAATGTTCCTGGCTGCACGACTCGGCCATGCACGTACCTAGGCGGAGAGTCAGAAAGAGGGAAGGAAAGGAACATTTTTTGCTCAGCGCGGAGATGCAGCCTCTCCGAGCGTGAAACATAAGCTGTTTAAGAGCACGCAGCAACTGTTTGCAGGTGCCAAAGGGCAGGAAGGGAAAAAATACCATATTCAAGTCCAGTGGAAATTTAGGAAGTTGGAGAGAATTGCCAAGGCTGGAAAGCAGCCAGGACGCTGAAGTAAACACCCTTACGTTTAACTAAGGACGGGACTGATAACCGCCCTGAAGTTGAGCCTTACACCTTGTGAGACACGCTCCCGGGCACCGCGCTGCTGCCGAGGGGGAACAAACCAACTGCCCCCGCGTCCTGCAAAACTCCACTCTTCCCCCAATATTTCCCTACGGCAGGAATAATATAACGTGATCTTGCATAGCTGCCTCAAACCCAAAGCAATAGGAAAGGGTTTTCCCCTTCTGTACCATCTGTGCTACGGCAGCATCCAGACCAGCAGCCAAACACCGCACAAATGCAGAATAAGATGTCGGTGATGTGGAAATGTCTTTATTGTCTTTAATGAACGGCTCCATACGCTGCCCAGGGTTTAAAACACAAGGCAAGGTTTGCAGGGAATGGTATTATCTTTCATTTCGTCAACTAACACAAGTTGGAGGAAAAAAAAAAACCCATGAAGATCTCAGAGACACAAGCCCTTCTTCCAATTTTAACAGAATGCTGGAAGAAAAAGTTAATGTATCTTTCATGAGGACAATCTAGATAATAAGCAACACAATTCCACAGCATGAGCCTGGGGTTTTTTTCTTTCTTTCTTTCTTCATTTTTTTTTTCCTAAATAATCAAGAATTTCTGGTCGTGGATAGACGACCGAGGTAAAACTTGAGTCACCAAACATCCCTCGGATAGAAACACACTGTAACCTCATGCGCTAAGTGGTGTATGAGATTTTACTTTCAGATTTGGGCAGAAACAACAACTTAAAAAAAAACCAAACCACCCTGTGTCAAACCTAAACTGAAATTGTTATTCAGCAATTTGCAACACTTACTGTCATATTAAAGTAATTTTATTTTATTTTCGCTCGCTTGCTCTGTTCTTGTAACAAAATAGCAAATCTCAGGATTTCAGAAGACATTTGGTATAGCAACTGAAGCACTCCTTAAATGTTTAGGGGGTACAGCCTGTGACACTGATAATGGCTGCTAACGCCGGTGGAAATTGTGCAGACAGAGGGGAATTGCAGCAGATGAGACCTAGGTGACAAAATTGCCGCGGTGCCGAGGCATGACTGAGTACTGACGCACCGTACAGCACCGGTGAGCAAGGAACAGGGGAAAATATGGAAACCTGCTACCAGAACAATACCGTCAACAGCTCCGGCTCTCGCTCGCCGATAAGGATTTATTTCCAAGCCGTGCACCCTGCGGACGGGCACGGTTTGGAGCGAGGTCCGACGCCGGCACGCTCCCTGCCACCTCTCCGCCCGGTGACAGGGTGGCTCTCGGCGTGACTCTGCACGGGCTCCCCTCCACGTGCACCCCACGCCGGCCCTGCAGACCACGTGCGCTCTGCATTTTTTCCTGCAGAGGTTTGCAAGGCTTTCTCCAGGGTCTGAGACATCCCACCCTGGCTCAGTTACCAGCCCGGGATGGGGGATGTTGGTCTTTTTCTGTCCGTACTTCCCACCTGCTCACTGTCTAGCTACGACGGCTCTAACATCTCTTTCTTTCCCGCACGGATATATTATTTATAAACACGAAAGAACTTCCACTAAAAGCAAGCTTCTACTTATTTAGAAAACTTCCAAAGGAAAGAAACTTTTGTTCAAACACCTAAATGCTCACCACCCTGGGCTGGATGGCACCGGCCGCGCCTGCTGGCCGCAGGGGAGCTCCCCAGTCCATTTTTCTCCTTTGGATGAAGCAAAGTTTTGGGAGTAACCAACACGTAAAGGAAGAGAAGCTGGATGCTTTAATGCACTCAGGATTACTCATCTCAGGTGTTCTTTAAAGTACAGATAAAGACACCTGGCAGGCCAAGACACGAGAGGTCTCTACCCTTGCCACAGACTACAGACTCAGCTAAACCATCCCACCTCTCCATGCCCCAACTGTAAAGCAAGAAGGATGCCATTTTGTCACCGGGACGTGAACTATTACCTCTTTAGCAAGGGCTGATTTCTAACCCGACAACATCTCTTTCGATGATACACATCCCTAAAGTACATGGTTATGACAAACACTCGATATGGCTCATAAGACAACGTTGGTACTTACTTTTTCAAAGGCTCTATGACTGTCTTTTGGATCTGATTCACCTGTTGAAAGCAAAAGGGATGATTATATGTCAGGCTTGTTGAAAAAGCCTGTTTGCACAACGATACATGTTTGCACAGCGCCTACCATAGGGTGATGTGGGCTTCTGAGCACAACCACGATGCCCTTTAACCAAGAAATAGCAAACTTCTCCCATGTGCTCGGGATGAGCTGCAATCCCCAGTACAACCAGAGCCAGAAGAAGAGTAAGACTATAGAGAAACTCATGTGGGAAACGTCTTGGAGATGATGACAAAATGGGAAGGAGGAGATACCAACAGCACCTCTGCACACCCTGGTCTCCCCTTCTTCAGCCAAACCCATATTCACCTTCTCCTGGTTGAAGGAGTCCATCCTCTTCATCGCCGTGTCGAAGGCTGTGACCATCTCCAGAAAGCTGGGCTCCTGTTCACACAGGGGGTTAGACAGCAGGTCCGAAGAGATTTTGACGGCCGACTTGGACATGGCTGTGGGCAACAGGAGCATGCAAAGGAAAGCAGAGAGGGTCACGTCTCAGCGGCTGCCTGGCGGGACAGCCATATGAGTCCTCATTGCCCAGGCTGGCTCCTGCATCTGCAAAGGGTGACCGTGGGCAAAAATCAGGGACTTCAGCCACCGAGGAGGGTTTAGCACAACTTTCCAGGAAGGTACTCAACATCGGTGAAAAGAAAAGAAAGGAAGAGCCACCAATTCATTCACATAAACACCCAGAGAACTGTTTTTATATGTTAAGTCTGAACCACTCCAATGTACAGCTTGTGGTGTTGCCAGAAATAATACCAGACTAACAAAAGCACTGTTCTCTTAAAAAAATGTAGATGGGCTTTTTTATACGTCTTTTCTCGACAGACTATTAAGTGTCACTCTCAGTCTTGCTACAGCTCTTCCACAATGAGGAAAATCAGTCCCTTAAATCTTTCAAATGGCTTTACGAAAATATATATATTTGAAGAGGATTTATTGCTGGTGGAAAAGGACGAGACTGACAGGACTGGAAGACGAGGCTTCTCTTTTACTCTCAAAACAGGCGCTACGCAAGCAGCAGAGACACAAGCTGGCTAAGCAGTTTCCCTCAGTGAGCCTAAATTTTCTGCCCGTGGAGACCAACCCAAAAGCCAGGGTGAGACTGGCACCAAGAAATACAGAAACACCAGGTCACGCACGGACGGGCTTCAGTTCTTGTCTCGCTGGCACTTTTGCTTGTTTTCCATCCGACACATCTCTCTTCCTATCCACACACTTGGTCTTCAAAGGGAAAACTAAATCCCTATGACAGGGCCACTACAAAAGAGGAAGAAAATAGCTAAGGTACAGAATGGGAAAAAAGGATGAATAAAAAGGCAAGCATCAATATAAATGGGAATAAATAAGAAAAAAAATAGTCACGGGTACTAAAAAAGAATGTTCTTTTTCGTCAGCACTGTTGCTGGAAGTTATTCCAGTTTAAGATCAGAAAGCCAGATGCTTGAGCCGTGCTACAGATGAGCTTTGGAAAGACTCCTACTGTACTCACTCAGATATTAAAAGTTAAAGTCATCTGAATAATGGGGCTTAAGATCATAAATCAAGGGGTTAAACATTCTGATTTAAAGGTTACACACAATTATACAGAGAGCTCAGAAGCTAAATAGCTGGGAAGCTCAATGCAGAACGAGATGCTAACTAAGGAATAACAAAGCTACCGTATCCGTCTATTATCCAAACATTAAGGGTTTAGGCATTTAAACCTTTAAACAGATGGGATATAATCCATATGTGTGACCACATCTGAAGAAGGATTTGTGCCAAAATGGGACGGAGTTAAGAATGGCAGAACTCCCTCAGCTGGAAGAAAAATTAGTTTCCCTTCCTAAGGAGAGGACTGAAAGAGTACTGTAGCGAGGGGAGCTGCGGCGAGCAGCGGGGTCACGCTGGGAGGCCAGAAACCGGGGCTTTTCAGGCACATTCGGCGAGACTTTGGGCCAGGTGCTTCCCCTGCGTCACCGACCTCACCTGTACAGCTCTGCAAAAGCAGCCGCGGTGGGCTCGGTGGTTCTCGCGGCAGCTTTGCGGACCCCGGCACACGCCGCGTCCCCACTGGTGCGCAGGGAGCTGGCAGCCCGGGAGGGCATCCCCTGGTCCCACCTCCCCATGCCAAGAGGAGAGGAGAGGAGAGGGAGAGGGAGAGGGAGAGGGAGAGGGAGAGGGAGAGGGAGAGGGAGAGGGAGAGGAGAGGAGAGGAGAGGAGAGGAGAGGAGAGGAGAGGAGAGGAGAGGAGAGGAGAGGAGAGGAGGGGAGAGGGAGAGGGAGAGGAGAGGAGGGGAGGGGAGAGGGAGAGGGAGAGGGAGAGGGAGAGGGAGAGGGAGAGGGAGAGGGAGAGGGAGAGGAGAGGAGAGGAGAGGAGTGGAGAGGGAGAGGAGAGGAGAGGAGAGGAGTGGAGAGGGAGAGGAGAGGAGAGGAGAGGGAGAGGAGAGGAGAGGGAGAGGGAGAGGGAGAGGGAGAGGGAGAGGGAGAGGGAGAGGGAGAGGAGAGGAGAGGAGAGGAGAGGAGAGGAGAGGAGAGGAGAGGAGAGGAGAGGAGAGGAGAGGAGGGGAGAGGGAGAGGGAGAGGAGAGGAGGGGAGAGGGAGAGGGAGAGGGAGAGGGAGAGGGAGAGGGAGAGGGAGAGGGAGAGGGAGAGGGAGAGGGAGAGGAGAGGAGAGGAGAGGAGAGGAGAGGAGAGGAGTGGAGAGGGAGAGGGAGAGGAGAGGAGAGGAGAGGAGAGGGAGAGGAGAGGAGAGGGAGAGGGAGAGGGAGAGGGAGAGGGAGAGGGAGAGGGAGAGGAGAGGAGAGGAGAGGAGAGGAGAGGAGAGGAGAGGAGAGGAGAGGAGAGGAGAGGAGAGGAGAGGAGAGGGAGAGGGAGAGGGAGAGGGAGAGGGAGAGGGAGAGGGAGAGGGAGAGGGAGAGGGAGAGGGAGAGGAGAGGAGAGGAGAGGAGAGGAGAGGAGAGGAGAGGAGAGGAGAGGAGAGGAGAGGAGAGGAGAGGAGAGGAGAGGAGAGGAGAGGAGAGGAGAGGAGAGGAGAGGAGAGGAGAGGAGAGGAGAGGAGGAGGGAGAGGAGAGGAAAGGAGAGGGAAAGGAGTGGAGTGGAGAGGAGAGGAGAGGGAGAGGGAGAGCGAGAGGGAGAGGGAGAGGGAGAGGGAGACGAGAGCATCACCTGCCCTTCAGGGCGGGCTTCAGGAGGGTCTGTACTGCACTTTGCTAATAAAACATGCGGGACACGACTCCAATTAAAGGAAGCGACTTTAGAGAGTCACTGATTTTTTGAATCACAATAAAAGTAACGGAGAACAGCCAGGCACGCTCCAGAGAGCAAATCTGAGCCACAGTGATCCCGTGGGTCACCTGCATCTCATTTCAAAAGAAGAGCTTTTGTCTCCAACTAAAGAACATCCTCCTGCTCCTTAAGATCATATTTTGTTTGGAAAGAGGGTGGGGAAGGGGGTTAGTGATCTTTAGCCACAGTACGGAGAGTGCCGCTAATAACCCGTACCCTGTTCCCAGCCATGCTGCTGCAGCTGGCAGGGCAGCGGCCGAGCCTCGCAGGAACATTTTCATGCAGACGGAGGAATCGGTCTCGTTCTGAGCTGAGTCTTTTTTGGCAGAAGGTGGAGACTCGAGCCGCTGGGTCCAGTTTGCTAGGGAGTGTTTGCAGGCAGTGAATAATCAAAACCCTCGGCGCAGAGGTACAGTGGAAGAAATAAGACACTCAGGAGGACACAGCGCTGATACACTGCCGTCCTCGTCGGGATATGGGGGCTGGATGTTGGCTGAGCAAGCACAGCCACCTCCTCTCGGGAATGGGCACTGCCAGGTGAGGAAAGCAGTCCTCAGAGCTTGATCAGATCTACCTCCTTTTCCTTCAGCCATCCCTCACCAGACCACATTCAAAATCTTCCCTTACGCTCATGATTTCGTGCCTTTAAATGAGAAATCAGATCTTACTGGATCTGGCCAAGGCTCATTTGTGACTCTGCCATGTAGCAGAACGGAAAAAGAAAGTCCTCCCACAGCTCCTCTGGGACTTGAAATGCTCCATATAAACAACGCCCACTGCAAGGGAGGGGAGGGGAATCCTTAACAAGGAAAAATTTACCAAGGATCCCTGACAATGACCAAAGTCCCCAGAAAGGGCAGTTTTCACCCTGGAAAGGAGTCCTGGCTGAGCCAGTTACTGGTGCCTTTCCCACCGCTCTCCCTGTGCAAGCACACGCACAGCCAGCACGGTTCTGGGAAGGGTGGGAGAGCACGGGCAAGAGCCGGGATCCGTGTTTATGTCTGGCAATATCTGAGCATGCACACACACATAGGCACAGGTGAGAGCCTGTATCATGGGAAGCCCCAAATTTGCCAGCCCTCCTTCTGGCAAAGCGCCCGGTCGGGCTCCTTCCCACTCCCCTGCCCCTCTGTGAACCCAACTCCCACGAGATGAGTGTTGGACCAGTCCAGCCCACACCTGTTTGCGCTGGTGCATCTGCCTTGGCTCCAGAGCTGTGGGGGCCCGGTACAAATAGGGACTACTCCAAACCACATGCTGAGAAAAACCATCTGTGTTTAAAACAGCTCCTTGCTGCATGTTTCTGCAGGCTGCCCTGCTCGGTTCAATAACTGGCATCCACCGAATCCACTTCTCCCAGCTCCCCTCCGCCAGATCGCTCCATCTTCTCTCTCCCATGTTCGTTTCAAGCCTGCGCCACGTGGTGCGGTCACACCGGTTTCCTACTAGAGAAGCTATGAATGGAGCGGGCAGGGGCTGCCGTGCCTTGGGAGGGGACACCTGAAGGGCAGATGTCCCCTCGCGCAGGCAGCTGCGGCGGTACACGCAGAGATGACTTGTTTATTGCTTCCTACGTCGCCCGCTGCCACGAGGTCAAGCCAAAGCAAGAAGCCACCAAGGGAACGAGCAGGGTTATTCCTGAATGAGAGCTGCTAGGTCAGCAGTTCCGACGCGAAACGCGTACGGCGATGCCTACGTGGTGCTCTGCAGACCCCCCCAAAGCCTCAGCCCATCTTCCTTTGGCTTCAGAGAGCAGAAGATGCCCTCACCTGAAGTAGACGAATATGCATTGCTTGACCCAACAGGCTCAGCTGGAGACTGCTCCTGCCTGTCTAACATGAGAACTGGAATAATTACTCCTCTTTTTCGGCCACAGAAACTGAGGCAAAGAAAAGAAAGTGACTTGTCCAAGGCCACACAGCAAGCTGCAGCTCAAGAGATAGGGACTAAGCCCATAACATGCTTTCTGTTCCCTTGGTTGAGCTACTGCTCATGCAGATGGCCTTGTAACTAAGCAAACTGAGTGGGACTGAGATCTAGATTTGTTTTCCAGACTTGTCACAGATTACTCATGTGATCTTGAGAAAGTCACTTCATCTCTTTGTGGCCAAGTTCACAGTCTATGTATCCTACAGTCACATACCCAAGTCTGCATCTGTGCTTTTCTTCATATCCTTCTGAAGTTTTTTGGTCTGATCTTCCAATCTGAAAGATGGGAGAACAAGGCAAAGTCTGAATCTTGGAAAGAAACAAACTGAAGTGTATCATACATGCAACAAATCATTTACGGGCTGAATATGCTGGCTTCTGTTGTGAGTTAAAAATATCCAGGCAAAGCTCTCTGAAGTTCAGTACTGCTCAACCTTTTCTGGTTGTTTTCAGATGGTTTTGAACCTTTTCAAGTTGGTGATCTCTTATTCAAAGTCACATATTTTCTTAAATCCTCACACTTACCACAAATGGTAAAGCCAAATGCTTCCAGATGATAAGTGTGAGCTTATGCGACACAGTCAGTATGGTAAAACCAGTATTTGTCCTCAGAGGTGTTGAGCTGTTCGGTGACCCCACAGTTTTCTGGCAATTTTACACTCTTTACTTTAGAGCTGCCATAATCCGCAAACCTCAACCCCACTGCAAATACTTCTTAGGATACCTTTGAACACCCGGCCACCAGAGAAACTCTGAAGAATTAGAAATTACAGGGCAGTGAGTGATTTGCTGGGAAGAGCGTAACTGGCTAAAATGTCCTGGGAAGATGCAATAAGAGGGCACAACAGAGAAGTATGCTACTGTTCCTGTTTTACCAGTGTGGTTGATACTTACTGCTGAAGCTTTCCATATTCCCTTTCAAAGTCTCTCTCCACCTGTGGAAAGAAGAGATGGAAACCAGCTCAAAGGTACCGCAGCAAAGCCTGGAGTGGCAACTACCTGTGCAGGGAAACCTGTCCTCAGGAAATGCCTACGTGAACCCAGGGAAGCATAAGCTGCAGCTATAATGGGAGTTACGCTTCAAAAGTAAATGAAGTCTTGGTTTTTTTTTCCTCCAGACTCTCTTAGAGCAAAAGACACCGCCACCAACTGCGTCAGCTCATTCCAAGGATGTGCTCCAGCACATGAATTGGAAGCTGACAGAGTAAATGGGAATGCCTTAAAAGCAGAGATCGCAACTTAGCACGCACTGACACAGGCGCCCACAGCTCAGCTTGGTGCCGGCGGGGGACGAGCCCGCTTTCTCTTCCAGAGGCATGATCGTCCCAGAAGCTGAGAGAGGCTGCTTCTCCTCCAGCAGCAAAGGACCCCCGCCGTGGGGCTGCCCATGGCTGGCTGCCAGACCCCCACCCAGCCGCTCCCTCCTTCCCCATCTTCAACAAGATGGGTTTTCTCCTCCCAAACCCCTCAAGCCATTACTGAGCCCTCCAGTCTCCGTATTATTTGCCTCCTCGATACGCTCCTTGTTCCTGCAATAGCTCCCTCCGATGAAACGCTTCAGCTGGAGCAGCGGTCCAAGCGGACTGCGGCACCTCGCAAAGGAGGGAGAAACCTGTGCCGGCGAAGAGCGCAGAGCTAAAGAACAGCCTTCTCCCGATGCTACATCAATGACTGCTTCCTCCTACTTGCTATCTGGCAGCAAATCTCCAGTGATACAAGATATTTTAAGGAACTTTCCTTCCATGCTGACTGTTTTAACACACACTTAAATATTCATTCCACACCTCGTCGACCAAATAAGCAAATGGATTTCAATTGACCAGCCAAGAGTAAATACATGCGCTTTTGTTGTCATGGGATCAAAACTGGGTTCATTTGTGTTGTCAAGCTACCATGCTATTAAGGAAATGCTAAGTGTTGCAAGCAGCCAGGACTAGAAGGATCCAAAGGCTTGTTCCAAATCTTCACGCTGTCCTCGGGATTTCAAACCCAGGCTTGATGTAACGCTACCAGTACCACGTACCAGTACTTAAAGGGGAGCTACAAAGAAGATGGAGACTCCCTTTTTACAAGGAGTCCCATGGTGAGGACAAGGGGTAACGGGTACAAGTTACGCCCAGGGAGATTCCAGTTGGACACGAGAGGTAAATTTTCCACAACGAGAACAGTCAATCATTGGAATAATCTCCCCAGGGAAGTGGTTGACTCCGCTACGCTGAACAAGTTTAAGACTCAGCTGGATATGGTGCTGGGCCATCTCGTGCTAGAAAGACTGGACCAGATGATCCTTGAGGTCCCTTCCAACCTGGGATTCTATGATTCTATAAACAGCATTATGTGAAACCAGAACGCTTATTAGCGACATTCGCTTTTCAGTCAAAACTGCTATTAAAAGACCAGTATTTTAAGATGAAGCCCAGGAATCCCAACTTTCTTGAAACCTCCTTTTCTAAATATCTTTTTGGTCTGCGCTTTCAGATACTCCGCAGCGACTCGACCAGCCCGATCCGAAGGCAGCCGGTGACCGGCGCAGCGAGCGTGCCGAGTTTCAGCCCCGTCCCCAGTGGACAGCTGTCCACGCCATCAGCTCCCACCATCCGGGGGATGCATGCTGGCTCTCCCTGTGGATGAAAAACCTCCATCGAGCTCCAGCTCCCTTTCGTGCTGCTAAAAATGGTCGCTGGAGAACAGGCATGGAGCAGTGTGGGGGCAGCTCACACGACTTCTGCCTGGTTCACAGTTCTGCAGAAATCCGCAGCAGCTGGTGCCTGGAGGTCAGGTAACCAGCACATAGTAAAAATCACCCTCGATTTCTATGGCTGTTCCGGCTGCTAAAATAACCAGGGAGTATTGCACTCTATTTATATGCCTTATGTGTGAATTGTTTTGGTTGCAAACCAGAGAGGGTCGGGCACGACTCAAAAATATGTCCTTTGAAGGCTGGTGGTATCCTTCCCCTGGCATGGAGCTCCAGCCCTCTCCACGTTCGGGAGGCTCTTCCTCGCGTCTGCTCAGCAGTCGGTTCCTCCAAGAACCGGAGGGTTTGGACATGAAATGAAACCACCTGCAGAGATCCACGGTATCTGCCCCTTCCCTTCTGCTGTTTGATTCCCCCATTACTGGGCAAGGAGCAGAGACGAGCGAAAGGCGTCGTTGCCCGATGGATACGAAGGAAGGCAAAACTTCCCCACCCTGCGACCCTCTGGGTGATGCGAACCCCCAAATCTCGCAGGGCTTCCAAGCTTCCCCGAAACACCCAACCCCGGTTAGCCTGTGCGCCTTCTACATATGATCGAGGTGACTCTACAAGGCGGCGCTTCAGCTGCCCGGCCTGACTCACATCTCCAGTGCCATCTATGCGGAGACAGCTGCCCAAGGATTGCTCTTATTTTTCACGCCCACAGTAGCAACTGGCTACCAGTCATCACAGTCTGCAGGCTGATGTAGCCTTCCCAGTCATCGCCGGAGCCCAGATATACGACACAGAAGAAGCGCACTCGATGGAGAAGACGCGCTCTCACGTGCTCCCACCGGGCAGATTTACAGGCGGCAGCGACCGGCGGATCAGAGGCGTGCAAGGAGGACAAGCTGAAAGCAAGCCAAGCACATTTTGCAGAGTACACAGTAATTCCCGCTCCCAGTAGCGATCATCAATGGCCACACATACCCGACACTCACGGCAAAAGGCTATGGATAGGATTATCATGTTAAGAGTAACGAGAACAAGAAGTACAGGCAAGAAAATTACAATATCCTGAAGGGAAGTTTCCGTAATATTAAAATAATCCCACTTCTCCGCAGCCTCTTTCTGAAAACTCAAAATCAAAACGTGTTTCTGTATTGAACGCTTTTTCTTCTAGGCATACGGGCTAGTTAATTCAAGATTGCTCGTCTCTGGGTTTTTATTTAAATCTACATAAAGAATGACGCGTTCTTAAAAGCACCGAAATAAAACAACGTTCTTCTTTTTCACCCAGTTATTTTTGTTTGCAAACACTGGGCCTTCCACCTGTGATAACACCCCTCCTGCTTTCAGGGCGATATCATAATCGACACCATGGTTACAAGGCAACGAAGCAAGACCAAAGCCAACACTACAAAGAGATGGAAATAAGGGACTGTGATGAACCTTCTTATTCCCCTGAGGTTAATTTCTTTTCCTGGAGGAGGAGGACTAGCTGATTTCTACATGTTCCAGTGGTCTCAGCCTCTTCATGAGGCTTGGGAAAAAGAGGGAAGCAAACGCTTCCTCCTCCCTCCTCTCCCCCCAAAAAAAGAAACCCATGTAATTAGGCCAGAAATTTTGCTATAACCTGGAACTTCTGCTGAGCTTTTGCCATCCCATCAAGCAAGAGGAGATTCAAGGCAAGTAGTGTGGGTGAATATTCGCTCTGCGTCCCACAGCGGAGCCCTGAGCCGAAGCAACGCTGCAGAGTGCGGGCGTACCTAGGACTTCACGGGCTTCGCCACCCCGAAAGCTCTCCAAACCCCGCTCTAGCAAGAAAGCTTTCAAGAAAGGCTGCTTAGGTGGCACGCTAAAAGGGAAAAAGGATGCACCTCCGAACCACAGAGACCGGTTACGTCATGCTGAAGATTGAAGGAAGAGATTGAAAATGAGTAAAATTCTTTAACTGGCGTCACTTGATTTCACCCCACCATTTCTGCGACATTTAGTCCGTTGTTTTGGGATTTCCAGCTCACTGGTGGAGCCCAATGGAAAGGCGCTGACGGCCAGCAGCTGCAGTGGAATCCTCCTGCTCATGGAGCACCTCCGTCCGACATCCCTGGGGAAGGCAGAGCTGCTGGGATGAGTCAAGGAAGGGAGGCTTGGCAGGCGTGTGGGCCCACAGCTCAGGTCTCCGCTCCCTGCCAAGCTGACTCACCCAAGGTTAGCCAGCGAGGAGGAGGAAGGCCAGCCATCTGAGTCAGCCCAGGCCAGAGCGCTGCCGAGGGAGGGAGGGATGGAGGCAGGGGCAAAACCCGGGTGATGGGAACGGGCTGTGTGCTGTGTTGCCCCATCCCAAGAGGGGATGAGAGCCAGCTGGCTCTCCCGGCTTCTGACCCGGCTCTGTGCCCCGTGGGGACGTGCGGCCGGTTCTTCTTCCCGGCTACCTGCCGGCTCAGATAACCCAAGCCTTGGTGAAGAGCAGGGTACAACCTTGGGGTGACGCAGATGAACTTCAGCAAGCTGGAGCTACAAGAGAGCTCAAAAGACAACTGCAGCTCTGGTTCCAGCGTAACCCCTGCTCAGACCGAAGTTGTCCTGGGGGAGGGAAGAACATCTCTGCCGTAAGAGGCTTCATCGCTGCATCGGATTTGAGCAACAAACATTCTGCAGAGAGATATAATTCTAACAGGTTTAACTTCTATCACTGGGCATTAGTTTAATTGGGCTGTGTTACTGTGTCCTCTGTGGCTCCGCTGACAGCAGGTCCTCTCTTGCGCATTAGATCCTCCCACCCGGCTCCTGGCCTCTCGGCGAGCCCGGTGACAGCTGCTCTTTTCAGGGGAGAGGAGGGGAGAGATTATGCTGTCTGGAATTGGATTTGCCCAGGTTAAGGTGGAAACAAAGCAGAGGCATGTCTGGGGGGCGGGAGATCACTTCAGTTCACCCGCCGATATTTTCTACGGGGGTTTCCTTCTACCTGAAGAGCTAAACTGTGGCTGACACCATGCCCTTCTTCAAAGGATCAGAAGCGAGTGGGCATAGGGAGTCATGACTAATTCCCTCTGCAGCCTAGGCAAATTGCTTTTCAGTACTACTGCCGGCCTAGATTTGACACCAGCCCCAGCGTTGTTTCATCAAGAAAAGAAAAAAGGCTTACTGGCGAGCTAAGCCTCTCTTGGCAAAGCGATTCTCCCCTCTCGTGCACTCGAGTTACATGCCTCATGGAGAGCCAAATAAGTTAGATCCTAACAAATGCCTTTTTTTTTTTTTTTTTGGCCTCCCCCCCCTCCTCTTTTGTGGTCCAATCTCTGTGAGTGGGAGCTCCTCTACCCGCAACCACTTCCCTTCTGATCAGCTTGGGATGCAGCCCTGGAGATGCCGCACCTTCCCACTTCCTGCAGCGGGTTCCAGAGCCCAACATCTGGAATATCACAGACCTCGGCTGCTACCGCTGTTCCCAAAAGCCCGCACAGATGGAGCGTCTCAGCCTGCAACTGGGAGGTAAAGTTGGGGGCCTCGAGCTCGCTAAAGCTACAAAGCAGCCCCATCGCTTCCACACCACGACGCCGAACGCCTCGCTCCCAGGGGAGATCGGTGGTTTCCTGCCGTTTGTTCTTCTTTGAAGAGCTGCACTTTACACTTACTGTGAGGTTGCAAGGCTTTGGGCTTCCTGTTTTCTGCTTTCCACGGATCTGCTGCCTGAAGAATACCATCATCATCAACACACGGCAAGTGGAAGCCATTTAAAAATCGGCATCCAACTCTGAGCTACCGAGTCGCTGACACAAAAACTTGTCGTTCTTCTTGGGGGAGCTGAGGAAGAGGGGGAAGGAAGGAAGGAAGGAAGGAAGGAAAGGGAAAAGGCCTGGAAACGCTCGCGCTGCTGAATGAACCTCTGCCTGCCGGATATTCTGAGCTGTTCTATTTAATACACACACACACACACGTATATATATATATAAGCAATGCCTGCCAACTGCCTCAGCACATAGCAGCAGCTCAGGGGAAGACAAGCTCTCAAAGGTGCAACCGTTCATCTGCACGGAGCCCGAGCTGCAGCAGCAGCTCAGGGACGGCTGATTTCAGCAGCGAAGGAGCATGGCACAGGGGAGACAAGGTCTCTCAGACAAACCTCTCGCAACAGCAAACACAGCAGGAGCAGAGGGAAATCAGCAAGCACTGGCAAGAGAGAAAATATAGTCAACTTGGATGTGAGAACAGGTGGAATGGAGACGTCCAAGAAAGCTGGTCAAGACACCCAGAGCTGCAGAGCAGTTGGTTCTTGCAACAGCCTGGAAGGACATCGGTGTTGGAAACACCGGGAAAGACAACGAGAGGCAAAATCTCGTGGAGCAAGGCAATGCGGGGTCTCCCGAAACGAACGGGAGTGGGTGCGAAGACCTGAGGCTGGTGGACTGCCTTTCCTGGGGGACCGCAGACAGCAGCACCTTCCGCCGGCTGGTCGCCAGCCCCTGGAAAAAGGGCAGCTGAAGAGATACAAAAACCATTGAGGGATTTTATCAGTCCTTGTCTTCATCGCCTGCCTGGCTTAAATTTTGTACTGACAGTTTGGAGCCGTTACAGGAAATTGCTGGTCTACGGCAGCAGACAACAACCAAATCCTTTAAAATACAACATGTCAATCAAGGCATAAAGGGAGTGGCAGAATTAGCCCTCTGCCTCCAGGGGAAAATGTCATGTCCCAAGGAGAAACTGCCCCGTAAACACGAGTGCCCACGCATCCTGAGGAATTAGCCGCGGTGAGTGTCCCAGAGAGGAAGGATCAGAGATGTTAGTCTGTTCAAGGGATTAGGTCACCAATGCCGTTATAAAGACAAGGTCTCCACCGCGCTCGCTGCCGGGGCACTTATTTTAGAGCAGGTATGCAGGTTAGTTTTCAGGGACAGCTACTGTGAGGTCCCACAGCTTTTTTTTGCACGGGACAAAGGCAAAGACCATCTGCTTAAGAAGGGAAAATACCACAGCCAGCTGCAAGCAACAGCACTTGGGATAGGAGTCTCAAATACACGAGAATACAAAATGCTTTTTTAATTTGCTTTTAAAGCAAATGCTGTGCAGCACAAATTAATTCACGCCCGAGCACTAAGCATCTCAGCTTATAAGCCTTTCTTTGGAAACAGTTATATTCAGCGATCTGAACCACTCCTCCTCCTCCATCTGCTCAGAAAGGATGAACAAACAAGCCATTGCTGAAAGAAGGAAGGAAGGAAGGAAGCCCGTTCAGCCATCTCCGAGGAAAACTGTGCCAGACCAAAAGAGCTCTTCCCCTCACCACCACCACCCCCCAAAAAAAAAAAAAAGGGAAAAAAAAAATAAAAAAAAGAAAGAAACAGATCCCAAACCAAAATACTCTCCCTGGTTGGGGCTCCCCCTCACTCCTCGCACGAGGAACCGAGCGCTGGTCACACGCGGCAACAGGTTCTGCTCGCTCACATCTCCCTCCCACGCGCGCGCACACGCACACGCTCGCAAAATGGGACGAGTCAAAGTGCCGGCTTGACTCATCAGCCACATGATCAAAGGCTGGAGCTAAAAAGGGGGAACTGGTTTACTCACTGTCTTGGGTACAATCTGTTTCTTGGGCTGCCCGATCTTGAACGGTATCCTGGAAAAGAGAGAAGAGGGAACGTGTAAGCAAGCGATGCTGGCCTCAAACAGCCCAGCCCCACGGGTCTCGCCCTCGGTGATGGGGTTTGGGGTGAGCAGGGCTTGTCCGAGGGTAGCAGCACCCCTTTTTGTGCAGCCTGCTCCCCCTCCGAGAGCCGGTGTCTGCCCCGAGGCCAGGACCTCCATCTCCAGCCGCAGCGCGCCCCTTTCCCCACTCTCCCACCATCCTAGTACGGCAAATAAATGCAATGGATGCTCCAGGCGTTCCTTGGCTGAAGAACATGCTGTGTTTAAAAACAAATCCAAAGGGGAGGAAAAAAAATAAAAGATTTAAAAAAAAAAAAAAAACACAACCAAACCCTGTAAATATTTAGAAAGAAGATATTAAAAAAAGTAACAACCCGAGTGTCTGGAGCTGTGAGCTGCTTCAAAGGATTTCTCTGATACAACAGCTGTAGGAGCGGCTCACCTGCCAGCAGAACAGCCTTCATTCTTAAAATCTTGAATATGGTTGCTAGTAAAATCTGGGTTACCTGAATGATTTTCCCCACGCGAGCTAGCTCAAAGGTGAAGAGTACTCAAAATAAATTACACAACATATGTAAGGGTGGCTGGGTCAGATGGTTGCAGCCAGGCAGCCATCCTGAAAATACTTGGATTTCTTTCGCCTATCAGTATAATAAAAATCCAGGAATTCAACTGCTCTTTCCAATGTATTTCATTAAGTTAAAGAGGTGCTGCTTGGTTGAAGCATCTCATCCAAAACCTCCCAATGTTTTGTGCATCATACTGCTTTAACTAAAAAGAAAAAAATTGGTCCCATAATGAAATGCAAGTATCTTTTCCCGGAGATGCCTCACCTAGAGCATGCCCACAGCTCAGCGGCATCGGCATCCCACCCCAAATCCACACCGGGCACTTCTTGGGAAGGTCCCCGAGTCCCCTCTTGGACCAGTCCAAATTCTGACATTGCTACCCGAAGTCGAAGTTAATAATGTGCATTTTAGGACTCCGGCTCGGCCGCCGGTCACGCTGCCTCGCAGGCTGGCTTTGCTCACTGCTGGGCAGCAAACGCGTGGCTGGTTCTCCATTTGCTTCTCATCAGCTTTACTTACAAGATCCCCCGCCCCGGCACTGCTATAACACTGCTCGATCGGACAACTGGAACGCCCGAAAACATTTTTATTAGTGTAATGTGCTGTAAAACCCAGCTACAAGCAATGCCACGCGATGGGAGAAAGCGCTTGCGACGAAGCGACACGCCATCCGCGCGGACGAAGCAAAACCAAGATCACCTGCCAACGCGATCCCTCCCGGCCTCGCTTCTGCCCGGCTTTGCCGCTGTTTTCGAACCAACGGTGTAATTAGCCACCGGTAATAAACCGGGGCTGCAACCCATGCGTACCTCCTGAGCGGCTCGGGGAGCACAAGCCAACCTGAGTCACCAGGTTTAAATTTAAATTTTTCCTGTTTATGGTTCTCCGGTTGGACTGATATAATTTTAGGTTGTTAACCCTTTCCAGCTCCTGCGGCAGCCGTGAATCACACTTCTTTTATAAACAAACACTTGTCTGGTGTATAATTACCCTGTCAATAACTGGGTGTGTGGTGCCTTACAGGAAGAAAGCAAAAAAAAAATGGATTTTTTCTTTGTGTTTTCCTACATGGGTCAAATATAAACTAAAATGAGGCACCTCCCTTACTCTCGCAGGCACAGGCTGTCCCATCCGCAGCCAGGTGCCGTCACTCGATGTTTTTGGAAGTGATGGCATCAACCTATCTCGGTGGAAGGAGGAGAAAAAGATGTGGTCTTTACCCCGGGGGAGTGAGTTATCCCAAGAAAAACCAGCTTGCACGACGAGCCACGGCGCCTGCTGGGCAACCTCCGGCAGCGCGGGAGCGAGCGCAGGGCTCAGGCCGGAGCTAGGCTGGTTCCTAGCGGGAAAGCACAATTAAGAGGGCGATTAAAGCATTACCTGCACACAACCTTCCCCTCTCCCTTGTCTGGCCAACCCTGCCAACGCGGGTTATTTAGAGAAGCCATCCTGACCGTTGTTGTCCGCTGGCAAGCTGGGTTAAATCAAGGGAATTCTGGTAAAAAAGAGGGATGCGGGGAATGGGCAAGGGCAAAGCCGTGAATCGGCATCGGTTGGGTGCCACCGAGCCGGCAGCGCAGGCAGCAGCCGAGGGGAAGGCAGTGGGGAGCACGGGGGGTCCCACGTGGGGTCCCGTCCCGTCCCCCATCTCCGCCGGACCGCAGAGGGGAAGGAAAAAAGAAAAATCCCAGCTACTTTCTTCCAGAACAAAAGCAAGTCACTGGAGCGCTTCACAATGCTGCAAATACACTTTGAAGCAATAAATATCTCTATTAGTATCATGATGCCGCTTGGCTAATTACGTCTGTCTCGGTAAAACCTCTAAAAAATAACCCCATGCAAGTAATGTCTATTCACCTTTTTTTTGTTGTTGTTGCTATTTTACAATTTGAGATAATCTTCCTGGTTTCTGAATCTTTGTCTTTTAATATGGTTCTGTGGAGGGGGGGGGGAGATGCATAAGCAGGAACAAAAGCAGTAAGGAGGAAAAAAAAGACGAGAGGTACGGATCTTATCTGAGCTTTTAAAACAAATGGATACGCCCCGCGCTTCGAAACGCCGACGGCAAGCTGCTGCCGGCACCGAGAATTTTTGCCCCTCCGCGAGTCGGCGTCCCAGCCTGCGAAATGGGGGGGGGACAACACGTGCCCGATATAGCAACGTTACAACCATTTGCTTAAAAATGAAGAGCCGCCAGGTGTTTTATTCTGTGGAGAAAACGTATGAGGGGCATAATGCAAACAAGTTGGAGAGAGATGGGTCGGTATCTTTGACTGCCATGGATCACCCGCGCGGCACGGTTATCACCGTTACCTTAAAAGCTGAGCACGGGTCTATGTACACCGATGGAAAACCAGAATCGGTGCATTTTTTTTTGATCTCTCATTTCTGCTGAGCGAGAGAAAGCTGGGGTTGTGTTTGGGGTGTGAAATCCCTTGAAATCCTGTTCCTGAAGAGCGCGAGCGCGCTGAGTCACAGCCGGAGCGTTCCCACCCCGGTCCCCCCCGCGCCGCAGGGCTGGGGGAGCATCCCGGCCCCTGGCCCCGACCGGCCACCCGCACCCCTCCCCGGGGAGGTCGCAGGGAGTTTAGGAAAGCAGTGGGGTTCAGCTGGGAGGGAAGAGGGCAAAGAACTGCAGGGAGGGGGTGGGAAGAGCTTAAAGTAGGAAAAAAAGTGTGGGTGGAGAGAATCCTGCAAGCTTCTACTCGGGGATGCTCAGGAACCCCAGGGAGGGGAAGGTGGGAGAAGCTGTGGCTAATTTTCTCTGAAGTTTCCCCAGCAATGTCATATATTTACTTGGCTTTTCCATGTGCAAACCCAGGGCCGCACACCAAAGCAGCTAATTCTCCTCTGGATGCACAGGAGAGTTGCAAACAAACCTCGCAGGCAGGGGGGGAATACAGCTCAATGAGGTCTGCGGGGAGCTGGAGTTTAAAACATGTAGCTCCCCCTCCCACTCTCCGCCAGTCCCCTGAAACGAAGGCACACAGGAATTGCCAGCGTGAATCAGACTAAATCATTGCTAATTTAGGGAGGCGATGGTCCTTTCGCTGCGTTGGACCGAGCAGGACATCAAACCTTGGCACCATCCCCGGCCTGGAGCAGGCGGCGGGGAGGCTGGGGAGCCCAGCCGGCGTTCGGAGCGTGCGCGGGGGATAAAAAATCGGTGGCTGCGAGCCGTTCCCCCATAGCACCTTGCATCTGAACACCGCTTTGCAAGCCCTAATCAGGCCCCAAAAGACCCCTCGCAAATAAGCAAGGGATAAGCACGAAGCATTTTCACCCACGGCTGATAAGCTGCTGTCCCTGGGGATGCTGAGCCACTTGCCGCCGAACCAGGGGCTGGGGAGGCAAGGAAGGATGGACAGACGGACGGACAAGCAGCACGCGAGGGAAAGGGCAGGGAGAGCTGAGGCCAGGGCAATGTGCTCGCTCACAGTCCGTTTGGGAGGTTAATTACCCAGACACTTGGCAAAAGCGACGCCAAGTCTCTGGCAACCACGCACCATCAAAATCAATATTTCTGCCGCAGGCGGCGGTGGACACGGGAGGCGTTTGCCAGGGACCCGCAGGTCTAAACCTGGTGTGAAGCGGTGGTAACGACTGGTTTTTATCGGTAACACCACCACCGTCAGACCACCAACTAAATTCCTGTTTTGTGAAAAGTGCCCGCTTCCCGTGGAAAGTTTCAGGGTTTGGTTTGGGTTTTTTTTTTTTTTTCATCGAAACCCCAAGCGCCAGCCAGCCAGCACAGCCTGGATTTCCACCAGAGCTTTTCACTCTTTGAATTTCCACCAAAAATCTCAATTCTTTCACCAGAAAGAAGCCTCTCTCTCTCCCTGCAGCCAGGAGAGGACAGCACCCAGCCTCCTGCGCTGCGAGGGGTGACCCCAACACACCGATGCCGGTCTTCCCAAAGTTTTCGGCACGTGGCATGCCGAGGGCTTCTACAAAACCATCCATTTATACCTGATCCTCCGTGAAGCCAAAAACTGGCCCTAATCTCCCCCAGAAAATCCCCCTGTGACAGTCAGGGGCCCTTCCCCAAGCCCTGCTCTGCTCGGTGGTGAGCCCTTCCCTTCGCCCGGGCCGCACCAAACTCCTGCTTCGGGAGAGGACTCGGCTCGAGCTGTAATTGCCGTCAGGAGACCTGCCTGTTGATGGGACTAGCTGCTATCCGGGAGAGATCAAAACGTTCCTGCAAACATCAACGGGAAGGTTGGGAGCATCAGAGGAAGGATGCGAACGTGAAGGTAACAACTTTCACTTTCTCATTGCCGTTATCAAGTGAATTTGAGCGAGCATCTCCATGGCTGGAGGGCGCTTCTCCTCCTCGTGCCGTGCCTTCTGCACTCAGGTACGCATCGTTACAAGACATCGGTGTTAGGAAAGGAGCTTTCCGTGATGTGATACGGGAAAACCAGAGAACCCTGGAAGTTCAAGGGCAGCTGTGACCACCATCGGTAGCTGCTGAAACAGGACTAATTATCTCATTAGTGTTCCTGAGTCCTAACAAGTGCTGAAGGCAGCCTGCACAGGACCCGAGGAGAGACAACGCGGCGAAGGCTGGCAGGGCGCGTGGTGCTGCGCATGTGCGCGCCGAGAAAA
Source organism: Platalea leucorodia (assembly GCF_965183815.1). Taxonomy (NCBI): domain Eukaryota; kingdom Metazoa; phylum Chordata; class Aves; order Pelecaniformes; family Threskiornithidae; genus Platalea; species Platalea leucorodia. The sequence goes on from NC_138859.1 coordinate 3,384,902, forward strand.
CCAACCCTGGGCATCTGGACCACAGGTCTCGTGACTTTGCGTTTTCTAAAAATCACTAAAAGCTGCAAATCCGTGGCTCCGCGGGCTGCCCTGGAGCCTGGGGGTTGGATCCCAGCCCTGCCCAGGTGAGAAAGGCATGAAGGCAGACGCAGGTTAGACATTAATCTCGAGCATCGCTCCGGATGCCTCGCTGTACTACATCGTGTCCATGGAAACTGCATGCACCGTCCCACCCCGCTCCCCCCGCCTCGCAGGAACTCATAGCAACCGCTCCAAACACAGCGCGAAGGCAAAAAAAGGAAAAAATTATTCAAACGGATCACAAACAGCTTATGTCGAGGGAGACTCTGCGCCAAATTCTGGTTTGGGTTTTCTCTTTGGTGGAGATGAGAGGGGAGGTCACGGGGTGGCGAGAGGCAGGGAGAGGAGCGACGCGGGGCTACGATCCCTCGGAAATAAACGCATCCATCCCCGCAGGCCTGCGCTCCCACCCGCATTTCAACCCCTTCCCTATGAACTTGTAGGCATTAAGCCACACGTGGATGTCAGAGCGAGCCCCTGCAGCAGGGGAGAAGGAAAAAAGAAGATGTAAACATCTATTTTATGTTGGTTTAGGTCAGCCCGGGGAAACAAGGCACCTTCCTCAACTTCGGCAGCGGAGAGGTGTGCAAGCAGACGGCAAGCTCGTCGGAGCAGGGGCTGCTCGTATCTCTGCATCTTGCACGGAGCCAAGCGCGGTGTCAGTGTTAAGCAAATCAAAAATAATGTCAGAATCTACTCTCCCACCCATTCCAAGATGAGCATGAAAAAAATAATGATATTTTACTCACCCATCAAAAGAAAATTACTCACGCCAGGCGCGTGGGTGAGCAGAATTTTGCAAGGCTGTTTTAGGCCCTGACTATGCTACAAAAATATCCATTTTAAGCATGGTTGTGAAACACGATTGTGGCTCAACTATAACTCTGTTTTTTAGCTACCTGTACAAATAAGGCGGAAAAAAATAATAATTAAGAAACAACCACGTGCTAATCGCGCTCCGAGGACCACGCCGGGCGCTGCAACCTCCCACCGCGGCAGCGGCGGACACGGTGCGTGGCTCTTGCCGGTTGCTCCACCCCGGGAAACGGTGCGGTGAGCCGAAGTGCCGGCGCTGCCCGGCTTGCAGAGGGCACGCCAGCGTTTTGGTTTCGCTGCGATAATACCTCTGGGATGCGCAAACCGCCTTGCACGGGTGCTACACGCGGCAGCGCTGTGCAGGGAGGTGCTTGGGAGCTGCGCGCACCTCGCTCACCGCTTTGGTATCCAGTTGCTTCATCCAATCTAATTTTATCCCGTGCTCATCTCCAAATCCCAGTTTCGTTGAAACCCGGAGAGAAGGGAGAGCGTTGCCGTTGACCACGAAGGGACTGTGATTTGGGCTCCGAAAAATACCAATATTGATTCACCGGAAAGAAAACAGCGCCTTGGTCTGTGTTTGCATCGCACCTGCCCAACGTGGCCACAGCACAGCTCCAAAACACGGAAAACAAAATGAATAACCAACAAACCTACTCTTACGCTACAACCCAGCTACGCCTGCCACTTCCCCGCACTTTCCTCTTCCCTTGCTAGCAGGCATAAATCCATCCAGCCAACCGTCCTTTCTGAGACAGGCAGCTCCTCTTCTTCATCTCCATCCCTAAATATTGCACAAAGCACATTCACATTCACTCTGGATTGCATCTGATAAAGATCTGGGGAGTTAAGTATCGCATAACCATACAGTTCCACTCCCGATCTGAAATCGATGCCAGCTCCTTAGTCCACTTAGCGAGAGCTCCTTGCCAAGAGGCATATGGTTTAGCAGTCCGGCAACGGCAACCCCCCAAGCAGACCACTAATACACTGCAGTGCAACAAGAAAACACGTGCCTCGCTGTGCCTCACTATCAACATTTGCTTAACATATTTTTTCTCCCAGTAAATACCAGCTGTTGCAGCGGTGCCGAGAGGGAGCACTCGGATATCGAGCTGTCACACTACTAAAAACCCCTTCCCGTTTGTAAAATCGCCTGCAGGAGCTGGGAAACCAAAAGAGGAGGTATTTGGGAGTCTGGTTACGAGCTGCAAGAGCGTTTGGTTTTATGCGGTTTCACGACCCTTAAAAACCCTTTAGATGGTCACAAATTAGATGCTTGCGGCAATTGAGGGTGACAATACGGTAAAAGCCATCACTCCATTTCTCTTTATTTTTTTAAAAGGAGTGATGTTAAGGTAATCGCTGGAGCATTTTCCCCTCTCTCCTCCAAAACACACGGCCACAGGTGAGGGGTGAGGAAGAGGGGGATGCGGACACGTTCAAGAGACCCCAATCCCCAGCATAAAGCCTAAAGGAAGCCATCAAGCTCTGCCGAGATTTGGAAAACATCTCATCTGTCCATGCAAGGCTGCTTCCCAAAACAAGCCTACTCCTGCTCTAAATAAAGTTTGGCCTAGAAAGACAGCACTGCCTAGTTGCCTAGGTGCAGGAGTCGGGAATTTGGGGGTTTAATCTCTGTCACCAGCGGGTTACGCTTTACTCTCCGGAGCAAAGTTTTCCCACGTTGGTACAACGAGTATTGCTGTGTTGCCAGTCCCAATGGGGCGCAGAGAGCCCCGACCCACCAAGAGTGAGGGAAAGCAAAGGCATTCACCAGGCACAATTTAACGAGGCGTCCACCAAACGGCTTGCGAACAGCCTCTCTGCCCTTTAATCTCTAGGGATCTCGCACAGGCCTGCGCAAAAAATTAATTAAGGTAACGAGCGTACAGAAGCAAAACTGGAGGCAGAGTTATGTGCCACTTCCCCAGCACGATCTGCAGGACAGAGCTGAGGATGAAGCTCCATCCTCTTCATCGGCCGCGACAGCCAAGCCCTGCAAAAAGGGGTTTTAATCAATGCTGCCCCAGGTCTAACGGTGCCCGTTGCCGGAGAGAGACACGCGCGCAAACTAAGCAAACACGCTTTGCTGTACAAAGCAACCTCCCGCCCCGCCGGGCTGGAACAAAGCTGGCTCCCTCCGCGGGGACGGCAGAGCAGCGGCACCGGGGCCGGACATGTTTTACTCTGACGTTTGAGGAGCGGGGCACGACCTCGGCACAATCGGCTCCCCCCCTGCCAGCACGCACGCCGGCATTTGTTACCGCTGCCCGCTGCCGGCGGGAGCGTAACCCCTCGTTGCGGCGGCGAGGCGGACGTCACGCCGAGCCCGTCCCTGCCAGCCGGGCGCTGAACTCCGGCCCCCCTCCGTGAATAGGGCGATTCATCCGGGGCGGGCGGCTGCCGGAGCGATCGGCCAGGAGGGCTGGCAGGGCCGGCCGGCCAGCGAGCCCGAACTGAGAGCGATTGTGTCTCTGACACGGCGCCGAAGCCCCGCGGGGTCCGAGCCCCTCGCGTTCACGCGTAAGCGGAGCCACGACACGCCGAAGGACTGACGCTGCTGGAGAAGAAAGAGGAGACTCAGATTTCAGTGAAGTCCCGAGTTCCCCCCTCCTTCCAGCAATGACCTTTTATTCCTCCCCAGCAAAAGGCGAAAACAGCCGATCTCTCAGCGAAAGCCACGTGCGTTGTAGGGAAGCCACGAGACGCCATAAGCTGCGGTCCCCAGGCGAGGTCCCCGGGAGCAGCGTGGCCGGACGGATGCTGGAAAGCGCAGAGGGCGAGCGTTGCCGCTCTGCACCCGAATTATTCTACATCCATCATGTGAAGGGAATATTTCTTTCTTACGTTTTCGGCTCTGCGGCTCCTCCCGGACCAGGAGAGCAGAGCAGGTGTCTTCCACTGGCCGGAGCTTTTTGAAGCTCCCGCAGAGCTCACGAGGGCAGCCCGGGCAAAAGGCGGCTCCGAGACCCTCGTTAACCAACGCTGTCTATAATCATGGCTGCTCTGAGATGAGTAAAGCAGAACAAAAATGAACCCGGTGGATAAGTGCGTATTTTTAACCAAAAGGTCCCATTTTAATAGGTACCCATGTGCGCATCATTATATTGTTGAGGTATGCTTCCAGACCACAACTTCCCCCACTCCCAACCCAAAAAAATCTTTAATTTTCACCACGTGCCTGCCCCGGCAAACTCAACCTGAGACCGCCAGATGAGGGCAAGGCCTTTTTCTCCTTAAACCGACACATCCTTCACCTCCCATAACGGCGCCGGCTCTACGTGACTATCTGGGGTGAGAAATCACGCACAGCAGTCAAGATTAATTTCTAATAGAATTAGTTTAAATAAGCGGTGGGGAGAGGCACAGAAGCAGCACGCCAAGGGCACCGCGGTATCCGAACATAGCTTTTCACAAGTTCAAACACACGTGAAAACTATGGGTTTTGGGGTGTTTTTTTCATATAAAAAAAGCTTTACTTTAATGGAATCGAAGGCAGTTCTACAGCGTTTCAGACTCACGGACCCGCCGGGCTCACAGGGGACCCTTGGGGCTGCGGGGGGCCCGGCCTGTGCCCCGGGACGAAGGCAGGGCTCGCCGCGGCCTGGGGAGGGCCCGACAGCCGCTGCGGGGGCACGGCCGAGGGGACCCCGGGGGGGACCCCCGTTAGACACCCCTACACCGTGTGTGTGCGCCTACAGACACAGCTCCGGGGCGGCCACACCACCGGGGCCTCCCTCAGGCCGTCAGCCCCGGCGGCGCCCGCGGCGAGAAGCCGGGGCCTGGCAGGCCGAGCGCCGCAGCGGGCCGGGCCGGGCCGGGCCGGGCCGGGCCGGGGGGTGATGGCGAGCCCCAGGCCGGGCCCGGGGGTCCCGCGGCGGCGGAGCGGGGCTCGGAGCCGGGCTCGGAGCCGGGCCCGGAGCGGGGCGCGGCGCGGCCGGGCCGGGCCCGGGGTCCCGCACTCACCAGCTCATGGTCCCCCGCCGCTCCCGGAAGTGCCGCCGCTTACGCTCCGCCCCTTCCGGTAGCGCCGCCACAGGGCGGGAGGAGCGGGAAGCGTTAACCCGTCGTGTGCCGCGCCGGGGGTGACGTCGGGGAGGGGGGCGTGACGTCACGGCGGAGGGCAGGGGGTCCGCAGCTGTGTCCGGAGGGGAAACGGGGGAGAAAACACTTAAAATCCTCTTAATCCATTTAAAACCCCGGGAACGGGGCGGGGGGTGTTGGAGTAAAACCACGGCGGCCCCCCCAAAACTGGGAGCACCGGGGGTGGGCGAGGGGAAGGGGCGGCTGGGAGCACCCTGGGGTGGGCGAGGGCATGGGGAGGGGATGCCCGGGAGCACCCTGGGGTGGGCGAGGCCATGGGGTGTCCAGGAGCACCCTGGGGTGGGCGAGAGCATGGGGGGGGGATGCCCAGGAGCATCCCTGGGGTGAGCGAGGGCGCAGGGTGCTTCGGAGCACCCTAGGGTGGGCGAGGGTATGGGGAGGGGATGCCCAGGAGCACCCTAGGGTGGACGAGGGGAAGGGGTGCTTGGGAGCACCCTGGGGTGGGCAAGGGCACAGGGAGGGGATGCCTAGGAGCATCCCTGGGGTGGGCGAGGGCGCAGGGTGCTTGGCAGCACCCTAGGGTGGGCGAGGGCACAGGGAAGGGGTGCCCAGGAGCACCCTAGGGTGGGCGAGGGTGTGGGGAGGGGATGCCCAGCAGCATCCCTGGGGTGGGCGAGGGCACGGGCACGAGGTGCCCAGGAGCACCCTAGGATGGGTGAGGGCACAGGGAGGGGATGCCTGGGAGCATCCCTGGGGTGGGCGAGGGCACGGGGTGCCCAGGAGCACCCTAGGGTGGGCGAGGGTATGGGGAGGGGATGCCCGGGAGCATCCCTGGGGTGAGCAAGGGCATGGGGAGGGGCAGGGCTGCCCCAGCCGAGGAGATCCAAGGGAAGGGCAGCAGGGATGTGCAAGGGCACCCAGTTTTGGGGAGAAACCCTCCAAATCTGACTCCAGGAGGCTGGGCAGGGGCGGGTGGGGCAGCGAAGCCATTTTGGTGACCAAAAAACACCCCTGTCGTCAGCAATGTCCCCAGCAGCCACCGCCAGCCGTGACCCTGGCGGCAGCAGGATGAAGCGAAACCCCCCCTGAGCTCTGGGTGCCCTCGGACCCCCATTGCCAGCCCGGGGCCACATCCCGGCGTGGGGGGGAGCATGTTTGGTCCCGGTGACACAGAGCTGGTGACAGCACGTGCCACCGCACGGGGCCGAGGGGAGGAGGCCCGGGATGGGTGCCAGGGGTGGCTTTATCAATTAGCAGGTGGAGGTAAACAACGCGGTAATTACAGCCAGGGAGGATGATGCTAAACTGGGAAGGTGTCACCGACACCGGTGAGGACAGGGGATTAGCCGAAAAGGAGCGAGGGAGGGGGACTGGGCGGGCAACAAGCGGGGACGGTGCCCAGGGCAGCACAGACCCCCAAGCACCGATTTTGTGCCGGGATGGGGAGAAGGAGCCAGGGTTGGCAGCGCCGGGGCGGGGAGAGGGGAAGTTGCAAGGCAGCACAGTGGAAAGGAATCAGTTTTGGGGTGCTGATGGGGTGTCAGAGCAAACCCCGAGGGGAGGCAGCCAGGAGGAGCCCGCCGCGTCCCCGGCCGAGGCGTGGGGAGGAAGAGGAAGGATGGAGCGAGGCTGGTGCCAGGAAGGGTTTGCCGGCGGTTCCCACTGCCTGCTGGGACACGCGGCTGCTCCTGGCCGCCGTCCCCACCGCGATGCCCCACGCCGGCACCTCAGGGCGCAGGGGATGCGGCAAGGAACGGCCAGAGGCAGAGCTGGCACAAGCGGGTCCTGGCATCTGGGCGTCCCGATGGCTGCGGGGCTCAGGGAGCATCTTCCATGGAGGCTCTGCCCCGTGTGTCACCCTGGCCTGGGCGCACGCTGCGGGGGCGAGTCTGGGCCCTTCCTTCAGGGTCAGACCTGCCGCCCTGGCCAGGGCTGGGGAGGAAAGGGGGGATGGATCCGCACAGCACCGGCACAGGGCAGAGATGAGTGTTGGGTGATCCAGAAACCATCCAGACCTTCTGCAGATGTCTCCTGCCGGGGCAGCAGGTGAGGCTGAGCCAGTGGCCGGAGGCTGAGAAGATCAAGGAGGGATCCCACCAACATCTGTGGCATCGAGATCTACCAGCTGCAAACCAGGAGCTTCTGGATGTGGGTCCTCGTCGCTCCTGACCCCGGGGATGGGGTCTCAGCTCTTGGTGCTCCTCTCAGAAGCATATCCCATCCTGTGGAGAGCTCTTGGGTTTCAACAACAGCTTGCAAAGCCCCGAAGACCCTCAGCAGAGAGGAGCGAGGTGTTGGTGGCCTCCTCGGGAACCCAGAGCTGCCGTCGAGAAGGGAAAGGCAGCAAGTTGTGTTGAGCTGGTACGTGACTGGCAAGCCCTTCCCTCCTCCCCAGAACACAGATAGCCCAGAATGGGGATGGAAAAAGTGCCGTGTTTCCGTAGCAACCAACATTTTCGTGCAAGGTGCTGCACGCACTCCACGCGTTTTGCCACCCAAGGGTGCTCCTCACCTTCCTGCTCCGCGCAGGGAGGGTCCTGCCCGGCGGGACGCCTGCGCCCGGGTGGCAGAGTGGGTCCCCAGCCCGGCACTGCGGCCACGATGCCCCGTTGATGCCCGGTGGCCTCCTTCCCTCCTCCTCCTCGCCTGGAGTGAAGGAGCCCAAAACATTGGAGCAACCTTGGGTGGCTCCTCACCGTGGCGCGGTGATGCCAGCGTGGTGTCTCCCGGCAGCCTTTGCCATGCCACCGTCTGCCCGTGCCCGGCATCTCCAACACAAGTCACCAGTGGAGACGGGCGTAACCACCACCACCGCCACCACGGCACCCTCAGACGATGCTGGGGGCCGCGGCGGCTCTCCCTGCACCATCGGCTGTTGTCCATGGCGGCTCCGGCCCCTACCCATCCACCTCGGCTTGTCCGAGCCGCGCAAGGGGACGCCGCAGGGACCGGCAGCTCCAAAACCAACACGCAGCCCCTGATCGCTGCGGGACCTCCAAGATGCTCAGAGCACCGAGTGAAGGGCAGCCCCGGCTCACCCCGGCCCCACGCCATGGACGGCAGCCCCTGCCACTGCTCCTGCCCCACGCCGACTCCGGCAGCCATTCCAGCCTCATCCTAATGGTCACCGAAGGCTCAACCATCCGGGAATCCACTCGGGGATGCGGGAGCCCACCCGGCGCAGCGCCCGTCGGCTCCAGAGCTGATTCCCGCAACACCACGAGATGCCGTCCCTGGCTGGGCCAAGCGTGCCCCAAGTCACTGGGCAGCCCCCCCGGGCACCGTCTGCCCCTGGGTTCTCCCCGAAATTAAAACCTCTCCAAGCCAGGGAGCTCAGCGAAACCCCAGGGACGGGCAGAGCTGCCCTGGCCTGGCAGGAGCAGCAGCTTCTCCGGGGCCCGGCTGCGGACGCAAATCAAAAGGCAGGAAATTTGATGGCGGTGCCGATGCCTCCACACCCCAGGAACACTGGGAAAGATCGTGGTGCCAATGCCGGCCGCCAGCACCGCCGGCGAGCTCTGGGGAAAGGGGAAGCTTGCGGGATGCTCAGCCGCTCCGGTCATGCTCCAGCCCAGCAGAGCCGGACCCACGTGGACCAAGGGACCCTCAGCATCCTCCAGCCTTCGCCTCTAGCACAATCCCAGCTCCAGGAGAGCCAGGGCTCCGGCCCCGGCCCTGGGGAAGCAGTTAACCATCGCGGGCCACCATCCGTGTACCCACTTCAAATATCCAAGCGCCTCATCCTGCTCCTTCTCCCATCCGTCCCTCGTGCCCGAACAAGCGCTGGCTCTGAAACCTGGCGGGTTATTTTTAACCCGAGCGACCCAGCCCGGCAAAAATCCCCTCTCCGCTCTGTACCTGGGACAACTCGGCCGGCGAAAGGCGCGGGGGCATTACCGGCTGACGCGGCGCGATCCTCTTTCGCCCACCGTTATCCGACAGACGCAACCCGGCGAAAGCTGCCGGCAAAATGGTGGCGGGGTCAAGGCGACGGCACGAGCGGGGAAAAATAAGACGCGAGGTCAAGGGCAAACCAAGGACGCGGCGGTTTTGGGGGGGGGGCTGCGGGGCGCACCCCATCCCCGCGCGGCCGGGAAAAGGGGGGGACGTGAGGACGGAGCCGGTCGCCTTCGGGGTCACCCGGCGTCCTGGCCAGCTGGTCTCGCCACGCCGTCCTGCGAACAGAACTGAAGGAGAGGGGGGGCTGAGAAAAGGTTGGGTTATTTAAAAAAAAAAAAAAATCATAGCAAAAAAAAAAAATTATTTAAGAAAATACAACACTAGAAAAAAATGTACAAACAGGTTTCAAAGTCGCCCGTAAAGAGGCACAGCGCCCACCGTCCTACACATTTCAAGCCATTTTAACATCCCCCTTACATATTAGAGACTTTTTTTTTTTGTTCCAAACCAATATAGATCTTTCTTAAGCAAGGTAAAATAAAGATATTTACTACAGATTTTGATTGTCAGCAAACACAATATATTTACTGCATTAGCATTTGCTCACAGTGCAAATGGTACAACAATACATCAGTTCAATATTTCTGATTTTTTCCCTTAAAAATGCTGTATGCATTAACTATCATATTTGCATTACAACATGACAAATGAGCAAATGAAATGTGTGTGAAAATTATCACCTTTTCACAATATCAAGCATAATTTTTTTTTTTAACCTTAGTATAAGGTACTATAAATCCAAGAAATAAAAACATCCACAAAATATATTACATCTGGTATGATTTTTTTTTTTCTCTAAGTACTCAACTTTATACAAAAGTCTTTCAAAAAATATCATTCCCTTAGGTTTGTGTGGTTAAACCTGATTGTGGTTTTTTTTTTTTTTTTTTTTGTTCCTTTCGGTTCACATAAATTAGACTGCATTCTTTCTCTTCTCTTTATTTTTTGTACGTTTTTAATGTTTTGTTTTGTTTTTTTTTTTTCACATGCAGACATCAAACCTGGATAGCACGACCTTTTGGCAACAAAGATTTTTTTTTTTTAAGTCATTATTATTTTTGCTTAGTTTAGCTTAAATGTCTGAGCACAGTTTTATTAAAACAAAAGAAGAAAAAAATCAGAGCAGTCATGCAATGACATGCACATACCAGAAGGAGAAAGAAAAAAAAAAAAAAATAGAGGACTAATTGATTTTTCTCCTCCGTAGTTGGTTGGTTGTTTTAAAGTGACCAAATAAAATAAAATAAAAATATCTCACATTATAAAAAGTATTCAGCAAAATACTGGGGGGGGGGGAATGGGGGGGGTCTGCGTTTCTGTAAAGAATTTCCCTTCTGCTGAAAAAAAAAAAAAAAAAAAAAAAGAAAGAAAAGAAAAGAAAAAACAAACCCAAAAGCTGCTGCCGGGACATCGCTCCCCGCCGCCCCCCGAAGTTGCGGGGGACCCTCGGAGCCGCCCCCCGCCCCGCCAGCCCGGCTTGGGGGGCCCGAGCCCGCTTACCTCCGCCTCGGGGAGCCGGTGCTTGGGGCTGGGGGGGGGGACAGGCGGGGAGAGGGGGGGCCCGGGGGAGCGGAGCCGGGCCCGGCGAGGCGGAGAGGAGCCGGCTGGGCTCCATCCCTCCATCCCCAGCCGGACGGGCCGGATCCAGGCGAGCCCAGCCCCTGGGGAAGGCGGGCGGGTAGGATCCAGGAGGGCCCGATCCTGCCCAGCCCAGCCCTGGGTGGGTCGGATCCCGGGTACCTGGGATCCAGGTTAGTCGGGATCCCGGGGATCTGCAACCCGGATCAGGGCCAAGCTGGGTGCGGGAGGTGCGGGAGGCGGGCAGCCGGGATCCAGGCAGGTCGGCCCCGGGAGATGCGGGGTGCGGGCAGCCGGGATCCGGGCAGGCTGGAGCCGGGAAAGCCGGATCCAGGCAATCCGGGTCTGGGCAATCCGGGTACGGGCAGCCGGGATCCGGGCAGCGCGGGTAATCCGGGTGCGGGCAGCAGGGATCCGGGCAGTGCGGGTACGGGCAGCAGGGATCCGGGCAGCGCGGGGCAGGGTAATCCGGGTGCGGGCAGCAGGGATCCGGGCAGTGCGGGTGCGGGCAATCCGGGTGCGGGCAGCCCAGATGCGGGCAGTGCGGGTGCGGGCAATCCGGGTGCGGGCAGCCCGGAGCCGGGCAGTGCGGGTGCGGGCAGCCTGGATCCAGACGGTGCGGATCCTGTCGATCCAAGTGCAGGCAGGATCCCGGTGCGGGCAGCCTGGCCCCGGTTCAATCCGGGTGCGGGCAGAACGGACCCATGCAGCGCAGCCCCCGGTATCCTGAACCCGGGGGACGAGGCCACCCCGGGGTCCCCCCCGGAGCGGTGCGGTGCGGAGGGCAGGGGAGGAGAAGGGGTGCCACCGCGCCGCCTCCCGCGGTCCCTCAAGCGCACGTGGTGACGGCGGGGGCGAGGGCGACGGGGGGCGAGGTGGCGGCGGCGGCGGCGGCGGCGGGGGGCGCGGCGGGGGGCTGCCCGGCCGAACCCTTCTCGGCCTTCTTCTCCTTCTGCTTGAGGTGGATCTTGGCGTGCCGCTTACGCTCGTCGGAGCGGGCGAACTTGCGGCCGCAGAACTCGCAGGCGAAGGGTTTCTCGCCGGTGTGGGTGCGGATGTGGGTGGTGAGGTGGTCGCTGCGGCTGAAGCTCCGCATGCAGATGCGGCACTGGAAGGGCTTGTGGCCCGTGTGGATGCGGAGGTGGCGGGTGAGCTCGTCGGAGCGGGAGAAGCGACGGTCGCAACCCTCGGCGGGGCAAGCGTGGGGCCGCTCGTGGAGCGGCGTCTTGCTGGGCCGGTTGGGATACTTGCGGGGTCGGATGGGCTTGAGGGTGAGGGGCGGCTGCGGCAGCCCCCCGAAACCCGGGTGGATCTGCTTGTCCTTGAAGGCCTTGATGGTCTCCAGCGGGGTGATGGGGGGCGGGTTGACGCGGATGGGGTCCAAGCTCTGGAAGGGTTTGTGCTCCGTGATGGTGCCCATGTCGTTGGGGTGGTGGTAGAGGTTATAGTCTGGGATCATGGGGAAGAGGTTGCTGTCCAAGGCGGGCTTGGCCGCCTGGTAATCCTGGGGGGAGTAGGTGAGGCCGGGGTTGCTCTGGGGGTCGTGGAAGGAGACGGGCTCCGGGTAGAGGTCACTGCAGGAGGAGTAGGGCGGCAGCGCGGGGTACATCTGGTCCACCTCGCCCTGCGGCGGCCCCATGCTGCCCGCCGAGCTCTGCGTGCTGGTGAGCGCGCCCGAGGACGGCGGCACCCCCAGGATGCCGGCGCTCATCAGGCTGATGATGTTGTCCTGGCACCAGTTGGAGGGCGAGTCGAAAGCGAATTTCCCCAGGTAGGTGACAGTCTTGTTGCCCGGGGCGGGTTGAAAAGTCCCCGAATAGGAGGACAGTTCCTGACCGGCCTTTTCGTTCGCTAAGCCAATGTCCATAACATTATCTGCAAAGTGCGAGAGAAGCGGGGCAGGGTGAGCCGGGAGGGCCGCACCGCCCCGGGGGGGGGTCACACACGCACACCGGGGATGCTCCGGGGATGCTCCGGGCCCCCCCCCCCCGCCCCGCTCCCTCCTACCCCTCGCTGCTTTATTCCCCCCCCCCCCCCCCCGCCTCTCCGCTCCCCGCGTACTGCGGCGCTGGCTGCCGAGGGTCCCGGCGATGCGGGGCCGGGCTGCCGCCCCCGCCGCCCGCCCCGGGGGGGGCCAGACACCGCCGCCGCCCCGCAGGTGGGGCCGGGGGAAGGAGGAGGTACCTGCGGCTACAGGTAGGCTTCCTCCCCGTCCAGCCCCCGCCAGCGCTGGGCACTCCGCGGAGCCGGCTGCGGCCGCCGACGCCGTTACCGACTCGCCGCCTTCCCTGCGCCGAGCCCCGGCGAGGAGAAACACGAGTGGGAAGGGAGGGGGGGGGGGGGTTTAGCCCGGTGAGGCTCCGGGTGGGAGCGGGGACACGCGGGGCGGCCCCGCACCCCCACGCCCTGGGGGCTCACCTATGCCCCCCGGGTCCGTCCGTCCGTCCGTCCACCCCCCCTCCGCCTTTCCCAACCCCACGCTCCGGGAAAGTCGGCGCCGCGTCCCGGGGAGCCCACGCTGCCGCCGCCGCTGCGGGGTAAGGCTGAGGCGGGGGGGGGGGGGGGGCCGCCACGGCCACGCGTGTCCGCGGCACCTCCGCACCCGCGCGGATCCCGGCGGGGGCGGGCGGTCCCTCCGCCCCACGGGGACCCGGGCCTTTCCCCCTCACCCCCCGCCTCCATCCCCGTGTCCTCCTCCCCACGGAGCCCGGCCGCCGTCCCCGTACCTGCGGCGGCGGCTCGGCGGCAGCAGCGCTCGGCGGAGCCCTGCAGCGATCGTGCGGAGACACGGCGAGGAAAGGGGTGGGTGGGTGCGGGGGGGGGGACGCTCCCCAGCCCCAGCTCTTCCCTTCCCTCCGAGGCTCCATGACACCCTACCCACAGCGTCCTCCTCCTCGCCCCACCGCCCCCCCCTCCCTTCTCCCCATTTTCCTTCCCCCCCCCCTTTTACCTGCAGCCATCTGGTTGTAGTGAGCCACCGAGTCGCTGCTGCTGAAGATATTCAAAGAGTTGGGGATCTCCTCTGGGTACAGATTGTCAGGCAATTGGTTCATCAAAGTGTTCATGGTCCCCGGCAGCTTCTCCAGTAGTTTGCCTGTCATAGCACTGGAGGAAAAGGCTGGTTCAACGTGGCTCCGAGCTCAGCTCCCGAGGAAACAACATCCGAGTGGCAAATCCGTGCGAGGGAAATCATGCAAGAAAAAAAAGTTGGGGCGGGGGCGGGGGGGGGCCGGGAAGGAGGAGAAGGGGGGGGGGGGGCCGGGGGTGGCCGCGGAGGAGGGGGCGCGGGGGGGGTGCGGTCCTCCGTGGGTCCCTGGTGGTGTTTCCTCGAGGGGGAGGGGGCGATCTGGCTGGCAGATGTGGTTGTAGAAGCGGGTGGGAGGATTTAACCCCTCCTCTCTCCTTCGCTCGCTCCCGCTCCCCGTCCCCGTCCCCGTCCCCGTCCCCGCTCCCTCCCGCGCTCGGCTCCGCTCGCAGGTTCCCTCGCTGCCGCCCGACTGCTCCGCCGGGGACTCCGCAGCCCATTTATCCGGGCGGCGGGAGCGCTCCGTGACGTAGCTGCCCATATATGGACAGACAAAGCCGAGCCGAGGCCGAGACGTCACAATGGAAGCTCCGCACAATGGAACATTAGAAAGCAGGAAGCGGGGCCGGCGTGCGCGGGGCCGGGCAACGGCGAGAGCGGGGCCGGCCACCGGGCAACCTGCACCGGGCACCGGGCACCGGGTAGGGGCCACCGGGCGGGGGGTCCCCCCCCTCCGCACCCCCTGCCCGGATCGCTGCCCCCCGGGAAGGAGCGGGGGCGCGGGCAGCCCGCCCCGGCCCTGCCCGTCCCCTCCGTGCGTCCCCCCCCCCCCCGGGGATGCTCATCTCACCGGGAGATTTTATCCCTCCGCTCCCTGGGGAGCAGGAACGGGGGGGGCGGGGGGGAACCGACCCCAAACCCCATCCCGCAGCCCAGGAGAAGCGGGATCGGAGATGGGCGGGGGAAACGGCAGCGCCTGGAGTTCGGTGGGAAGGAGAGGGTCAGCGGGGAAGGCGCTGGAGCTGCAGAAGCCTAAAATCCCCTCCCTAGCTAGTGGGGACAGAGGAGACGGCTTCGCACCCAGCTGCCCCCTCCCCGCGCCCCGGCTCCGATGGGGAACAGTGCTTTGAATACTTTAAAACAGGTAACACTTGTTGGTCGCCTGTGATTTTAACCTCACCTCCCCCCTTTAAAAGTTTGGCACTTCCAAGGCGTCAGTAATTAGGTGGTTTCGTGCTAAGTGTGCCAACTGATGCTATCTTTAAAACCCTCCGAGTTATATAGCAAATGTATGGAAAAATGCTGTGTTGCAATAGCTCCACTTACCCAATTCCTGCAGGGCCGGCTTTGCAATGGGAGTGAAATCCGTGCTACGGGAGTGCTGCAGCTGGAGGGGACCGGGCACCGGCTGCCGGCTGCGGGGGGGCCGGGCGGGGCGGGGGCGGGGGGGCCCGGTGCTGCGGGAGCCGGGGACCTCGGCCCTGGGGTGCCAGCAGCCTCCGGGGGGCGGGGGGGGGGGGGGGGGGATGCTGGGGGGGGAGCATGTACCGGGAGTGGGGGGCAGCGAGCCCTCATGGTGGCTTGTTTGTGAGTGCTGGGGAGGGGGGTGGCCCGGGTGCTCTTATCCACTTCAGGGCCCCCCATCCACTTCAGGGCCCCCCATCCATTGCAGCCCCCCATCCATTGCAGCCCCCCCCCCCCATCCTCTGCAGCCCCCCATCCACTGCAGCCCCCCATCCATCGCAGCGGCACCTATCCATCACAGGACCCCGCTTTCACTAAATGCCCCCCCCCCCCCAGCAGAATCCTTCCTGGAGCCCCCCCATCCCTTCCAGCCCCCCTCCATCCATTGCACCCCCATACCCCGCCACCCTTCGCAGGGCACTCCCCTTCTTTTGCACCCCCCTCTATTTACACCCCCCCACCATCCCCCCCGCAGTTGCACCCCCTCTAGACGCATTCCCCCCCCCCCCCCGATACAGCCCACACCCAGCGCCCCCCCCGCCCGCCCCGCCCGTGGCCCGGCGCGGCCCGGGGGAGCGCAGCGGCGGCGGCGGCGGCGGCGGGGAGGGGGGAACGGGGCGGCGGCGGGCGGGCGGCCGAGGGGAAGAACCATACAAGGTCTGGATCCGGCCCCGCCTTCGCTGCCTTCTTTGGCGACCGGTTCCGGTGCCCCCGGGCGCCGGGGAGGTGCGGGGCGGGCGCGCAGCGTTGCGCGGCGGGGTGCGGAGGGGGGACCCAGCGCCCGCGCCCCCTGGGCAGCACCGCCCCGATCCGGGGGAGGGGGGGTCCCACCGAGCACCCCCCCATCCTTCCCCATCAGCGCATTCCCACGGTCGCAGCCCGGCTGCATCTGCGGTGCTGGGGATGCTGCGTGTCCCCCGCTGCATCCCCGGCTCCCACGGCCCCCGCGGGTACCAGCACCCCCACGCAGGTCAGAGCCCCCCCCCCCTCAATCCAGCCATCCCTCCTCGACCACCAACACCACCACCGCTCCTTTCCAGTTCCTCCAGACTTTGTAGTGGAGGGGGCGAGGGTTCGCTCGGCCTTATTGGCGAGGCTTGCGCTGGGAATTGCTGCGCCGGAGCAAGCGGGCACTAGCCCGGCTCCTCGCCCCGCAACGGAGCAGCCCGGCAGCCCGGCAGGTGCCAGGCGGCCCAGCCACGCGTTCGGCTCGTACCGACCCGGGTGGGTATCTGGCCCCTGCGCCGTGGGCGGAGGGGTGACGGTGCCACGGGCACGTGAACGTGCGCCCGTATCCCCCCCACCCCGAGTGGCACCTGCTCCCCGCCGGGAACGCAGCCGTCCCCCGCCGAATCCGGCCAGCTGGGGCTGCAGGTGCAGCAGTAATACCCCAACCCCTCACGGCAGGGTTTAAGCCTGGCTTAAAGCTCCTGAGCCATAAGGGCCTGGTTTACACAAGGAGCCGGCCTAGGAGGGAGGTGCACCGCTAAACCCAGCCTGTGAGAACGGCCTAATCCCACATGGACACCGGCTCAGTTACTCATAGTGGTTTGATGCCAATTGATGGGGAACGGCCTTAAGCCAAAATAAACCGAGGCAGCCTTAGACTGGCATGAAAACGGCTGCGTGGGGGTTGGACTGGCTTAGTTACAGCTCAGCTTAATGGGTCAGAGCATCCTGAGCAGAGCGGTTTACTCAAAGGGAGCAACAACAACAACAAAATCTCACCTGGGATGCTCTGAATGATTTTAAACTACGATTCTGGCTGGCTGGAGGCTGCAGCCGAGAGCTTTCACTCATTTTGGGCATCCCACATGCTTGTCTTAGGCCAAGCAAACCCCATCCTGAGCAGGGTGTCTCAGTAATGTGAATAATCACGGCGGGCATCAGTGATTTTGTAGCATGGGTCTGTGTGCATGAAACGCTGCGGTCCCTTCCTCAGAGCCGATGCAAGTGTCCCACGCCACCGTTGCCCCTGCATTTTAAAAGCTCGTCGTGTTAATGAAGCGAGGAAGGCAGAGCTGGCCGAGCCTCCGGCTTGGCCCCGGAACCGGCTGCCTCGTTAACCCCAGCGCTAACGGGAGGAATAATGCCGTGACGCCCGGGCAGCACGGGTGAGCCCATCCTCCTCTGCCCCTGGCACCCATCGCCGTCCCCCTGCGCCTCCGCTCTCCCTGCCCGCCCGTGCAGAGGTTGGGACAAGCCGTGACATTATTTATTGTCCCAACCGGGATCAATCCCCACAATCCCCACGCCAAGAAAGTGCTGGCAGCTTCCCCTTAGCAAGGAGCCCCCAGCTCCCGCCGCCCCCCAGCCCCTGCTCCTCCTTTTGGGGCTGTGCAATGCCGAGAGCGGGATGTGCCAAAACCCCGCCGTCACCCCCGGGGAGCCGGGGCTGTGTCCCTCTGGGTGCTGTCAGCTGATGGGTGATTTCTCCCCGCTCCTCTCAGTCTTGTGACCGGGTCCTGCCGCACGTCGGGTGATTCATGTGCCGTGAGCCCCGCAGGTGCACAGGGCTGTGCCGCGGCCGGGGCGAGAGGCCACGCTGCACGCCGGCTCTCCGGGGACTGCTGGGGCTTTTAAAAGGGGAACTATTCAGATTTTTTTCACCTAATTAATGACAGCATAAATGTACTTATAGGGAGGAGAACATGAGCCTGGTTTTCATGCCTCGTGGTGAGGCAAATGGGATGCTCGTTCCCGTTGATACCATGCCTAAACCTTGCTGGTGTCTTGAGCCGAGAGCTGAGCTTGGACAGAGCTGAGCCTTGGAGGCTGAGGTGCTCATCACCATCCCGCTGTGCGGTTCGGTGTCTCGGGAGCTCTGGGAGACTCTGCACAGTGCTTGGCTCTGGGGATCCGCCGTGGTGGTGCCTCCAGTCCTGGCTTACAGAGGATGCTCAGACATGAAGCTCGAGGCCCTTACACTACCAGAACATGGAGGCTTTCCTCCCCAGCCCCTTGGATTTGCTGTAGATGTAGATCTGGGGCTGGTAAGGTCACAGAGTCGTAAACAGAGTGTGGCTGGTGGGGACCTGAAAGGTCACCTACCTCCTACCCCTCGGCATGACTGTACCAGGGCCATATGCGTAGGCGGCTGCTTGGATGGTCGACAACACAAGCTCTTCTCGAGCAGCTTGGAGAAGGGGAACAAATAAACCCCGAGTCTTTCAGCCACCCGAACCACGAGGTGGGTGTCGCAGAGGTATCTGATGAAGCCGCCGGAGTTTCTCAGGGCTACAAGTGCTTTGTTTGCAAGTGGTGAGGTTGCACGGGCGGGATGCGGTGCTTCGGGGGTGTCAGCTCCCTCTGGCAAACACCAGCTGCCCAGATGTGGCAGATGCTGCACTGGCAGCAATTTATTCACTGGGCAACCCAGGGCCTGGATGTGAGAGATGCTTAGCACCGGCAGGGATGGGATTCAGCGTAATCTGTAATTTCTGGAGGAGGAGGAGAGACTTTCTCTGCTGCTGTTGGGTGTGGGAAATCCTCATTTCAGGCCAAACTCTGCTGGGCAGCCTTCCTGATCCCGGACCAACACCCTCCCGGCAACGGCCTGCGTCCTTCCACAACGCCGTCTCCCGCCTCACCTAGGTTTTCCTGATTTGCCTGTGAAAACTACACACCCTCCTCCTCCGGAAATATTCAGAAACACTCGCACTGAAATATGTATGGCAAAAGAGCCGACCATCTCCCTCCTCCCTCCTCTTTCGGGGGGATGAAGGGACCCGCGGGCAGAACTTGCTGCCCTGGGGCTTTGCTGCCTGCGTTGCTGGGTCGGTCCCAAAAGGCAGATCCCCGTGCGCCGAACCCCAGGGCGGCTGGTGGGGGGGAGCCAGGCAGCGGGGTACCACGGCAGCATCGTGGGTGGCTGTGGGAGGCCCTTTCCTGCCTCAGTTTCCCCTGTGGCCAGAGAGAGAGCATCCCTGCCTCACTCTGTGCAGCAGCAGTGTGAAAAGCTCGGGGAGGAGGGGGGAATGCCCTTTGGAGCAGACAGGAGCTGCAAATCCTGCTGAAACTTGGAGCAGCTGGGCAGCCCTGGGCACCCTGCGCAGGAAAATGGGTGCTGGGTGGTCGGGGCCGGTCCCTGAAGGTGGCAGCACTGGGAACCGGCTGGAGGCCAGGGAAGCACCCACAACAGCACTGGGTGCTGCTGGGGGAGGCTCTGCCCACATCCCCCCGGTCCCCACACCGCTGCCATCCCCTTCCCTGCATCACCCCGCGGCAAGGATGGGCCGGCCGCGCTGGGCCACCCCGAAGAGCATCCCACAATTTTCCGCTGCTCTCGGGGCCTGGGGTCGGCGGGTGACTCCAGCCTGCTCAGCGAGGGGCACGCCGCCGTATGCACCGGGGAGCCGGGAACCTCTGGGTCATCTAAGTCCGAGACTGGTTTTGGTTCGCAAGCCCGGAGGTCTTTCCTGTTATTATCCAGCCCGCAGCAGGGGAACAATAGCGGTGGCGGCCGGCGCAGTGTGACCCAGAGATAAGGAGACAGTGTGATTAGCAGGAAAATTAAATAGTAGGTCCAGAGCAAAAAGCGGTCCCGAGGGAGCAGCACCGCTGGGAACGACGGGGTTTCCAGCCAGAGGACCACTGGCAGAGATCAGGTGCAGAGCTGGGAGAGATGCGGCTGCAAAACCAGAGCTGATGCTACGGGACAAGGACGAACCTCAGTGTTGTGGTGCCGGCCAGGAACCCCGGGGTGACCGGACAGTGCTGCGGACCCAGCGAGGGGTTTGCAGAGAGATACCATAAAGGCTTTTTTTAACGTGAAACCAAGAAACAAAAGAGGAAATGGATGCTTGCGTTTCAGCTCTGAGAACTGTGCCATGACACACGACTCCGGAGACGTGAGCGGTTCCCTAATGGGAGAGGAGCTCGTGGCACAGCCAGCGCCAGAGCATGGCAGAGACTCTCTGAATCCGCCGCATCCGACGGCGGTGCCGGAGAAGGGGCTCAACCTTGCGTGAATGTGGCACAGTGGTTGGAGAGCCGGAGCAGGGGGTGAATCCAGTGCCCGGCAGGGTTGGGGTATCCATCTCGGGATGCTGTGCGAGGGGATGGATGTCCTCCCAGCTAGCCAAAGGCTGTGCAGCCTGGGAAAGCGCTGCTCCCGAGGGCTGCAGGGCTTTGCTTTAACCACCGAAGGAGAAACTGGTGAGAGGCCAAAGGCGAGGGATCTGCAGAGCCATTGAAACCAGCCCGGGGGGAATTAGCCATTTCCTAGCAATGAGGAAATATGGGGTTAGCTGAGGACCTGCAGGGCTGCGAGGAGGGAATGGGAAGCGAGTCACTACCGACAAGTGAGGACAAGCCGGCCGGGGGCTGCGGGCTGAGACCGTCCTCTGCCTGTGGTGCAGGCAAGGGAGGCTGGCGGAGCCGCGCAGCCACCCAGCACCTTCCACCACACCTCTGGATGCAAACCCCGAGAGGCAGCCGCCTCACCCTGCAGACAGCCGGGCGTAAACACCGGACACGAACCGAGGGTGATGGCTGCTTTTGGACAGGGGCAAAGCTGGTGGGCCAGGACCACTGTATCGACAACGTTGTTTTTTTTTTTTTTTCTTCTACCGAGGAGCATTTGGGTAAAACCACATCTGAAGGTGCTCGTGCTCCCGGCAGAGCGGGTGAGGCTGTGAGCTTCCCACTGCCGCGGCTCCACACGGACAAACCCAGCCCAAACTGACTTGGAGAGCGAGCTGAAAGAGGAAACAAAACCCCAACACAGTTTCTCTCTGTTGAGCATCCTTTGAATGCGGTGTCCCGGGATGTCTGGCAGCGTCTCTGGGCAGAGCCAGGCAGGCGCAGCCGCTCGCCCTCCGCCGGCGTTTGCATCCCAGGGCGCTGCAAGAGCCCGGCCGAATGGCCGCCAGCCCCAGCGAGCAGGATGGGGGGCCGGGACCCCCAAGCCAAGCAAGCCTTGACAGGGCAGCGAGGGGGACTGGGCTCCTCCAGCCAGCCCCACAAAGCTCCTCTGATGATATGCAGCATTTTGGAGGCCAAATAAGAATTAATTATTATTGCTAATCAATGAAACCATCATGCCAGGAGCGGCCTGCGTGCTCCTTGCTGCCCACCAGCCCCTTCTGGGTGCTGGCCTGGCATGCAGAGGTGGGGACACAGCCTTACCTGCCTTCCCCTATTACTTCAGGAGCCCTAAATTCCTGCCGCAGCCCAGGCTGCCTCTCCCAGGGCCCGCCCGGCTGCTGGGTCACCGCTCACGGAGCGGCAGGGAGGTGTCCGCCGCATCTGGCACCTCGTGGCTGCCGGCAAAGCCAAGCAGCCGGCTCCCGGTGCATGCACCCACCACCCACACCAGCCCCGTGCATGCGCTGTGGCACATGGGGGACCCCCGGGCTGGGGGCTTCGTGGACCTGCAGCACAAGGCTGAGGGCTGGGAGCTCAGCACCGGGCATCGGAGCATCCCACCAGCAGTGTCCATCGCCCACCCCACGACCGATCCGGAGAGCCCGGTCCCTTTGGGGATGCTGGTGCTCAGCTCGCCTGGAAAATCTCCTGCGCCGGCACCCAAACTGGGCAGCGTTGTTTATCCCCGCATCATGCACCGCGTCCCCACCAGCACATGGGGATTAACAATCTTGACCTATTTCCCGGGGGGTGCAGCAAGGCTTAATTCGCTGAATGCTTGAGGAGTGCATAAGATCTGCAGATAGAGCCATTATGAAGTGTGAGATATCATTAATTAATTCACAGGTTGATATAGTTATGCGCTTAGATCATCATCAGCTGATCCTGCTAATCCCTTCTTGTGCAAGTACCTGTGCGAGGGGGAGCTGCTGCCTGGCATCGCTTCGCTCCTGGCGAGCTGGGTCATCCCCGTGTCGTCCCCACGTGCTACCGAGGCCGGGGGGGTGCAAGGGGTGGCCCCCAGTCTCTGCTCTTTAATATCCCCTGTGCCTAAAGCTGTGTTTTCCCAGGGTGGGCCCACCGGAGGGGAG
This sequence comes from Platalea leucorodia, assembly GCF_965183815.1. Taxonomy (NCBI): domain Eukaryota; kingdom Metazoa; phylum Chordata; class Aves; order Pelecaniformes; family Threskiornithidae; genus Platalea; species Platalea leucorodia. The sequence goes on from NC_138859.1 coordinate 3,406,832, forward strand.
ATGCCTTCTGCTCTTCATCAGGGGAGGGGACCCAGGGCTGCCTCCCAATGAGCCAGGGGCTGAGACTTTTTCTCATTAATTATTTCAATAATCATTAAAAATAGGTAATCATTACCCTGTTGATTTAGGGATTGCATTTAGTGCAGTCTTCCTCTGGCCTCCAGCCCAGATTTGGAAAGAAACACCCCCCATGTGCTGCTGGGAGCTGCAGTTGCTCACTAGGAGCATTCGATTTTCACAAGCTCGCTATTATTTTTTTTAAACCCCAAGTCTTCCTCTTCCTCAGCTGTCCCATTGAGTGGGTGGGTTTGCTCTGGGAAGGGGCTGGAAGCATCCAAACCTGCCTCACGACCCCATCCTGGGGAGAGCAAACAGGAGCCGGCTCCATCCTGCAGCCATGCCCGGGGCTTGGCTTGCTGCCGCAGCCCCCCAAAATCCCCGGGAGCGTGTGCTCCCGTGGGCCTGCAGCGTTTCAGTTCCCTTGGGCTCTGCAAGGCTGGGGCACGCACGCCGGCATGCCCGGCAGATGCAGGCGGAGAGGCCAGCGGTGCCGCGGATACCGCGTTCCACCCCATCGAGCCCATCACACCTGAGCTCACCCCGCTCTATTTTCTCCTGCCCCCTTCCTGGACCTTCAGATGAAAAAAATAAAAGCCACGACAGTGGAAAGTCGAGCTAACAAATACAAATAAAACTTCCTCTGGATGCTAAAAATGACACACGTAGACAGAGAAAAAAAATTATATCGGTGACAATAACAGAGCGCGGAGCTATTTCAGTGCTGGGCTGTTCCATTGCAGCACTCGGTGCTGGGGTTGTGGCTGCTGAAAACCAGCCACTTCCCCAGGGACGTGACGTATTTCCTTTCCATCACAAACTGATTTAGAAGCAAAACTTTCTACATTTAGGCAGTGAGAGACTCAGCTTCTCTTTTCTCTCTCGCACCGATGGTGAGCGAATGGAAGGAGAGATAAAGGGGGTGGGACCAGCGCGAAGTGACTGTACATGGCTTCCTCCTTTTTTTTTTTTTCTTTCTTTCTAAATTATCAAAAAGTGAACGAAAAAACCACAATTAATATTTTCCATGCCGTGAAGGCCTTGTGTGCATCCAAGTGAGAGTTTGTGGCTCTGGCCTGGCCGGTGCTCCTGCTGCGCCGTGTGTGTGCAGCCCTGTGTGTGCCTGGGTGCCCGGTGCAAGGCCAGCCGTGCCTCGTCCTGCGTCCTGGCAGGGGATTGTCCCACCACAGTGCCTGCTGCAGCCACCTGGGCAGATTCCTGCTCTGGACCATCCCCGTCTCCATCCCCGTCTCCATCCCCATCTCCATCTCCATCTCCATCTCCATCTCCATCTCCATCTCCATCTCCATCACCATCTCCGTCTCCGTCTCCGTCTCCGTCCCCATCCCCATCTCATCCCCATCTCCATCTCCATCTCCATCTCCGTCCCCGTCCCCATCCCCATCTCATCCCCATCTCCATCTCCATCTCCATCTCCATCTCCATCTCCCTCCCCATCTCCATCTCCATCTCCATCTCCCTCCCCATCTCCATCTCCATCCCCGTCCCTGTCCCCATCCCCATCCCCATCCCCATCCCTGTCCCCATCCTCCTCCTCAACCCCATCCTCCTCCTCAACCCCATCCTCCTCCTCAACCCCATCCCCATCCTCCTCCTCAACCCCATCCCCGTCCCCATCCCCGTCCCCATCCTCCTCCTCAACCCCATCCCTGGTTTCCATCCCCATCCCCATCCCCATCCTCATCCCCATCCCTATCCCCGTCCTCCTCCTCAACCCCATCCCCATTCTCCTCCTCAACCCCATCCCTGGTTTCCATCCCCATCCCTGGTTTCCATCCCCATCCCTATCCCCATCCTCCTCCTCAACCCCATCCCTGGTTTCCATCCCCATCCCCATTCCCATCTTCATCCTCATCTCCATCCTCATCCCCATCCTCATCCTCATCCTTATCCCTGTCCTCATCCCCATCCCCACTGGAGATGCACAGGGGAGAGGGACCAGTTTGGGCTCACAGTGCCCTGCGAGAGCTCACTTGGCTCGGACCAGGGAGACGCGGCGTGTGTCTAACTCCTCTCATCTCCAGCTCAAATTAAAACCAAGAATGATGGTGATAATTTCCTAGAAGGATAAACATCCGATTGCCTTTTCTCTCCCGTTCCACCAAAAATAAACACACCAGCCACAAGGAATTACAGGCAGGGAGGAAAGGATGACTATAGTTTGACTGCAGGATGTCAACAAAGCATGACCTTTCATTTACACCGGTCCCTCTGCATTAACCTAACGGGCCAATTACACCCTCAACAGAGGGTAAGTATAGAAAAAGAGAAGGAGAAATCCAACTTTAGCAGACTTCCATGACATCTCTAAGTGTCATTTCCTCTGCTGCTAATTTTAGCGCCGATGGCAAGCCGGGCAGTGTGTTTTGTATTTTTTTCCCTGGGTTGCGGTATGTTACCCAGCTTCCTTTTTTTGTTGCTCTCTTTCCCACCGCGTCCTGCAGCTTCACCCAGCACCGTGTGCCCGGGGCGAGCCGGGACCCCCCTGGCTCCTGCATCCTCCTTTGCACCTTGCAGCCCGTCACCCCGACCCTTGCTGGCGGGGAGGCGAGGCTGGCAGAGCTTTGCAGGACCCATGCGACACGCCTGCGTGCGGCCGGCGTGATTCAGCCCCTGCGAGGTAAACAGCCGTTTCCTGCTGGAGGGAAAGTCCCGGCCACGTTTAACACCCCCCGGCATGGAGTGAAAGCCGCTCTCGCTGCCGGGGCTCCGGGGAGGGCGGCCAGCCGGGTGCAGGGAGCGGGAAGGGAATGGCACAGACCTGTTTTCTCTCTTGCTTTGGGAGCAGGTTGCTCTGGGACAGACCCAGGGATCGATGCAGGGGTGAGATGCAGCAAGGGGAGCATCGCCATCCCCTCCGAACGATGCCAGAGCTCCCTGGGGGATGCCTGCTGTGGCTCTGCTGCAGTGCTGCACGGCCGTGGGCAAGTCATTCCCTCGTGCCTCAGTTTCCCCTGCCTGCAAAATGCCTCCCGAGGTCTTGCTCCCCGCCGTTTGTTCAAAGTGCTCCTGGATGCAGCCCTGGCCTCGGCAGGACAAAATCAGCTTTGTCACAGCGGAGCCACCAAGGACGCGCTGCAAGGAGGACTTGCAGGCGGGCAAATCCAAGCCTCAGAGAAAACCAAGTCGTAGATGAAAGCCTAATTAAAGAGCTAATTAAAGGGGAGGTCCGGCTAAGTGGCCAGTAGGCAGAGCTCTTCTGATTTATGGCTTTAATTTTGGTTTTGCTTTCCAAGAGAAGCGGGCTGAGGCAGCGAGCAAGGGCAAAGGCAGGGCAAGGCCGGGGCAGTGCCCGGTTCCCACGCTGCCGCCCTGCATGGTGCTGCCCAGGGACCCCTCGGCCGGGCACCGCGGTCCGGCTCCCGCGCCGGAGCCCCTGGGTGACGCTGGGCCATGCCCGGCATCACCTGCATGAGGGTCTTGCTGGCAAGCCCCCCCCCCAGCTGCAGGGGCTCTGCTCCGTCCCATGCAGCTGGCGCGGACCCCAAAGCAACCAGATTCGCCCGGCGCTGGCCCGGCATCGCCCCGCGCTCGCTGCCAGCAAGGAGCCCATGCAGCCCCGTGCGCTCCATCCATGTTTTATTCTGAAAGCTTCAGGCATTAAAGCTCAAGAGCCCCAAGGTGCGGGTGGGACATGCCGGGGGTCAGGCCAGAAATGGGGCAAGGGGAAGAGAAAAGGGTGATGCCATCCTTCCCGGGACACCTGGGGCAAGCCGGGCCACCACTCGGGATGTTACCCTTGGGGGGAAAGAGACCCCCCCCCCAGGTTTTGGAAGTGGAGGGGCTGGGGTTTCTGCTGTGAATCTGGGCTGGTAGAAGGGTGGGTGCATCCTCGGCAGGTCCCGGGGTCTCCTCCCGGTCCGGGTGGAGGTGGCTCGGCGGTGCGGGGAAGAGGGTGCAGCTGCGCAGGGGGAGGGCACGATGGCCGGTGCTAATCCTCGTAGTATTTGGTGAGGAACTGGGTCGAGGCCACCGGGGAGCCCAGCTGAAACCGCTCCACGAAGCTCTCCATTGCCCAGGCACCTGGGGAGAGAGGGAGAGGGGGTGAATGGGGCTGCGAGGTGGCCGGGGAGGGGATGCTCCGGGGCTGGATCCAGGCTGGGGCTGCACGCTGCATGCCATGCACCGGCTGCTGCTCTGCCGCAGGCGCTGCAGACCACATCCTGCAAACAGCGGCAGGCGGGGAGGCAGCGGGCTCTGCCCCGCGGGGCCAGAGGGCAGGGAGCCATGGGGATCCCAGCCCCGAGCATCCCCGGGGGGGCAAATGGCATTGGCACCTCTCGTGCCACCCCTCCGCCCCTGCCGACCGTAGGAGCAGACCTTCCCACGCTTCCCACAAGCCTATCCCGGGGTGCCTGGAAATCCCCCAGCAGTGCGTGGGGGAGACGGCAGGAGATTCCCCGGCCCCCTCGCTTGCATGCACTGAGCTGCTGCTCCACAGATTGTTGGAGCTGAGGGGGGGGTCTTCATTCCTGACCCCCCTCCTCTGCTGCCTGGCCTGACTGGAGGATTCCGGAGGTCCGGGGGCAGCTCGTGGCTGGAGCCGGCCTCGGTTTTCCCATGCTGGAGGCAGCAGGGAAACCCTCTCCGGGGCGTCGGGCAGGAGGGGTTCCCTTGTGCCAAGCCGCGTGGGCCAGAAATCCCCTTGCGCCCTGCCAGGGTTCCGTGTCGAGCGTGTATCTGGCTTGTGGCTGGTGGAGCACCCTCCTCCCGGCCAGAGGGGCTTTCCCCAGGCATGACGGGACCCAAGCAGCTCACGCTGCCACCTCTGTCCCTGCCTGGTGGGACACTGGATGGGACATGGCCGAGGCATCGCAGGGCAGGGAAAGGGGCCTGTTGTTTATCCGAAACCCGTCCTCCCCTCCTCTCCCCTTCCTGGTGCTGCTCTTTAATGTCACGTTGCAGACTGGCAGCCCTTATCTGCCTTCACATCTCAACCCCAACTGGAGCAAACCGTCCCCTTTGCTCTTGCAAAAGTGCTGAGCAAAACCCGAGCTGCTGCATCACCCGCGCGGGGCGGCAGTGGCTCAGGGTGCCGACGGAGCCCAGCTCCTTGCACTGACTCAGGCCCTGCCGTGAGTCACCCTACAGCTGAAAAGCCCCCAAGGGGCTCTGAAGATGCTCCCGGTGCCGGCGCTGCAGCTTGCGACCTCCTGGAGCTGCAAGAGGCCGTGGCCGGGGAGATGCTCCAAGTGCCTGGGAAGGAGGTCCCAGGATGCCGGGGCCGGACCCCGCACCCTGGCACGCCGGTCGGGAGGAGATGTTGAAAGGCATCAGGGTGCGTGTGGGTGGGGGCGTCCCAGATGTCCCCACATCATCACTGCCACCTGCTGAGGACCCAAACCAAGTCGATGGCAAGGACAATCCTGCTGTGCTGCACTGGGGTCACCGCCAGCCGGGGCACGCAGCTGCATTTCCAGCGGCTCTGGCTCATCACAGCAGCCCGAGCCCAAGGCGGGAGATGCCCTGGGCAATGGCTGCGAGCCCCGGTGCGCTCCTGCATGGCCATCGGGCCCCGGTGCGTGCCCCAAACATGTCCATCCCCAAATAACACCCCTGGCAAGGAGGGGCAGCCGCTCGCTTCGGGATCGCAATCCATCCCTGCTTTAAGCTCCAGGGGTCCTGGCGAGCGTGGTGCCAGGGGAAGGGGTCTCGGGGGGTGGATGCTCCCGCTGCGCTGGCGGCCCTTCGGCGGGTGCCTTTCATCCAAAGGCTTTCAAAGCGTTCAGAAAGCCCCAGGGCCGGTGCCCCATGGGACCGGGGTGAGAGCGAGACGTGGTGGCCCCCCGACTCCCAGGGGTGCCGGGAGCTGTCATTGATGTTCGTGAAGCCTCCGGAGAGGCGCGGATGAAAGGAGCCGGGAGGATGCAGAGCCGCTGCAGGGCTGCAGGCGCCGGCCCCGGCTCTCGCCGCTGCGCATGGGGCGAGGGTTTTTCCTGACCTACTTTCCTACTTGCCATCACACCGGTTGTGCTTGTCCCTCGTGGGGAGCCGGGACCGGCCACAGGGAAAGCCCCAGGCACAGCCACTGGTGCGATAAAGGGGGTGATGCACCGGGCGGCTCCCAGGTCTGGGGGTCCGCAACCCCCACCCCAAATCCAACCCCTTGGGTGCATCTCCAAAGTGGGTGCTCCCATCCTGGCAGGACAGCCTGCACCCCAGGGCAATGTCCCTCTGCAAACCATCCCAAATGATGCTGCTGCACCGGCGCGGGCCATGAGTCACCGGGACCATGGAGCCAGCTGGGGAGCTGAGGTCGCGGTGCTGCCATCCCCTCTCTCCGCTAGAACAATACGACATTTCATCCATGGCTTGGTCCATTTTCAAGCTCATTTCCCGGAGGATTATATCATCGTGCTCGACCCTTATCTGAGCGCCCGCCAGAGGAAGAGGAGCGCACGCTGACACCCACACGCGCGGCAGCCGCCCGATCCCTGAGCGCCGGGTGGGGAAACTGAGGCACGAGGCAGCTGCTGGGCTCGGGGAGCTCAGGGACCCTCCGACCCCGCAGGCAATGGGTGCACGGGGCTGCTTCACAGCCCGGCGATCACAACCTGCCCCCACAAAATGACGGGTCCCCGCCTCCCCCCGGCCCCGCAGTGCCGGGGGCACGTTGCCGGCTGTAATTTATCAGCCTCATCAGCGGGGCCGTTCTCCCTGATAGGAGCCCTGATGCTTTTCTGCCAAGATTAATGATGTCCCAGCAGAGGTAGGCGGGAGGCCGTTGGCTGCTATGGTCACCATTAACTGACACCCGGGGACTTTGGCCAGGATTGTGTGCTCCCCACAGCCCTTCGCTGCCTCCCATCCCAGCCACAGCCTTTTCCTCCCCGCCAGGGCCTGGTTCGACCCGATTTTCCGGCTGGGCGGATCGGAGGCGCATGAGGTTGGCTCGTGAGTCAATACTGTGGCCCCGATGCGAAGCCGGAGCTGGAAAGGGATGGAGCCATGGGGAGGGCAGCCAGCTGGGCTCATCCTCAGTCCCTGGTCCCCAAAGGACTTGCTGCTTCCCAGAGGTAACATTTCTGGGAGGCAAAAGTCCATTCCCAGTTGTAAAATGCCTTTCCAGGGCAGGAGGAGGTTTGGGGATGCTGGGGAGCATCTCCCCACGCTCACTGGAGCTGGTGGGCATCCAGCACCGGGGCACGGCAGGGTGGCAGCAGAGGTTGATACGGCACTGCCCGGCACTGCCCGGCAGGTGCAATTAAGCCTCAAGATCTTCTGCTAATTAAAGCAGCACCACAAGGAAAAGGAAGGAGGTGGAAAACAAATGGTCTCCATCCTCCCATGGGCTGCAGATGGGCAAAAAGGTCCCCAGTGCCACCGTGCCACCGTGCTGTGGCCGGCGTTTGCCCGACGCCCAAATTCCCCCGGCCGAGGGAGTTTCCCGCGGCTCACTGCAGCTGGCAGCAGAGCCCGACCGCCCGATTGAGAGCTCACAGCGGGTGCCAGCGCCTCGGGATGCGACGGGTGGCTTTGACATCTTGCAGACCACAAACTATTATCTTGCATCTCGCCAAAATACCAACACAGCTTGTAACCCTCCTGGCTTGGGAGGGAAGCGGGGCAAGTGGGGAGGAAGGGCTTTGCACCGCCTGACGGTGCCCGTGTGGCCTCAGGGACACCCTAAGTGTCTCCATCTTCAGTCCCAAGCGGGAACAGAGCTGGTGCCCAGTGATAATTTAGTTGCAAAGCTGCAGCACAGGCCAAAAAGCGGAGTGAATCAGACACTAGTGGAGAAACTGAGGCTCCAAGAGGGTTATTTGCCTGAGGTCACACAGCAAGAGATCTGGCTGGCACAGGGACTGATCAGAAACCCTCGCGGAGAAGGATCAGGGCTTTTTTTTTTCCTGATGAAACAGGTCTTTTTGCTCAAGAGCCACCCTGGAGAAACACCTCTGCTGTAAACAACCGATTTCATTGCCACCAGCGCCGGGCTTGCTGCGGGGAGCGGCGGCGGGGGGAGGCGAGCGGGGTGCTGCAGCCCTCCTCCAGCTCCGCCACTGCCGGCCCGCACGCCCTTGGGCATGGCACCCAACCCACCGCCCCTCGGTGCCATCCCAGCCAGGACATCCCCGCGGCAAGGGCGGGCACCGGAGCCACCGGCCACTGCGGAGCCAGCCTCGCTCCCTTTCAGCTTGCCAGCCTTGCAAAGCCGGGTGGGGGGGAGAAGTAGCACAGATTTATTTTCCGCACTCGCCGTTGCCCCTCGCTTTTTTATTTCCCAGGGATTTGCACGAGCAATGGCTCTTTCCCAGGAGCAGGGACGCAGCGGCACGGGCAGGTCCTGGTTTAGTGCCCTCTTCTGGAGGCTCCAGCCCCTCGGCTCCGCTGCCGAGCTCCTGCCATCCCGCCTGGCACACACCACCTGCCCCAGTTTGGCCCCGCTTGGCCCAGGACCTTTCCCAGTTCAGCCTCCAACACCCAGCCCATGCCTGTGCTTGGGTGGGGGGCGAAGGCGGGAGCTTCTCCCCGAGATGAGTGGCGAGAGAAAAGCTCTCGTGGGGCTCCGTCTTCTCCCCAAGCGGGCTCTACCAGGGCACAAGCTGCCAGAGGGATGGATGCATGGCACAGTGCTGGTGATGCACGGTGCAGGGATGTGGCACTGGATGCTGGATGGATCCGGAGGCTGGGATGGGCCAGCGCCGCTCCCTGCACCCGCCGGGTGCTCCGGTTGGGACATGCCTCCCTCTCCGGGGCTAGCACCTGGTGACGATGGGTGCCACCATCTTTGGCGAGATGGAGGTGTCAGTGCCACCAGAGGCAGGACAAAACCAAAGCAATAAGAAGGGGCTGGTTTAAGGCCAAGCAAGATGGAAAACCCCAAGCAAGGCTTCAAGCCGTGCCTGCAGCATTGCCGGGCGAACCCGCATCTCCTGTACCACAGGAGAGGACCAAGCCAGAGCCCTGGAGGAGCTGGCTGAGTATCTCCCCTGTGGTCTGCTGGGGTCAAGGTCAGGTTCTCCTTTCCACATGCCGCCAAAGGTGTTTGCTCCTCTCCCTCGTGTGCTGCCTTCGCACCGCAGGGCCAGACCCCAGTGCTGAGCCACGCGGGGCTGGATGCACCAGCGGTTCGATTGCTGTTCATCCCACTGCGGTCCCTGGGGATGGATTTATTTAAAACCCTTGAGACACCAAAATCTGGTCCTCTCTTGGCTGCCTTTAGGGCTCATGCCCTGCTCGCCAGCTGCCCTGGGAATTAAAGAGATGGGCTGCTGGCGAGCGGTGGTTCAATCCAGCAGCACCCGCTGGACAGGCCAAGCTTGTGATGCAGCAGTGAAATGGTTAAAAATAACCTTCAACCAGCTACTTAAATAACAGCCTCCGCCAAGACAGCCGCAGCTGTCTGACAAATGGAGATGCTCAGGCATCAGATGTTGTGGAGAAAATATCCGCTGCTGTTTTAACGGGTCTTTCCCAGGGAGCCTGGGAAGGGCTGAGAAACTTGAGGATGGGATGGAGACGGCGCGGAGCGGGGAGCACCCGGCCACCCTGTGCCTCGGAGGACGGGGGGACAGGGAGGGGATCTTCTGCAGGACACATGGGTCTGGTGCCTGAACCCCTTTGGAAATGAAATTTAGGGGCTGGAGCCGCACATCCTGCTAATAAGAGGATTTATTTGGAAAAAGCTCTTTGGTGGGTGTCCCAGCCTCCCTTCTCAGCCCTGGGACACTGTGATGGGGACGCGGGTGCGTGGCCCTGGGTGACAGGAGTGGAGCCCCCTCCTCTGACTGTGCCGGGGACGAGGGGCCAGGGCAGTGCCCCACTCCGCTGGCAGGGGGGTGGCTTCAATGCACGTCATTAAGAAGCAGAGCTAATGAGCCAGAAAGCAAACCGAAGAGCAGAAATAACCCGCAGAGAGACTCGCAGCAGCAGCAGCCCGCTCCGGCTGAGTTTCGGGGTCTCTCCCAGCACGGGGGTCTGGGGACAGCGAGTTCCCATGGAGCTGCCCCGCCGCTGCCTGCCTTCCCCAGGATGCGCAGCGTTGGTTAGCATTGCACTGGGGTGAGTCAGGCCGGCGCAGACGAGACGCACCGACCTGACCTGCCTATCGAGCTGTGCTCATGTGGTCCCGGCTGGGAAAGTTTTGAAATTTCCCTTGCTGAGGCCACAGGAGCTGCCGTGCTCTGTGCTCCAGCCCGGGCTGCACCGGCACCATCCGGGGAAGGAACCCACGCTTTGCATTTTGCAGGATGGGTCCTTGCCTGTGCCAGGGGTCCTGCAGGAGACCCCGCGCCCCAGGGTCCACCCATCCGGGATGAAGCAGCGGGGATGGTCCCGTCGTGTCTTGGGGGTCTCGGCAGCTTGCCTCCATCCTTGCCATGCAGCGTTTTGGGAGGCGGCAGCCCTGTCCCTGCACTGCGCAGGGCGGAGGGGAGCTGGGAGTTGGCCGGCGTTGTGTCAGCCCTGTTTGAGCAATCCCTTGCTAAACCATCCCCACGGCTGATCCTTATCTGTGTGCTCTGAGGTGGCGGTGATGCAACTCCCGAGGCTCGGGGGGGATGTGCCAGCAAGGACTTGGCCTCATTTCACAGCCGACGAGACCTCTCCCTGCTTCCGATCCCGCTAGCCAGGCAGTTACCGGCCGTTTTGCCGAGGTTTTCTGCTGCCTTGCAAGGACTTCCCACCCCAGCCACGTCCCGTGTACGGATTTGAAATCCCTTTGCACCAAACGAGCATCCCCAGCCCAGCACTTTTGGCATGCCTGAACACATGGCGTTAGCGCTGCAAATGCATCCATACCCCCGGGAAAGCCCCTCGGGGCCCAGCGCGGGGCCCGGAGCGAGGGCACGGCTGCTCCTTACCCAGCGAGACCCGCTCCTCGGGGCTCAGGGCGACGGCCTCGTGAGCCGGCTGCTCGTACAGGCGGAGCTGGTAGCGGTGGTACCCGCTGCGGGGCGGGGGCGTGGGCCGGACGTAATCTGGGGATGCAAAAGATAACGGCTGAGCATCCTGCCGAGCGGGACCCGCTTCCCACCGTAACCATGCGCCCACAACCCCCCTTCCAGGCTGGGATCGGCTCTCCCACCCAGTGCCGTGCACCGAGGGCCCTTGCCATGCTGGGGCTGGAGGGAGAAAGCGCTCAGCACCCCAGGTGTTTCACGGGGAAGAGCAGCCACCCCAAACCTGGATCCCCCTGCCCCGTCTGCCTGGGGGCCAGCTCCTGTTTTCCCTCTCCTGAAATAACCTGCTCCCAACCTCCGGCCGTGCCAGCCACCGCCCTCTCCTCCTCCTCTTTCTTTCAACTTCAGAGCCCCGGGGTGCTCCTCGCCTCCGTGCCGAGTGCCTCGACCTCTCCTCCATCACCCTTCCCATCCCTGCACCATCCCTGCCATGCCCCCTCCCCATCCCTGCCGTGCTGGCTGCAGCCTCCCCTGGGTAGAGAGGACAAGCCTGAGACCCCCAGCACCTCGCCGGTGCGTGGCCAGCACCCCTTGCCATCCCAGCTGCCCCATGGGGGTCCGGGGTGCCTGGCACATCGCCGGCTGGGCTCCAGCTGCCAGGCTTTTGAAGTCCTCCCGCGCCCAACTTTGGTGGAGGAGGATGCTCTTGTGGTTGAAGCAATGGGTTCTCAGGTGCTGGAAGTCCGGGGGTGTTTCCTCGCCTTGCTGCAGATGTTCAGCACGCAGGCGGGCACGTCCCTGGGCGCACACCACACCGTGTGCATGCCCTTAACCCAGCCGAAGAGGGAGCGAGCAGCGTGCAGCTGCCCAGATGTGGGGCCTGCAGCTGGCTCAGGGCGTAGCTGCATCATCACCGGCTGGCGAGGACAGAGAGGGCTGGCTGTCCCCGGGAGAGGGACACCCCCGGGGAGAGACCCCCCAATGCACAGCGTTGCCGATGCCAGCAGCCGCCCCTCGCCCTCCATCGGGGACGGGGGGACGTGATGCCAAGGGACAAGAGGCTGAAGCTCCTCCAGGACTCGGGCACCCGCAGCCGGGCGAGCCCCCGGCCCCTCTCCCCTGCTCCCTCGGGGTGTAAACTCCGTGAGCCTGTTTTGAACTGAAAGTCTTTGTTCGTGCAACATCACAGAAGTTGTTGTGATTCACCCGCTTTTATCTTGTGTTTTTCTTTTTGGTTGTATTCCCCCCCCCCCCAAGTTTTTGCACTGGTTTGGAGCTCTTCCAACTGCTGGGGAGTTTTTTAACCACTTTTGCCTCTAGAAAAATAAGAGAAAAAGTGGCTCCTATTTCAGACAGCACCCAGCTAACCACGGCTCAGCTGCGCCCTGCGAGAACCCCTCGCGTCCCTCCCTCGCATCCCGGCGAGCTTGTCCCCGCCAGGCACTGCCAGCTCTGCCACCAGCCCGAGCTGCAGGAGACCCCGTCCCCCCGTCGGCATCTGCGCTCACCCGTCAGCACGTGCCCTTTGATGTCCCCAGTCCTCAGATCCGCACCCTGTAAAGGACAAGAAGAGGGGGTGAGGTGCTACCAAGACCCCTGGGAGAGGGACACGGGGGGACGGACCCCTGCTGCCACCCCCATGGCTGCACCCGCTTCTCCCCGGGGATTCGTTTTCCAACATTTCGAGTGTTTTCCTTGCAAAGGTCATTAGGGAGCCGGGGCAGGGGGGAAGGAGCGCACCAGGGGCTTTCTTGGGCTATTTGGGATTTAGAGGCTCGATGCACAGTGTCCCGGCACACAGGCGGTTTGTCACCACGCTGTCACCCGCATGTGGGGGTCATCAGTGATCCAGTGATCCGGGTCAGCGATCCAGGCTGTGGCACACCGGGAAAGCCTGCTAAAAGTCTCGGTGTCGCTCGGCATGCAGGGCTTTGGGAAGGATGAACCAGGCCGGGTGGGAAGGGGCTGGCAGCAGAGGACCGCGGTGATTTGCACTGGCGTTCCCGCGGCAGAGCTTTGCCTCATCGCGGCGGTTTTGCTCTCAACCGAAACTCCTGCCTGGCCAGCAAGCCCCACCGCCAGGCAGGCTTGGCTCTCCATCCCTGGCCTGGGACGCTTCCCTGGAGGAAGGAGGCTTTGCCGAGACTGCCGAGCATCCCTCAGGGACCGGATTAATGACAAGGGGGCAGCGGCGGGAGCTTCGGCCGCATCCTGGCCCCGCACAAGCAACCTCACCCCTGACCTGCTGTGCTATTCCCGGCTGGCCCCCACCTCCCACCGATGCTGCCAGCGTTCATAAATCCTCTCCTACGGCACCCGTTATTCCAGTCCTGCCCACACACGCGCTGCTGCCAGGTTTCCTCCGTCCTAACCTGCCCTGGGAGTTATTACCCCCCAAAAAAGATGCATCAGATAACTGCAAGCAAAAGTGCATGCGGGGAACATGGTCGGTTCCCTGGCTTTTTGGGATCAAAGCTTTGCTTTCTCCAAAAAGAAACCTGCTTTGCACTGACTCACGGCTGTCGACAGCCTCCTGCGAGCTGCCTGTGGCACAGCGAAGGTCACCGGGAAGCCAAGTGCCTGCTCAGGTCCCTGGCTATCGGCTCCCCAACGCTGGCTCGCCACCTTGGCAGCCGGAGCCGAAAATATCCCGATGACGGAGAGGAGGTGGCTGAGGTTTTGGGCAGCGACTGGCAGGTTTGGATACCCTGGTTCGCAGGGGGAGGGGAAGGCGGCGCGCAGACTGCTGGGGGAGAAGCACCCCAGGGTGTGCCGAGGGGGGACACCAGGGGCTGCGCTGGCTGCTCTCTCCCTGCCTAGGCTGCCCAGATGTGCGAGCACAACCTGCCCAGATGTGCGTGCCCGCTCCATCCAGATGCGCGTGCCCGCTCCATCCAGATGTGCATTACCAGCCCACCCACATGCGCATGCCCGCTCTGCCCAGACGATGTGCATGCCTCCTCCATCCAGATGTGCACATCTGCTCTACCCAGCCATGCATGCCCAGCCCCTCCAGCTGTGCCTGCTCCCCCAGATGTGCCGGTTTCAGCTGTGGGGCCGGGCTGATGGAGGAAGCTCGTAGCAAACCCCAAGCTCGCCGTGGCTGGGCCGGCTGCCAGCCCCTGCTCTTCAAAGGCAGGGACTGAAGCTTTTTTCTGTTCAGGGTAGGGTTGCTCCCGTGCGGGGACCTCGCTGCTATTCCTGGCTTTGCCATGGGCTTATCGGGAGAGGCCGGGCCTCCTCCCTGTTTTCCTGCCTGCTGATGTGGGTTGCCTGCTTGCCCTGAGATGCAGTGGGTTCTAGCTAGCCCCGGGGATGGGAGAGTCAAAGCATAAAGCTCCTTTTAAGAGGCAAGAACAGGAAGAGGGCGGGAGGGAGAAAGTAGGGACGAGCACTGTAAACCCTGCCTTATTTTTTTTTTTAATAGTAAACAGCTATTCTGAAAGCAAGGGAGCAAACTCGGCTTGCAATGGGCACGGGCTGCTGGGCTGCAGGAGAGGCTGGCGGGGTTGGGTGCGAAGCCCCGCTTGCTCCTGCGAGCTTTCCTTCCCGGGGTCCTGCTGCATCCCTGGAGAGAGGGGGACCTGCAGCTGGGAAGCGGGTTTTTGTTAGTGGGGGGGGAATAGCTTACAGGGAGGAATAAACCCCCCCTCCAGCCCGTTGCCCCTCTGCTGAAACGCCAGCGAGGGCGAGGGGAGCATCGCACGCCAGCGGCCCCCGAAGATCCCTGCCACGAACGGAGCTAATGGACACTGATGAGCTGCCGTGTTTATTAATGCCCTTTTATGAGAGCATTAATAGTTCCTAATGACACCATTTGAGCTTCCCAGCCTTTTATCTTCTCTTTCTCTCTTTCCCCCGCCGAGGACACAGTGTAGGAGGTGGAATTAGATATTTCCACCCTCCGGTCCGTGCTGTGCGGTGCCGAGTGCTGCTGCGGAACGGGATGCTGGTGGGATGCTCGCACAGAGACCTGGACAGCCTTAAAAATCTGTACCACACAATTTCTGTGCCAGGAGCTCCCCTCTGTGCTCTTTTCCTTGGCCAAAAGAGTGGAGAAAATTCCCCTACCCCGTTCCCGACACCCCTTTGCCAAGCCGGACACCAGCCGTGCCGAGGCTCTCCGGTACATCGCGGCCAGCCCTCGGTGTTGCTTGCTGCACGTCGCAGCATAGGGCGGGGGGAATAAATAAATACAAATAAATTAAGAAGGCAGTGAGTCACATTTTGTTTTCCTCTTGATCTTTTTTTTTTTTTTAGTTCCTTTCTTTTCTTCTCCCTCTCCAGAACGTGTCTGATCCCATCGGAGAGGAGGGGAAAGGGATGGGTGGCAAGCGCGCCAGCGATTCGCCCGGGCGAGGACGGAGGGTTATGGAAAGTGGGTGTGGGAATCGGCACAATCGCTGGCAGGGGACCAGGACAAACAGATGACGGATGGGACCCAGGGCTGTGCAGCAGAGCGGGGCTGGGCTGCTGCCGCCTGGCCAGGAGCGCGCCCCAGCCCGGCCCCGGGGACCCCAGGGACCCCATGGGACTCATCCGGGTGCTGGGGGCCGCGTCCCGCGGGGCGGCAGCTGAGGTGCCGGCCCGGCAGCGCGCTGATACGATTAACCAACAATTAGCCAAGTGGGGAAGTTAATCCCCAAACAAACAGGGCTCCTCCTGCGCTGCTCGCTTACGGCACGCTAGCTTGATGGGGGGAAGGCAGCTTCAAAGCTGGCACAGCCAGGAGCCCCGATTTGTTATTCTCTCTTTCTGTGATCTTTATAATGAGGTCAGGATTTATGAATTGGCTCTTGGGAGCGCAGGGGAGCATCCCGGGAAAGGCAGAGCCACCGGGATGGCAATCCAGCCTCCTGCAAGCAGAGCGGAGGCTCGAACGTGGAATAAAGGAATCAAATGCTAATTGCAGCTGGATACGGATCTGTTCGACCATGTCCTTGCAGGAAGGTGCAGACTTTGGTTTGTCCTTCTCTCCACCAAAGCCAGCACCAGTGGAGAGGATCGCTCCTACCCTGGCTCCCAGAAACATTTGGGCTCATCCTGCTCTGAGCTTTCCAACAAAAAGCATGTGAGAAAAAAGCCGGTCCAAGAGAAACTCTCCCTCCAATTATTTCTGTATGGAGGGAGGCCATGAGAGAGCAGGGCAGGGCCCTCCCAGCACTCCCAAACTCTGGCGTTTCCCAGCTCAGCTGCCCGTTTGCATTTTAGCTCGATTCCACTTGGATCCTGGCGCCGGGGCATGGGATGGTCCTGAATCGCCCCGGCTCGCCCACGCCGTGCCGACCCTCTCCCTGCCGGCACAGGCCTTGCTCCAGACCACCCTTGCTTTTCTGATCACCGTCAAGCTGGGGTTTTGTGCCCAAAGGAGACTGTCAGCCCCTACCACGCAAATCTTTTTTTTATTATAAATGTCACATCCCGTTATGCCAACATTGTTATACCACTGAATTAAAGCTTGGCGTGTCCAGGTCGTGTTCTCTCCATCGGGAAAGGAATTAGTGGAAAGAGAAAAATACAGAAAAAGACATGGAAGGAGTTCATGGAAGAAAAGCCCACCAAGGTGGGGATGTCACCTCCGGCTGGGGAGGTCCCTGGGCTGCCGGGAGGGGAAGGGCATGGTGGGGAAGGGTCTCTCCCAGCTACTGTATTACTCAGAAACGTGTTTTAACAGCGGATTCCCGGGCCAGGGAACAACTTAGCACAGGCGATGGTGGGAAGAGACCCCAGGTGCTCATGGCAACGGAGGTTTGTGGGGCGCTGGTGCACACAGGGAGCAAGGATGCTCCCCAGCGTCCCCAGCCTGGGACAGCCCTGTACACCCAAATCTGCCCGTGCACCCACCTGCACCCACACACTTTGGGGGCAACCAGAGCCCCCTCCCTGCCTTTCCGCATTAGAAATGCAACATTTTGGCTTTAACAAGGCTGCAATTTTTGGCATTGCAGCAGATCCAGCTGAGTCCATGCACACCCCGGCTGGTACCACACTGCCCAGCCCTGCTGACCCGGTAAATCAGGAGGGAACCCAGAAAATCAAGGATTATGAACGCCCTGGCACCCCGCACACACTTTTGGCTGCCCAGCCCCAGGGATGCAGCTCCCTACTCCCCTCCTGCTCCTCCCCAGCACGTCCCGGGGGTGCCTGAGCCCTCTCCTGCTTCGTCTCCATGTGCTCAGCCCCGAGCTGGGAGAACCACGGTCGTCTTGCTGCAGAGAGGAGACCCAGGGTTGTGTCCCTGATAAACCCACACCGAAGCCCGGCAGAGCACCCAGAGCACCCAGAGCCGGTGCCAGATCTCATCGCGCTCCAAATCCAGAGAAACCTCCCCTTCCCGCTGGAACCAGCCCAGCTTTCCCAAGCCCAGATGTTATCCTCAGCCTCCTGCTCTCTGGTGCTTCCCCATAGCCCCAGTTCCTGGATCCTCGGGATGACTCAGGGCCCTCGGCTTTTGCTCAGAGCCGGTTTCGCTCCCCTGGCACAGCTGGAGACGTGGCACAGGCGACCCTGGACCCGAAGAAGAAATGATCCCCAGCATCTCATCACCACCAAAACACGGGTACCCCACACCTCCAGCCTAACTTTCCCCCCGGTTCTTAATTGCCCAGTTGCTTTGCTTTCCATGTGTGCAAAGGACGGGAGATTAATCTGCTTCTCGAGAGCCTCCTGCTCCTCTCCGCAGGCTCCGGCGATGCACGGTCCAGCACCGTGTCCCTGGGGACCTGCTGAGCTACACAGGGCTGGATACATGCAATTGCCCCAGCCAAAGATTCCCCCATCACCCATAGCCCAAGTCCATTATTTTAATTTCCTTTAACTCTCATGGAGTTTCACCATTCCAGGTGATATTTGGCTTGTTCGCTGTCCGTCTGCGCATGAAAGTTTGATGAACTACATCCGAGCCACACACAGGCACAGCGAGAGTGGGAAAGGTGCATTTCTTTCTGCGGGAAACTTCTCTTTAGGGCAGATCCAGAACCTCAGTGAGTGGCGAGGAAAAGCTAAACCCAGGCGAATTGGTACCCCACAGCCGGTGGATCTGCCTGTTTGCGGACTGACGCTGCTACAACCGCTGAAACCGGGTGTTTTTAATACCAGCATCATGCCGGGACACCATTTCTCAGCAGGCAGTGACCACCAAAGAGATGGTGCTGCACGAATCCGCACCGATGCACTACACAGCCTCATCCAAAAAAATGAACCAAGGCTCGTTAGACCCCTTGGGAAAGCTCACTGCAGGTCCCCAAGGGTCCCCAAGGAGCAAAAGCAGCTCGAGGGGTCCCGTTGCCACTCCTGGGTCCCCAAGGGAAGCACCGCTCTGCCCGGGTTGGAGCAGGACCGGGTGGCCACGCTGGGATGTCACCGCTCCGACACGGCTCCGAAGAGCCGCTCCTCCGGCTTTCTGGGGTCAGCATCGCCGACGATTTACCCCGATTGCTTTTAGGATTATTAGGTAGCGATTACAGCTTCTTGGCGTGGCCTGGCTTTTTTTCTAGATCGCTATAAATGGGGAAGGCTACCATAAAAATATATTAAAAAATAAATATCAGGCACGGTTGTAATTTAAATTAATGCTTGTCTGATACACCCTAATGCCCCAGGGAAGGACATGCTATAGGGTTATTAAGTAAGCAAAATAAACATAAATCACCTCTGTGTTTGGCGCTCTGCAAGATTTTTTAATCTAGGAGCATGAAAGCAGCAGAGACAAAATGCTGCACTTAATAACCTGAACCGTTCAGGATCCGCATGCTGCAGAGACCTTCACCGGGCTCCTGCCTCTCTCCTAGAAGCCCAAGGACGGCGTTTCCAGTGCTGGAACATCCCATTTCAAAAGAGAGAGGCTCTGTTGGGTAGATTTCCAGCCAGCGACAGATACCTGCCTGGCTTAGGCGTTGCTGGCACACACGCTCTGCCTATCTGCACCTTGCCCTAACGATCTAGGTGAGGGGTCCAAGCCAGCGGGGCGGAGGCCCTGATGACACTTGGACGGTTTTGAAACTTCAACCAAAACACTTCTGTTGAAAAAGGAGGTTTTGTTTGGTTTTGTTTTTTAAAAACACCCGTGATATTATAGAGGCAGAGGGTAGTGCTGGGATGGGGGGAATGGGACGCAGGATGCTGGGCTCCTGCCCTCCCCGTGCAGCCAAGCTGCTGCAGGAGGGCATGCGAGATGTGGCTTCGCCTGGACACTCGTGGCGTGGGTATAAGGGATGGATTTGGGAGTCGAGGTTCGCTGCCTTGCCAAAAAACTGCATGAAGGAGTTTTCCTGCTACCCCTTCTCTCCTGGTCCCTGGCAGAGAAGCATCAGGGTCCGTTTAAGGGAGAAAATTGCACCGGTTGAATAAAAAGATGATTTAAATCAGCTTATGGAAAGGGCTGTACACACTCTGATTGCTGTCTACGCCGACTCTGCCTTGCTTTCCTTCACAGTGGCTGAAAGCTGGAGCAGCAGCAGGCAGGCAGCAACGGGCAGGCAGCAGCGGGCAGGCAGCAGGCAGCAGCACACGGTGGGGTGGCTGCAACCCGGCGCACCCAAAAGACCCTTTTGGAGAGCGTTGCAATCGCGTCCTGCGCGGTTACACCCCGTCTCCCAGCCCCTGGGCCTCTGTTGTAAACCGGGATGATAAATGATGGATGCGATTGCTAAGAACAACAGGGATGTTGATAGCAACCCCAGGGGCGTGTTAGGAAGCTGTGTGGATGCCGGGCTCTGCTGGGTTTAATATCCCCGCGGTGTTGCAATTGCGGGCGAGCTCGCGGCGGAGCTGTCTGCCAGATGAATCACCCTGACCCACTGGCCTGGTGCTGCCCCGCCGAGGAGAGGGCTGGGGTGGGCTCCATCCCATACACGATCCAGCCGGGACCCCCCGCGAGCATCCCCTGCCTCCTTGGTGCCGGTGGGATAACCACTGTGGTGCTGGGTTGAGGAGGAGGAGGAGGAGGAAGGCCTGAGGATGGCTCAGGTGCGGGGGGCAGAAGGGGAAGGGCAGTTTTTTGCACCTCGCCGAGTTTTTGCTCACTGTGGCAGGGTGGCACCGCTCAAACGCGCCGCTTGCGACACCCGTTTTCCCAGCAGCCGCCGGACCACACCTGCATCGCTCCGCACGGCTGCTTTGCTGCACTGGGCCAAGCCTGGTCCTTCTCCAGGAGGTCCACCAGGATCTCCCCCCATTCACCCCATGGAGCCGGGGGGGCAGGTGCCCCTCAATGCCCCCAGTGCATGCTGGGGCACCCCCATCACCCCCAGTTCTGATGGGGCATCTGCAAAACACTGCAACAACTCCAGAGAAAGGTGCAGTATGAGAGGCTTGAAAGCCACGAGCAAAGCCCCCAAGATTTCAACACAGGGAACAAGCTTGAACTGGCCAGAAAAAGGGCTGGGTAGGACTGAAAAGGCCTTTTCCACCCCAAGCCTCTACAGTTCTTGAGAGCGGAAAACTTGTTTGCTCTGTGTGCATGTAGCTTTAAGATGAGCTTGCTTTTCCAGCAGCAGATTTCCGGAGGATTCTTGGAGAAACACCAAATTTTGCCTAATTCAGTCATTTAAAGGTCCGTAGCCTGATTCTGTGCGGACGAGAGCGGAGCCTGCACTGAAACCCTCCCCTGGGGCCAGGCGCAGGACAGGCGTGAGGATGCACCCACGGGGAGACTCTGCCGGCTGCTTCGCCTTTGGGGAATGTGCTTTGGTGGTTGCAAAGTGTCAGCACATTCCCAGTGCTGCCACTGTCCAAGCAGTAGTAAACAGTAATAAATACGTCTGTGGGGCACGTGGGCCTGAACGTCTCACGTGTGCCCCGCGCATCCCTCCGCAAGGCATAACCAGGCTGGCAGGGATGCTCTAAGCTTTGGTCTGGTCCAAGGGGAAAGGATGGTGAGAAGGGCAGGAGCTCGGTGGGATGCTCGCTGCACGAGACATGCCATGGCTACTCTCAGACGTGATGGGAAGCTCTTAGGGATGAAAATACAGCCCCGCCACCTCGTACCGTGCTGCAAGGCTTTGGGAGGACAGAAAAACCTGATGTTTTCCAGCCACCAGCCAAAAGAAGCATCCCCTCTCGCCTCTGCGGGGTGGTCCTGCGTTTCAGAGCGGGTTTTTCATGATGCAAAGGCCGGGTCCGTGCTGACGCACCAGTGACAACCAGGGTTGAAAGCCCAGGGCATGAAACTGGGGCATGAGCCCAGATTTTGCAGGGTGATACCCGGTGATGAGAACCAACAGAGCCCGATGAGTTGGGAGGTAGGATGCTGCGCTCGTCGCTCCCCCAGCTGCTACGGGGATGCTGCATCCATCCCACCCTGGCAGCCGAGCCCCGGCGCAGGGGGGGCACCTCGGGGCTGGAGGGTGGCCGTGGGTGCACGCCTCAAACCTCCCCTGCAAATTCCTCCTCCCTGGGGTGTCTGATCCCCGGCCCAGCCACCTTCCCGGGCGCGGGGGCGGATCAAAGCCCGCGCGTGCCAGCCCTGCTACCGCTCTGGGCCAACTTGGCTATTTCGGCTTCACTAATCTGATGGGAGTGCTGGGGAAGGAGCGTGGGGTTGGGAGGGTGATTTTTTTTGTCTTTAATTTGGTTTTTTTTCTTTTTTTTCTCCTTCCGTTGGCCAAAAAGTCTCTCCTTCGCATCTGGTGACGACAGCCCCGGCCGGGACCCGCCGGGAGGGGAACATGCTGTCTGGCCCCCGCCAGCGCATCCGGGCCACCGTGGGCTCGGCCTTGCCGTCCCCCTCCTCCCCAAGCCGCTTCCTGACGGCGGGACTTGGCAGCGCTCGGAGGGAGAGTCCAGAGCTGCCCCTGGGACAGGAGAAACTCCAACAGGAAACATCCTTCGCTGGAGCAGCGCGAGTTCTCCCCCCGCTTCCCTCCTGCTTGTTATTTTTTTCGGGGAGTGGGGGGGGGTTCTTGAAGGATGAGAGCTTTGGGATGCTCATGAGCCCTTTGCATGGATTTAGATGATGAGAAAGAGCCAGACATGCCTTCCCAATGGTGCTTTTTGCTGCTGAGCATCCTACGGCCCCTGGCTCAAGGCAGACCCACCCCAGGGCTGCTGACCCACCCCACAGACCTGCACCCCAGCAGGCAGCAGCTGCCTGCGGGCAGAAGCGGTGCAGGCAGAGGTCCGGCATCGCCCGTCCCGAGGATGAGGGGTTAACGGCAGCGGCGCTGCTGTTGCTGCACGGCTGGCGGGCGCTCAGCGCTGCGGCTGCCAAGGCTGCTCCGGCGGTGCCATGGACTTCCCTTTCTTCCATAAAAGTCCACCGGATCCGGGCTCCCATGGGATGCTCTCAGCACGGGAAGGAGGGGGCCGAGCCGCCCTACCTGGGGCGCGTGCAAGCGCCGGGGGCTGTTTGTGCAATGCTCCATGCACCTCCCAAAAAAACCACCTTGGGAGCCAGGAGCCAGCACTCGCCCTGCTCCCTACCCTGCCTTGAGCTCCAGCAAGGGGAAACTCATTTTTTATGTATTTCGGGGGCGGCGAGGCATGCGGCGGCCCTGTTTCAGCCCGGCTGGGCGAGGACGCGGGGAAAGCCGGGAGGCGATGGCGAGGCTGGGGCTGGGCAGCACAGACACGTGCTGCTGCTCGCCGTGTTTCATCATCGCTCAAACAGCTCTGCTCTTGTCCAGGCTGGGGCTCAGACCCGCGGCTCCTCATCCAGGGGGATGCAAAGGTGGCAAAGAGGTTTGCGGGAAGTGGGGAGAGGAGAAGCAGAGGGGGTGTCCCCCCAGGGGTGCACACTGGTGCTGCCGGAGGCTATTTCTGCGCCGTCTCCTTGCACAAACCATGCCTGCCTGCTCCCCAGGGCCGGGACAGCCCCCCCCAGCCCCAACAAGAATAGCTCCCCGCCTCCAGCCCCAATTATTTTGGGCCACTTGCGGGTGGCGGTGGAAATATAAAGACCAAGAGGTCCTTTCCCAGCCCTTTTCCCAAACCGAGGGGTCAAAACTGCATTTTCCCAGGTGCTCGGGTGGAGCAGAAATGATGATATAAGCATTACCTACAGGGACGCTCGGGCTGACCCCACGCAGGCAGCGCAGCCTGGTTTGAGTTCAAACCCCACAGATTTAGGACTGATCTACATCCTAACTCCTACCCAAGGCTGCTGCAGGGAGCCGAAGCAGGTCCCTATGTTTGGGTGGGAGTCCCCAAGGCAGGGCTGGGTGGGCGTCCTACCCTGACCCCGCAACCAGCTCGCAGCCTCTCTGGCTTGCAGGCAACACAATGCAAGCCCCGTATCAGTTGCAGCAGCAGACAAGATGTCATCACACCAAGAGGCCGGGGCTTGCATCAGAAGTGTCTTGCAACGAAGAAAGCCAAATTTTTTACAGGAGAGGTGCACACGCTCGCTCTCACACACACCGAACCTCCGTAATTAAACTTAATAGGTTTCTTACAGAATGCCCTGTGAGTGATGCTCAACATATTCAAGTGTTGACAAGACGGCGCTGAACCCGACGCCTACCCAACGGGCAAACCAGGCACCGAGCGCAGACACACCTTCGTTGTCTGAAACTTGTAGTAAAACTCCAAACCCGCCCTTGTGAAATGGGGAGTCGAGCAGATGGGGCTGTGTAACCCTTTGCCTGCCGGCACCCCATCCCAGAGCCCGGCAGGACACACGCAAGGTGGCGGTGGGTCATCCCCAAGAGGCAAAAATGCATTTATAAGCATCTTGAACAGGCTAGAAGCGACTGCAGATGTTTCCATACACACGTTCAGGATATGTTGCCGATGGGTTTTAGCCCACCAGGACCATTCGCTGAGCGCTGGAATAATTGAGCAACTTTTCATTCATCTAATAAAAGTATTCACCCCTTAGAAATTTGCTGTAAATCCAGGGGACGTGATCACGGTGTCATCCTCTGGATTTGCTCCAGTTCAATATTTGGGCCACTAATATAAAAAAGGGACGAGCATCCCCTGGTGCTGCCGGACCGTCCCTCCCCGTGTCTCACCTGGATTTACCCAGTTCCCAGAGGAGCCATTCCCTTCCCTCCCAAAAGTCTTTCCGATAAAGGGCACGATTTTGGTTAATCTGCGCTTGATGCTGTGGGTGGCTTCAGCCCCTCAGCTGAGGAAAGCCAAGCCATGTCAATGCAGCGCCGTGGCCCGACACAAGACCAAACACCCTCCCAAAGAGCCAACAGCACCCACGGTCACCCAAAAAGAAGAGAAAAAAAAATGCTCTGGAAGAGGGATTAATGGAGAAACGTGTTTGGATGAAGATGTTTTGTAAGAGGCAGCAGAGAGCCATCTCCCGCTGACTTGGGGTGGGATCTTGAGTCAGGAAAATTGCTTAAGAAAGGGTGGTCGTTCCTACAGGTTTCGCCAGGTTGGGAAACGTTCTCCCAGCGGCTGGGACCCGCGTTGTACAACGCGTGGAGCAATCCCCAGCGCTGTCATCATTATGTTGATGAGCTCCCAAACCCGTTGGGCTCCCTCGGCGTCCCCGCCGCCTGCTCCGTGCCGGCTGGGTCTCTCTGCAGCTGCACCCTCTCGCTATCGCACGGGGATCAGCTCCGGGGGGAAAGTCTTTCAGCAGATGCTGGCGATGCTTCACGAGCCTCGCAGCACCCGCCGGAGCAGGCAACGGGCTCATTCCAACATGTCACATTGGCTGGAAGCTTTTCAGCCTTTTTAGAGGAAGGGAGGGCTGGCCTGGAGCCGGGACACCCGGTTTGGGTGGCTCCTTCCCTGCCTCCCCATCCCCCGGCACGCTGCAACCTCCGGGCGATCACAGGGCACCGCAGGGATGCAGGAATTGTTGTTATTCCGATTTTAAGGAGATGCAAAAGGCATTTCAAAGATTTTGATCAAAAGCACCAGAACCTGGGGCACAGCCACCCTATTTTAGGGGACTTTTCCACCGGGAGCACACAGACCGCATCTGAAGAGCGCAGATGCTGCAGCGGGCGGCCGATGCTGCTCACTGCAAACGAGACCTGGGCTGCAGAGAGCCGAATTCACGGGAATTCATGGGGCTACGGTGCACAGGAATTAAGGATTTAGCTGGGAGTTAGCTACATATTGTCAGGGAATTAAGGGTTTACCCGTGCATTGCAGGTGAAGGCTTAAAGGTTTTCAAACACGTTAGATTTACAGCTCTCCAAAATTTCGACACCGTTGGGTTTACCCCGCCAGGGAGGATTTTGACCAGGTCAGGACAGTTCCCCTGATGAAATGCATGCCGGTGTGAACGGCAGTGGGAGCGGGGGCCCAAGCTTTGCCCTCGCCGCAGCCACATGGCATCTGAAAACAACCCCAAACCCTGCAAAGAGCCTGCCCGGGCTCTTGCAGAGATGGAGCGGAGCACGATCCAACCCTAAAACAAGTCTTGCCCTGCCGTGTAATGTAAAGCCATCAATTCAGCGTTCATTGGAGAAGGAGTTTTTGCACTAAGGTCTCTTCTCTCTCCCCAAAAAGCACAGCGGTACCCAGGAAGGCTTGTGGGAGCCGGAGCATCCCTTCCACCAGCACCTCCACCAGCGATGGGTGCTGGGGGGCTTCCCTCGGTCCCTAAAGAACATAATCGAGGTGAGACCCGGAGAGGGCTGCAGAGCAGCAAAGGCAGCAAGCCCTGCACACCCAGCAGCACCTTCCCAAGAGCTTTGAAGGGTGAAAGTCCAGCACAACGCAGGGGAAACGCGTCCCAAACACCCTGCAAAGCCAGGGCTACACCGGCTGCGCGCTGGCCCACTATCAGCTGCCGATCAGGTATTGCACGGCAGGCAATCGCAGCCTGTTGCATGCATCGTGCAAACAGCCTGCAAGCAAGGCCAGGCAGAGGTGCAGGAGCTGTGCAATGCCCAGCCCGGGGCTAGCAGGCTCACCCACACACTGGGAACGGGAGCTCTTGCTTGCAGCCCGATGCGAGGATGAGCCCTGATGGCAGGCGGATAAGGCTGCCCTTACGTAAGGCTTGGGGTTGCGTGGAGGATGCGCGGCGGGAGCAGACTTGCTCTGGCCCTGGGCTACCTGCACCACGGCCAGCCTAGCCCGGACGGTGCCGATGGCCCCGCAACGGATCGGGTCCTGCACACAGTGGGATGTGCAGCGCCGTGCACCGACAGAGCCAGCGGGAAGGAGACCTGGGGCTTTTGTCCCCTGCTCTGTCCCCCATGCCGACGGTCCTCTCCCCATCCCGGTCCCCACGGCCGGCTGCTCCCTTCCCACCCCTTTGGTACAGAGAGGTGCAAAATAGGTTGTTGTTCACGAGGGCGCTGGTGATTATTAATAATAACTCAGCTCCTTCGTGCTCCAGTTTCCTCAGTGCTTTGGCAGGGTGCCACCAGGGCCCAGTGATTTAGTGCAACTTAATTATTCCTGGCGTTTCATCACCTCTTGTTTTTGATGTCTGTGTCTCTGTCAGTGCCTCACCTTCATGACTAAGAGAGCCGGGGAAACAAACTGGTGGAAAAGGGAGAGAAAGGGGAAAAAACCCCGAGCCGGAGGGTGTGGAGCTGCTGCTCGGTGGCGAGGCAGGCAGGGAGGCTGGGGGAGGCGGCCCATGGGGATGCTCGGTGTGTCCCCACCGTGGCACGGGGCCGTGCACGGGGATGCACGCATGGGGAGCCTGGCCATGGGGTGCGGGGGGGCTCGCACTCAAAAACATCCGTGGTTTCAAGCCTTGGCTGTTGCTCCCAGCAGCAGAGTGAGCAACAGC
Organism: Platalea leucorodia; assembly: GCF_965183815.1. Taxonomy (NCBI): domain Eukaryota; kingdom Metazoa; phylum Chordata; class Aves; order Pelecaniformes; family Threskiornithidae; genus Platalea; species Platalea leucorodia. The sequence continues at coordinate 3,433,415 of NC_138859.1, forward strand.
CTGTGTCTGCCGCTTGTCAAAGGGAAAGGACAGCGTCGGACCTTGCCTGCCCCTTAAACACCTCCGCAGGGGAGCGAGCGGCTGCCCCGGCCCCGGGAAGTGTTGGATTTGCTGGATTTGGCGCGCGAGTGCCCAGGCGAGCAAATGGGGGCTGCCAGATGGAGGCCGGTAATTGGATTCCCGTAGCTCCCGGTCCTCCATCCCCACCGCGGAGGCCAGGCTTGAGGAGCCAGGAACGGAGCTGGGACCAGCTCCCGGGACAGTGCCTTGCATCCACCTTGCACCCACTGCAGCCAGCGAGGGGGCATGGGGGGGACATCGGGGACACGCAGAGGGACACGGGGAGGATGCAGGGATGTGCACGCGGAACGAGCTGCCCTGGGGAAGGAGGGCTCAGGGCCGGCAGCCCACGGGCAGCGTGGGGAGCATCCCGCAGGCGTGTGGCTGGATGGGGGACGAGCGAAGCACAGCGGGGCCTGGCGCTGCCCCCAGTCTGCTGGATTTCCCTGAGAAGATAAAGCCGGGGGCAGGCAGGGTGAGGTGGCCGCTGTCATCTGCCAGACGTTTAACCTGGGACAGTGGGACGCAGCGATGGAAAATGGAAAGAGTCCCTGTGAACGGCTAAAGAGCCAGTTCGGGGTGTGATAAGGGTGTCTAAGACGGGTCCCCCATCCGCTCCCCCCCATCCCTCGTTCCCCCATGCTGGTGCCATGGAGGAGGGCTGCGACGGCCGGCGCATCCCTTCCAGCGAGAGCTGCTTATCAGCATCAATAAAGCGAGCACCGCAGCAAGCCAGCGGGGCTTTGCACTGGGTAAAGCTACTGTGCTAAGCTAAACTCCGTTTTAAATAGCAATACTTCCTTTTCCTATAGTATTTTCCATCCATTCATTTCCAAGCATGTTAGAAAATTGGGTGGGTGTCAGTAACCACATTTTATAGGTGCAGAAGCGCTAGCTCAGCGTGTTCAGTCACTAAACTGGTGTCGGCGCTGGGATTAAAGCACCTTCCTGCGCTGGCAGGCGCTCGGTCCCATCCCCAGCCGAGAGGCCAGGATCCCGCAGCCCCGCGGCATCGCCGTGTCCCGGTGAGACTATCCCTAACCGTGGCGAGGTGCTGCCGTGAGAGACTGGGGGTCGCTGCCCCATCCCGCCGAGCGGCTCGGCCAGCTGGGGCGCTTCCACGTTCAATGAAGTATGGCAGCTTTGTGCTTTCCAAGGGAGCGGCAACGCAGGGCTCGGCAGCCGAGGGGAATTCAGCTGCGTATCCCTGTCTGCTTGGGAGGGCACCTGTGGGATGTGGGATGGGATGCAGGGGTGGGATGCAGGTTGGAATGCAGGGTTGGGATGTAGCATTGGGATGCAGGGTTGGCATGCAGGGTTGGCATGCAGGGTTGCGATGCAGGGCTGGGATGCAGGGTTGGGATGTAGCGTTAGGATGCAGGGTTGGGATGTAGCACAGGGATGTAGGGTAGGGATGCAGGGGCTGGGATGCAGGGTTGGGATGTAGCATTGGGATGCAGGGTTGGGATGTAGCAGAGGGATGCAGGGTTGGGATGTAGCAGAGGGATGCAGTGCTGGGATGCAGGGCTGGGATGCAGGGTTAGGATGTAGCATTGGGGTGCAGGGTTGGGATGCAGCATTGGGATGCAGGGTAGGAATGCAGGGCTGGGATGCAGGGTTGGGATGTAGCATTGGGATGCCAGGCTGGGATGCAGGGTTGGGATGTAGCATTGGGATGCAGGGCTGGGATGCAGGGTTGAGATGTAGCATTGGGATGCAGGGTTGGGATGTAGCATTGGGACGCAGGGTAGGGATGCAGGGTTAGGATGTAGCATTGGGATGCAGTGCTGGGATGCAGGGTTGGGATGCAGGGCTGGGATGCAGGGTTGGGATGTAGTGCTGGGACGCAGGGCTGGGATGCAGGGTTGGGATGTAGCATTGGGATGCAGGGTAGGGATGTAGTGCTGGGATGCAGGGCTGGGATGTTGGCCGGGATGTTGGCTGGGATGCAGGGTTGGGATGCAGTGCTGGGATGCAGGGCTGGGATGCAGGGCTGGGATGTAGTGCTGGGATGCAGGGCTGGGATGCAGGGTTGGGATGTAGTGCTGGGATGCAGGGCTGGGATGCAGGCCGGGATGTTGGCTGGGATGCTCACACTTTGGGGGGCAGCAGGGCAGCTCAGCAGGTGCCCGGCCAGAGTGGAGGATGCTCCACGGGCCGGCCGGGGTCCGGCACCACACCGCCTGCAGAGCTGGGGCGGCGGAGAGCCGCGGGGCCAGGCTGGCTCAGCATCCCTGGGAGGGCACCCAGCGGCAGGGAAACCCAGGCTCCACTCCAGGCCACGCAAAACTCTGTGAAGCGCCAGCAAACTGGGGAGCGGGGGACGAGAAAGCCAGGAATTCTCATTAAAGGGGGAGGGAATAAAAAAAAAAGAAAAAAGTATTTCCAGTATTTCCCTCTGTGTCTTTGGCCTGGTGCAGCCCTTCTGCTCACTGCTCTGTTTATACATGATAGACAACTAATTAACATCCAAGCCTCTTGAAAGGTCTTTTCAGAGGTAATGTACTGACAGAGGATGTCAGTAAGGAGCAGTGATTTGTCTAAGCAGTGATCACATTGTTTCAGACTGAATGAGGTGAATATTAAACTGCTTTAAATGCACTCTTCATAAAGCACTAATTACATACTCCCGGGGGAGTACGGGCAAGGAATACTAAACAGCAGAAAAGTCAACAGAGTGCTTTTTATAGTATGTTGCTGGGTTCTGTGTTTTTCTGTCTTTCTTTCTCTTGCGCGCTCTCTCTCGCGCTCACTCTCTCTCTCTCTTTTACAGTAAAATCACAGCACGCTGAAGAATACACATTTATAGCACAATGGTTCACATCTAATTATATGGCAATCATTAGTTTTAACCTGGGTGTATTATATTTTCTTTGATATATTGTGCCCCCCGGCATCTCTTCGCATAGAAGACTTCCAATGGCATTTTCTCCCCTCCCTTGAAAAAATGTGCTTTTTTCCATCATTAGCATTTACTTATAATTTTTTTCTTTCCCTAAACAAAAATTTTAAATTGGCAAGAATAAAAGGGGCAAGGAGGGGAGGAGGAGAAATCCGTTTAATCAAAATAAGAATCTGTTCCCTCCCTCCTGGAATCGTGCACTTTATTATTACCAAGGTAACTCCACTGGGTTTTTAAAGAGAAAAGGAAATACAGAATGGGCCATTAATGAATTCCTGCAGATCCCGCTGCACTCCTGGTCTGGCTCGGCCCGACGTCCTGATGGGGTGAACAACTCCGCCATGCATTATTTATTTTTTTAATAGCACAACATGGGGAGGGAGATCGAAGTAACCACAAACCAAATCCTCCCTGCACAGAAAACCTCGAGATGCTCTTATCCAATAAGAGGGGGAAAAAAAAAAAAAAGAGCAGCATGTGGCAGGGCCCAGCGTCCTCGAGGAACCTGCTGCTCCCTCCTGGGCAGCAAAGCGAGAGCGCCAGGAGGAGACGATGGGGATGGGGATGATGGGGACAGCGGCCGTTTGGCCACCGCCGATGTCCCCCCAAATGCATAGGGTAGAGCTAAAATGCACAAGGCCCGGCTCGCACACATAGGGTCTGGCTCAAACGCACAAGATCTGGCTCAAACACATAGGGTCTGGCTCAAACACACAAGGTCTGGCTCAAACGCATAGGGTCTGGCTCAAACGCATAGGGTCTGGCTCAAACACATGGGGTCTGGCTCAAACACATAGGGTCTGGCTCAGACACTTAGGGTATGCCTCAAATGCACAGGGAAGGTTCCATAAACATGAGCTATAGCTCAAATGCATAGGGTAGGATTCATACGCATAGGGCAGGATTCAAATGCATAGGGTAGGATTCAAATGCATAGGGTAGGATTTGAATGCATACGTTTTGGCTCCAACATGTAGGGTATGGCTCAAACACATAGGGTATGGCTCAAACACATAAAGTATGGCTCAAACACACAAAATATGGCTCCAACACGTAGGGTATGGCTCAAATGCATAGGGTCTGGGTCCAACACACAAGGTATGGCTCAAACACATAGGGTCTGGCTCAAACGCATAGGGTCTGGCTCAAACACATAGGGTCTGGCTCAAATACACAAGGTCTGGCTCAAACGCATAGGGTATGCCTCAAATGCACAGGGAAGGTTCCATAAACATGAGCTATAGCTCAAATGCATAGGGTAGGATTCATACGCATAGGGTAGGATTCAAATGCATAGGGTTTGGTTCAAACGTAGGGTATGGCTCAAACACATAGGGTATGGCTCAAATGTATAGGGTCTGGCTCAAACACACCAAGTATGGCTCAAATGCATAGGGTAGGATTCATACGCATAGGGTAGGATTCAAATGCATAGGTTTTGGCTCCAACATGTAGGGTATGGCTCAAACACATAAAGTATGGCTCAAACACACAAAATATGGCTCCAACACATAGGGTACGGCTCAGATGCATAGGGTCTGGGTCCAACACACAAGGTATGGCTCAAATGCACGAGGTCTGGCTCAAACGCACAAGGTGTGACTCAAACACATGGGGTCTGGCTCAAATGCATAGGGTAGGATTCATGCACGTAGGATACAGCTCAAAAGCATAGGGTATGGCTCAAACGTATAGGGTATGGCTCAAAGGCATAAGACAGGATTCGTATGCATAGTGAGCGGCTCAGAGGCATAGGGTAGGATTTGAATGCATAGCTTTTGGCTCAAACGCATAGGGTACGGCTCAAACACACATGGCACAGCTCAGAGAAGCTGGGTATGGTTCAAGTGCATCGCGCAGGGCTCCATTACCCAGGGCAATGCCCAGAAGGTGGGGAGCGTTCCTCCAGCCGTACCCAAAGGTGCAGCCCCTCCGGCCAACGCGCTGGCCGTGCCCAAAGCATCCCATCCTCGGGATCAGTCATCACGTTGTATGGCACAAGGTGCCCACAAGATCTGGCCTCAGGTGCTCTGGCCATGCCCAAAGCATCCCGTCCTCGGGATCAGTCATCACGTTGTATGGCACAAGGTGCCCACAAGATCTGGCCTCGGATGCTCTGGCCGTGCCCAAAGCATCCCATCCTCGGGATCAGTCATCACGTTGTATGGCACAAGGTGCCCACAAGATCTGGCCTCGGATGCTCTGGCCGTGCCCAAAGCATCCCGTCCTCGGGATCAGTCATCACTTTGTATGGCACAAGGTACCCATAAGATCTGGCTGGGAGCCTTGTGCAGGGCAGGCAAGCCCGGCACTGGCTGGGACCATGCACTGCGTTCCTTCGAGGTGCAAACTTCCTCGGAAAGGAAGAGTCATGCAGCCTTTAGATTTTTTTTTTTCCTTTAAAGAACATGAAAGAATCTGATAATTACTTCTATCTACCACCCAACTGTACTAATTACCAACCTATTTCTTCACAGTATGACAGACACAGGCTCTCCAAAACACATAGAGATAAATTAGCACTAATTGGTTTTCCTCTGGCTGTTTGAATTAGTATTTAAAGCTCCAATTACAAAGCAGAATAATTACTATTAATGTCCTGTCGCAGTACAAAAGGCAGATATCTCGCGAACGAGTCCAGGTGTATTATTACACTGATTACGGAATATTTAACCTGGCTCGTTAAGACAAAGACGCGGGGAAACTTTAAAAAAAAAATACAAGAAAGGGAAAGAAAACCACAGATGGCAGCAGGTCCCTGCAGGGGATGGAGGGGGGGGTCTTTGAAACCTGGGATGAGAGAGGTACGAGGAGAAGGAGTGAGGGAGAAAGAGCAAAAAAGGGAAAGACGGGGGATGAGAAAAGAGCAATTCTGCCAGAAACCAAAGGAGATATTGGGGGATGAGGGGGAATACAAACGCTGCCCTCGCTGGCAGAGCCCAGCAGCACAAACGGCAGCGCATGGTGCTGCCATCTCCCCCTGCTCCCGGGGGTCACGACCTGCTGCCCTTCTCCTCCTCCTCCTCCTCTGTGGGCGCTGGAGGCTCTGCATCCCCAGGGAAGAGCCCTTCCACTGGGGGCCGAGCCCGGCTGCCCCTTCCCCAGCTCCCTGCCCGGGGATGCTCTGGAGCCGGCTCCGGTTGTGCCCCAGGACCTGCTGCAGAGGTGGGACGTGGAGGCAGAAGCATTAACGACGGCTGCTGTTGTTCCCGAGCACCAAACCGGCGATCCCCGTGGTGGTCCCGAGTCGGGATGGTCAGGCAAACGCATCCCAAAATGGGACTGAGCGTCCCCCTCACAAGCAGCCCAGCGCCTGTCTCTGCCCTGCTATCACACCCAGCCAACGTCGGGCTCCCAAAACCCTCAGCTATCCTGTGTGTGTGCCTGTGTGTGCTCCAGCTGGGAACACACAGGTCCATTCCTTATCTTTCCAGGAAAAAAGGGCTGGTTTGTTAGGGTTTCAGCTGTGCCGTGCTGCTGCAGGGCCAGTGCTGTGCTCTGCCTTCGTGCCCGGGTGCTCCCCGGGCTTTGGCTGGTGCACGGGGAGGACACGGGGTGCCTCCCTCCTCGTCCCACGTCAGCCACCGGCTGCAGCCATCCCTGGAAAATCTGAATTGGGGGATTCCTCTGGGCTGGGTTATCAGCACCTGAAGCCACATAGGAGAGCCCAGGGCTCCAGCCCATCCGCTGCCCACCGGGATGGGGGCACCTTGCAGGCAGGGCTTCAGCTCCCGCATCCCCATCAGCTCTGCGGCAGCGCTCGATGCCGCGGGGTTACATCCCACACCGGCCAGGACAGCATGGGGAAGGGAGGGAGAGTCATTTTGGGGAGTGGACATGGTGGCCTTCCCATCTGGGAGGCTCTAGGGCTTGTAAACGGGGGGCTTGCAAACATGGGGCTTGCGCACCCCGCTGCCAGCCACCGCCCCAGGCATGCTGCCTGCCCTCCCTGCGCGTAGGGCCACGCTTCGCCCAGAGTTTCATCACTCGGGCACCAGCAGGGCAAGGTGCGGGCGGACAGACCGGCAGTGCCCTCTGCTGCTCCCGGTCCCCTGCCACCAGCCTGGGACCGCGGCGGGGTCCCCGCTGTCCCTGGGGGGCTCGCTCCGGCAGCTCCATCCGGGCAGGTCCGGCGAGGGTGGTGCCTCCGCGGTGCAGCAGATGATGGGCAACGGGCATCTCCCCTGGCACGATGGCCGTCGGGACAGGCTCTGCCTGGGCACCCACCCACAGCATCCCTGAACCCAAGAGGGCACCCCAGGGAGTGGGGGGCAGCATCGGGAGGGCAGCATCCTCCCACGGCCGGGGGGGCCCGTGGGTGTGTGGCGAAGGGGGGAGGACGGGGAGGGATTTCTTTTTAAGAGATAAGGTGGGTGGCGTGCGGGGATGCCAGCTGGCGATGGGCTATATTTCTACTGACAAGGCTTTACCCTGTAGGTGTGAGGAATTCCAATTAAATATTCAGCCTATTTGTCTGTGTGTGGGAGAGGGTTTGCTGTGCAGGAGGAAAGCCTCACATTCAGCTCAGTAGCTAACCATTAAGAGAGAAATTAGCTCAGTTCATCAAGGGAAGCCAGTGGAGGGTTTTCCTCGCTCTCCTACCTTGTTCCAGCCCTCGTTCAGCAACAGCAGGGAATAAAACCATTGCATTTTGCAGGGGAGAGGCGAGCCGGCCGGCTGCGCCTGCCCGGAGAGGCAGAAGCGGATCCCAGTGCGGGAAAAGCCTTTTTTCCCAATGGCAGGGGGATGCGATCCCGGCTCAGCCCACCCCATCGCTTCCCCAGAGGCTGCTGAGCGAGATCGATGCATCGGGAGAGGGGTCGGAGGGGCGCGGGCGCTGCAGATTTAATTGCTCTCGCATTTACCGGCCACCTCCTTTCTGAGTCATTTACAATGCACTAATTAATTGGCGAGAACCAAAAGCCCTCGCTTCGAGATGATCTTTTTAAGCCTGCTGGTAGCACCCTGCGAGAGTTGATGTTTTATCGATGAAGGGCCCTTTTGCTGGGGCAGCAGATGGGATCGATGGGGCTTCAACGATCGTCCCTGCCCATGCGTGGGTATTTGGGGTCGGGCTCGAGGCGGCGGAGAGGTCCCGGCACGCCGGCGGGTTGCAAACCCCCCTCCCCCCGGAGTGCACCCGTGCCACCGGCTGGCGGAGAGACTGGGGTGAAAAAATGGCATTTTGGTAATAGGGATGCTCCTTCACAGCACCGGAGCGAGGGCAGGATGGAGAGGGATGGGGATGGATCCTGCGCCGGCCACAGCACCGATCCGGGGGGATTTGGGGGACAACTGTGTTTCTGGGGAAAAAAAAAAAGCTGACATTGAGCCGATTTTGCCATTTTCTGGAACTTGACGCGTTTTTGCCCTTTTGCAATAACTTTCCGTCGCAGAATACCCGAATTTTAAATAGAACCCAAAGCGACAAGAATGAAAAAAAAAAAAGATGACTTTTTCATGAAACCACAAACGATATCCTGTTTCCCTCCTGCACGGCGCCTCTGTTTTGGGGAAGAGAAGATGGTCCTGACGGGAATGGAGCTGTAATTTCCCTCTCCTGAGCGAAAGCCAACCTCCTGGCTCCCCCAGGCGATGGGGCAGCGTTGGGGGCTCAGGTCCCGGTACCCGCTCACTGCAATTTAAGGCCTCTGAAAGTTGAGCCCGAGCATCTTTCGGAGGAATATGAAGCTGTAGGTGATGGGTGATGGAGTGCTACAGAGTGGGGGAACATGGGCATCCCCATCTACAGGGGTCCCGATGCTGCACCGTCCCCTGGCTGATCAAACCAGACCACGGCGTGTGGCCGCACTGGGACAAGAAACCGGCTTTAATTGGCTTAAAATCCTCACTGTAAATTTCGAACAGAAAAATTAATCCTTTGGTCAAACTCCAGCCCTGCCACCCACGGGTGAGCTAACCCAGCCGCGGGGGCTGGCATGGGGACAGCCCTCCCACCCCAGGGACATGTTGACTGGTGGCTTCCCTGATGCATCTGAGACGGTTCCAAAAGAAATCAGGGAGCGAAAGCCTTGGCCGGATCCCGTGGGATGCTCCGTGCCACACTGAGCTTTCCTATCCCCTCCCCATGCATGGGACGCAGGGATGAGCTTTCCTACCCCCTCCCCATGCATGGGACGCAGGGATGAGCTTTCCTACCCCCTCCCCATATGCGGGATGCAGGAGCCTTACGGGGTTTTTAACCACTACCAAACCTCCGTCGGCTCTGCTGTCAGCTTTACGGGGCAGAAAGCACCTTTTTGGGGCCGAGCACCTCCATCGAGGAGCAGACCCCCCCAAGAACCAGCCCCGCAGCCTCCCCGCCCCGACCGCGCTCCTCCACCGGCAGCATCCGCAGGTTTGCAGTTGGGATTGCTACATATATATATTTTTTTTTCCTTCCTTTTCTTTTAAAATCAGAAGCCAGAAACTCCATAGCAACCCGCGGCTCCCAGGGTCTGACTCCAGCGCTTTGATCGCGCTGTCACTTCGTTTAAGGCTACACCCCGGTAGGTGTGAGGAACTCCAATTAAGCATTCAGCTGGCTTGCCTGTGTGGGGGGACAGGCTCTGCTGTGGAGGAGGGAAGCCTCGGCGCTATCGCGGTGACTAATCGCTCAGACACCGGTTGTCTGTGGCACCAGGGGAGGGCAGGGAGAGGGTTTTCCTCCACCGTGCAGCTGCCTCTGCATTCCCTTTTCGGGAGATATTGCAGCTCCCCGTCGGGCTTCGGGGGCTCCCAGGCGGAAGCTGGAAAGATCCCAAGCATCTTCCCGGCGTGCCTGGGGCTCCGCCGAGATGCTGCTGCGGATCTCGCTGCCGCGGCCCCGGGTCTTTGCTGCTCCCCCTTGCACAGCCCCGGGGTTGCGTTTTCAGGGGGAAAGCATATTTCTGAGTTTTTAAGGGGCATGTTTGTGCCTCGCGCATCCCCTTGCCACGGAGGAGCGGTTGGTGCCTCCACCGTGCACATGCTTTTATGCCCTTTGGATGAGCATCCCTAAATTCGGGCGACCACCATTAAATTTGGATGGCAAGCCCCGAACCGAGTACCCAGCCCTTGCCTGAGCTCCCACAGGGAGCAGAGCAGAGGATCCCACCCTCGGCCACAAGCCCAGCCCCGGCCCTGGCAGGGATGTGCCAAATCGTCCGCTGCCGAGAGCACCACCACGAGCCCCACGGTGAAGTTTGCAGCATCGTTTCCCGCACTCTCCCATTCCCTATGGAAACAGCCCGGCTCCACGCGTCTGTCCGGCTGACGGTGATGCCGCAGCACACTGTGGGGCACAGCATCCCCCAGAGCACCCCAAAACTGACTCCCTGGCCGGAGCAAGGACATTTTCCCAGTGCAATGCTGCCTGCAGCACCAACTCCCTGCGGGACCGTGACCGAGGGTGATGCAGAGGTGGGGGATGCGGGTGCCCGGTCCCAGCCCGAAGACGATGCCGCACTCCAGTGAGGGCACCAAGGCAGGGTGCCCAACCTTTTTAAGCACCTGCATGAGCAAGGGCAAGAAGCGAGGAGCAGGCCAGCCGGCGCGGCTTCGCCCCCGCTCCCCGGGGAGGCGAGAAGGGGGCCGGCGGCCGCCCCCCGCCACCGCCGTGGGCAGCGGCAGGATGTGCTGTCCCTCCCCTGCACTTCCCAGCGAGCACTTTACATAACTTCTGCTGCTTAGTCACAGCTTCGACTCTTTTTTTTTTTCCCTTTTTTTTTTTTTTTTGGAGCGATTTTCTCAGCCGCATCAGAGCGCGAGTCATTTCGGCAAGGGAAGTCCCTTCCTTTCTTCCGTTCCCTTGGTAACTGCACAAATTTGCCTTTCAAATGATTCATGACCGGGGTGCTGTAGGAGTTCCCTCCTCCAACACAAATCGCTCCCACACAGCCACACATGCCCGATTAATCATTGATTAGAGTCTCTTCCGCAAGGTAGACCCGGCGAGCGCACGGCCCCGACGCTCTGCTCCGGCCATCGGCGCGGCGGTCCCCGGATGCTCGCGGGGGACGTGGACAAGACTTTGCAAGAAATCCCTGCCCCGGACACATTTCCTAGACTATATATGAAATATCCCCGGGGTGGCGGGGACACGATGCCGATGGGAGCTAAGCACTCTCCGCAGGGCCGGTGATAAAATCAGAGCTCGGCTCTGGCTGACGGTGATGGGTAAACCTGCCTCAAACTCCCAATTGCATTGGCACAACTTTATTCTTGACCTAATTTTTATTCCCCCCCTCCCAACCGCCTTAGACAAAACAAGCGGCGAGCGGAACCAGAGGGAAACCCGGCGTGCCGCAGGGCCAGCCACCGCCGTGGCCAGGCCGGAGGGACAGAGCCCAGCAGGAAGAGAAAAGAGCCAGAAAAGTCCTTCTTGGACCGGTGCTGAGCGAGATGCAACGAGGCAGAGCATCAGCCCGGGCCGAGCGGTGCCTCGATGCATCTCCGCACGCCGGTACCTGCACCGCGGCGTGGGAAGCGGGTTGGGATGGAGCCGGGAGCCGGGGAGCGTCTCAGCTGGAAAATAAAATTAATCTGCAAAATATCTCCATACCTTTTTGGTACATTTTCTCTGATTTATTCTCTCCTCGTTAAGAGGAGCTAATTAACAAACCATCGTTTAAATAAACAGCAGCGAGAGTGTTTGTAACCTCTGCTTTATTGAATTGTGACAAATTATTAGCCTTTGCATGTTAAATGAAATAGAAGCATCGAGGAAAAAACCTTAATTCCTATCTGCATCACGACGGTACCTGCTGCAGAGACGAAGGCAGAGGGACCGATCCACGGGGCAGCTCCCAGCGAGAGCAACAAACCATGTGTCTTGCACATGAAAACATCCCAAATAACCCCCAAAATAGATGGGTTTCTGGATGCTGAATGCTTTAGCACCATGGCTTCACCCTAAATTAACCCTTATGCAATGGCAGGGCCCGAGCAAAGCCAACAGCATCCGTGGGACGGGGCTGGGCTGAGCAGAAAAAACTGTGAGCAGCTCGCTGCCGGCAGCCCTTGCTTACAAGAGCCTCTTTGTAGCCGTCGTAATCATCTCGCTCATCATAGATCCTTGGCAATATAATGATAATAATCATATAATGCACGTCTGTGCAGAGCCTGTCATCCCGAGCGCAGCCCTGAGTGCTTTGCTCCGCATCGGGTGTGCAGAAGAGGAAGGCGCCGCGTTGCCGGGGGCTGAGCCGGGCACGGGGGCTGCAGCCCCGCCACGGTGGCGAGCGCAGGGACAGGCTGGGAACTGGACGCGTTGGGGTACTCGGTGCTTTCCCCCTTTCCTCCCAGCCCCAAAATGGGTTGCAGCAAGCAAAGGCACGCTCGGTCCCTGCGACGCAGCCTCGTCCCCGCTGCACCAGCTGGGCTATGGGGCGGCCTTTCCCCAAGCCATTGCATGTCCCCCCATGCGCTTTCAGCGCTTGCAGCATCCCAGGGAGAATTGCTTAGTGGCAGCTTTTCAGAGGGTTTGAGAGTGTAATCACCTGGGAGCATAATTACCTGGGAGCATTAATTACAAGGCAGGCGAGAATAAGCCCAAGCAGCAGCTCCATGACAGCCCAGCAGCAGCTCGCACAGGGTGAGGCAGCCGGGGTTTGCGGGGACGTGGCGATGGGTTTAACCCTCTTACACACCGGCGGTTTGCAGACCGAATTTCCCCCAGGCAGAGCACGGGAAGGGACAGAGCACCCCAGGACTGACGGACTAGGGCAGCGCCAGGATGGGCTGCTCCCGGCCCAAACCCCAGCGGCAGAGCAGGCACTGAGGTTTGCCGGAGTCGTGCCGTTGCACCAAGAGTGGAAAAAGAAACTCAGGGAGAGGTTTTTCCCTGCAGGGTGAGCAGCTGCAGTGGGTTAGCACAGGCTGCAAGGAGGTGCAGCGCCGCGGCCGCCTTGGGGATACGGCTCATGCCTGCAACGGCCTTGTGCAAACACACGCGCTTGTGCAAAGATCATAGAATCACAGAAGGGTTTGGGATGGAAGGGACCTTTAAAGGTCACCTAGTCCATCCCCCCTGCCATGGGCAGGGACATCTACAACCAGATCAGGGTGCTCAGAGCCCCATCCAGCCTGGCCTTGAATGTTTCCAAGGATGGGGCATCCACCACCTCTCTGGGCAACCCGTGCCACTGTTCCACCACCCTCATCGTAAAAAATTTCTTCCTTATATCCAGTCTGAATCTACCCTCTTCTAGTTTAAAACCATTCCCCCTTGTCCTATCGCAACAGGCCCTGCTAAAAAGTCTGTCCCCATCTTTCTTATAAGCCCCCTTTAAGCACTGAAAGGCTAATACGTGCTTGCGCAAACACACGTGCTCCTGCAAAGATGCACAATCGTGCAAACATGTCCTTGTGCAAAGATAAACACTTGTGCACACACGCATGTTCGTGCAACCAGATGCACTTGTGCAAAGAGACCTTTCCCCACCTCCCGCTCGCCCCGGGGGCTCTGGCCTTCCCCGAGCTCCCTTCTCTCTTTCCCCTGGCTGCAGCCTGGGAAAAGCAGCACTTTGCCCTGATGCTGCCCAAGAAATTCCCCAGCTGAGCAGCTCCGTTCTCCCGGAGCTCGGGCCCGTCGTGCTTGGGTGGTGGTTTTCCCGCAGCAGTAAGGTGCCGCTCTCATATCGTTCCAGCATCGCAGGCCCTAGGGCGGCATTGTATCCTACAGTCACTCACTGATCCTAACGCTGTTGACTAAAGACCATGTTTCAAGGTAATATAAACAGTTTGCTCTTAAAATACATTTGATCTATAATTTCTATACACCATTTCTGAACTTTTATTTTAAAACAATTAGCCAAAAAGCCCTTTTCATGTGATACTTGCAGGGAGCCTGACAGTAACAGCAATTAAACCCCATCTGTTTGCAGAGCATGAATAATAGCGGTTGACACTCAACTTGGGATACCGCTCACGGGAAACCTGCTCAACACAAACCTCGTCAGGCAAACGGGCTGGCACCGAGTCCCGGCAAAGGCGGCGGTGCCGAGGCTCCTGCCGCTGGGCACGGGCGTTTCAGAGGGACTTGACCTTGCCACGTGCCTATGGATGACCAAAGAAGCTTGAAGCGCAAAGAAAACTACACCCGAGCAGCAGCCTCTTATGCTTATTTCGTTTTTCCTTAGGTTTTTTTTCTCTTATTAATAAAGGCATCATTAACAAGCAGCGACAGAAATTCACACCGGGGAACTGACTATTCCAAGGAGCCAAGTCATCAATTAAAACAACATTTCTCTCTGTTCTTTCCCTTTCAAACCCTCAGTTCAATCACCAAAAAGTAGAGTCGAAAGGGCCCCAGCAAGGAGGAACGATACCGCGGCACCAACTATTCCACCTGCCCCGTCCTGCCCCGGCGAGGCGGCGGATCCCACCGGCACGGCGGGGATCGGCGATGCCATGGCATCACGGAGCCAGCCAGCGGCTCGGGGACCGGGGATGCTGGATGGCGACGGGATCAGGCTCGGCACAAGTCGGGAAACCTGCCCTGGCACTCCGGCATCTCCCAATATGAGGATCCCTCCTGTCTGCAGGATACCCGAAAGCGGATTTTTTTTTTCCCTGCTAGCATCAATTAACCCATTAAAAAGCATTCCCTGCCCCTACAAGATTTTTCTCCTCGCTGGCCAGAGCTGGCACTGCTGGGATGCTGAAAGTGCCCGGATCGCAAGTGCTCTGCAAAAGCGTCCCCGACGCGTCCATACAGTGCTTCGCCCGGCAGCCGAGGGCAGAAATAACAGCAGCCGGCACTTAACAGCTGCTCTCTATTATTTTTAATAAATCCAAACATTTTGGATAAGCTTGACACCCGTATCACATGCTGTATAAACATGCTACAGGGTAAAAGTTTGCTTCAGAGCACGTGCATTGGTGTCCCTTTGGGATGGGGACGGTCGCTGGGGCAGGGTGCGGGGCCATGTGCGTGGGCGAGGGCCCGGCCCCCCGCAGCTCCCTTCCCAGCCTCTAATCGTGCAAAAATCTTGTAACTTTTAAGGTTAATAAAGCCCTTGTTTGCTTAAGATAGCACCTGTTTCTATGGTGACACTTGCAACCCAGAGCCTGTTTATCAGCCGGCAAGGAGAAACGCTCTGACAAACGCAACCGCAGCAGCAGGCACCGCGGGCGAGGACCGCCGGTGGTGCCGGGACCTCTGGGACCTGGCAGGGATGCTGCGGTCCCCCGGCACCCAAACCCGCCGGTCCCGCACCCATGGGTTCCCCATCTCGCTCTGCAAAGCCACGGGAGCGACCGTGGCCGTGGGGGGGCTGCACCCCCAGCGCACCCACTGTGGGGAGAAAAGCCATCGAACGTGACGGGCGACAGGGTGGGAACGGCTCTCCTTCAAACAGATTTGACGCTTTTCCCCTGTCTGACCCCGGCCTGGTCTCCGACCAGCTCCGTGCCTCAGTTTCCCCAACGCCCCTGCCCGGGGAAGGGGTCGGCGGAGCGAGCCGAGCCGAGCCGGGCGGCAGCAGCACCCGGTGGGTCCCGCTCGGCTCCAGCCTGGCGCAGGATTTCTCCCGGCTGGCAGAACTGGTTTCCATAACGACTTTCTGTTACAAACATATTTTGATAAAAATAAAGTTAAAGCAGCGAGGCTTTAGTGGAGTACAAATTTGCTGCTCTCTCCCTCCCCCTTCCTCCTCCCCAAGGAGGGGGAATAAAGACGGAAAGCTTTCCATTTGAAGGGCAGTATTTTCTCCCTTCTTTTTCTTTCCCCCGCTGAATACAAAATGGAAAGCCTTGTTTACTGGATTTCTCTGTAAACTGGTTCCGACTCTGCCTGGTTACCTGATGCTCTACAGTATATACAGGATAATGTGATACATTCATTTCCAATTCACTGCATTATCCTTTGAATATTTTAATGACTCATTGAATGGAGTAAAAAAAAAAAAAAAAAAGCTATTTCAAATGAACAATTATGCTGCATTAGAGTAAAGGCTGATTATATTTAAACACTGCTTGCATGGATAACGGGACATATCGACCTCCGCCTATAAGAGCTAATTTGGCTCTTATCTCTAAATAATTTTACACTGCAAATTACCATGAAAACCTAAAGGGCTTTAAAAACATTCATCAAAAGATATTATTCCACTTTGTAGCAACATTTTTATTTAAATTATTTTGAATGGGAGTGAAAGCATCTCTCGTGTTTGACAATCGGAGGGAGCGGCGGAGCAGCGGCTGATAAGGAACGGCGAGCGGCACCGCCGGGGATGGGATGCTCCATCCCGAAACCCACCTGGGAAAGCAAATTCAGAGCCGAATCCCAAACTTGGTGGCGTGCCAAGGTACTGCAGCACCTAGAATGGCATTTAGCGCTGCCGGAGCCTCTTCCCTCCAAACCCCGGGGACGGCAAAGCGATGCTGGGGCGATGCTGGGGCGATGCCGGGGTGATGCCGGGGCACGGGGGCTTTCGCAGCCCCCCAGCCATCGCGCCGACCACCCTGTCCCTCCCGCAGAAAGGCACTTGAAAGCCCCTCTCTGCACCAAAGCAACAGAAGGTGTCATGTAAAGCCTACACGGTTATTTTAGAGCCAGTGTGCAAATAAGCCTGTCAGCTGAAGCTCCTCGGAGCCAAGACTTCCATATACCCCCCAACGATCTGCATTTCAACGAGACACCATGTGTCTGAGCCCGGGGAGCCGCCGGCTTCGCAGAAGCGATTTGGGGCTGGTGCTTTGGGAAAGCTCCGGCTGCGGCCCCGGAGTCGGGGGGGGGGGATGTTGGGGACCCCCCCCCGCCTGCACCCCCAGCCATGGGGACCGACCGCGGGGCTGAGACAAGATGGTTTTGTCCTGATGCCCTGCGAGGATGACGCTGGGTTTGGGGGTGTCTTATAGCGCAATGGAGATTTATACGCATATATGTGTCTGTATACACGAGAGAGATATATATACACACACACACGAGATATATATGGGATATATACATCATATCATTATATATTTTTATGTATTATATCATATCTATAAATATATTATATATAATATATATTATCTCATCTCTCTCTATATATATTATATAATATATCATAGAATATCTCAAGTTGGAAGGGACCCATAAGGATCATCAAGTCCAACTCCCTGCTCATATATATATATATATATATATATATATATATATATATTTATCTTATGATAAGAGCGCTTAAGGAATAGTTGGGGTTGGGGTCAGCCCCATCCCTGGCAGAGACGCGGCACCTGGAGATGGGAAAGCCCTTCTCCTTCCCAAAAATCTCCTTTTCCCCATTTTTTCAAGGAGCTTTCTGACCTTTTATACTACAAACTGAATCGCCCAAATACCAGGGAAAAAACCCACCTCCCATTTGCACTGGAGAACTGGTTTTAATCCCTTAATTCCCTTCTTTGCTTAAATGATCTTATACCCAACAAAAAAAAGGAAAAGAAAAACACAATAATTAGCAATAGTGAATGCCTCAGAAGGATCTGTGTACAGAAAGGAAAACAAGAGCTTGGGCTTCTTTGCATTTAGTAAATATTAAAATTAATGAGAGACTTTCAGGGCCCTGTTGTTAGAAATGCAGAAGGGTTTCTGTGAAGGATTAAAAAAAAAAAAAAGCCCTGTACACAAATCTCTGCAATTATTCTGAATGCTTTATATTTTTCAGCCAATTATGAAATTCATGGAAAGTATTAATATCCAATTTTAATTTGCTCAATATTCCCATTAACAATAAAAAGTCTAATTAAGGTATCTGTACAAAAAGCCCTTAGCAGTAATTTCAGAGAATAATAGAGGAGAATGACGAGATATTTCTTGTTAAATGCATGCTGCAAATTAATTGATATCTTAATTAGACTTTAGTACTAAGATTATTAGTTAGATTGATTCAGGGCTGAAACACCTCATCTTTTAAAAGATAAAAGCAAGCAGGAGAGGAACAAACTGATTTTCCAAAACCTTTCTGGAAGCAAACCAGGGATATGCCGGGACCGTTCGGGAGCGATGCCCCGCTGCAGGGCTAAGGCCTCGTCCGTCTGTCCCATCCGTCTGTCCCGTGGCCACGGAGCTGGGAAGCAGCAGGAATTCAGCCCAAACCCATTTTCCCTCTGTTTGCTTCCCTGGGCTGGAAACATTTTTCTCACCATAAAAAATGAAAGGGAAAATTTGGCACCGGCGAGATTTTTACCAAAACCGCTTTTTTAACCAAAAATAATAAACGGCAGCAAGAGATGTTTGAAACGACCGGTTGTCTCTGCAGAGAAAACTGGTGGTGGGGAGTTTTCAAAGCGGGTTTTTTTCAGCATTTCCTTAGACGAAGAAGAAGAAAAAAAAAAAAACCAGCAATATTTTTGGACCAGCTTCGCTCTATATAGCCGGAGGAAGCACTCCCCTACCTACACGCCGAGCACCATTTACATTTCTCTCGCAAACGTTCATCCTTTGGGATTTCACCGAGATGCTGCCGTGCCGAGAATCCAACCCTCCGGGGCAGGGACGCCCGACGCACCCCGGTGCTCGGGGAAGCCCCGAGCCGCTGGGACCCCAAGATATGGACCCCACAGCGGGGGACTCACTGGGATGTCGGTGACCAGCCAGTGCCTCCAGAACCGGTTCCTGGGGTTGGCTCTGCTGGGAGCATCGGGGTCCACCAGCACCAGCACGTACTTCTTGCTCTGCAAAAGAGGAGAGGAGACCGCTACGGGCACGGGGCGCGGGACCGGAGGCTTGTGTCGGTGGTGATAAACCTCCACGAGTTTTATCAGCCCCCAAAATACTTTTTTTTTCATGCTTTCCCATGCATGCACGCTTTGACTGTTGCATTCGTGCAAAATGCGCGGAGAAGGCGAGCGATGAATCTGCGCCGGGGGAACGGGAGGGCCCCAAACCTGCTCGGGACGATTTACTCGTCACGATCTAAATCTCTTCAAAGAGAGGAAGGATAGGGATTTTCTACTACCTCCAAATAAAAGGCACCAAAGAGAATCTCCTCCCCTGCCAGCCATCCTCTAACCACATCCTACAGTGGCGCAGGGCAGAGGGATGCACGGGGGACTTTCTGCAAAGGGTTGCAATCCCTGGGAGAGGGGGACGGGATATTTTGGGGCTTCAAATCCAGCTCCAGCCCCAGGGCGGTGGCTGGGGACAGGCTGGACACCCCAGCCTCTGCCAGGGTGGCTGAGAGGAGCTAAGCAGGACCTAACCAACCCCAAATTAACTGAAGGACTAAGCCTCGAGGGTTGCGAGGGCACTCGGAGCACCTCACTGCCGCTCCCCGACGTGAACCAGGGATGCTGCAAGAAGGCAAAGCCCCTGCCTCACCACGCACCCGGGGCTTTGGGTAACTGCTCCTGGATGATGGCAACCAGGCAAAGAGAGCAGGGACTCGCGGACGATGCCGGTTCAGCCCCCCAGCATCCCCTGCAGCCCGCCCCGGGTCCCCACCGAGGGTGTCCAGCACCCAAGGGTGCCACCAACGCTGTGAGACAAGGTGGATATTTTGGTCCCCCAAGGATGGAGCTGGGTTTGAAGTGACCTCTGGAGGCTGCGGATAGAAAACCTGCTGATCTCAGGGGATTTGGCAGGACCTCAGGCACCAGATTATCCTGCAAGCACCCAGATTAAGGGATCTATATCCTAATAAAACCTCCAGGTGCATCTGTCAGCTCGCCAGCGGTGCCACGCACCGCTCCAGTGTGCCCGAGGGCTGAGGTTTCATAAACGGCTGGGGGATTTAGCCGTGCAATTCCCACCAAAATTAGCTGGAGCTCTGCAGCTAAATCCCCCAGTCACTTGTGAAACCGGGCAGGGATTTTCACAGCGAGATTGTTGGGGCAGAGACAACCTTTTTACTCTATTTCCCAACCCCTGGTTGGGGCAAGCAAGCCCTGGGGTATTGCCATGCCCAGCGATCCCCCGTAGCCCCTTCCTTTTGCAGCCCACCGCAGCCATGCGTTGCTCAGCCTCCCTTGCAGACAACACCTCCACAACAACCACCACTTTAACCAGAAAAGGTGGATTTCAACCCATTTAGCAAACAGCTCGCAACAGTTGCAAAGAAAATCCCAAGCTCATGCAACCGCCCCGCCTGGGAGCGCGGCCGGCAAGGTGCTGCTGCCCTGGTGCATTAATCCCAGCCTGGCTCAAGGCATTTGCATCGCGGGGGGTTTATGCCAAGCCTGCAGATGTGTGCATGGAAAAGGGGCCGTGATGGTGCCACCGCGTGAGGCCGAAGGTCAGGACCTCGAAGCAGAGCTGCCACCTCCCTCCCCGTGGTGCTCGCAGCTGCAGCCGGCTGCATCGCTGCGAGCATCCCAGAAAAAATCAGCAATATTCCTTGCCAGCGCTGAAATCAGCGTTTAATGGGAAGGAGGAGGGGGGGAGAAGAAGCCCGACAACCCAAAAACTCTACGCTGGAAGTGTGAAGGAATTTGAGCTCTAACTTTGGGGAGGGTGCGGAGCTGAGCACGGTGTTTCTGAATCTCTCGGCTCTGCTCGGGAGCCCAGCTGGTGGGAACAGAACGTGTAGTCATGGGACTGTCATCGTGTGCTGTCCAGGTTAACATGTAGCATTTCTATTACTATTAACAGACTTTCTGCTCCTCACTCCATCTGTTCTTCGAAATAATTGCAGTTGTACAGACCATGCCTTCGCTACAGGCAGGCTCTGGGGAGAGGCTAGTGCTTTTATGCAAAAAAAAAAAAAAAAAAAACAGGGGGGAAAAAAAAAGTGTTAAAAAATAACAGCAAACACGAGAATAGAGTGCAAGCGAAGTTAACAGCAGGCTCGCAATTCGGTACAGATTGTGGCCTAGAAAGGTGGCGGCGCACGCGGCCGGGGGCCGGTGAGGCCAGACCCCCGCCGGGACGGGAGCCGGGGTCAGCGGCCCCGAGCCGGGCTGGGACCGAGGGATTTTTCTCTCTCATTACCTGCGGGCCACCCTAAGAGGCACAATCCCTCACCTTCCACCTAAAGATAGCAAAGCCCTCCACGACCCGAGTTAATCTCCCGCTGCTTAGGTGCCGTCGCATCCCAGGCCAGCAAAATCACCAGCCCCGCAAAATCACCCCGAAAGCCGGGCGAACCCTCTGGCCGGTGGCCCCGAGCGGTGCTGCGTACCCCAGAGACGGGGTAGGTGGGTTTTGGCTGGTTCTGCTTGCAAGCAACAGAGCAGCCCCAGTGCTGGTGATTTTAGGGTTTTTCTTTTAATGCTGAAATCCCTCCTCGACACAGGCTAACAGCATTAGCTGCTGTCAGGGCTCCAGCCAGGAGCCAGCCCGGAGTGACACGGGAGCTGCTCAGCTTCACAAGCACGAACCAGCCCCGGGGATTTTTGGAGAGGAGGAAAGCGGGTTTCGATCAGAAGATTCCTCAGTTCTCCAGTGCAGAAGAACGGGCGGCGTCTTACTGTGCCGAGGGAAGGGAGGAAGGGGCAGAGGGAAGGAAAAGCCATTTTGGGTTACCACAACTGAAAACTTGGGGTCACAAAGCAACCCCAACACCTTGTCACCCTTTTCTGCTCCGTGCGGGGCACGGAGGAGCTGCTGGTGCGGGGGACCCAGTGGGGACCCAGTGCGTCCCACCAATGCTGTGCCGATGGGGACACCGCCGGGCTCGTGCAAGGGCCACCCTTCCAAGGGTCACCCTTCCCCGCTCCCCAGCCGTGCCTTTCACCACGGTGCTTTGCAATTAGCATTTAACCATTGCAAGGAGCTGCTGCCTTCCCCGACGGGGCAGCGGTGCAGCCGGAGCCGGTGCTTTACCCCCCAGCTTTGCACCCCGTGTCCCCGAGCGCCGGCGTCCTGCCCTGCTTCGACACCCGGACCGGAGCCAAGGCAGCAGAGCTGGTGGCAGATGACAGCAGCGCTGCGTGTCATATTTTCCCTGCTAATTGTTTCTAGAGGGAAGCAGCAGCGATATATCCACTTATTACTGCAGAAAGCATCAGCTACTCCGATTAGCCACAGGTTTAGGAAACTTGCTCCGAGCAGGCAGGGACTTTTGAAGAGGCAGGCAGGCAGGAGAGGGATTTGTGCGCTGAGGATACACACACAGCTCAATAGATCCCGCGGAGCTGGGGCTGCACAGGAATTAAAGACTTATCCAAATGAAAGCAAATAGGGTGTTAAGCGACACACATGTAGAGCGAGCGGTTTCCTTGGAAACCAGCGCACATGGAAGCGGCACACATGCAGCGCCCCGGCATTTTCGGTAGCGCCGGGGTGGCCGCGGGGCTCTGCCCTGCCAGGGATGCCCGTGCTTGGTTGGGGATGGAGCCGGAGCAAAGCCCCATCCCGCCGGCGTGCCTGCTGCAGGGCATGGAGAAAAATGGCATGAAATGCGCTTTCTCCTGACCGTGAAGTGAAGCAGGACGGTGCCCAGCGTTGCTGGCCCCGCTTGTCTTAGAAATTCAATCCCAAAACTAAGGAACAAAGCCCAGGTGATGCGCAAAGCCCCAGGCAGAGCCTTAGCCCAGCACCCCGCTTCCCGGCACAGGGTATAAGTGGGTTTGGTTGGTTTTGGAAAGTCCATCTGGATCCTCCCCAGCTCATCCATCCCTCGGAGCTGCTCCTCATTCACGCCTGCCCGGAGCAAGGGCTGTTACGCTGCTCATAGCAAAAACTGCTGGTAGCATCCAGCCCCTCGCCACGCAAGGAGATAGGTGAGATTTCCAGCTGACCTATTGCCACCCACGGCCTTTACAGCTGCTAACAAATTTACCAAGGTAGGGAGCTGCTGCAGAAGCAAACCAGGGCACCGATAGATTAAGACGGTGTCTGAGCCAAAAGGCCCTCCGCCTCCCCGAGAGCTAAAGCTCGGCATTGCAATAGCCCGTATTATCTCTCTGCAAAGGATTTCAGGGTGACTGATGGCACGAGACGATGCAGAGCGAGGCTGGCCAGTCCCTCCGGTGCAGAGATGGGATGTGGCGAGGCATCCCGAGCACGCAGCGCCTGGGCTGGAGCTTGCACCCCGGTGCGATGGCCAGGGGAGAGCACGGTTTATGCAATTGCAAACCAGAAAATCTAAATACACCCAAAGGGATCCGCCAGAGCCGGGCAGGAGTTCCTGGATGGGCAGCGGGGTGGGCAGGGTGCCCAGCATCCTGGGAAACATCATCCCGGCTCTCCCGGGCGATGGCTCGAGGGCTCCAGCCTGCGTCCCACCGATGCGAGAGTCAAAGCGGTGCTGCTCCTCCTGCGAGGTGGAAGCGTTGCGAGCACCAGCTGAGAGCTGAGAGTCAATCTGGGCTTTTTTCTTGGCTTGTCCCCAGTACTAAAAAGTTTCTATAACGGGCACATAGTTAGCAATTCTGCTGCTGCTGCTTCGCCAAAGCAAAATTCTAGCTCCTTCTTCAGTGGCTAACAGCACGGGGGGTGAGGCAGGCAAAAAATTGTTTGCAACCGAGTCCGTTATTGTGGCTTTGGGAGAGAGCTGCAGAGCGCGGCAGGATTTTACCTTCTTATTTTAAACCAGCACCTCACCGCTTCCCCGCTCTTCTCCCCTCGCAAAAATAGGTCAGCGATATTAACGCTGCTCTGCAGGACTTGCCCAAGGGGACAAGAGGCACCACCTGAACGCGGGACCCAGCTCCCCCAGCCGCAGGTCTGCGCTCCCCCCCAGCCCTGAGCTGCCAAAGGGGACTTCATTGACTTTCTAACACTGCAACTCTCCCCATCCCTTCGCTCTCCCTGGGGGCTCGCCGCAGCTAAGCCGGCCAAATATTTATGCAGCCTAATGTTCTAATAAGAATTGATTAATCCAGGATGGTTAAAGTGAAGACATTAAAGGCCTATTCCCAGACTAAGGTCTTGGGATGCTTTAAGGAATGGGTTATTTGCAGTGAAAGGAGAACAGTCTGGTTTTCCCCGGCTCCTCGCAATGAAACTGCAATGGGTGTGTTACACGCTTAACGTAACCAAGCAGAAAGTGAGATAAATCTTCCAAGGGGTCCATCGTGCTGTAAATACAGGTTTGCAAGAGGTGGCTGAGGAGGAGGCTGCGCCTCCGGATCGCTTTCGGGGAGGGAGGAGAGCAACAGGCTGTGCTTCCTCGCTCAGGGACCCCACTGCAGATGGTTTCCCCCGAATTGGGGTCCATCTAAATCATCATCATCATCGCCTGCAAGCTGGCTGCCAGACACCGAACATCAGGGGAATGGGGCACCACGTTTCAGCCCCACCGCTGCCCATCTTCCAGCCAGAAGAGAAACCCAAAAAACACCAGCAAAAAGGGAATTAAAACCCCAAGAACCCCCCAACCCAGCTGCCAAGTTGTTGCTTCACCCCCCCCTTTCCCGGTGGCTATTTATTGCCATTTGGGCAGCACGGCTTTGGGGGCGAGCTAACGAGCGCCACGCGTGCGTCCCTGGGCCGGGGACGCCGAGGCGGGCAGCGCTGCCCGCTCCGCAGGCAGGGGAGCCGGGGATGAACTCCGGGGAAGCGACACATTTCCCGAGCGGTCTGCGAGGAGGAGGAGGAGGCGGCGGCGAGCGGCCGCGGTGGCAGAGCGCAGCCTTCCAGCCCAATTACTATCACACGGGGGGACACATGGATTGGTGACATTTGACATTTTCTACAAAATATTTTGATGCAAAATGGCACCTCCGTCACAAATTATTTTCCGAATCTTGGCTTGGGTTTGGGTGGGTTTTTTTCAGTTTGTTTTTTTTTTTTCGGGGGGGGGGAAGGATTGCACAGGGTGACATTTGCAAACGAGCAGAGGAAAGATTTCCCCACCATAAGCAAAGGGATCATGGTGGCCTTGCCACTGGGTGGGCAAAGCAAACAGCACCGGCGGGGGCAAATGCATCCAAAAAATCCAGGCTTTGCTCTGGGGCATCCCCGTGCCCCCGCTGGTGCACCCACACGGCCCTTGGGGACCCTCAAAGGGTTTTTTCCCCCCCTCCCTCCCATCCACGCAAGGGAAGGAGCCGCCGCAGCAGCTACCCCGGCCCGGGAGCATCGGGGGCTGGACCCCTCCCCAGCAATGCTGGGGTTACCAGCGCTGGGAATTGCTGAACTCTGTGCTACCAGACACCTCGGGAAAGCTGAAATGACTTTAAATGCCTAAACATTTTAAAACAAACCCTGGAACAATTCAGCTCCTAACTCCTCGCCTGCTTTCTCTCCCTCCTCGCTCTCTCTCCCATTTTTACGGTTTCCAGAGCTGTTTTACGCCTCATTACCTGCACACTGTGAGTGATGTCTGTCGGTCCTAGAGCTGTAAATACCTTAAATCATGCTTCATTAAGAATATCTATGGTGCTATTAAAGAGCTATAATAGACAACGAGTTAACAGATGATTAAATATGAACTCCATTTGTGTCAGTCACCAGCGTGCAGGAAGAGGCTTTAAGTTTTTTAAACTCGCTCCCATTATCTGGGGAAGTGGGGCTGTGGCTGGCAGGGATGGAGGGGGATGGAGGGATGCTCAGATGGGGATGGAGGGATGCTCGGATAGGGATAGAGGATGCTCGGATGGGGATGGAGGGATGCTCGGATAGGGATGGGGCACAAGGATACTCGGATGGGCATGAAGGGATGCTTGGATGGGGCACAAGGATGCTCGGATGGGGATGGAGGGATGCTCGGAGGGGGATAGAGGGATGCTCGGAGGGGGACAGAGGATGCTTGGATGGGGATGGAGGGATGCTTGGAGGGGGATAGAGGGATGCTTGGATGGGGATGGAGGGATGCTCAAATGGGGATGGAGGGATGCTCAGATGGGGATAGAGGATGTTCGGATGGGGATGAGGCACAAGGATGCTCGGACGGGGATGGAGAGATGCTCAGATGGGGATGGAAGGATGCTTGGATGGGGATAGAGGATGCTCGGATGGGGATGGAGAGATGCTCAAATGGGGATGGAGGGATGCTTGGATAGGGACGGGGCACAAGGATGCTTGGATGGGCATGAAGGGATGCTCGGAGGGGGATAGAGGGATGCTCGGATGGGGATGGGGCACAAGGATGCTCGGATGGGGATGCAGGGATGCTCGGAGGGGGATAGAGGGATGCTCGGATGGGGATGGGGCACAGGGATGCTCGGATGGGGATGCAGGGATGCTCGGAGGGGGATAGAGGGATGCTCGGATGGGGATGGGGCACAGGGATGCTCCTGCACCAGGGACACCCAGGAAGGACCAGCTCCTCCGCTTTGCGACTCTGAGCTGACGATCCTGGCAGCCCTTTGCTCAGCTGTTCCCACCCATACAGGCAAATAGCACACGGCGACACGAGCAAAAGATTGATCTTTAAGGTCTAGTAGCCAGAGATTAAAAATAAAATAAAATAAAGGAGGAGGAGGACAACGAGGAG
This sequence comes from Platalea leucorodia, assembly GCF_965183815.1. Lineage (NCBI taxonomy): Eukaryota > Metazoa > Chordata > Aves > Pelecaniformes > Threskiornithidae > Platalea > Platalea leucorodia. Next base: position 3,459,662 of record NC_138859.1, read on the forward strand.
ATGTCAGGCTGCTTTGGATGGGACAGGATGGGGAGACGGATGGGGAGACGGGAGGAAGGACTGGAGGCTGGCAGGATGGACAGTGATGCAAAAGCAGACTGAGTATTGCTGTCTTTCCGACAAAATAATAGCTCAGCACAAATGAATTGCCAAAGTGCAAATTAAATAATAATTAATATTATTAAAATCCCATGAGCACACAAAAATACTGGTGAAAATTAAATAATGAGTGTTTCCTTATTTTCTGGATTAGATTTTTCTCTACAAAAATAAAGAGCAGTTTCACGGGCAGCTTCAGCAAAAGTGGATTATCCCACCGTTACAATCTTGCTTCCCTGCTGGGGCTCAGGGCTGCAGGTGATGCCAGACACCCAGCACACGCATCCCACCGCCAAACCGGCCACGGAGAAAGGGGTAAGAGGCGGGAGGATTTGGGGACAAGGACAGAGCCTGGCTGTAGGAAAGCCAGCTGATCTGATAACTACCTCTCTTTAGCGACGTGGCCACGGTCACAGAAGATGTCCCCACGGTCTTTGCAAGGATGCACTGGGGCTCATTACACCTCATGGGCACGTGGAGCCTCCCCGGCTCCTCGCCATCACCTCTCCCATCCCCTCCTCTGCTGGGACCAGCCTTAAAATCCTTCGGGAAATGGATGGGGCCGTGCACGGTGTTGGCACCCGGTAAAGCGGCTCAGCACCGGCTGTGGGAGCTGCCCCACTCTGCCCCGTGCCCTCGTTTCGGATGATGCTCACCCCCGTGCAGAGGGGGAGATGCAGGATGATGCTGAGCGGGCACAACACACCCTCCATGGTCACCACATCACACCGCTGCCTCCGTTTCCCCGGCTCCAGAAGGGAAATCAACGGCCCGATACCTTACAGGAATAACGGCAGAATAAGTTCATATTCCTACAAGCGCCCGGTGCTCTGCAGCCTCCTTATTTATCATTCCTGAAGACGCCTCGACCCCTCGCTGCCTGCCACGACCCCGCTTGCCGGCCGCGGGCATGCCCGCAGGGACCCACGGCCGCCCCCCAGGCCGTGTGGGAGGACGGGGGTCCCGGGGGGCCGGCGGCGTGGGACGGTGGCGCTGGCAGCCAGCGGCTGCGGGGGGACGGTGACACGCTGCTCCCCAGGGACCGCGCTTGCGGGGACGGTAATTGAATCTCGGCGCTTATATTCAGCCGGAGCCGGCACGGTGATTAAGTTAACTGGAAATGCCATTTCCGTATTGTTCAAACTCTTAAGTGCCCCAAGCTTCTTATCATTTGCTGCCGGTCCCCTCTGCTCCTTCGCTCTGACCTCACCTCCCCTCCGGCATCGGGGTCAGGCTGCAGCGGCCCCCAGGGTCACCGAAAGAAATTAATCCCGGAGCCCCTTGGGAGCCGGGCTGGCGCCTCGGCCGCGGAGATTGCAAGGGCTGGGAGGGAAGATGAGCTCTCCTCCCCATTCGGGAAAAAATAAAAGCATTTCAGGAGTGGCGGGAGCTGCTCTGCCCATCTCCATCCCCGGGGATGAAACGCCGGCCCACCCACCGCATCCATTTACCTGCCGCGATTCACCCCCAGCATTTTGAATTTGCTGCTTCCAAGCTGCGAGTATCCAAAAGTGCAGCCGGGGCCTTTCCCCCACCCCTGATGCACCATCACCACCTGTTGATCTAAACCCAGAAACTGCTTTGGCAAAACGACCAAGAAATAACCCTCCCCGCTACGCAAACCGCTCTTGCCAGGAACAGGAGGGAAAAGATGCTCAGCTCAGAACTTCCCTCCCTAGTAAAATATTTAATAATAAACTAAGAAGAGAAGCCAACTGTCTCCCTTGGATGTGGTTTTCATTTGGAAGTTAATAGGATTTTTATTCCCATCCAAAATATCTTTTTTTTTTTTCCTTCCTAATGTATGTTTTGTTCTAATATATCCATCTTGTCATGCTAAATAAAATACAAATCGTATCGACGTAGCCCAACCGGGAGCGATGAACGCCCGTGTCGCACTCCATTTGTCTCCAGCGCACAGACGCACCAGCCACCCTCTCCCAAGGCTCCCGGCCCCCATCGCTTTGTTAATCGATACCGGTCGAAAGCTTTAAATAATATTTTAAATACTCCAAGTGAGAAAACGTCCACGTTAATGTGTTAATTTCCACGATGCCTTGTTGCTTTGAAATCCCTGAAAAATGGGAAGCTTAAATGAGTCCTATGAAAAGGAACAGTGCATCATTAACACAGCCAGATCCATATCACAGACTGCAGCAATTACCATCCAGTGAAACACTGCAAGCTGTGAAGAGCTTTCATTACCCGGGGTTTTACAGGTCATTCACCTCTGGCCAATCTTACGCTAAAACAAGCATTTTCTGCACCACGGATTCCAGCTTCATTTAAATCCGTAATTGCTTTGATTTCGGTACATATGGAGCACGGGGACTTCATGACTAAGAAATCTATTAGTCAATAAGTTTGCTACTTTTATGGATCTTTAGTCATCTTGCCTCAATTTCTTCCCAGGTCGGGTGATGGATGGAGATGCTGATTTCCACGGTGGGTGCGATCTGCCCCGGCTCCCCTTCGCTGCAATTACGTTCCCGGGTCACCGAGGGGGAATTCAATCAGGGAGCCGGCCCGCGGGATGCTGCTTCTGCCTCAGAAATGCAATTCCCTGCTGCCGGCAGCCCCGCACGGCAAATAGCCCTTCTCCAACCTACAACCAATATTTGATGGTTTTTCATTATTTCCCAGGCCGTGCAGAAGGTGTTTGGTACAGGGATGCTCGGGCATGAAGCGGGCGTGATCCCTCCATCGCTATTTTCCCCTCTCCCGTATCCCCCCGAGACCAAACAGCCCTTTGGGGAGCTGCAGACAAGACAAAAATGGTTTTTATGTTTCTTTTTAATTTATTTGTATTGAAATGGGCGTATTCACCATGCATACATTAGAACGCTCCCCAGTTTAGGAGCTGCGATTTGCACTTTCGTCTAAAACCCAGGGTTATCGATTCCTCCGTGGATGCTGGCGGAAACAACAGACAATAGTCTATTCTCCTCCGTACGGGTTCCTACCCAGCCCTTGTATCCAAGTGCCTTCCAGGAGTGCATTAAATGATGCGATTAACATCTGTCACGTGCGGTTCAGTCTCTCTTTCAGTCTCTCCCAGGGGAAGGAGCCGCACGTGCAGGGGAAGGGTTTGTTTTGGTGGATTTATCTTTTTTGAAAGCGCGCGGCACACGGGGGGAAACGCATCTCCGTGGGCAAAGCGTCCTTTGCGTGCTGGCTGGAGTGGGGGGTTGGCATCTTGCAGCCAAACCCCTGTTATTTGGGGTGATGGACCGAGAAAAAAGCTGGTCCTGGGGTGAGAGAGGGTCTTGGGGGCAGATGCCGAGGGGCCGGAGGAGCCGGCAGTGGCGGCAGCAGCACTAAGCAAAGCCTCAGCTGCTGGCAGCAGCGTTTGCACGGGGCTGGATTCCCGCAGCAGGAGCTCCCTTGCTTGCTCATACCCAAAAGGCTGAATCCTGCTTTAAATAACGCCCATTTCCCGCACGTTTCCATTTGTGCCCTGGCAGGAGCTGAGCCCGGTGGCTTTAAGCAACCCACCCAACCTGCTGCTGGTCCAAGCCTCGAAAACAACCCCGAATCCCATCACCGTGCGGGCACAGGGGTGCTGCCTCTGCTCCCTGTCCCCCAGCACCTGGGACAAACCCGCAGCTACCAAAAACTACCGGCTTCAACACCGGGCAGCGATGCTCCAGCATGATGATACGAAGCCGGCAGCGATGCTCCAGCATTCGGGAAATTTGGAGAGAGAAAAAGCAACACCCTGCTCAGCCCCACCTTGGCAGGGGGGGTTGAGTCCTGCTGTGGTTTTTTGGGGGGGGATAGGATGAAGCAGGACGGTTGGGTCTTATTGCATCTTATCAGGACAGGCGGATGGATGGGATGCTGCTCCCGCAGCCGGGATCCTCCTTTAATTGATTTCTCATGGTTTATTGCCTTCTTGCTTTAATTGCAATACAAACGTTTGCTGATGCAATTATCATGCATATGCGATAAAGCTGTTAGAGGGTGTCATTAGGTCGTATTTCTTCATTTATTTTAGGGCGTGCGAGGGAAAGAGAGAAGTGTGCTTCCTGCACAGATTTCTGGCGATAAAATGTAATTCCAAGGTGGGTTTCTTTGTGGTGGGGTTTTCTTTTTTTGGTTCAATATACTAAAAGCAAAAAAAATTTGCCTTACAGCAGCTCATCTGGGGGTGAAATAATCCACTCAACATTCAGATTATCAGCTAATGCGCATTTGCATTAGAATAGGCTGGAAGAGCTCCCAGGATGGAGAGAGATCCCTCCGGATCAGCCACTGCCCTTGCACAAAAGCAACGGATCCTCGCCCTGAACACAAAACCGCTCATGGATGCGGCCTCTGACCCCCCCGCGGCGGGGAATATTCCTTGGGAAGGGGACCCCGCCATGGGATTTCATTACAAAATGTTTAAATTTAGGAATAATGGGGGAAAAAAAGCAGAATTGCCCAGAATTGGCCAGGGCAGCTCATCTTGAGCCACGGTGGCAAACCCCAGAGATCTCCCAAAGGCTCGGACGCGCCCACGCCTGGATGCCGGCACCGTCCCCGCAGCCAGGGCCATCGATGGAAGACCAGCAGCTCCGGGTCCGTGCCCAGCTCAGCTTTAAACCACCAGCAAATATGGGAGCAGCGGCCGCATCCTGAGTGAAACGAAGCCGAAACGAAACGCCCTGCACAGAGCTGCAAAAGCTTGCACAGCAAAGGGCCAAATCCTGCACACGGAGCAGCCGGCAAAGGCGCCGGGAGCCCCGGCAGCCGCCGCAAAACCTGACGCTGCACCTTTCCCACCGCAGCTGTCAAAATGAAGCTGTCGCCGTGACGGCCTCCTCGGAGCCTCGTTAAAAATGTGACGGTTCCCTTAGGCTACCAGGGGAGACATGGCCAAATTAATGAGGATGTGACAGAGTTTACGGGTCAGATTAGACTCCTCTTCCCATGGCTGCGCTCGGCATAAACCTGAAAATTGAGTGAAAAGAAGGGAAGCTGAGGGTGAGGGACCGCGAGAGGTTCGGGGAGCATGTGCGCTCACCAAAAGAGCAATCCTGTACTTGTCATAATTAATCAGGCACATGTTAGACAAGCAGAAAGCGCTCGGCCCCTCCGGTAAGGGAAGGGAATTAAACCCTCACCTCCTCGCCCCACGGATCCGGCCTCCCCGGGATGTGCGGCGCAGGGAGCGGGTTTGCAAACGCATCCTTACAGCTCTCGTACTTAATTTCCCCATTTAAAAATAAACAAACAGAACTGATTTCCCCCCCCCCCCCTTTTCCTTTGCCCAATCTAGAAAACAACCCAGTTCCAGCAAGACGCTGTGACAGACCGGAGATGTCGCGGGCTGGGAGCGGTTGGGCGAGGGACGCCTCGAAGGGTTCGCACCCCGCGAACGCACGGTGCCAGTGCAGGCAGCTGCCTAAAACATCGAGCCTCCGCGGTCCCAGCCCAGGCAACGGGGGCTTAGTACCTCTTGAAGACACGTACAGCATCCAGCCGGCCACGCTGGAAACATCCAGCGGTAGCGGCCGCTTCTGAAAACCCCAGCCCCTATAGCAGCCTATATAGATCTAACCCTATAGCCTGTGCCCGGCGGCGAGAGGATGCCTGTTAGCCCCTCTCTGTCCATCAGCAGCCCTTGGGGGCACCAAAGAGCTTGGGGAAGCACTGGGAGAGTCCCATTTGAGGTAGCTATTTAATCTCAAACTCTTAAAACCGAAATAAAGCTCGAAACAATCCTGAACCAACCCCTCGAGCCCAAACAGCAGCGAGATTTGGGATCCAGTCCAAGCTCTGCAGCTTAGGCCCATCTCCAAATAACTCCCAACAAGTTTATTTATGGAAAATAAAATCAGTCCAAGACGTTCACAGCTCAGGAATATTTAATGCTATTTGGTGAGAAAGTATTTCCAGCAAGGAGGGAACGGCACGGCTCCCCGAGCCCAGCTCCCGGGCATCGCACCGGAGACGATGCTGGCACAGACCCACACCAGTCACCCGGGGAGCTCGGAACTGGTCCGACTGGATCAAACGCCTCCCTAATTTAGTTCATACCAATCCTGCTTAATTAATTGGGTCTGGAGGCATAGCGCTGGGCTGTCTGCTAAGGTGAGCCGTGGGAAGAGCCAGGTGCTGAAGCATCTCCGAGCGGGAGCATCACCCCGGGTGCCCACCGCAGCGCCCACCCACCAGCACTTGAGGACGCGCTGCCTGGGGACCCAGCCACAGACCTATCCCCTTCCCAGCACACCAGGAACGGGAAAGACAATTTCCCTGGTTGGGAAGAGGAGGAAACGGTGGCAGAGCGATAACCCAGACGATGCTCAGATACAGAAACACCCCCCCGTGCTGCCCGCTGCCCCTGCCGCAGGCGGCGATGCCGCTGTTCTGTGCGGCGCAGAGCTGCAACCGAAAAAAATCCGCAAAGCCACCTTTGCACCCAAAACGATGGGAAAGGGGACGAAGCGCCTGTCCCCAAGAGGCAGAGCAGCAGGAGCGAGCACAGCCCGGCGGGGGCAAGCCACTGCCCCGCCGCTTGCCGATACCCCGGGAACGGCGGCCGCCCCGGCGCTGAGGTTACACCGCCGACACGGAGCTGTCTGCCGGGGCAGCCCTGAGTCAAGGGCAGGCCAGAGGCAGCGGTGATGGGAGTCACTTTAATAGACACCTGCCACCTGATGGGGAGCGTTAATGTGTCCCCCTGCTCCCGCCGGACACGGACGAGCATCCTAAGCCCGGTGGGGCGACCGCATCCCTGCCGCCACCGCGAGACGGGCTGTCACCTTGGCAAGGGGGGGGACACACAAAACAGCCGGGGAGCGGGGGAGAGCGCCAGGGCAAGGCCTGGCTTTTACAAACAGCTCTAATATCCCTGGAAGACGTCTCCGAGTCATGCACCGGGTTGGAAATGTCTCCCATTATAATTATGAGTCATTCGTGACTCAGTGACATTTCTGAAATTAAAAAGCAGTCGCTGGCCCAACCCTTTGCTGCCCCGCTGGGCGGCCGTGCGAGCGCTACACAACTTATTTTTAACGCTATTTCCCAGACAAACAACCCCCCAGACCCATCACCCCCCACCCTGGCTGTGCAGCCGCTCGGGGACGGTCCCCTGGGATGGCAGGTTTTGCATTCACACCCTGAGTTTTTTTTTTCCTGTGTGGGAAAAGCTGGGATCTGAGCCCAACTTTGCTGCCCGGGCTGCTCCCGGGAGCAGAGCCGGGTGTTGTGTCCACCTGCGCCGAGGTGGCGGGAGCAGCCCCAGGGGTGTCACAAGCCGGGTGGGATTTCCTAGAGCACCGCGTTCAAACACAAAACCCTTAAAATAAATAAAAGCAACCTGTTGGGCATTTCCAACAACTCAGGACTTAGAGGAAACCTCTGCCAGAGAGCGGTGCACGCAGCAGCATGGTACACGGCAAGGCTTGGTGCAAAGCCAGGGCCATGTTGCTGCTGCAAACATCTGCACAAAAAAGGGGGTTCGGGGACCCTCGGCCGCAGCGGGGCCGGGACAGTCACAGCCTGCTGGTGTGCTGTCCCCAGGGACGGGCCATTAGGCACATTTTCATTAAGGCAGCCCTACCCACATCGCTCAGTTTTATTCCAGAAACGGCCAAATCCAGGGCAGGAAACAATCTGTGAAGCGATAACCCCCAATCACACAATTATTTCCCCAATCTCTCCACGGTCCCTTTACAGCCCAAGAGCTCTGTTATTAAAGCACTAGATTTTAGAGGCCAGGAGGCAGCTGCCCTCGCGAAAGGCATGGGGCAGGGATGCTCAGGACCAGGGATGCTCGGGCATCAGGACGTTCAGAGGCAGGGATGCTTGGAGGCTAGGATGCGTGGAGGCCGGGATATTTGGGGACTGGGCGCGACAGGCCACGTTCACCGACATCCCAATTGCTCCGTGAAAGGACGAAGCTCATGGGAGCCCCGCAAAGCTGTGGCAGGGCAGGGTCCGGCACCGCGGCGGGACCGGTTCCCAGGGCTGGAAGCTTTGGGATCTCACAGAAACCGAGCGTGGTGCGAGAGCCCTCTCTGCACATCACGTTTTGCCATCTGCAGCAGGTGAACTGCCGGATCGGCATGGCTCGGCATCACGCGGTGGCTGGGGAACGCACGCCGTCGGCGCCAGGACATATCAGAGCAGAAATAGACCCGGAGCCGTCGTCCCCCCCGCCGCCCCCTTTTTACTATTATGTCTGAGAAGCGATGTCTCTCCTTTTTTTTTTTTTTTTTACGATGATTTAATCGCTTGGTGATGAGGGCTGCCTGGCTGGGATACAACTGAGCTCTGGGCATCGCCAAAAGAAACGGGGGATATAAAAAGAGGAGGAAGCATCAGTAGCAGCGACGCTGATTGACAGTGAATGAAATGAAGCGGCCAAATTTCATTGGCGTGGTTTGAAATCCCAGGACGATGCGGATAGCTGATGGCTCCTTTCCTAGGGTTTTGCCAAAGCTAGCATTTGCCTTTCATCCTTATTTAATTCACTGTTTGGAGGCTGCCACGGGTATTTTTTTGTGTGTGTGTGTGTGGTGGTGGTATTTTAATTGCACGTTTCCCTCCTGGAGGAGATGATTTTTTTTTAAATAGCAGCGTGTGTGTGTGCTGAAATGCAGCTGGGTGTGCAAAGGAGAGGGGCACGACGGAGGCAGGAGCCCTTCGCCCAGCACCTCGGCCACAGCCCTGCCTCGTGGCCTCAGGCCCTTGCTGACAACAGCCCTTAAGTGCTCGTGCAATTTATACCCTGGATGCAGATAATTATAGGACTCAAGGCTGAGGTTTGATACAGCATTTTCCTGGAAAGACGGCATCCGTTGGGGCTCAAACCCCAAGCGCAGCCGCTGCCGGCTGCCCGGGGGGGACGTGGGTCACATCGCCTGGGCAAGGGTCCCGCAGGAATCCCCCGCGCTCATCTGCCTGCAGGTATCCTTCTCCCGACTACTGGATTTTTGCTGAGAAAACCAAGTCTGTGAAGGCTGCGGTCATTGCAGGGGACGGAGCAGCTTTGCACGCGATGCACTACGGGAGCATCTCCCCTTCGGCCCCGGCAGGTCCCAGCCACCGAACAGCAGCGAGTGGCACCTGCAGCAATGTTCCAGCAAGAGAAGACCAAAAGGTGGCAAAAGGACTGGTTTCCAAGCCTTCCTTTCCTTTCCAATGGGGAAAGGTGCCAGGTTGGCAGGGCTCCAGCTCCCGGCGCTCAGGTCTGCTCCGGTCTCCCCCTCTGCTGGCAGCTGAGCCCGGGCTGGCTCATCTCATGGATGGCCTGGCACAGGCTGGACTCAGAGCATCAGCCCAGCAAGCCCAGAGGTGGCGGGGAGCAGCCAGCAACACCAGCCAAATTGATCTGCTCCCCTAATGCCAAGAGCCCTGTTTCTCCCTCGCAGCCAGATTTCCACCCAAATTCCCAGGCTTTTCACTCCAGCTGGAAGAAATCTGGCAAATCCATCGACTGCATGTGACCTGCCCCCCCATGAAGAGGGAGATCTCCTGGGAGCAGCGGTTCCCGGAGGGATGGGACAAAGCCCAGCAGCTGCAGAAAAAGCCCGGGGCAAAGCCCCAAGCAGCAACCAAATCCCGATCCGCGGGGCCAGCGCGTGCTCCCCGCTCCCACCCTGACTCGTCGCCCCCAAAAAAGCAGCCGGGTCCACGCAACAGAGTAAGAACGACAAGAGTTTTAGTAGAGGAAAAGCTCTGCTTTTGCAAATCTGGTGGCTGCAATGCCATGCCCCCAGCCCCGGGTTCATTTTGCTCTGGCATCGCCCTCCCTCCCAGCTGCCGTTTGCCTGGGAAGGGGCCGGGCAGCATCGCGGGGGGCTGCAGCATCGCGGGGGGCTTGGCAGCGCTGCCGCCTCTCCTCCTCCTCCCACTCGCCAAATATTTGTTTAATGAGGGAATTCCTGTCGCACGTACGTGGGCTCCGGCGCTGCGGGGAGCACGGCTGCCTGCAGCATCCTCAAACGTGGGGAAACCTCTGGAGACGGCTACGAACCCCTCGGTGCACCGACACCAGGCCCGGCGCGAGGGTGATGGCCGCTTGCAGGGGTGCAAAGACCCTTTGCGTGGGGATTGCAGCTTGCTGCTTCCCTGCTGCAGCACCGGGGCTGTGCCGGACCAAGAGCATGAAGAGCTGCTGTCCCCGAGCGTCCCCCGTGTCCCCCCCGCCATCTCGACACACGTCGCCCCGCCGGCCACCCCTGCTTTCAGCCCCGAACCGCAGCCCGTGACGCGGCCGCTTTGATCCGCTGCTTAATTCCTCCTTCCCATTAATTTCTGATCAGGCTCTGAACCTTCTCGCGGAGATGCTGAGATCAAATGATTAGTTAAGAGACAGTCGGCCGAGGAGAACATGAAAGGAAGAAGTTTTGTTTAAGGATATTAACCCCGGCGAGGCGACGCGGGAAGCGGCGGAGCCGCGAGCCGAGAGCTCCCTCTGCTCCCAGAAAACCTTCCATGACCACAAACGCACTCGCCGCACCGGGACCTGCCCCTTCCTCGAGGCCCTGCAAACTCATCGCACCCCAGAGGGAGAAGGGACCTTGGGCACGAGCTGCTGCACGGGGAAATGCTTGCTCCGGGGGATAAATTGCTGCTAATAAAGCATCAACTGAGAGTGAAATGGTCACAAAATGCCCCCGAGCTGGCTGGTACCCCTTGGTACCCCGGCTGCGCATCAGCCCCTGCAACAGGAGAGACCCCCTGGATGCAAAATATGCTATATATAGAATCATAGAATTGTTTAGGTTAGAAAAGACCTAATATATAATATAATATCCGATTTATTACTTGATTAGAGGCAGCCCAAGGGAAACGGCGGCACCTCTCCCATCACACGAGCACCCCCAGGACGGCAGAAAACGAGAGAGTTTGTATTGCCAGCGCCGAAACCGTCACTTGGGAGGGGAGATAAACAAACATCAGGCCAGAAAGCGGGACTTGGGGGAAGGAGAGCTCTAGTACCCAAAATAAAGGGAAAAAGCAAGAGGCAGAAAATGATTATTTCAATTACAATGAAAATGTATTTTATTAGAAAACGTGGATTCGTCTTTGGTACTTGATACCAAGAAAAGCAATATCCACGAATATAATACCCCATCTCCGTGCAGGGAGAATGAGTTATTAAATCAGAAGATGAATGGCTTGCAGTGCAGCTAACCGCTCTGGTTAAGAGAAAAATAGTTATAAACTTACTCTTTGCCCCAAAACGCATTCCTCCCCCTCATCCCCGGGCCTCGTCTCTCCCCTCTGGTGGAGCTCACTCCTGCGCCTCATTTCTACGGCTTATAAAAATTCAGGAGGGGAAATTTTAATAGAAGTAAAAAAGGTGAACTTAGAGGGTTTTTTTTCCTCCTCCCCTTTCCCCACCTATAAAAAAAAAAATACACAGGAGGAATAAAAATAACCCACATAGTTCAATTGTGGGGAAGTAGTGAGGATGCAAATGAAGGTGCATTCTTATGTATAGCAGTGCACCCAGCAGCCCTGTGGCAGGGCGACTCGCTCGGCGCCTCTGTTCTGCATGAATAAATATGTATAAAAATGTAATGCTGCAAAGAACTCAAATCCGATAACCGAGATAGTGTTTCTCAGAGGCTGGGAGCAACACAAGCCACCAGCTTTTCTTATTCTTCGGTATTTATGTAAAGAAGCATTGAAATGATAATGCACGGCCCCCTCCCCGTACAGGGGCACGCGGAGCCTTTTTGTAGCGACGGATGCAACCCCCCAGATATTAAGGCCGCTGGTGCAAACCCACCGGTGACAGTGGCAAATAAGGGCTTTGGTCACCTCCCGGAGAGGGCAGCGTGCCGGTCCCGTGAGCACGCTCGGGATCAGGCCACCCGCTCCATCAAGGAGCTCTGGAGACATCCCAAGGATTTTCCTCGAGTCCGGTACGGAATCTCATCTGCCAGAAAAGCCCCTTTGCTTCCAAGACCCCAAGAAGCAGAGATGCTGGAAGTTACCCCATGACTCGATTAGTTTAAAACAGGCCGCGCACGCTGGGACGCACGGACACACGCGCGGTGCCGGCCCGGGGCAGGACCTCCCGAGCATCCCGAAACCCCGCGGGAGAGGCAGCGGCAGGCACCTCACCTCCTTTCCCCGCAGCACATCAAAGCAGATAGGACTTTTTCACAAGACTTTTTCCACTCCTTTGCCCCCAGATATCCAAGATACCCCCCAAGGAGGATCTCCCGAGCCCCCCCCGGCGCGGCGCGGCAGCCCCCCGGCGCGGCTGCCTGGTTCCCCGTTACACAACCCTGCTCGGGAGATCCTACGTGGGCAGACGTGGGCTTTCCTCTGAATTGACAACAGCTCTCGCTGCAGCTCAGCAGAACATGAGCAGCTTACATAAACAGCGTTCAGAGTTACCCTGCGTGTGGGCTGCACGCAGCCGCCCAGGGTGGGGGAAGGCAGGGAGCCGCCTTCCCCCCCCATTTATATATATATATATATTTTTTTTTTTCCCTATAAAACAACCCAAACCCGAACAAGCTGCTTCTTGTGGGGGGAAAAGGCAGCGCGCGCGAGAGAGAAATGACTCAAGTGTTTTGTAACTTGTCACATTCGAAGCTGCAATTTGGAGGCAGGAAGGAGGGATCCAAAATAGTCGCCCCAACCCCAGCTTGTATAACCGAGATCCCCCGTCCCCTCCGCCGGGAAAAGGGGGAAATTTCTGCCGGAGATTGGCAGCTGGAAAAAAGCAGGCGAGCTCGGGGTTGTTACAGCGCAGGAAGGAGCCCCCAAATTGGGAAGAATTACTCATCCGTGGAAAAGGCTCCTGTGCTGGCGGGGAGGCACCAGGGGAAGATGCTGCAGGGGAGGAAGGCTCCCAGGGATGGCTTCTCCAGCTGCTCCGGCTCAGAGCCCGGCGGCGAGGCTGTGTTCCCCAGGATGCCATCCCAAGCGGGAGGTGATGCTCGGGAAACGCAGCCGGAGCTGGAAAGCAGGACAAAGCGGGTTTCCCTGTGGAAAAGGGACCTTGCAAGGGCTGCTCCTTGATCTGCTGAAGGGCATCAATACCCTCTGGTGCCAAAATTGAACCCAGAGCAGGCTCGAGCCCTCCCAGGTGCCGCAGAGGGGATGGGAGATGCTCGGGTGGTCCCATGGGAGGGCTCCAGCAGCACAGCAGGGTCAGGGTGTGTTTTATGGGTAAATACCTCTCCCGTACAGCACTTTCCTCCTGGCTCTCCCCCTGTTCCCGGATCAAAGCCACCAGCACCCGGCCCTTCACAGCTTTTTCATCCGTGTGTTCAGCAACTCACCCACAAGAGCCCAGCTGCACCCAGGCCCCTCTGCAAAGAGCAGGGAGGGCAATACCTGCCTGCAACAGGCAGGGTGATGGAGCAGAGACCCCCCCAATACATCCAACGCACTGCCAAGTCTAGTTCCAGAGCCTTTCCCAAGCCCAACAAGGTCCAAGGCCGGAGCTGTGGAGCAGGAGCATGCCTGGCTTTGCTGGGTTCGCTCCTCGTCACAGCTGACGAGGTGCAGCAGCAGCAGGAGGGATGTTTTCCCCTCTGGGTACCAACCCACCACGGAGTCAGTGCCAGCAGCACACAGAGGAGCTGGGGAGGGTGCAGAGGAGCCGTCGCCAGCTCCCCACCCCCGATTAAACATGATTTCAGACCCCCCAAATTCAAGTTTCAAGGCACAAGCACCAAGAGTGTCCGGAGGAGCCTGCCTCCTGCTATAAACCCTCCTGCCTACCCAAAACGCCACTAATTTCTTTTGAAAAAGTCAAAGCAGGTCCTGGGGACGGCAGGAGATGCGATAAGCCTGACACCTCGCCTCCGGGCTCATTGATTTGCCATCGACCGCGGTCTTGAATCTGACTTTGAAAGCCCAGACGGGCTTTGGCATCTGGCTCCGCGTTTTGTGGGGGCAGCGCTTCCTAAGGGTCTCCTCGAAAATAAAATGCGTAGGGAGTTCAGAGGAGGGGAGGGCTGAGTTTTGCAGCCTTTTCCCCGGTGTCACCCCAGCCAAGGCTTTTGAACCCCGAGCACCCAACACCCACGCCGGCACACATCATGGGACGGCACAGGCTGCGGCCAGCACCCAGAGCATCCCAGGAAAATCCCAAACACGGCGTGGGGGAAAAAAAATAATTAGTTTTTTTCAATAGATCCATCTGCTTCTACAATGCAGTTTGGCTTTGCTATTAAAAAAAAGAAAAAATAAGTAAAAAAATCTCTATTTCTTTACGATAGACCCACCCAACGGGCGCATCACCACAGCTTTTGGATTAACAGATTAAAACCCAAGCGGTTACAAAGGTGCCCTGTGACGGCAGGGACTTGCCCGTGCAAAAAAAAACGGCATCACCGAGACAAAAAGCCGAATTCCTGACTCCTTGGCCATTGCACGATCACGCACTCCCCGGGACGTGCCCGCCGGGATCCCGTACAGCCCGTGGCACGTCCCGGCTCCGCACGCACACGAGCGCCAGCTCCAATTTTAACACAAAACTGGGTGATTCAACGCAAAGTATACATCTGCAGAAGCAACACAATTATCTCTTGGAGTTAAGCGTTGATAGATAGAAGTTTTAATTACCAAACCTTTTCATCCTCCCCCACACGCAAAAAGTATATTTTCTGGCATGTTTATTTAATAATAAAATATGATAAAATTATACGTTAGCAGAATAAGTGCATGGTGTCCGTAAAGTACAAGATGAGCTGAAGTCTGTTTTGTCACCAGAGCTGAAAATATTAGCTCCTTTGATCTCTTTGGCTCCAAAGCAGCTCTAGAAGGAGAGAGCAGCACATCGCACGGTGCACCCAGCCCACGGCGGGGTTTGGGGAGCGGGGACCCCAGCTCCTGCCTCAGCACATGCCGGCGCGCTCCCCGCTCACGCAGGGCGTCGGAGATTGACAGCCTCCGCTCCCGCACACGTCCCCATCTCTTGATTTACCTAAGGAGAAGAGCAAGCACAAGCCAGCTGCCTTAATTGCCACAGACAGGGCTAAAGGGTGCCCCTGTCACCCATCAGGATCATTTAGGGCTTGGGAAGTGCCCAACTCCCACGGGGAACGCCCATTAGACCTCCGTGTTCATATCAGTCTTAATTTCATTTGGTCCTTAACACCGTTGTCTGGTTCACGTATCCGTGCTGTACAGTAACGCTATCTGATGCGTCCCATCCCCTGGCACCAGGATGCCACCACGGCAGAGGAGCAACCCTCTGCTCCAAAACCTGGCTGTTAATGGAGAACAGCAGCAGCTACCGCCTGTTTGAGACCGGGGAGATACAGCTTACTCACTTCCCAACGTATAGACACGAGGAGGTTGAGGTTCTCCCCCACCTCTTTGCATCGCAAGTAATTCTCCAGCAGGAAATTTCCAACCCCCCCGCCTTGAAAATTCACAGCCAACCTGCTAATGAGTCTTTGTGAACCTTGTGCCTTCTTACCTCTAATTTTACAGCCTGTTAGGATTTGAGCTCTGTGGACAGCCTCACATTTGGTTTCGAATTATAGGCTGAGTGGCTGTTCTCTCCTATTATTGTGCTGTCAATCTTGTATTAGCACATTATAATATGGTACACTGAATGCATCTGTTCTGTATATCACAAGTCCTAATTGTCATTTGTTGAATCACTTTGTCTTATATGATTGTTAAGCAATTATTTCATCCAAAGCAGCTTAAACTTTGATTACTGTATAGTGTTTACAGGGATCAAAGTAAAATCATCAGCTGCTTCAAACATTTCGCTGTTGAAATAGGCACAAGTGTCTGTCCCGTATACGCGTGGGTGCCGATACGTAAGCAACGAGGAGCGCAGACTTGATGACCTATAGGTTCTTGCCATCTCCGAAGCCCATCCTTCTGCCCGAAGGGGAACGTTATTTGTCCAGGATGGTTAAATGTCCAGCAAACGTGTAGGTAATGAAACAGATGTGAAGTGACATTTCTGCCAAGATTGCTCATGGAAAGAGGCTCTCATCGCATGTGGCACCAGCTGTCCCATCGGTCCCCTCTGGTGGGGCAAGGGCCCGTCGCAGAATAACACCCCACACTTCTCCAGTGCCTTCCATCAAGGATGCTCTCCCGGGAAGCGCTCCTGCTCCCCAAGGGGCACGGAAAGCAAAGCAGTGCTTTGCTCAGAGGTGGATTGCATCCCGAACCAGCTCTGCCATGCAAACCTCCACCAAAGCAGAGGCATTTGCAGCATGCTAAACCCTGCGTGGTCCTGCCTGGGAGCGGGTCAGCAGAGGACAGGGCTGATGCAGCGCAGAAGAGCCTGCAGCACACACAGAGATTTCTTTTTTTGCTTTAACACCCCACACTTAAGCCCTCAAAGAGGCACTTTGGTAGCTCGCAGGCCTCGCCACCAACCCCTCTGCAAAGCCGGGACGGTCCCAGGCGCCGGGGAGCCGCGGGGCTGGCAGCCCTCTGAAGTCAGGGATGCTGGTATGCCATGGCGTGGTCCCAGGGCATGGGAACCCAAACCAGCATCAGCTCCAGCAGGGCAAAAGGGAGGGGTTCATCACCAGGGGCTTGGGCTAATCCCCATAAAATCTAGCTGACAGCATCGGGAAGGAATGTTAGGCCATTGTTATTTTTAAGTAGCCCAGACAGGATTGAGAGAGAAACACGCTGGTGGCTCCTTAACCCCAGACGCTCCCCGAGCCAGCGAGGATACACAAACTGTCAGGAATCTTCTGCTTAAAACCATCTTCTTTAATGAGACTTGAATTTAACCTGAGCACTGCCCAAAAGGCCCCTCTTCACCAGCTGCAAATCACTGCCTGACACAACTAGAACACATCCCAATTAGGAGATTAAGCAGACCTTCTCCTCCTTTTGTTAAAAGCTAATGAATTTCCTCATACAAGTAATTTTCCAAATAATGGGCCCCAGACCCTAGAGCACAGAAACCTTTATAAATCAGGACTGTTCCCAACCCAGCCACCAAGCGTTCACAAAAGAAGGAGTCAGGGCCAAGGATGGGACATAACCAGCAAGCGGACTTCGCCATGGACTCCAGGCAGGACCCAAGCTCTAGGAGAGGCTCATTCTCCTGCCCTTCACCCTGGGCACAGCCGCGATCCCCGGTGCCGTGGCAGGGCATGGCCGTGGCTCTCCAGCCCCAGAGCAGCACCCCGGGGTGCTGGTTACAGGTTTAGGCACAAAGAACACATGGAGCCACTGCTGCATTAAGCCTGATGCAACCCATGAGGACATCAACCCATGGTTCGCATGGCTGGGGGGCTCTTCCAGCTGCCTTTTCAGCTCCAGCTCATTCTGCCATGGAAGTGGTTTTAAATAAGGAGCCATGAAAACATACAATTCTTGAAAGAGCAGAGAAAACAGTGATCTGCGCAGCTGCAGAAAGAAGTTCTAGCTCATGGATGCACAAGTTGTCTTCTCAGACCGACTTGGACAGGAGAGGGTTCTTGCAAAAACAATTTCAGTTTAAAAAAGTTCAGTTTGGGGTAGGAACCCTGAGAAAAACACTTTATTTCTGAGACCTCTGGCCAGCGAGCAAGTCCTACCCCTTCCCCGCACCCTAAAGAAGCAACAGCACAGCCCAAAGAAACCCCTAAGAAAGTCGTCAAACCCCGCGATGAAAACAAATCTGGAAGAGCAGGTAAAAGGTAGTACCGTAAACTGCAGCCTGAGAACATCACGGCGGGTAAATTGCTTTTTAACAAGCAGACAAGTTCTATCAATAGCATCTACCGTATGTTTTTATAAAGTGCAGAAATATGTTTTTAAAAGGCCAGTAAATAAAGTTCCTATCGATTTGATCTCAAGTGTAATCTGTTTTTCTGTCTGCCACCAACAGTGGTAATAAAACAGAATCATGTAACACGGCATTTCGGCTAATGCGACTATACATCACGGCAGGGGCTGCATGCTCGCTGGCGATCTATCATTTTCTATTGGGATTGCTTAGCTGCAGAATTTATAAACTTGCCCCAAATTGATGCAATGTCCAATTTTCTTTTCCAATTTATTTTTTGGTTGAGCAAAGCAATATTGAGGCAGGACAAGGAGGGTGCATTTCCCATCTATCCAGATGTTCTCCACTCCTTGGCCTGGGAAAGGGCCTGGCAGCAGCTCCTCTGCCAGGGTTTTCAGGAGGATGCTGACAGATACTTCGGTGGCTGCGTTCAGTGTTTGCTCCATCTCACATCTTTGCAGCAGTACCCAAAGGCTGCATGGGATGCCTGCAGAGCAAGTTATCCGCTGCTCAGAGGGGTCTCCTAGCAAGGACCGAGCATCCTCGGCATCACAGGGCTGCATCCCACACCCACCCGGATCTCTGCAACACCAGGAGGGACCAAGTGGCTGCTCTGCCCCAGCACAGGGCTGTGGGACAGACACATCCCACACACCCAAGCCATGCACGTGGCAGGTTTGTATATCTGTGCCCAGCAGTTTAAGGGTTTCCAGGGTACCCAAACCATCAGTCACTGGCCTCCTGTATCTGGCAATGCATCTTTTATTCCTTTGCCCGAGTGTGCTGCTCACAGAGACAGCAGCCAGATGCATCAGCTGCCTTAGCTGCACCAAAAGAAGTCAAAAGATGGGTCTTTTGGGAAGTAAAAGTGATGTTTGATACAGCTGGCTGCCAGGCTGCAATGCCCCGGTGTCTTCACATACTGGTGCACGTCCAGTTTAAACCCTATAAACACACCTAAGAGGATGTATTAAAATTCCTCAGGCCAAGCAGTGGTAGATGCCTATCGAAGCTCAGCTTTGCAAGATGCCACCCCGCCTGAAGGCCCTTCACCCACAAACACATTGACTTCGCCTTCGCCAAGGAGCATCAAGGCACATCAAGGCTGCGAGCAGAGGCCTTCAGCACAGGCGAGGTGAAACGCGGCCCCCACCAGACCCATTACCCGGATCTGGAACAAGGATGGGAAATGTCCCATTTCCCTCCCCCCAGAAAACTGATAAATATTTCCAGAGATAAAAACAAACACGCCACATTTGGCTTTTTTGGTGGTTGTTTTTCTTGAAGAGACGAAGTGTTCCACAGAAAGCAGACACTTCCTACACAAGTTTTCATACTCAAAACCCGAGTTTTTCTGCCACTGAGTTTGCTGGAAAAAGCGTAGCCAGCCCTTTACCCAGCCCATTTCTCGCCACTCCATCCATGAGATCACCGAGCCTCGGCAGGGCCATAGCACCCCGCCGTGCTGAGAAGCATCACGTATAGATGGAGATAACTTTAGCAAAGTGAGGTTTCCCAGTCTCACTTGGCAATTAAAAAAAAAAATCAAGTTTCCCGACCTTAGAAATCCCATCGTAAACCATAAAAAGTAACCCTGTCGCCTGTGCACGCCTCGGCCCCAGCACAGGATGAGGCATCTCTTGTCCCACTCGCTTTAGGGCGATTTTTTTTTTTGGTGGAAAAAGGTTATCCCAAAGCATCCTTGTGGGTTCAGGAGTAAGAAAGATATATATATTCCTATAGAGAAAGCCTAAAGCAATTCAGAGTCAGTTTTCCACAACCAATTTAAGACCATCCAACCCCTTGCCCAAAATTAAACTCCCAATTTGCACCCTGCAAAAGCTGGAAGGCTCCCAGCTGTGCGGAGCTGGGGATGGGTTTCTGGCTAAGGCCAGAGGAGAGAACGAATGCAAACCAAGGGAAGCAGCGGGGCCCCGTGTCCTCAGATGCCGCCTCAGCGCAAGATGTGCTGAGTTGTCTTGGAAGGAATCGGTGCCAAATCCACCAGCGGAGACGAGCCATCAGCCAGCCCCGATGCCAGCGGGAGCCGCCGGCCCCCTGGGGACCTGCCCACCCCCCGGTGCCACAGCTGGCATCCCATCCCAAAATAAACGTCCACAAGTGTCACACGCAGCCAGCTCCCAAGCCCAGCCTGGGCAGGTTCACAAATGCAAAGCCTGCATCCCCCCCGGCACAGCCAGCCAAGGGTCCGGCTCCGCTTATCCCCCAAATCCTCCCCACAGCATCATTTACTGGACAGAGCAGCAGCCACCTGCATCACCACAGCCCAGTCCCTTCCCTTCTCCCTGCCGTAGTTTGCTTTCCAGGACAAAAATATAAAAGAAAAGCAACTGCCTACATCCCTGGGAAACTTCAAACTACTGGAAAGCAATGCACAAGTGATGGATGGTTTCACATACAGCATCCTCTGCCAGGGAAGATGATTTTTTTTGGAAGACTCAAACATCTTTAAGGGAAAGTTATACTTCAAACCATGTGATCAACAGGGGGAAGAGACTTTCCAGACGGCAATGAAGCAGGCAGAAAAACTGATTCTTAACACTTTACAGTAAAGCCAAGATGCACAAGAGCCGAGTTTCTCCCTTATTAGCTACGGCAGAAGCATCTGCAGCTGCCGGGGCTGGAGCTAATGATGGGGAAACCGCACATGGCTGTTATCAGGGTGCCGATGAGGAATTGCACTGGGGATTTGGGGACGAGGTCTCCTCTGCCAGCGGACGCCAGTGCACCCTGCCACCGGCTGCGGTCCCCAAGCCGGACAAGTTGCCATGGGCCACTGAGGGTGCAGGATGCCACCCAGTAAAAACCAGCACAACAGCGCACTTGTCCTCCTTCTCCTTCCGTACCCAGGCTGCAAGGCTGCAGCAGCCAGGAGGGGACCCAGCGGCTCCCAGTGCTCCCAGTCCTCCCAGTGCCCGGCATCGCGGGGGCTCGGGAAGTTCAATGCTGCCACCTGGCGGCGGCGGCGGGGAACAGCGGCCGCGGGGGGGCCCAGCAGCGACGGGGGTCCCCGTCCCCCCGTCCCCGGGCACCGCCAGCACACGCTGACCCCCCGTTACAAACCCTACAGCTCCTGCACGGCCCGGGGGAGATTAATTAAGCCGGTTTCTGCAGGCAGACACCCGTCACACATGCACAGGTACCAACGAGGGATGTAAACACCCAGGCAAAGCGTATGTTTGCTTTAAAAAGTTTACAAGCAATTGCAAAAAAAAATCCATGCATGCAAAATTTTGCTACACTGTAGCAAAAGTGGCTACACCGTAGCAAAAAATTAGTTTTATTTTATCAACAGCCAAGCCTCAAACCAAAACCCTAAAGCAATGGGGAAACACAGGGCAAAGCTTAGAAAGTCACCCTGATTTCAGGCATAAGTTTAATAAGCAGAAGCCGAGCAGCCAACAGCACTTTGGCCGCAGGACAGCAGTGCAAAGCTGTGCACGGCACAGGGTGAACAGCTCCCGGGCCGCTCCCAGCACCCAAAGCACAGGCACTGGGTGTCCCTGCCTGCCCAGCTCAGGCTCAAAGTACACACGTATGTAAGCAATCCTTTCCCAGTGAATTCCTCCTCCATGATCTGGCTACACCTTTAATTAATACAGAGAAGCATGGAGCAGCTGCCCACGAGCAACACGACTCAGGACTCACCTTCTCGGCCTGCGGGTACCGAACACGGGGGCTGCCCCACTCCCTGCTGATCCGCCGCCGGTACTGGTGGCACTTGGGGATGTACGTGCAGCCCACATCGCCCAGCTCCGGGTAGATAATTTCTAAATCCCCTCTGGGGAGAGAAAAAGATGTAGGGTGAGACCACACCATGCAGGGGATGGGAATTAGTGCCACTTCCCAGCCAGGCTTGAGCTGCAATGCTGGGTGGGAGATGCAGGATCCAACCTGCTGTCACCAAAGGTGCTGGACACCTTGTGCACCAGGATAAGCACCCTCCCGTGCTGTTATGCTATAACCATGGGGTCTGCTCCCTCTCCCAGGCAGCAGCAAGACTTTAAACATTCATTATGGCTCAGTACACCTTAGGTTGTCCCCGGTATTTTCCATAGTCTTTAAAATCATAGCCCATATGGGTTAATCCAAGGCTTGAAGATGGGGAGCAAAGCTACCCTCGCTCCTCCTTGGCCTCAGAAGCTGTTTGAGCTCTGAGCCCCCTTCTCCCCCTTGCGATATGAAAGCAGGGACAAGCCTCTCCTGTGTTTTGAGCACCGATAGAGCAATGACAGGTCAGGTATCTCCAGCTCCAACTTCTGCACCAAGTGCTTTCCCCTTCTGCATTATCTAACAGAGAAAGGGGCCGCTGGAGCAAGCCATCAGGTCACTGCAGCGCGTGGATAGCGAGTCTCAAGGCCGCCCTGAAGATTAGCTGCCACCAACGTGAGCCTTGCAGGAGGGGTCCTTAAACCCTGCAGCCCCAGAGGCTCTGAGCAAACACCCACAGCAGCACAAAGGAGGCTGAGAGTTCAAAGCCAGGTGCTTTTGCTCATGGTTTGTGGGAGGAAGCTGGGGCCAAGTGAAACCTCCACTTGCCTCAATCTAGAAGCTTAAGTCACTCATATTTAGAGAGCATTTTGGTTAGCTGACAAGGAGCAGAAAGGACGTTTTTGATGCAGAAGCTCCCACTAACGTGGGATATGAAGAACCCCCCAAAGGCAAGGGGCACACACGTGCCGCTGCTCACCCAGCCCTGCCTCCCATCTACAGCGACCCACAGACAAGAAGAGTTTAAGCCAAGGACCTTCAGCATCAAAACACTTTATCAAGGGGCGCACTCAGGGGCTGTTCCTCCTTCCTCTGAAACTTTCTGCAGAAAACATTTGTCATCTCTGATGCTGTAAGGTGCTTTAAAAGCCTCTGCAAAATGGACCAAGGAACAACTCGAGGTGACCAGAGACACTAAGATCTCAGCTTGCATAAAACAAGAGCCGCACAGCGCAGCGGGCACTGCTCTGCTTCGCTCTGGCCCAGATTCCTGGCAAAAGGAAGAAAGCAACCAATATTTATAGCCCTGGCAAAGGGGATACTGGAATTAACTGTCCCAGGAGGTGACATGCAAGGGCAGTGCATGACTGGATGCCCAGGGCTGGTGCAGTTTGG
Organism: Platalea leucorodia; assembly: GCF_965183815.1. Taxonomy (NCBI): domain Eukaryota; kingdom Metazoa; phylum Chordata; class Aves; order Pelecaniformes; family Threskiornithidae; genus Platalea; species Platalea leucorodia. The sequence goes on from NC_138859.1 coordinate 3,482,559, forward strand.
AAAGGGGACAACAGGGAGTCTCACCTGCAGAACTCGCTGTCCACGCTGCTGAGCGTCTGGAAGAAGCAGGTCCGCGAAGGCTCGTCCGGCCAGGGGGGCTGCTCCCCCCGGGCAGCGGTGCCGAGCAGGCCGGCAGCCAGCAACACAGCACCCAGCAGGTTCATCCTGCCCTGCGGGGACCGAGGGCCAGAGAGGGTCAGTCCCACGGGCAGAGCGGTGACCCAGCGCCCGCTAGCAGCCACAGCATCCCCACCACCATGCTCTGGCTCAGCCTCCCCATGAACCAGCTCCAGGCAAAGCACACCCATCCTTACACATTTTTTTTCCCCCCTACTTCCACATCATTAATCCCAATTATGCCAGAAATGAGCTGTGTTTCCTGCTGCTGCCCTGTGCTGGGAAACACCAAGGCCCCAGCAGGCTTGCAGCGAGACCCCACATCTCCCAGGACCCATTTCTGCCCACCTACAAGGCAGGCACATCACCACCCTCCTGCATGGCACCAGAGATGTACAGATATGACCTCCCAAGCCGGGCAGCCCAGCACAGCGATGATCACCTCCATGGTGATCGTCGTGTCACTGCGCTCCAAGCCCAGGCAGCACTGAGAGGGGACAGAGTCCCTGTCTGCGGGTGCTGGCCCTGCTGCTCTCCCTACAACTCTAACGTGATGGGAAAGATGAAAAATCGGTATCAGGCTTGGTCATGGTCTAACCAAGACCATTACCGATGGATGCACGACCAGCTTCACACACGGACACACCCCTGACCCCAAGCAGAGCATCTTCATGGGAGCAGCACAAGGGGTCACCTTGAACCCAGGCACCCCATCCAGAGGCAGGGCAGAGCTTTTCCCGCACAAGGACAGCCCTGGCCACCCATTTTTAAGTCTCCTCACCCCCAAGGATGAGAGGAGCTGGGGTATGAGGTTTATATACCCACAGCCCCGCCAAGCCCAATGCCAGCCCTCGCCTCCCTGGGCTGCACTGAGGTGCCTGCAGCAGCCTAGTGCAGCCGGTGGCCAGGGCCACCACGGCCGGCCCTGCCGAGGCACTTACCCACCGGGTCCTGGGAATGGGCGAGCAGCTCCGAGGCAGAGCCTGGAGGTTTGAGGTTGCCACGGAGATGGTTTCCCTGGAAGGAAGGGAAGAAGGAACTGGGAATGAAACAGCCCGGGGGAAGGGGCAGCTCATCCCCTAAAGGAACGTGAAAACAGGGGATGGGTTTTCATCCCACCCACCCCACAACCACCTTCAACTGACCACCAGCTCTGGGTCCTCACCTGACCCTAACCCCCCCCCCATCACTGACACCTTCCCAGCTAATTAGAAAGGATGCGACCCAAACATTTATGTGCACTAGCCTGTCTTCTCCATTGCCTAATCAGTTCTGGATGAGGCATATGCAAAAAAACCACTGTCAGTTGGGAATAGGTATTACAACACATACTGTATCATTATATAATGAAGTACCGGCACGCAGAGCGAACACGAGTAAGTACTAGCGCCACTGTCATTATGGAGAGAAAAAGGCTTAACTAATTAGAAACATTAATGTATTGGGAATGATCTGGAGGTTTAGGGGGGGTAATGGCTCCCGTTCCCACACTACGAGATGGGCAAACCCTGTAATTAAAGCCCTGATCCTGCAAACAGGCTCACGTGAGTAACGCTTTTCCCATCAGAGTCAGGAGCACTGGTTTGCGTGAGTCAGGATCACCAAAATGGGGTTTACATCCTCGCACGGCATCGCAAGCCGGGGGGGTTGATAACCCGGGGTCCCAGGGGAGCCACGCAGGGGATCACAGCCCTAGGCAAGGTGTGCCCAAGGACTGTTAATCATTACAGCTGCCCAGAGACTCTCCAGCCCAAAAAGGTGGATTTCTTAGAAAAGCAGGACTTGCCTTGGAAAGCTGACAGCTCAGCTGAAAGCTTGGCAAGAGGGTGGCAGGCAAAGGGACGGTGGCTTTGACCAGGACAGACACACGGACTCAGACACCAGGAGAGCTGTAGACATGCTCAAGGGACTCCGCCTGCCAAAGCGACTCTCACCATGGTAAATCCACCCCATTTTGCTGTTTATTTAAGCATGAAAGGAGCAAAGCTGGCACAAGGCTTGCATTGCTGCAGCCCTGGCAGCTCAGACCCCCAGGTCTGTCCCAGGGTAGCAGAGGAGCATCAGTACTTGGCAGTAACCAGCTCCAGTTGGTTCCTGCAGCAACTTTGCAGAGGTTACCCAAATACCAGCAAAAGCCAGAGACAGGAGGAAGCCTGAACAAGCCAAAGAGGGGTATTTTACTTTATTTTAAGCCTAGAGGTAGAGAGAAGCCCTTCACACAGAGGCAATATCAGCCACTTCCATCTGGAGGCTTCCCGAGAGGATTGTCACAAAAAGGGTTTGCCAACAGGCAAGGTGCAGAGGGATCCCCCAGGGATGCTCGGGAAGAAAAACCCATGGGAGCACCAATCTCTTGCAGCATCCCGTGTAAGATGAACTATGGCTTTCTCTCCGAAAGCTATTTGCAGAGTAATTACAAAGATCCTATTTCTCCTGCTCAGGAGATGGAGTTGCAAAGGTAGTGGGAAGCCTGTGCAGCAAACCCACATCACCAGCAAGTAAAACACATGGGAAAGCCATGCTACCAGAACCAGACACCAGCTCCTGTGCCATGCTCCTGCAAGGTCAGATGGGCTCTTGAGGGGCACAAAGCCACCGGATTATTTGCTTTTTAGGCACATGCACAGGACGGGGTGACTCAGTGCTGCTGGCTTTGCTGCCAGGCCATAGCACACCTGCCCCGACACAACCCTGCCTGCATAAATACTCCCAGCCTGGCAAACCCACACAGGGGATGGGTAATTTCCACCAGCATCCATCTCCTCCGGTCTGCCTGCGCCTGGAGCTCTCGCAGCTGGGGCGAACCAATAAACCGCATGCCTGAGAGCCTGCACAGAGCGGCCTCTCCTCCGGAGAGGGATCCTCCCATGGGAAAACACACATCCAGTGGTGTCAAGCCAGGTACGGAGCACAAGCCAGCCTCCTCTCCCAGCAACCCCGGTGTGTTTGCATATTGCCTCTCCTGACTAAGCAGTGCAGGACTGCTGGAATCTTGTCCTTCCAGCTGCTGGGAAGCCTCCGGCACAGTGCTGTGGCTATGCAGCTCAGAGCTGGGAAAGGTATTTTCATTCAGGATTTTCCCCACACTCAAGAATGAGATACTGCCCTCCACTTACCAACAGATGCTTCACGCTTTTTTTGCAAAGCCATTATTGAAAAAACACTACTGTAAAACCCCTCCTGCATTTCAGTTTTATCATTTCTGTGCAGAGCAGGCACAGGTCTGCCTTGCTGGGCAGCAAACATGACCCATGGGTTTAACCACGCTCAGACTATGTACCCCATCTCCACACATGTAACCCCTCAGCTTGCCCTGGCCTCTCTCCCTTTCCTTTGAATCCCAGCAGAAGGAGAGGGAGGAATTGCTTTTAAGCCACTGTTCAGTTGGAGGATGGCTTGAAACAGCCCCAGCACAGAGCCATGCAAGCTGCACTTGCTGCCTTTCCCCATGCCCCATCCTCACACAGCCCTGGGTCACAGGACCAGGAGGTTCCCAACTTCCAGCAGGAACCAATATTTGGAAAGAAAAATAAAGCTTTCAAAGGTACCAAGTCCAACCAGTGGCTTTTAGATAGCTTTGTTTGGTTAAGCAGATGAGAGAAGCAATGATGTGAAACCCAAGGAGGCAAAGTGCTGCCCACACATGCTGCAGTCCCACCATCACTTCAGTTCACTGGGAGGAGATACAAATGCAATATATATATATTTCCAGCAAAACAAGTCAGGTCCAAAAGCTACTAAAAAGCCTTTCACAATTGGCAAAGCTAAGACATAGGTAAGGAAATCATCATTTTTCTATTAATATTAGAGATGAAAAGGCTCTTAATAAAAGTAAACTACCTTAAGGGTGGGAAGGAAAGGAGAAGTCTCTGGCTTGCTTTAACAACTGCAACAAAGCACATCTGAAAGCCACAGCACCCGTGTTGGGAGCCAAGTTACACAGACCAGCTGATCCACAGGACCACAAAACAGGTGCCTGCAGAGGAAAGGAGAAGGTGGCTTGTTGCAGAGGAGGCAGCAGCCCATCTTGGGTGCTGCTGAGCCCCCGACCCAGCACATCACATCTTTGCAACCCACTTCTTGACACTCTCCCATAGCCCCACAAGCTGCTACCAAGGTCCCAAAATATTTGCCAGGGAGCACTGAGAGCATCAGGACACAGCTCAACCAAAAATCAAAGTATTTCAAGGAACACCATGGACATCAGCTGAATGTGCCAGGCTCTCAAAGTTTCCACATGCTTGCAAAACCTCCAGCTCTGGTGCAGTTTTTTTACTGAATGCTGTGCTTAAATGCAAAAATGTGTTTCCAGATCAGAATTTCCCCATAAATGTTCATAAGACATGGGCCAAAAACATATTGTGTGCAAGCTTTGGAATTTCCTACACGAGTTGCTGGCTTCCTGCTGATGGTACTTTTAATATTAACCAGTGCCATTTATAATCCACTTCAGCACTTGTGACTTCACCCAGCACTAAGTCCCCTCACCATAAAAAGCGATTTTATTTCATGGAATCTAACTTTACCTCCATCCCATTTCATTAAGCTACCTCGGCTCTCCCCAGCCATTAATTGCCTGCAGGGGCAGAGCAGGGAGGCATCTCTGGGCTTCAGCTTCCCCAGCCCTACAACACAAGAAGCCTGGCACTGTGGTTTTTGTTTTTCCTCTCCCAGTTTTTCAGCCTTAAAGTCACAACACACAACTAAAGTCCATTAGAAACTCTAACCCTTTCTTGTCGCACAGCCAAGACAGACGGTTGCTTTGTTTTAACACTCGAGAAACCAAGGATTTCTTTTGCATTGCATGAGCAAAGGCATTTCTCAGCAATAAATATGCTCCTTGCACTCCCCCGAGATCCCCAAGCATTCATCCAGCCCAGCTGCTGCAGAAAGACCTCAGCTCTTCCTTCAAGATGCAGCATTTCCCTCTGATTTGGGCTCCTCTCTGCCTCAGTTTCCCCACAGGAGGTGTTGCAGAAGGTCCTGCGAGCAAAGCACCCAAGAAACATAGAAACCAATTCCTACAGCCTGAACAACAGCTGAAAAATATTTGTTGATATCCACCGGCAAGACTGTAGGAAGCAAAGGACTTGGCAGAGCCTCAGCAGCCAGGGGAATTCCCTCAATCTTTGTCATGCAGGAAGCCATTTTTCAGATATTTTTTCCGTAGCAATCAGCAAAGGAAACAAAAAAACCCACATCCTCTCTCCCCATTCATAACCTGCACCTCCAGCCATGCCCTGGCCACACTGTGCCTCTTATCTCACCTCTTCATAGGCTGTCCTCACATTTCCCTCTTTGCATGGCTAACAATTTTATTCCTTGCTTCAACTGAATGACCACAAGGTCATCATCACCTTGCCCCAGTCAATTTGCAGAGCAAGAGCTTTTGAATTAAAAAAAGCACTTATCCCAGAACACAGCATAAATTTGCATCTGCACCGATTTGTGGGGCCAGCTCTCCTTCTTGGAGATTTTTACGGTTCTGGGAAGAGTTCAGTGGATTTAGGGGACATGATAGCTTTATTTGGCTAAGGTGGTCTCCAGTTTTCCTGGGTCTGCCTAGTGCCACATAAGGATCGGGAGTTAAAGACCCAGGTTGTCACTGCAGAAAACAAGGGTTCCCTCAGCTGCCTGCCCAGCAGCAGCGCCAGCCCTCGCATGTGTTTACTGCAATAAGATGAATCTGAACTGCTCAGGGGAGACAGATCGTATCACTAGCTAGATCATACAAGTGCAAGAGTTCAATAGCTGAGCCCGTATTTCTGGGTCTCTGCAGCTTTAATAAGATGCTGAGGCAAAAGACAGAGCAATGTGGTTGCATTCACCCCTTGCAAAGCCCCCGGAGCAGACCCCTAGGAGCCTGCAGACTGAAAGAGCAGAGCTTTGCATTTTGCAAAATGCTGGGTGCAGATCCATGGTGCAGCCTGAGAGATTAACAGAGAAGGATTTTTGGCTTTTCTCTTTTCACCTGCCAAAGCCTAAGGTCTGAACTCTCACCTCTGCCTGCCCCATTTTCTAGCAGGCAGCTGTGTCCAGTCAAGCTGGATTAAACACTGCCACTGTCACCAGCGGTGGAGAAAGTCCTGAGTGACCGAGGGGAAGGGTCAGAGCCCCAAAAAGGGGTTTGGACCTGCAGCATCCACCTCCTCCTTCAGCACCCTCCGAGCAGGAATCTCTATGGGATCACAGAGGGGATGCACACTGCTTTTTGCCCTTTGAAGTTGCTAGCACCTTGCAGGCTCCCACACTCGCATCCCAACAGGAGAAGATGCAGTGCAGCACAAACCAAGCACCGGAGCAGACCCAGGGCTGCTGTGAGCCCCCAAAACCTTCCCTGGCAGCCAAGAGGCCCCCAAGCACCAGCTCCCCTCCCTCTGCCTTAGCTGGGCATTGCAGGAGCACTCAGAAGAGGATGAATATTCAATGTTTGCCAGGCAATACGCACATAGCTGGGTGCAGTCCCCTGAGCCTGGCAGCAGCCTGCAGAGCCACCCCTGCGCAGCAGCACACAGGGGATCACCCCTTCTCCTGCCAGCCAAAAGCCTTCCCAAACCTCAGCTGCAGCAGCACCACAAGCAGGAACATGTTGCAGCTCCTAACACCGCCCTGAGCCCAAGCACTCGCCCTGGCACGCCTGCACAGTGCATGAGGCACAGCAGCACCTTCACCCATGATGTTGCATGGCTCAGGGATGGGGCCCCACGCCTCCACACCCCATCCAAACCACGTAGGCGCTCGCCCCATCCATGAACTCCTCTCCCAGAGCAGCATCTGGCACCTCAGAGCTGGCTGGCATGTTTTGGGAAGGGTTTCTGGGCAGCTGCAGCATGCACAGCAGCTCCAGGAGCAGAGCCTGGGGGAGGTGACCTTGGCAGCAGGCATCACCGGTGGCACGCTCGCAGGCTGGGTGTGCGGCGTTGCACAACCACACCTGCCAGAGCCCACCCCGCCACGGCAGGCACCTTGTGACTGCTCCTGCCGGAGCTGCAGCTCTTTCCGGGGAAGGTCTTCTATTTTGGGAAGAATGTTTTCATTTGGCCTATATTAAGCGCATACATTTCGCAGTCACAAGGCAGGCGCAGAGCTGTGCAGGAGTCTTTCCTTCAGCGCCAGCAACTCTGCAGCTTGGCAGATCCCAGCGGTGCTGGCACACACGCAGCCAAGCCCGTTGCTCACCAGCACGCTGCCTAATGCAATTAGCTCCCGTGTGCACCCCTCCATTCCCATGCTTGCCGAAAGGCTGCTGCAACCCATCGGGGAGCTGCTCAGCTCCTCTTTAAATTTCAGCCTGAAGCTCCAGCATTAAGGACCCCACACCCCGCTCCTGGAGAGAGGGGAAGCCACTAAGCATTGCTGCAAACACTGACACGCAACAGCAACGTGGAGGTAAAGCATAGAGAAACCCTCAGGTGTGGCCTCTGCTCAACCTACCACCCGTGCTCCCCAGGGATGCTGCGTGGGCAGGGTACAGCACAGGGACCGGGTTATGGAGGGGTCAACCCCAGCACTTTCACCTTTTCCCCCCCCCCTTCTCCTGGACACTGCAACCTGGCGAGAAGGTGCGTCTCTGCCCGGTGCCTCGTGGATGCCCTAATTGTGATTACAGCCCTTTAGGGATGACAGCAAAAAAAATAAACACCCATTCCCGGTCCTTGACATCTCACCAGCCAGGCTTGGTGATGCTCCTGGGAAAGCCCTGGGGCAGCAGGTTAATGAGGAGCTGGGGATGAGGAAGCAGCATCCTCTGCTCTGACTCAGCTCGGGCTGAGCCTGGCCCCAGGAGTTGCCCCATCAAGGTGCAACGGGCTGGCAGGACCCAGCTGCTTCACCCACCCACTGCCCACCCTGCTGCTCCCCGCAGCCAGCTGGGCACGGGGACCTACGTGGAATTTAGGCCAGCTGAGCAGGGCTGTCTATAAATAGCACCGTTTCAGATTCAGCCTGCATGTGGCTCTTCAGTCCCCAGTTTATTTTCTCCCTTTCAATGGCTCTCTGCAGCCCGAGATGAAGGGGAGCACAGGCTGGACCCTTCGTTATGTCGCACACACAAAACAGGGAGTTAAATTAGTCCAAATCCCCAATGTCAATGCGCTTATACCAGATTAACCTTCGCATCAATGGACTACCAATTTACACTAAACTGGCTTAACCCTTCCTTAAATGGGCTTAACTGGGTCTGCCACAGGGGGCTCATACAGGTTTAATGAGCTCAGCTATGGTGCTTTCCCAGGCAGCCCTGAGCCCCCATCAGGGCTCCATGCAGATGGTGGCCCCAGGCCCCCCCAAAGCTGGTCTGGGGGCTGGAAGGACGTAAGAGTACTTCCCACAGGTACCCACAGTTGTGGGGAACCCCCGAGCATGGGTACCTTTTCCAGAAGGTTTTTTCCAGCTCCCCCCTTCCCAGGCATTTGTTCCCAGACCCTTAGCACCCTGGCTCTGAAGGGGACCCCAAGGTAACCCCTATTTACTGCTCCCCCCACACTGGCAGGGCTGCCCTTACACCCCAACAAACCAACCAGCTGCAAAAGAAGAGAGAAAACAGCCTGACGCACCCAACACACAGCAGGACAGTCAGCCCCCCAGTTTTCCACCTACCCCTCTGTACTCCACCAGTATCCCCAGTCCCACAGCAGCAGAGCAGCCAGCAGCAGAGGGGAGCCTGTGCCCAGCCAGGTCTGGCAGAGCCCCAGCCCCACGGCCGGCTCCTTGGCAGGGCTGAGCCCTGGAGCTGGCTCAGAGCTGAGCAGGGGGCAGTTTGCAAAGGCAAGGGCTGGCACCCCCCCCAGGGTGAGCCTCACAGCGGGGACACAGCTAACCCTGCTGTTTGCAGAGATCAGGACCATTTGCAGGATGCTCCGAGTTGCACAGAGCAAGCAGCAGCAAACCAGGCATTGCTCTTGGCAGGGAACATCTTACTCACTCTGTGCCCCAGCAAAACAGGAGCTTTTTTAGTACCTGCCACAAAATTAGGCATAAAATCCCCCCGGCTTCCCTTTCTAGCTTAGCTCAGCTTGGGCCAGAGCAAACGGCTCTGCCTCCCGTGAGAACATACTGCATGTGTGAGTAAACCCCAGGTGCCAACCACACACAGCAGCAGAGGTGCCCAGGGCATAACAGCATCTCAATTAGAAGGTGAGGCAAGACCTGCACCAGCCAAAAAAAAAAAAAAAAGAAAACAAAACCACCATGCATGTGCTGAGCAGCATGTTCCTGCCTGTTACCAGCTAAATAAGTACCTGCAGACAGCATTCTCCAGGGGTGCTCCAGTCCCTCCAAGAAGAGCAGCCTGAGCAGAGCTGGCTCAGGCCTGGGGGGGCTCCTCCTGCCTCTTTTTAAGCCCGATAGACACCTGCTGCCCATCAGCCCATTAGCTCCCTCCTTTCCCATTGACTCACCAGCTGGTCCCACTGAGTCACCCCTTCGAACCACCTCTCCTTTCCGTGGCCCGTGGCCATTTCTCTGGTCCCTTGGTTCCCATTGACTCACCGCTGCTCATCCAAAGCTCACCCTCCCCTTTCCATTCCCATCCTCCTCACTTCTGGTCGCCGTGAGTCCCCCCTGCCCTGGTACCTGCCTTCCTCCTCACCGGCACCACGCCGGCAGCATCCCTGATGAGCTGCAAGGAGCATCCCGGCGAGGGACCCGCAGCTTGTTGCTCCCAAAAGCACCCTCCAACCTGTGCAGAAGTGCCATTGCCAAGCCCTGAGGCTGCAGGGAGTGTTTGCTTTTCCGTGGGCAAAGGATTTCCCCCCCATTTCTTACCCTGGCTGGCATCTTCTGCTGTGTTTTATTCCACGAACTGCAGGAGAAATAGCAAGTGATTTGCAGAATTTAGATGCAATCAATGGCTCTGACATATTCCTTCACACTTCCCATCCATCCCTCCATCCAGGTTCATTTTCTCCAGCTGCAATATGGGAAGCATTTAGGAATGAGTCTGAATGACTTTGGAAGTGTAGGGAAATGGGATTTTCAGGAGCGGGGCGGCGCGGGCCTCGGCGCGTGCCGTGCCGCCGGCGCACCCACAGCTGGGCTGAACAGCTCCGAGTGGAAAATTCCTGTCCGTTGAGCATGGATTGTGGTTCAACAGGTTTTAGTCCCAGCCCCTTTATTTGTGTCAGTGCAAAAACTCATCCCTAGGGCATTTGTTTGGATCACATGGGCGAGCATATAAAAATGGGTCCTACCTGTCCAGGCCAGTTAGCACCTTGGGAAAGCGAAGGCGGCTGCTGGACTGGAGGGGAGAGCCGCGGGACGGTGCAGAGCCAGTGCATGCAGGTAACCGTGCTGGCTGCCCAGAGCAAATTTATCCCCCATTTTTTCGCCAGGGCTTTGCCAGGGCCAGCAGCGATGGGGTAGGGTGAGGCTGAGGGCTTTTCCCTGTGTCGGGGAGCTGCGGGGGGATGCAAAGAGGTTTGGAAATGGGTTGGTGGGCTGCACTGGAGCGGAGGTGGTTCATGCCACAGGAGCAGCTTTAAGTGCCGCCGCAGGCTGTTTCCAGCCCTGTGGGCTGATGGAGACCCTCCGGAGCGGGTGATGCTCTCAGCTCCTCGTTCCCTCATTGCCCCTTCGTGCCCCTTCAAGCTGTCGAGAATTGGGCTGTCAGGTCCCAACGGGGCTCCGCGGGGCGTGTTGGTGGCAATCGGGGTTTAACGAGTAGCCCGTGGCCAGCACGGGCAGAGAGGAGGGCGCTCGGGCAGAGCCACGTGCGAGAAGACACCAAGTTGTGGGGGCGAAGGCTCTTCCAGCGTGGGACGGATGCCACCCTGCTGTCCCACGGGAACAGGGAGGACAAAGCCGGTGACTCTCCATGGCTGCTATTTGCTGCTTCAATAAGAGGTGTTGATGTCTCCTGGCAGGTAGTCGGGAAGTCCATGCAGCCACCAAACGCTGCCGTCACCTCCCTGCCTGCCTGCCTGCCTTGCTCGCAGTCTCCTGCTGCCTGCAGCCTGCCTGGCAGGGCGATAGGCAGCCCTGCCGCCGCTTCGTTTGGCCAGGAGCCGTTAGGGTAGGAAGTGGTTTTGGAGGCTGGGGTGCTGTTTCACAAGCAAGGGCACGAGGCACGGCCGCTCTCCCGGGGGCCACCGCTTGCAGCCGGGCTCTGCGGTGGGGGAAGGGGGTGACGCTTCCACTCGCCCACCCGTGAGCCTCTGCCCCGGGGGGTCCTGGCCTGTCCCTAGTGCTGGCCACTGCATGTGGTGTCCTGACACCCCCCATGTCCCCTTTCAAACAGCCGTCGCCACTGAGACAGACCCAGGCAGCTCCTCCGCTCCCTCCCTCACCCCCCCGGGTCCTGCTGGGGGCTCTGGGACCCCAGAAGTTTTTTCCCTACCCAAGCTTTGCTTCTCCCCCTTCCTCTGCTCTCCATCCCTACTGGAGACAGTTGCTTAGAAACAGACTCCTAGTTCTTTGCTTTTTTAATTATTTTTTTTTTAATGTGGAGATATGCGGGCCCCCACCGAGCCCCCCCAGACCCCGCACCGTGCTCCGTGCCGGGTGCTGGCTGCACCCAGACCCAGGGACAAGACCCAGCAGGTCCCACTTTCCCCCTTCTCGCTGTGCATCGGTCCCCAAGCTGCGGCAAGACAGGCAGACACCCACCCCGCACCCATAGCAGCTCCCTGGGTGCGATGTGAGAATTAATTCCTTGGGGTTGTTTGCTCGGGGGGTTATTTTCTTCTTCTGATGAAGAGCCCAGGATGGTTGTCAATGCTATCAGCCTATTTTTGCCCTGATCTCCCTAGCAAGACAACCAGGAGAAAAGGGAAACAGAGAAGCCACAGGATGCACTGTTATAAGAGGAACTTTCCCCAAATAGAAGCTTTTCACAGTTTTTTCACGAGGCGTCAGCAGCTCTTAATACTGTATGAAGCTGTGAATACTGCATGAAGCAGCCGGCCGGCGGGGAGCCTGTGAATGTTTCAGGCTGCAGCTGCAACGCTCCTGTGAGCACGGGGCCGGCCATGCATGCCCAAAACCTGGCTGGGGTGGTGGGGGGAAGCAGCTGGAGGAGCAGCCTTAGCTGCAATTTCCTAGAGGCAGCACTTTCTGCATCAATCAGGGCGGTAAATCCAATGTATCCCAGCTGGAGGGTGCAGAAATCCTGCGCGCATGGACCGAGACCTTGAATTTTGCCCTGACCTGGTTTCTAGCTGCAAAAGATCTGTCTGGAGAGCCCCAGATGTTCATTAGCTCTGCGCTGGGGTAAAGGGAGGGATGCTTTGCTTGTATAATACGTTGCATTTTACATGGCTCCTTCTGGGTTTAAATATTTATAAACTGAGTGATGAATCCCTGAAATTCTGCAGTGGTATCAATGGCAGGATGAGTTATCACCCGTGGCGTATCAGGTGGCTGTATTTCGGGGCTGGGAGAAGGGATCCAGGCGTGTATCTGGGTCACAATATGCGTATGCAGTGACTTTCCAGAGCACCCCAATCTCCTGGCTCGGAGATAGACCCTGTTGCTCCGGCAGGACAGACGAGGAAAGGTGCAGAAATGCTCCTGTTGCTTGTTTTACACCTTCCCCTCCGTTATCAACTGTTTTCTGGACTCTCCTTCCCAGTCTGCTCCTTGCCAGTGCGGTGGCACATCCCATCGTGCCGTCTCCAGCGGCACGGGGTCCCTTTGCCCCCCGCTGTTCCCCCATCGCGGTTGGGTTGGGTTTTGCCATTTTTGCAAAGTGCTGGTCGGAGACCTCTCCTACCTGCTGGGTCCAAATGGATATTAAGCCCATAAAAACCATTTGGCTGAGCTGCCTTCTCCCTCCCTGGCTGCCCGGTGAAGGAAAGCTGAGCTCTCCCAGTCCTGCTGATGGGGCCGGCGAGCCCACATGGATGCCTGGGGCAGCTGCCCTGAGCAAGGAGACCACTTGTAGCATCATGCAGGAGGAAAAGCTGCAGGATTTGGGGTTTTCAGAGCAGCAAAATGGAGGAGTGACCCTAATTGCTTTTCCTGGGTGGATGTAGAGAAGGACCCAGCACCACGGTGGGTCTCTGAAACCCACTCCTGCTCCCCGGCAGGAGCCAGGCGTCTGCTGGCTTTGCCAGGAGCGAAGCCCAGGCTGGACTCTGCTCCAGCCTGACGACTGCAGGCACCATTGATCCAGTGACAGGAGAAGGAGAGGAGAGCCCTGCTGCCCTGCCTTGCTCCGGAGCTCGCAGGAGGGGAACGTTGCCCAAAGCAAACATGCCGGTGGGCTTGGTGGTCTGCTGGTCACCCCGGGGAGCCAGGCACTGCTTGGGGCACACATGAAGAAGGCTCTTAGCCCAAAGGCAAGGTACTTGGAGCGGGGGAGTGGTACTGGGGGAGTCCTTGACCACCCTGGCCAGCCCCTGGGGCCGAGGGGAGGCTGTCACTGTGAAACCCAGCAGAGTGAAGGGGCTGGGTCTGTGCGTGCCTGTTGCGTGTATCTATGTATCTCCCCCTCGGCTGCTTTGTCCGGTGAAGGCAGTGGCGTGGGGAGAGCAGACCTGGCAGCGAGATGTAGGGACGGCGGGCAGAGCCGCTCGGTAGATGAGGGACAGCCCTCTCCCCACGCAAGGACACTTCTTGGCCAGCCCAGGTGGCCGTGCAGGACTTGCTTTCCCAAAGGCTTTCTGTCCCCAGGGTAGTGGGGTGACACCGTGCAGGAAAGGGGGGGGAGGCCATGTTTTGGGTGTTTTCACAGTGCCGTTCTGCCCTCTCCTTTCAGAGTGTGCCAGGAGAAAGAGATGGAAAGCCAAGGGAAAGGCAGCCCCGCGGGGAAGATGACTGCAATGGCTCACAGCCTGTAAGTACCTGCGTGCCACGGCGCCGACTCCTCCAGCCCAGTTCAGGCTCTTTTCCTCCGGCCACTTTCTCCAGGGGACTTTGCTCTTTGCTCCCCTCTGACGCACGCCACTGCAACGTCTCCGTTCCCCCATGGATAAGGCGGAAAACTCACGGCAGGGTTTAGGGCAGAGCAAGGCAAAAGCAGATCCCCGGCAGTGGGGGCTGTGGGAGCGCGTGGTCCGGGGCTGCCGGAGGGTATCGGGGTGTCTCCCCGCTGCAAATCTGCTTTTGCTGGTGTGCTGCCGGCGAGGGATGCATTGCCTTGGTCTGTCGCAGCCCTTCAGGCTTCTGCAAGGTGAATAAGGCTGAGCTCAGCTTTTATATTTGGGGATCAGAGCGGGGAGCACTGGCGCAGGCAGAGCTGGGAAGGCTATGGCGGTTGCAGAGCGTTTGCTGGCTGCTGCAAGGAGCAAAAGGAGAATGGGTTTGCATCCCTGCAGCCGTCCCCCCCTGCAAGATGGGGGAGCAGCAGTGCAACCTGGCGTGCCAGCCCCCAGCAAGGCTCGGCAGGGGCGCGGGGAGCACCTGGGAGGGATGGAAACACCCCTGCCGTTAAACCCTAGTGAGTCATAACGTTTACAGGGGAGGGCATGGCTGGAGCAATGCCCGCTCGTGTCTCTGATATCCGGAGAGCTTCTTCATTCCTTGTTGGGGAGGGGGAGATGGAGGGAGGAGGGTGCTACAGGGTGAAAACGGGTGCTTGTTCCCAGTGGTGCGAGCTCCCCAGTGCTCAGCCATCGGGTTTGGAGCCCTGCATAGCCCCGTGCCATGCAACGGGCAGCCATGCCATGCCATGGGCAGCCGTGCCATGCCGTGGGCAGCCGTGCCATGCTGTGGGCAGCCGTGCCATGCCACGGGCAGCCGTGCCATGCCACGGCGTGGGCTTTCTAGGGAGCGGTGGGATGCAGCGAGTCGGTTGAGACTTGTGTTTCTCCTCCCACGGAGCAGAGGGGCTGCGAGTAGCGGCCACGTGCTCCGTAGATGCTCCCGAGCCCCTTCCCCGGCCCGGTGCCCTCCCCAGTGCCTCCCGCCGCCGGCTCTCTCCTCCCGGCAAAGCCTTCTGCCGGGAAAAGGGCCCGTGCGAGCGCTGCAGCCCGGGTGTTTCGACTGCAAGTGACAATTGTGCTTTTGTTTTGCCTGGCAGGGAGGGGGGCAGGCGGGAATTCGGCTGCCCAGAAAGCTGCCAGGAACTCTTTATGCCACATTTAAGCACCTGCTACAAGAGAGCAAATAAGCCAAATCATGCGGCTGGCAAACAAGCTTTACGTGTTCCTTCCCCGTGACCCACTCCAAGAAGAAGAAAGCTCAAAGCTGCAGCTCGGCTGCTCGCAGCTCCCGTTGCAGGGAAATAAATAGCTTCGCCGTGAAGCCGATAGCTTCGCCGCCGGCTCGCAGCGCCGGTGTGGGCACGGAGGCAGCGCCGGGAGCTGCCTATGCCCGGCTCAAAAGCCAAAGGGCTCCCCCCTCCCCAAATAAGCGACTCCGTCTCCTTCTGCTATGGAGAGAGAGATCCCCGTCCTGCGAGTTAGGTGAGGCGGGGGGCGATGCCGGGGGGCCAGGATGGGGGGGCCGTGCCGGGCGGCTGCCGGGGCTGCGATGCAAAGGTGCGAGGTGAGGCGAGCGCTGAGGTTTTGACGCCGGCTGACGCAGCGTTGCATCAGTGCCGGCCGCGCCGTAGGCTGCCGGCCGGCCTGATCCGAGTGGAAAGGGAGCGGGAGGCCGAGCTTAGCGTGGCGGAGGCGATGGCGGGGGGGGGAGAAGGCAGCCGAAAGCCTTGGGAAAGGATGGCGAGGCATCACGTGATGCGGATATACGGGGTCAGAGCAGCGGGGCCAGCGTGCCGGACGCCTTCGCGGCAGCCAGGCTGCAAAGATGACTTTGAGTTTTTTTATGCCCTGGGGTGGCAGGGCAGCCCCGGGGGCCTGGGGGGTGAGGAGGGGGCTGCGAGGAGCGCTGCGGGCCCGGGTTCAAAGGCAGTAGTGCAGCGTGTGGCCTGTGCTCGGAGAGCACGGATGGATGGGTCATTCCATCGGGATAACCGGCCCTGCAAGGGACTGGGGCTGCTCCTGGGGGGCCTGGGGCTTGGGAGCTGTCACACGGGGGGTCCCCTCCGGCACAGCCCCCTCCTCAGCCGGGCTGAGGTGCCTGGCAGCACCGCCAGCACCGCGTGCGGCCCGGCGGGGACCCCAGGGGCTGGCAGCCCTGCGCGGCCCCCGTGGGAAAGGTGCTCAGAGGAGGGGTGCACCCCTTCCCGGGGGGCAGGAGGGAGGCGCTGGGCCGGGGGGCAGTGCGGGGGGGGCTGGGTGCAGAGGGAGGATGGAGGCAAGGCGCAGGGGGAGGATGAGGGTGGGATGCAGCAGAGGAAGGAGGGCAGGGTGGGGGTCCCCCGCAGGGGAGGGCTGGGGGCAGGATGGGGGTCCCCCATGCGGGGCAGGACTGGGGGAGCACGATGGAGACCCCTGCGGGGAAGGGCTGGGGGCGGGATGGGGGTCCCACGCCCGGCAGCATGGGGTCCCCCGCCAAGGCGCCCCGGCCCCGCTGCCCGCAGCCCCCCCCCCCTTAGGTCTCCCCCCCGGTCTCTCTCAGCCAATGGGCGGCGGCGGGGGGGCGGGGGCGGGGCCTCGGCGGGGCCGCTTGTTTTTTGTGAATGAAAGGCGGGGCGGGCCCGACTGCAGCGCGCCGCTCCGCGCAGGGCTCCGCGCAGGGCTCCGCGCAGGGCTCCGCGCAGCGCCGGGCAGCGCGCAGGGCTCCGCGCAGCGCAGCGCAACGGGCCGCGGATGCGGAAAGCGGGGGAACCGAGGTGTCGGCATGGGCCCCCGCGCCCCAGGCCCTGAGCCGCGCAGCGCGGCGCCCAGGCGCGCAGAGCCCAGCCTCGCAACTTGCGCCGTGGCCATGTCCGGAGGGGCGAGCCCGGCCCCGGCCCCTGGGAGCCGCCGCTTCGTCTGTGTTGGTGTAAGTACCGGGGGGAGCCCCCGCCGCCACCCCCGCCGCGTCCCGCTCCGCCTCCGCGCATCCCGCCCGGCCCGGCCCGGCTGCCGGCGCCGGGAACAGCCAGGGCCCGGCCCCTTCGCGATGCACCCGCCGCCGCCTTGCAGTGCCCCGCACCCCCGGCCTGGGTGCTCCGGACACCCCCGAGCCCTCTTGCGATGCCCCGTACCCGGCCCCGGTGCAGACCGCACCCCCGAGCCCCCTTGCAAAGCCCCGCACCCCCGGCCTAGGTCCTCCCCAGCCTCCTTGCGATGTCCCGCACCCCCGATCTGGGTGCTCCGAGCACCCTCGGCCCCTTTGCAAAGCCCCTCACCGGCTCCCGCTGCTCCTCAGCCCCATTGCAATGCGCTGCACCCTCGATTCGGGTGCTCCGAGCACCCCCGCCCCCATTGCAATACGCTGCACCCAGTCCCGGTGCTCCTCGGCCCCCTTGCAATGCCTCGCACCCCCAATTAGGGTGCTCTGAGCACCCCCGACCCCATTGTAATGCCCCTTACCCACTCCCGGTGCTCATCAGCCCCCTTGCAATGCCGTGCACCCTCAATCTGGGTGCTCCGAGCACCCCCGACCCCATTGCAATGTCCTGCACCCAGTCCTGGTGCTCCCCGGCCCCCTTGCAATGCCCTGCACCCCCAGTCTGGGTGCTCCGAGCACCCCCGACCCCATTGCAATGCCCCACACCTGCTCCCGGTGCTCCTGGCCCACCGCGTCCTCCGGTCCCGGTGCTGTGGCCGGGCCCAGCCGTGCTGCAGCCCTGCTCGGGGCCCCGCTCCCCCGCCGCGGCCTGCACAGCCCCGGCTGCCTCCCCGGGGCCCCCGGGCCCCATCTCGCCCCCAGCCCACGGCTGCCCGGGAGAGTGACGAGAGGTGCTGCGTTATTTTTGTGTATTGATGCCGTTTCGGGGCGGTTTCCCCCCGGTTTGGGGGCTCCCCTCTCCTGGTGAGGTGCAGGATGAAGGATTTTTAGCCTGGGAGTTGCTAGGCGACGGCTCCCGGGGTGATGGTGCAGTTGCCTTGGCAACCGCAGGCTGGGCAGCCTGGAAGGAGCAATTTTGGGGTTCTCCTTGGGAGGGGGGTGAATTGGGTGCCTGTGGTTTGGGTGGGGGGGCTGCAGTGGGCAAGGAGAGCGGGGCTGGGGGGGGCTGCTGACCGGAGCAGCCCTGCTCCCCAGGGAAGGGCTTTTGCTGGGGGGGGAACTCCGATGTCTCGGCATCTTGGGTTATTTCTTGCTCTCCTGTGGGTTTTGGAGCTGTCCCCAGGAGAGATGCGCTGGTGGGGAAGGTGGGGAGAGGGCCTGCGGAGGTGAAGGAATGGTGCTGCTGAAATTGTCCCTGCCAAGGGGCTCAGCCCCCTCCCGGGGCAGTGTCTCGTGGGTGGGGGGCTGCGAGCCACCCCCACGGGCCCGCCGGAGTTCCCCAATGAGCTTCTGCTTTATTCGGAGCCTGCATTTTGTGCCTGCTGCTGTCCCCCCTCTTCCTTTCCTCATCACAGGCACTGCTCCCGTTAGCATTTATCCCTTAATTCCCTCGGGGCACGGACTTTCCGAGCAGGCTCCCAAGTCCCCTGGGCTGAGCTCCCCACACGGGGCAAGCATCCAAACTGCCAGCCGCAGTTGTCATCTCCATGTGCCTTCCCCCCCACCGGCTGAATGAGCTCAGCTGATTTGGGAGCACGGCTGGCCCTAAAAATAACCGCAGCGAAGCTCCCCGAGCACTACTGACCCCCCCGGAGATCTCCTGGCCCAAAGCTGATCCCCGGGAGGAGCAGGGGACCGGGGATGGCGCTGAGGTGGGATGCGCGAGATGGAAATGAATTTCCAGGGGCTAACGAGGAAGGAGGCAACCTGCCCTGACTCCTTTTCGCCGTGCGGAGCCCAAGGAGGTTGCTATTCCTGGTTTGCAATGCCCTCAGCAGACAGCATTCCCCGCATCCCGAAGGATGGAGGGGCCATGGCACGCGGTGACAAAACTACTCAGAGAAGTTTTGCCTTGGGACCAGCCGATGTTTTCAGTGCTGGCACCTAAAGCGACCTGGATTTGTGCCACCTGCTTTTGCCTACGCTTGCCCGCAAGGCTTGTGGCTCAATCCTGCACGGTGCTGAGCCCTCTCACCTGCCACCTCCTCCAGGCTGGCGTAGCCAGGTGTGCTGAGATCGCTTGTGCACGGGAGGGAGGTGCTAACATTGGAAAGTCCTTGCCAGGCTGCTAGTTTAGGGAGCTGCGTCCGTGGTCCCCGCGTGCAGGGCTCGGTTGCCATCGTTACCGGGTATTTTAGCTCACCGAGCCTTTGCGCTGGTGGTTTATTATAGCAGCTCGGGAGGCCGGTGCCAGGAGGGGGTGACAAGGGGGGAAGAGATCTGCGGCTTTGGGAAGTTCAGAGCAATTGGGATATGGGGGTTTTTTTATCCTTTTCCCCTTCCCTCAATCTCCTCCTTGCTCTTCCCCCTGGAAATCATGTAAATCCCTGGCTTAGTGCTGTGATGAGTTAATTCTGGCTGATTTAGACTCTGGGGCTCTGAAGAGGCAGAGGGTGGTTACACCTGGGCACTCCTGCTTGCAGGATACGGGCGCTTCACCTCGGCTTCATGGCACCCATAGCACCAACCTCCGTCTCGGGAGGGTTCAGGTCGTCCCTGGTCCTGGGAGGCCGGTGATGCTGGGAGCCTTCCCAAACCCAACGGCTGCTGAGCCTCCTGGAAACATAATGAGTTTCTTCTCATTTGCTGCTGGGAGCAAAGATTCCCTCTGGGAAGGGGGTGGGAAAAGGGGGGCTGATCGGTGTCGAGGGATGGACCTGGTGGTCCCCGGAGACAGGCAGCCGGAGAGGCTGGCAGTGCCCGGGTGTGCGCTCGGTCGGGTGGATCTGGAAGCTTCGCTTGCAAACACTGGAGAGGGAGAAAGGGGAAAGGAGGAGGGGAGAAAAAAAAAAAAAAAAAAAAAAAGCCTCATCTCACATGAACAAGCATGAGCCAGGGCCGGAGAGAAGGGGAGGGAGGAGGGTCGAATCTAACGCAGGGCATGTGTCTGACGCGCGGCAGAGCAACGCACGCTGCCACGAGAACATTAAATTTTAAAGGGGACTGGCGGGGAGCGCGAGCCGGGGAGGGGTAGGCAGCTGCCTTCGCTCGCTGCCTTCACTGGGGCTCCCGGCTGCCGGTCACTGCAGAGCTTCCCCCGTGCTGCGAGGGGCTGGCAGCTCCGAGCGTGAGTATCGGCATCCTCTTGTTGCTTTGCCCCCCTCCGCATCCCGTCCCGTCCGGACACAGCCCCCCCCCGGCTCATCCCGGCTGCGTTTGCTGACCCCCCTTCCCCCTGCAGGTCCCAATTAATGGATTCTGACATGGATTATGAGAGGCCAAACGTAGAAACTATCAAGTGCGTCGTGGTCGGGGACAACGCGGTGGGCAAGACTCGGCTCATCTGTGCCCGCGCCTGCAACGCCACGCTGACCCAGTACCAGCTCCTCGCCACCCACGTGCCCACGGTGTGGGCCATCGACCAGTACCGCGTCTGCCAGGAGGTGAGGGCTGCCGGGGAGCGGGGCAGGGATGCTGGGGCGGCTCGGCTCGCGGATGCCCTGTGGGGATCCCGAGGAGACGGAATTGCATCCTCCCCGTGGGGGAACTGCGAATTGCTCCTCCATGCCCTGCATGCGGTGGGGACAGCCCCGCTCTTGCAGGGCTCAAGGACTCAGGAGCTGGATGTTTCTGTTCCCGCAGGTGCTGGAGCGCTCCCGGGATGTGGTAGATGATGTTAGCGTGTCCTTGCGGCTCTGGGACACCTTTGGTGACCACCACAAAGACAGGCGCTTTGCCTATGGCAGGTAGGGGAGAGGCAGAGCCTCATGCTGCCCTGGGCAGGGAGGGCGGGCAATGCCGAAGCACGGCAGGGTTGGCTCCATCATCAAGCTGGACCTTGACCCTCCTCTCCTCGCAGGTCCGATGTTGTGGTTTTGTGCTTCTCCATTGCTAACCCCAACTCCCTGCACCATGTGAAGACCATGTGGTACCCAGAGATCAAGCACTTCTGTCCCCGCGCGCCCGTCATCCTGGTGGGCTGCCAGCTCGACCTGCGCTACGCCGACCTGGAGGCCGTCAATCGGGCACGGCGCCCCTTGGCCAGGTGGGACTTTTGTGCCCCAATGCCGACGCCTGTCCCATGCTTTCTCCTTACCATGCATCTGAAGAGGTCTCTTCATTATCTCCCCTCTTTTTCAGGCCAATCAAACCTAACGAGATCCTTCCCCCGGAGAAGGGGAGGGAGGTAGCCAAGGAGCTGGGGATCCCCTATTATGAGACGAGCGTGGTGGCCCAGTTTGGCATCAAGGATGTCTTTGACAATGCCATCCGTGCCGCCCTCATCTCCCGCCGTCACTTGCAGTTCTGGAAGTCCCACCTCCGCAACGTGCAACGACCCCTGCTCCAAGCCCCCTTCCTGCCCCCCAAGCCCCCTCCGCCCATCATCATCGTCCCGGACCCCCCTTCCAACAACGAGGAGCGCCCAGCCCACCTCTTGGAGGACCCCCTGTGCGCGGATGTCATCCTGGTGCTGCAAGAGAAGATCAAAATCTACGCACACAAGATCTACCTCTCCACCTCCTCCTCCAAATTTTACGACCTGTTCCTCATGGACCTGAGCGAGGAGGACCAGCAGAGCGCCGCGGGGCATGGCTTCGGGGTGGCCGTCACCGCGGCCGCCGAGCGGATGCTGCACCAAGAGGAGAGGCACCACGGGCGGGATTTCCTCCTCCGAGCCGCTAGCTTTGATATCTGCGAAAGCACCGAGGAGGCCGGATCCGGCCAGCGAAAACCGTGCCTTAGAGCCTCCACCAGTGATGGGATCCTGCGGGGCAACCGCTACGAGAACGGGGAGCGTGGGCTGCGGCGGGGAAGGGACCTCTCCTCTTGGAGCCGGGCTTTCACCAGCATCCAGGAGGAGATGGCGGAAGATCCACTGACCTACAAGTCCAAGCTCATGGTGGTGGTGAAGATGGATGCTTCCATCCAGCCGGGTCCTTTCCGGGCCGTGCTGAAGTACCTGTACACAGGGGAGCTGGATGAGAATGAGCGGGACCTCATGCACATTGCTCACATCGCTGAGCTGCTGGAGGTGTTCGACCTCCGGATGATGGTGGCCAACATCCTCAACAACGAGGCGTTCATGAACCAGGAGATCACCAAAGCCTTCCACGTCCGGAGGACCAACCGGGTGAAGGAATGCCTGGCCAAGGGGACTTTCTCGGGTACGACTCCAGGCCGAGGGGGAGGACCGTCCACAGCACCCCTCTCCCTTGGTGGGGGTCTGCCAGATGGATGCGGGGCTCGGAGCTCCTGGCTTTGCCCCACGCGTGAGCGGGGCGGCCATGCCGCGAGCTAGCAGGCACTCGCTCGCCTTCCCTGGGGTTTTTGGTCACACTTTGCGTTTCTGGGATTTTTATAGCTTTTCCCCCCCCCCCCCAGAAAGCGTGAGCGTAATGGCCCTTCCCCAGGGTTTCCTGCTCCCCAGCCCGCCCGACAGCTCTGTTTATTTACAGGAGAGCAGCAAAGGCAACTTCCTTTCCTCCCGGGCCCAGGTTTTCACAGGGTCATCTGATTTAGGAGGAGCAATGTGCTCTTGGTAGGACTTCCCCGGCTTTCTGCCGAGCATCACGTGCCACCGGCTGGTGCCGTCCGGGGAGGGGTGGGAACATCCCAGCCTCCCTCCGGCTGAATTTGTTTCATGAGGATGGACCTTGATGTGGTCAAGCTGTCACTGTCGGGGGACAGATGGGTGCTGGCCCTTGGCACACCTCAGGGAG
This sequence comes from Platalea leucorodia, assembly GCF_965183815.1. Lineage (NCBI taxonomy): Eukaryota > Metazoa > Chordata > Aves > Pelecaniformes > Threskiornithidae > Platalea > Platalea leucorodia. The sequence continues at coordinate 3,505,274 of NC_138859.1, forward strand.
AAGCTCTGGTCCGGGGTGGAGAGCAGAGTAGGGGGGGCAGGAGATCCCCCTTGTCCTTCCCAGCTCTCTGAAGGACTCAAGCTTGGGCGAGATGTTTGCTTCCTGGGTTTTCCTCTTTGGTTTCAAACATGTTGTGGTATGCCTTGGGAAAATCCCTCGGAAGAGCCGGAGCCCCGCCGCGGCTCTTCCCTGAGTTCCTCTGAGCCCGCAGAGGATCCTGGGGGGAAAAAAGAAAAAGAAAAGAGATCTTTAGGACAAATTATAGGATATGCCAGGCTCTATCCCCTTCCCTCCGCTGTCCCCGGTGCAAGACCTTTTGTGGCAGGAGGTGGCTGAGCCCTGTGTGACGGGGACGTCCCCAGTAGCATCCCTCTGCTTGTCCCCAGATGTCACCTTCGTGCTGGATGACGGTGCTATCAGTGCCCACAAGCCCCTGCTTATCTCCAGCTGCGACTGGATGGCCGCGATGTTCGGCGGCCCCTTCGTGGAAAGCTCCACCAACGAGGTGAGGAGGGGCCCTGGAATTTGTCCCGGGAGGGTGGGACGGCTGGGGACGGCCGTGGGGTGACAGCCGGTGGGTGTCTCGCAGGTGGCACTTCCCTACACCAGCAAGAGCTGCATGCGGGCGGTGCTGGAGTACCTCTACACCGGGCAGTTCAGCTCCAGCCCCGACCTCGACGACATGAAGCTCATCATCCTCGCCAACCGCCTCTGCCTGCCGCATCTGGTGGCTCTCACCGGTGAGTTAGGGTGGCTGCAGCGGGACAGTGTCCCCCCGCTGTCCCCAAGCTTGGTGGCAGCCCAGTGCTCCCGCTGTCACCCAGTCCCAGCCACCCTGTAACCCCACGTGTCCCCCACAGAGCAGTACACCGTCACCGGCCTGATGGAGGCGGCGCAGATGATGGTGGACATCGATGGGGACGTGCTCGTGTTCCTGGAGCTGGCTCAGGTAGGACGCGGTGGGACAGGACCCCGCGACAGCAGGGGATGGGGCCAGGGGCTGGGTCGTGCCGCACAGAGGGGTCTGGCAGCTCCGGGGGGTGATGCTGTCCTGGCAGAGAGGACAACTGGGTCTGGTCTTGGATGTCCATGGAGGAATAGGGAGAATTCCTCCTGCTTCCCCGGTGATCCGTGCCATGGTGGCTCTGACACAGGCTCCATCTCTTCCAGTTCCACTGCGCCTACCAGCTTGCCGACTGGTGCCTCCATCACATCTGCACCAACTACAACAACGTCTGCCGCAAGTTCCCCCGGGACATGAAGGCCATGTCGGGAGGTGAGCAGGGGCCGGGGCGGGATGACGGGGGTCCTGGTGGTCCCAGTGCTGTCCTCACCCCCCCTCTCCCTGCAGAGAACCAGGAGTACTTTGAGAAGCACCGCTGGCCGCCGGTGTGGTACCTGAAGGAGGAGGATCACTACCAGCGGGCGAAGAAGGAGAGGGAGAAGGAAGACTACCTCCACCTCAAACGGCAGCCCAAGAGGCGATGGCTCTTCTGGAACGCCTCCTCCTCCCCTTCCTCCCCTCCTTCATCGTCGGCAGCCACAGCCTCCTCTTCCTCCTCCTCCTCCTCCTCGGCTGTGGTTTGAAAGCCCGTCCTTGCCCTGGCTCCAGCATCCCTGGGAGGAGACGGGGAGGAGGAGGAGGAGGAAGGGTGGGATGAGCTGCCCCAGCGCCAGGCGTGGAGCGGACACCACCGGCCGAAGACCCAGAGGAGATGGTGGTAGCAGGGGTCCGTCCCTGCGGAAAGGCTCGGGGCCGGGCGCCAGCCCCCGGCGCTCCTGGAGCCCTGCTCTCCCCGCGCCACAGCTGCCAGCGCGCTGCAGGGACCGAGCAGCAGGAGAAACTCATGTTTACAGGAGCACGAGGGCTGTGTCATGCTTTTATTTTGAGGTTTGTTTGGTTTTTTTTTTTTTTGAACATCAGCAGCATGAGGAAGAAGAAGCAGCAGCCCATCCCACTTCCACTTCAATTTGTAACCAGAAGCTGCGGGATATGGTTTGTTGGTCTGATGGCATCTCGCCCCCGTGGGCAGCCGGAGCCGCCGTGGGGGTCCTGCCACCCCCTTTGACTTGCAGCAGGGTCAGGCACGGTGCAGGGGACCCCGGTCCCCAAATGCCTCCAGGCACTGCAGCGTTCCTCCTTCTACTCACAAGCGGGGTCTGTCCTATTTCGGGGAACAGGAGGGGACAGGAGTCCTCCCTGCCTCTTAACTTTTCATTTTTGGTTCAAAAGAAAACTTAAAGCAAAAAAAAAAAACCAGTCCCAAACTCCCGCCCCGCAACCTGCCACACCAGAAACCAACCCCAGGCCCTTGGCTTGGGATTTTAGCCTGGAAGGCTCCATTGTAATAAATGGTATTTTAAAAGCCCAGCGTGGTCCCTGTGTGTTTGGGAGGAAGCGGCTGGACACGGGGCATCCTTGTGCCCTGCTTGGGGTGACACCAGCACCCCCCTACCAGCGCTCCCGGGACGGCCAGGGACAACGGAGAAGTGTTGCGGGATCCAGCCATCAAACAAACCCTGTACGCTGAGAGGCGGCTTTACCATCGGACTAACTTCACGTGTCCCACCCGTGTCCTTGTAGGTGCACAACCACAACGGGGACGTGGCAGGAGAAGGCAGCACAGTGCCAGGGCAGAGCTGCCTGCCCCAGGGGGGTTTGCAGGACTGTCAGGCAGGGAGGGATGCAAAACTCTGCTCACCCTCCCCAGCCGGGAAGGGGAAAGCTCCTTTGAGCCCATTCCCGGCAAAGAGGCTGCTGCGAGCACGCAGGGATGCTCCTGGCAGGCAGGGATGCTCCCACTGGTGTCCCCTCCCGCTCCGCATTGCTCCTCTTCCCGGCTGGCCTCGATGGAGCACCTTGGAGTCACTCATTTCACATGCTCATCCTCAGCTATGGATGCAGGAGCAAGATTGCGGTTCCAGCAAGCTTACACTCGGTGTTTTCACACTTTGCAGCACCAGCGAGCAGGTAGGACAAGAAGTTTTTTTCCCTTTCAAATCCAGGCGCTCACCGCTGCTTCTGAGTCCTGTTTGCCTTCCCCAGGCCAGGACCTGAGCCCCCGTGTCCCGGCACTAAATCCTGCATGCGCCTGGCTCTGCAGGAGCTCCCTGCCCAGGTTTGCATGCTTGGGAGGCACGCTGGGGCCGCCTGGGACGGGACCTCTGGCATGAAGCCTCCTGGCAGGTCACCGAAAGCTCCTGCTTTTAGCACTTGCGCCAGACCTGCGTTATCAATAAACCCAATTGCAGCGCGAAGGCTGGCAGGCAGCTCAAGGGTGGCTTTCTGGAGCAAGCAGAGCCCTTCTCTCACCAAGCACCGCATGGATTTGCAACGCAGCTATTGCAACACACGGAGCCCTGGCTGGGTGTAGCCAGAGCGGGGAGCGCCGCAGCCCCCCCGTCACGGGGGTCAGCAGCATCGCTTGGCCCCGGTGTCCCAGCCCCTGCACGCTCGAGGGACTGAGATTTCAGCTTCCTACTTTTGCAGGCGACTAAAGAGACGGGACTCATGGCATAGATGTAAAGGCAGAGCCCAGGTTTGCTGCTGAGGACTTTTCCTGGCAGGAGCATCACTGGTGGGGACCATTCCCAGCAGGATGCTGGTGTGGCAGAGCACTAACGCCACGGGCTGGCTCCTCAGTGCCACACAGAACAACTGCTGAGCATCTGGTCCAGCTCCTTTGGTGCTCACTGAGACCTAGAACGGACCATTGCCAGCATTACGGCAGAGGAAGGGGAAAAAAAAGAGATAAGAAACCAGGAGGATTTTTTAAAAGTTTATTCTTTCTTCACAAAGAAACATGTAAAAACTGGAAATAGCAAACTGGCTGGGCCAGAGGTCTGTATAAAAAAAAAAACACACAATCATGCATAGTAAAAAAACCACTATTTTTATATTAGCTTTTAAGTTAACATATGTACACGTTTACAATTACTAAATAAATACATAAATACAGACTTTCTGCTTGTGTTTCATAGATAGGACTTTTTTGGCGAGGAGGGGGGAGAAGGGGCAGCAGCAGTAGGGACGGGTGCTTCGCACTACAGGGCAGCCCTGGCCGCGGAGAGGGGCTGGCGATGCCCCTCGCCCTCTCCCACCGTGCTGGGGAAGGTCCCGGTGGGCTGGGCTGGACCAGGGTGGCAGCACATGTAGCCAGCTCAAGTAATGCAGTAGTTTGTCCAGCCAAGTTGTCCCTGAGCTATGTGTGAGAGCCAGAGCAAGGGGCAAAGTGTTTGAGGAGCAACCCATCCAGCTGGAAGATGGATGGCAGGTACCCAGTCATGCTTGGACCTCAGTGCCTTTACCTTTCCATGCTGGCTGGAGGCAGACAGGGACAGCAAAGCCACCCCACGGCCAAGGGAATGAGAATTAACCAACTTGGCCAAGGTCATGGAGAAGGAGGTTTCTGGCACACCGACAGTTTGCTACCCACATTCCCCATCCCGCTCCGAGGAGGAGCTCACTTGCTCCCCACACTGACCCTTTTCTCAGGCAACCCCAGTGATCAGAGAGCAAGTAGATCATTCCAACGCTCCCCTCAAAGCCCAGTTTCAAACTGATTCCTAACAGCAAGCAGAACCACTATCAGCTAAAATGCAATGCAGTCAATAGCTTTGAGAAAGTAACCCAAGAACCAGTTCGTTCGTGCCCATTGAGCATACAGTATTAAGCTTGCTGGCCAGCTTAGAGATGTTCTACAAGCAGAAGCCATTGCATAATGCCAGGAACCCCCAAAAAAAGGATTATCCAGTTAAAAACCCCAGGGATGCCTACATCCTGCAAAGGCCTTTCTCTGCACTGATCCTGAAGATGTCCATATAGTACCAGTGCTTCCAAGAGAGAGAGTCCCAGAGGGACCTTGCAATAGTTGTAGGCTCTTTGCATTGACCTAGTGAAATCAAGTTACCAGCTTGGATTTCATAAGGAAGCACCAACATTGAGCCCATAGCTTCGGCGGAGAGGGCCGCAAGGCTTGTACTTCATGAGAGGATCAACTCCTCTGAGCTCAGCTGAACTGTACAATGGCTTCAAAAGCAAAGAGCCACAGGAAAGCTATAAAAAGATAAAACTGAAGTGTCCTTGGAGGTATTTATGACTTTAGTTTTAAGTAGGGAGATGCAGGGCCTGCCTGCTCCTCAGATTAGTTCGTACTGGAAAGATCCCTGCTGGACCAGCTTGGAGGAGATGTCCTCTGCCACCCCTCCGAGATTGATCTCGTGCAGGGTCTCCAACAGCGTGTTCACAGAGGCGTTCATCCCTTCTCTGTTCTGCCACATGTTCAGCATCTGGAAGAAGGGCTCCAGCGAATACTTGTCGTTCATCTCCGCGAGGGCAATGTCGTTCTCCAGCAGATCAAGGGCTCGGCCGAATCTCTTCCAGTCCTTGGTGGGCACGTCTCGGGCAAAGATGTCAAAAGAGCGTCGCAAAACTAGAGGGGGGAAGGGAAAAAGCTCAGAGAACAGGGTAGAACACGGAGAGCTGGATCAGAAAGGATTTTGCCCAGAAAGCTCATCCCGCAGGCTCACCCCCTCCCTGCCCCCCCGCACGTCCCCTGGGCCCTAACACTTACGGCTAACAGGGTCTTTTCCTGGCACTGGAACCAGATTCCTCCTGGGTTTCACACCAGGATACGAGGTCCTCGGCCCTGTCACCTGGAAAGACAACATCCTATAGCACCCACCAAGCCCCCCGCACAAACGCTGTCCCCAAGCCCCGTTAACGGGGGACTTGGAGACTCTCTCCCTCTCTCCGGGGGCTGTTGGGGCAGGAGATCACCACCACCACCCCCGGGACACCCATCGTTTCCTAGCTTTGGGATGACAGCAGGCCACGAGCAGGGGAGAGCTGCCTCATGGGTCCTGGCCAGGGAGAGAAGAGCTGTCTGCTTGCTCAGCATCAGCATTAAATCTGCAGAGGACTCTGGTAGCAACTGCAGATTTTGCAGTCCTGAACCCAGAATGAGGACAAGAGACCCCTCGCCGTCTCTGTGTGGAAACCACGGTCCAGCCCTGGAAGCCCCCCCCAAGCTGATCAGCTTGGTGAAGGCAGAGGAAAGCACCAGACCTCGGCCGAGCACGCCAGAGCAGAGGGGCATGCTCACGTACCTGTGGTCCCGGAGCGCTGGGAGTCACCGAACCCGTCACCCTGGGGAGCAGCTGGTCCCGGGAGAACAGCTCATTGCGGATGTTGTCCTGTGTCCCCGGGCCCCCACTCTGGTACCTCGTCAGCCGCCGCACCAGGTAGTCCTGTGGCAGAAGAGAAGCAGAAACCAGTCGAGTTGGGTGTTCCCGGGAAGGCAGGGCTCACACTGGCCCTGCAGGAACGCCATCTATGGCGGCGGCATCCACCCTGCCATGGTTTCAAGGGCACGGCTCGCTTGCTCATCTTGAGCTTGCAGGGGCCCCGCTCCAGCACAGCCCTCCCTTTAACCCGGGGTCCCCACCAGGGACCCTGGATGTGCCAGCACCTCTGCCAGGGAAGTGATAACGGCACTGGAGAGGGGGCTGCAAGCGCCCCACATACACCAGGGCACTACCAGAGACCCTCCTCTGCTTGGTCCAGCTCTACCACCTCCCTGCAGGGGCGAGCCTCATCCCCCAGCTCCTTCAGCCTTCCCAGGAGCTGCAGGCAAAGTGGGGAGCAGAGGGGGGACCTCACCCCAGCCCTGCAAACAGAGCCACCACCCTCCTGCCATCCTGGCAACTCACCACCACATTGCAGGACTTTCTGCTCAGGTCTCTCCCATCTCCTGGAAGATGAAAACAGTGCTGTGTGATCCCCCTTTCCCCAGGCAGGTACCTCTTCCCACCCAGCCCATACCCATGCACAGCCCCCAGCCGGGACAAGCGCTCCGGGGGTCCCCGGCACCCGGTGCTCACCTGGAGAACGGCAGCAGCAGCGCTTCTGGAGGAAGACCACAAGCAGGATGACCGCAGCTACCACCACCACCAGGACCAGCACCGCGATGACCATAATCAAGTAGTCTAAAGTGGATAAAACAGGGCATGTGGGGAGCTGCTTCTCGTCTCCTCAGCAGCAGCTCACACCTCTGTTCCTCAGCTTGTCTCCCCTCCTCCAGCAGCCCCCCACTTACTAGAGGAGCCGGAGGTGTTGGTGGGAGGACCACACTGGCGGTCGCTGTGCGGCGTGCAGGGAGCCAGCTCCACTTCATCCTTGGCACACCTGGGAAAGGGGGAGACGGAGCAGGCTCAGCGGCTGGGGCTCCCAGCACAGATCCTGGTGGGATCTGCCACGTCACCCAACTCACCGGGGCCGGCACTTCTGGCACATCTCGCAGGGGTGGTCCGGGGAGCAGAAGGTCCCGTTCCTGCAGGCGCACTGCGTGTCGCTGATGGCTCGGCAGGGACTCAGCTCCACCTGATCTGTGGGCGAGAGGAGAGGCGGCTCTACCCCAGCCCCTCCGCACCATGCTCCTCCACCCCCTTCCTTCATTAACAAGGCTAACGACCCGAGCTGACCCACAAGCCTGGGGAAGACCGAAGTACTCTTTGCTGTGGAGTTTCAGCCTTACCCTTTCTTGCCCCAAACCTCACCATGCCCAAGAGAAAAGCAATGCTTGCATCAAAGCTTCACCAGCAGCCTACAACGCTGCCGTGAGCCCAGTCCTCCTGGTCCTGGCTGGATGGAGGTCTCGTGTCGAAGCTTTGCACAAGGGATGCTGCATTGAACGGAGACGTAGGTCTGGCACGAGCCGCTACACCAGTTCCAGACCCAGCCTGCTCCCCGCACCCTGAGCCACTCTTTGGGGACGCTGCAGGTGACCGTGCTCTTAAATAGAGAGGTCTCTGGTCAGCCGAACCCAGCCCCTGCTATCAGCCAGCATCGCCCTCTCACACACCAGCTCATACCTTCCCTACACGTCCGGCAGCCAAGGCACTTGGCAAAGTCATTTGGGTATTCGATGTATTCATCTTCTTTACATGGCAAACACTTGCTGGAGCCACTTTTCTCTTTACAGTGCTCTGCAACGTAGGTGCCTGCAAGAAAGGGTGGAGGAGAAAGAAAGGGTGTATCTGTGAACATACAGCACAGGACAGAAATGTCTTTGCAGAAAGGGAGTTGATTCTGCTGTCAGTGCACTTAAGAGGCAAATTCGGAACCATTAAAAGGAAAATATTCATGTAATGATCCTTAGATCTCATGACAGCGGAGCAGGGGAGAGCCAGAGCACCCGCTGCCTCCTCGCAAGGAGCAGGGACACGCGGGTTCTGCAGGCAGCAACACGGCAAGGCTGCACGCGGTGTGACGTCTGAGACCGTCTTACCCGCCGGGCACTTCTTGCAATAGAGATCGCTGTCTTGAACTTGGTAAAACTCTTCCCCTTCCCTGCTTGTGTCCAAGGGATCCAACTTGTCCCTCCTATCCAGTGCTACTGCAGCAACTCCCATCAAAGCCTCCTGTTAAAAAAATACAAAAAAACCCTGGGTTAAAAACCACCCCAAGTCCACCAGGAAAGGGAAGAAAGAGAAGGGCAAGAGCTGGTCTGCCCAGAGCGCTCAGGCGAAGCGGGAGAGGAGAGCTGGGATGGCTCGGAGCCGCTGGACCCAGCGGCCAAACCTGCCCTTGATGCAGGCGAAGGGCACTGCCCCCGTCCCAGGGTGATTATTCCCTTGGCAAGGCACAAGGAGGAGGTTTGCAGGGGGATTCCCGTGTGCCAGGTTATCAGCGAGGCAAAGGCTCGCTAACGCTTCCTTAGGATAACATCAGGCCCCTTTCCTTCCCCAATTTCTGAGTGCGTGAGCCAACAGCACCGAAGAAAATGGAAGGGTAGGGAAGAGGAACAGGGAGGGCGTTTGTGGGGAGGAAACCGGCCCCGTGTCAAGGCTGGTATGTGGCTGCTGTGCCCACAAGAAACACCCGGGCTGCTCGGGGCTCCCAGGGGACAGCATGGCCTCCAGCATTTCCGCGTGATCCCTGTTATCTTGCTGCGGATCGGGAAGCCAACGGCCCCGTTTCCGCCAGCTCACCGTGCACCTTTCTGCTGGCTCAGCTCTTTCTGTACCCGCTGGGTCGCTCCAGCTGCGGGGGGGACGATGCTCGAGAGGAACGGCCAAGTGCCCCATCAGGGTTTGGGGGGCCTTTGGGCACTCCATGTCCCCGAGGGGGACGGTGCCCTTGGCATCTCAACCAGCACAGGGCACAGCTGCTCCGTGGATATAAATGGATCTAAACCTGCCCCTACTTCCAGCCTCTGCCCCTCTACCCTGGGTTACAGCGGGGGGTGATGCCCGGCCATGCTGTGTGCTGCACGGCACGGACAGTCTGGCAGAGGCACTTTGCCCATTCCCTCCCATACGCCTGGCATGAAACCTGCCTCTTAAAGGAAATATTTCTTCTGTGAGTCACGAGCTGCCTTGAAAGGCTGAAACAATAGAGGTGAGCTGTCCCCGGAGCCAGCCTGGCCATCTACAGCCATCCACAGAGCCGATCCCCCCCCCCTCCTCCTCCCCGGACACTTCCCGCGCTTGTACAAGGAAGGGTGTGAGCATCAAAACCGGTCGCAGCAGATCTGGTGGTCACGGGGCTGCAGAGCGGTGACGCAGAGCCAAAAACACCACTGCTGGCACCGGCCAGGCCACGGAGAGGCTGATCCCCCACCGCCACCACGGCACAGACTCCCCCCGAGCGGTCTGGGAACGCGACCATCTCCAGACCCTGACTTGGAGGAATCAAATCCACATCCCTCCAACAACTTCTAGCTCTGCGTCTCCCGCTGCTGCTTTCTCCAGCCGGGAAGGTTTGCAAGTTTATCAAGTGTTTTTCTATCCAGCTTAGGAGATAAGTCTTGCTTTTACTTTCCAGCCACAAGCAGCTCTCAGGGCTTTACCCACTGGGGTCTTGAAAGTCTTCAGGGACTGAAGAACTGTCCCACTGCCTCACTGTCCCCATGGGGGAATAAAAAAAAGGTTTTCTACCCCATTCAAGCTCTGCCAGGCCACGAAGGTGATCAGAGCAAAAACACCACGCTGTTTGGAAAGGCCCCTCAGGCACAGGATTTCATTGCTTTTCATGAAACAGCGACTCAGCGGAGCTTGCACAAGTGCACGATAAGGTTATCGGCCCACACCACCTTCCCCAGCAAGTGCAGTTCAAGTACGCCAGCCCGCAGCAGAGCCCGTGGCAGGCGAGGGCTGCCATCCCTGACTAACCCAACAGTCTTGCAAAACACGGGGAGAAACCAGGCTGGGAGCCGTGGGCGAGACGCAATGGTACTCAAGAGTAGTTTTCACCCACAGTAAACATCCCAAGAAAGCAACGTTGCCTCAAGGCAGAGGAATTACCAGGCACAGGAATCCCCAATACCCTCATCAGCTAAAACCCTCTTCCTTCTGGATGAGCAAGTCTGGGGAAAAAAAGCTCTGGGAAGCATCAAGCTTTGAACTTTCCCTTCTTCCATCCCCAATTCGGTTTTCTCCTGAAGTGATCCCGAGGAAGGAGCTGGACACTACAGCAGAAGACAGACCCTTCGCTGCGCTCCTGACCATCAAGGAGCATCCACGCAGCACGAATACGCAGCCCGTGACGGTAGCACAGGAGGATCTCGGCCAACAGAGCTAAGGACCAGCGATAAGAGAGATGCCGGGCAGACACCTGACGTGCCTCTGCTCCAAGGGTGCAGCCCTGACGAATGCGGGGTTTTCCCCCCACCCCAAGACTTTCCAGGGATGGAATTTGAGCTCCCACAAACACAGAGATCCAGTGACATTCCTCCTCGGAAACCTGTGGCCCAGGTCCAGGCATGATGCAACAAGCATTGGTGAGCAGAGGAAGGAACTGCAGCCACAATATCGTATGATTATCACGTGGGGCATCATCAGTCCTGATCGGTTCCCCCTCCCCTTTTCTTTCATTAAAAAGGAAAAAAAACCACAACATAAAAGAAAGAGCCTGTTAAGAGCATGCCCGTAGATGATGGGTTTAGTTAAGGCTTGACTTTATCAGGGAAGTCTAAACAAAGTTTAAAACAATATAGGGAAGGAACTGGATGAGAAGCTCACCCTCTTTTACAACCTGTTAACAGGCAGTGCTGATTTCAGCAACAGCAATTCCAGCTCGGGAGCAGCAGCCACAGGTCCCAGGACCGCGGCTCTGCTGGGCTCCCCGCGGCGGCAGGGATTGCAGGCCAGCCCCAGGATAAAACTCAGGGCAAGATCCCTGGGATAAAACTCAGGGCAAGATCCCACTGACTTCTGGGGAGATGAGACTTCAGGTATTTCCGAGCTCTATAGCAACGCCCAATCCATGGGGAAATATGATACGCACAGGTGAGATTTTTCTTTCCTAAAAGCCAGCGGCACTAAGGTTTGGACATCCTTTGGGCAAGCTGGAGAGGCAGCATTCCTGCACCAGGCAGCCCAGAGCTGCCCGTATCCGACCCCGATGCTTTCAAACATCCCGCGCAGTCTTGGCATTGCCACGAGAGATCCCGACACTGAATGGCAAACAAGGCTTGGAAGCGAAGGGAGTGGAAATCCCCTCCGGCACCGGCAGCGCCATAGGACAAGCCTCCAGCCTCACGGCCCTCACACCACGCACGCAGCCACCCAGCCAAGCGCTCGCCCGCCGCCCCACACCCAGGAAGGCTGAGATCACCCTTCCCATCCCACCTCCACGCTGCTGCTTCCACTCTGCCCCACAGCCTCGGCCCCACGCACCCCCCGTGCCCTGCAAACCTGCCCCGGTGAGACCCGCAGCCCCGCTCCCCTCCCACGGGCCCTGCCCAGGTGAGCCCCCCAGCCCACACCTGCCCAGGTGAGCCCCCCAGAGCCTCACCTCTCCCCATAGCCCCTGTGAGCCCCCCAGAGCCTCACCTCTCCCCATGGCCCCTGTGAGCCCCCCAGAGCCTCACCTCTCCCCATGGCCCCTGTGAGCCCCCCAGAGCCTCACCTCTCCCCATGGCCCCTGTGCCAGGTGAGCCCCCCAGAGCCTCACCTCTCCCCATGGCCCCTGTGAGCCCCCCAGAGCCTCACCTCTCCCCATCGCCCCTGTGAGCCCCCTGATAACCTCACCTCTCCCCATAGCCCCTGTGAGCCCCCCGATAACCTCAGCCCCCCCCCCCCCCCCAGTCCCTGGACCGGGTGAGGCCCCCCACAACCCCTGGGCCAGGTGAGCCCCACTATCCCCTCCCCAACCTCCGACCCATGTGAGCACCTACCCCCTGCCTCCCCCACCAATCCCTGGTAAAGAGGACCCCCCCCCCCCCAATCCCACGCTCTCCCCCAGGTAAGCCCCCAGCTCCCCCAGGGGCACCCCCCACTCACACAGACCCCCCCCCCCGCCTGGCTGAACCCGCACCCCCAGCCCAGGGCAGCCCCCCAAACACCCCTGGTGCCCCCTCCCCACCTTACCCCCCCCCCCTTTCCCAGCCCGGCGGACCGTGCCCCTCGACGGCGCGGCAAGCCCGGGCATGCCGCGGCAACACCGGGCAGCACCGACGGGGATCCCCGCACCCCCCCGGCACCCCCCCGAGCTCCCCACGACCGCAACCCGGCCCCACGCACCGTGACCACCACCAGCAGCAGCGGCGGCAACCAGCGCCGTCGGGGCGCTCCACGCAGCGTCGAGCTCATTTTGCGCGGGTGGGAGCGGAGCGCGGCGGCGGCGGCCGCGCCACCGGGCACGGCTCGGGGCTGAGCACGGCAGCGGGCAGGGCTCCGGGAGGGCCACGGCACCGGGGAGGGCTCGGTACAAGCCCCGGCACCACTCGGCTGCGACGGGACGAGCGGCTCCGGGCGCAGTGAATGGGGCAGCGGGGCGGACCGGGCTTATATAGGCGGAGGCGGAGGAGGAAGAGGAGGGCTGGTCCCGGGGAGGAGGGTGGCCCCGGGAGAGGAGAGCTGGCCCCGGGGGAGGAGAGCTGGCCCCGGGAGAGGAGAGCTGGCCCCGGGGCAGGCGTCTGGGCCAAGCCTCCTCCGGAGCCTGCCAGCACCGGGGAACCGCACCACGGTTTCAGCGTGGGGTGTGGGAGCAGCCCCCTTTGCTGGGGAAGCTGAAGTCGCCTTTCGCAGCACTTTTATTTTTTAGCGCGGCTTTTTTTTTTCCTTTCTTTTTTTTTTCTTTTTTTCTTTTTTTTTTCTTTTTTCCTTTTTTCACTTTCTTTTATTTTCCTTTTTTTCCTTTTTCCTTTTTTTCCTTTTTCCTTTTTTCCTTTTTCCTTTTTTCCTTTTTCCTTTTTTCCTTTTTCCTTTTTTTTCCTTTTTCCTTTTTTTTCCTTTTTCCTTTTTTTTCCTTTTTCCTTTTTTTCCTTTTTCCTTTTTTTTCCTTTTTCCTTTTTTTCCTTTTTCCTTTTTCCTTTTTTTCCTTTTTCCTTTTTTTTCCTTTTTCCTTTTTTTTCCTTTTTCCTTTTTTTCCTTTTTCCTTTTTTTCCTTTTTCCTTTTTTCCCTTTCTTTTATTTTCTTTTTTCCCTTTTTTCTTATTCCCTTTTTTCTTATTCCCTTTTTTCTTATTCCCTTTTTTCTTATTCCCTTTTTTCTTATTCCCTTTTTTCTTTTTTCCTTTTTCTTTTTTCCTTTTTTATTTTTTCCTTTTTTCCCCCCTTTTTTCCCCTTTTTTCTTTTTTCCTTTTTTTCCCCTCTTCTCTCTCTTTTCTCTCTCTTTTCTCTCTCTTTTCTCTCTCTTTTCTCTCTCACTTTTCTCTCTCTTTTTTTCCTCTTTTTTCTCTTTTTTTCCTCTTTTTTCTCTTTTTTTCCTCTTTTCCCCTCTCTTTTTTCCTTTTTTTTTTTTTTTTTTCCTTTTCCCCTGTGCCAAAATTGAAGCTCCCAAATCAGATAGGAGCAATCAAGAATGCTTCTCCCAGGGTGTTCTCACTTCTCTGGCTTGCATTTTTTCCCCATCACGCAGCAGCCGCATCAAGCGAGCCAAGCCACAGGTTTCTCTCAAGCGAGCAAAGCCACAGGTTTTTGTTTTCCAGGGAAAAGGGGGTTACACAAATACGGCCTGGTGAGAACTCCCGGCCGCTGCCGCGGCTCCCGGGAGGCTGCAAGGTGCAAAGGCACAGCACAGCTCTGCTGAAACGCTTGCCTGTCTTGCAAACCGTCATCTTTTCGCCTCTGAGCTGGAAAGTGGGGGAATTCCACCTCGGGTTTGGTTGGTTTTTTTTGGGGGGGGGAGGGCAGACTTGAGCTGAAAGCGAAAAAATTAAAAAAAGTTAAACCTTTGGACTTTCTGCCGTTACACAACCAGCTCTTCTGCGGTCAGGTTATCTGGATAACATGTAAGAAAAATTACTCTCACAAAACACAGTGGAGGTAGAGGCACGGGTGACTTGTTAATCTTTTCCTAGCCCTGAACTCCAGGCTAACTAATCCTGGTGTGTGTTAGTGGGATTCAACAGCCCAAGGCTTCAAGCAGCCTCCCTCCCTTCCTCAGAAATGCCGTGACTCACCGGAGGCTGCGGCTGAATAACTTGTGAGTGACTGATCCTTTTCCTAACGCTGCCCAAGGCAGAGGCAACCGCAGGTGAGAGCCTGAAAGTGGGTGGCAGGGCTCAGGTGAGAAAATCCGGGTGCGAACCAGGCTGCTGACCAGCTCGCCGGCGTCATCGTCAGCACCAGGGCTTGGAGGAAGGCAGCGAGGCTCCTCGGATCCAATGGGATCAGCAAAGCCGTAGCTAACCCACTCGAGATGCGGATATTTGGGAAGCACCTTCACTTTGGTGGCCATGCTTGTGGCAGAGCGAGCGCTCGTGCATCCCGCCGTGCTGAGCAATGGAAACCTGGTTTTCTCCTTGCAGAAGTCAGGGCCTGTCTATGCCAAAAATAATTAAGCTGAAGTGTGATTTGAAGGAGAAGAAATCCTGGTTGTCTCCTGGGTGGGTGCTTCTATTACAAGCCCCAAAAGTATGCAGGGCCTTTTGTTTAACCAAAACCATGTGTTCTCTGCTCTAGATACCACTGACTTCAGCTGAAGTCATTTGAATCCTTAGAGAAAATTAACTTTTCAGTTAAGTCAGAATAAATGCTAGTCCACAGCTTCAGTGTATTTGCATATTCAGTGGGATGGGGAAGGACCCGGGCTGCCCACTCTTCGAAAAAAAAAAACCCTGAAGCCCTTTAGGGAACTGCTGCGCATCATCTCAGACGAGAAGGGGCTGGATGTGGGGCAAGGGAGACGCAGAAATGGAGCTTCCCAGTTTGCCCCACCGTTTATACTGGGCCCTCAGATACATCTTGGCAGCGGGAGGCCAACCCTCAGCATCCAGACCCCGAGCCCTCATCCTCCTCCTGCCAAACACTTGTTACGAAGCTGCAGCGCCTTCTCCATCCATCTCAATCTCCCCGTTTATACAATCGGACCGCGTTGTCTGTGCTGACAAACCACAGAGATAATGTTTTTGCACAACTCCAAACAAAGACAGCTTTGTGTCCGGCCTGTGGGTATTTAAGCTACCGAGGGAGGTTGGTGATCTTTGCCCTCTCCCACTCCCCGGCCGTCCCGAGGGGTGGGACGCGCCGGCAGATACGTCATTCACCCACCAAGCAAGAATTTCCACCCCGGCTGTGCCGGCACGCCGACTGTTTCCATTTAAGGCTGATTTGCGGGGCAGGCTCTGGTCACGGGCGAGAGAGGGTTGTGTGTTTATCACCCAGGGACAGGCCTGCTGGCAGGGACCCCCTCCTTATCGCCGGCAGCCTTCTCATCCCCGCGGCTCCCTCTGAGCCAGGAGCCCCCCAAGGAGCCGGGGCAGGCTGCACCGCAACAGAAGCATCGAGGGTAAATTAAGCACAATGAGAAGAAGAGGGGACCCACCGTGGTTTTGGGATAGCAAATTGCCCCCCCTGCTTCCTCAGCTCTGTTGCAAGTGGAAAATAAAATGAGTGGAAGGGGTTGAGCAGGACCGTGGCTCGCCGCCGGGAGAAGGGAGATTTAAGCCCGAACTGCCCACAGCGGACAGCCGCAATAAACGGCCGCCTGGGGAAGCCTAGTCTTATCGGCCACGGTTAGTGGTTAACCTTGGCGAGCTGGCTGCCCCTGCGGCGCTCGACGGTTCAGACCCTTGAAATATTCGTGTCCTGTCTAATGCGGCGGCTGTTTGTTCATCATCCGTCTTTAAAAGAGATTGGGGGGGGGTGAAGGTGGCTCTAATCTCCCCTTCCAGAGCATCTTTCTTTTAACTGTGATCCCCTGCACACCCCGGGGAGGTGATGGGGTACGTGCCGACATATGTATTATTTTTGAACATCAGCATTCAGTTTTACCTTCAGCTTTTTGTTGCCTCTTGTCTGTTTTTGTGCCTGGGAGGGATCTGAAGCCGTCCGATAATTTTGACCTTCCCTGCCTCTGGATAAACAAATGGTTTGTCTCATAAATGCCTGGTTCCTCTTTAAAAGAGGGAAGAGACACCTCTTTAAAAAAGAGGGAAAAGACTGTCTTGCGGGCAGCCCAGGCTGTGAACTTCATGAGAACGGAGCTCAATTCCCCACCGCACTGCAGCTCCTTGCCTGCGCAAGCCCGGGCAAGCCACACCGTCCCTCGGTGCCTCAGTTTCCCCTCTGCGGCAGAGGGGTGCTCAGACTTCTGCCTTCACTCCCTTTGCCTGCCTTGGGGTTCGGGAGATGCTCGGGGCAAACGGGTGGATTTTCCTTTCTCCCTTCACCTTTCCTGCTGCAGCTTCCCGAGCACGCAGCCGCTGGGCAGGAGAAAGGGTTAAACGCTTCCCCTTCCCCTGCCAACCCAGAGGGCTCCTAAAAACAAGGCGAAACTTTAAACAGCAAATGTGGAGTCTGAACTAAGATCTGCTCCTTTCCCTGCCCTCCCCTTCCCTCCTCGCTTTCCTCCCCTTGAATCAGGACTTAAAAGGAGCTCTGGGATGAAGGAGAGGGCTGGGGGTGTTGCAGACTGTGAGCTGCAGCCCAGGCTCCGTATCCAAACCAAGGCACCTGCCTGCTTCGAAACTGGAGCAGCAACTGGAGCAGAAACCTCTGGCTCGGCAGGTCCGAGGTTTGAAAGGATATTGCAGAAAATCCAGCTTTCTGCTCAACCTTGGAGAGTCTCATCCCAGGCTAAATCTCCACGGGGTGAAGCTAGGATGTTACAAACTCCTAGAAAAGCCTGCGGCCGCCCCGCAAATGCCTGCTGGCCCTGTGACTCCACGAAGGGACCGAGCTGCTGCTGTTGTATCTCCTTGCACAGCTACAAAAGCAAATTAAAAATTGGCTTTGGGGGTTATACACTGAGGATGCCCTGAATCTGTTCCCCAAATTTCTCAAAGCACATGGATACGTTCTTCAGCCAATATATATTTTAATTTATATCTTGTAGCAGAGTTTTTTTCCACAGCTGAATTTCCAGGAGGGAGTTTCTTGTCTGGAGCAGGAGCGGGATCACACCACCGCTTGGCTCTTTTTATCGCCAAACATGTGATGCCCTGGTCTAACAGCCTCTGGCGCTGCAGGTTCAAGGCCAATTTTCCCAGGTGTATAAACACAGCCCCGTGCAGTGCCTCTGAACAAGACTCGTGGTTTGAGCCCAGGAACCTGTTCGGCTTCCTGGACACAGCGTTTGCTTTGCTGACTGCAGCCAAAACGTGCCCTCCTTAGCAGGGAAGAGCCGGGCTGGTTTTTGGCACAAGGGTTCCCGGAGATCTCAGGTCCTCGGGTATGAATGGCTTCACAGTTAGAATGCAACATTACTTTGGGGTTAGCACAGAAAGGATTAATATAAAATTTCAGCTTGACGGAAAGATTGGAAGAAGATAAAAATAGGCTCTTGCCTCTGCTGAGTCATCTCCTGATTTAAAACACAGATTGGGGTGTGTTTAAAGGCTGCTCTGAGATCTGCTGCCTTCCCCGCAGCATCTCGGTCTGGCCAGGGGAAGAGAGCCAAGGTGGTGTCACCAAACCCTCTGAATGGACCATGGCTGGCTTTTATTTACCGATGTCAATGCCCTTTGCTCACCAAGACACTGCAAGTCAGAAGGGCTGCGTTAAGGACCAACTCAGATGATGAATGTGAAATAACCTCAACGAAAACGAAACCGGCAGCCACCCGTGGTTGCAAGCAGCCTTGCATGAGTACACCGCAACCCCAACAGGCTCCAGCACAGCTCAGCAGCCTTAAGAAACCCTCGTAATAAAAACACCGAGTAAAACAAGCTCCACATCCTGTGTCTGTGAGGGCTGGCTGACTTCTCCCTGATTTCCAGAGAAATCTCTTGCATCCCAGCAGCCACAGGGTTAAGCTGATGACTGCACGCCACCGGTCTGACTCAGAGGTTGCCAGGGTAAACGTGTAGACCCAAACAGTCCTTCCCTCTGTGCCTCTCTGGGAAACCAAGCACATCTGAGAAACCTGGAAAGTCCAAGCACACGTGTTGGAGGTGTTAATGGTTGTCTCCATCACGCAAGGGCTGATTAACCCCCGAGTGCACCCACGAGGGACAGGGCACCCCAGCACCAAGGTCCCGGACACAGCTTGATTCCCCCCTGCTCTGCAAGAAACAAGAAATATCACGTATGGTGAATGCAGTGATACAGAAATACCCAGAACTTGGCAGCTCTGCTTAAGCGACAGCGTTTGCTTCCCCTTCTCTTAGTAGCATTGAGTTTTGCTCTGAAAACATCAGACTTCGCATGAAGAAACTCCTACCCCTCGCTCCTCTCCTGCATCCTGACATTCATGTGATACAAGGCTGCCCTTGGGGAACCGGGGACAATGGCGATCGTGCTGCCACACGAAGGAAAAAACAAAGAAAAAGAAGCTGCAAAAGGACAGGAAAGCCAACATCTGCGGATCTCAGCCAAGACTCGAGTCCCTGCGAGGCAGCGCGGCTACCGCAGCCTTCAGCCGCCCCCGGCGAGGCCGGGCTTCTGCCGGGGCTGTTCTCAGTGCGCGCTTGTGGGACGGGGACGTCAGGCGGGCGCTTTAGCCACGCCATTTCTGCCTCTTCAGCTCTCCTCCACCGTAACCAGCACCAGCTGCCCGCGGCGGTCGGAGGAGCCGGGCGCTGGGAGGATCCCGCTCCCCACCGCGGTGCCGCTGGCTCGGCCCCACGCCGTCCGCGGGCTCCGTGAGTGCACAGCACGCCGTGCCGTCAAGGATTGCGCAACCCTGCCCGTGCAAACGGTTGTGCGCCGTTATCGGGGTGATTTTCGCCAGGAGGGTGTGGTGCAGGTGCCGCAGGTCCCCGGGAGGATGGGGGGGATCTCCAGTCTTGGATGTCTCACTACGAGAAGGACATCGAGGTGCTGGAGTGTGGCCAGAGGAGGGCAACGAAGTTGGTGAAGGGTCTGGAGCACAAGTTGGGTGAGGAGCGGCTGAGGGAGCTGGGGTTGTTCAGCCTGGAGAAGAGGAGGCTGAGGGGAGACCTTATGGCTCTCTACAGCTGCCTGAAAGGACGCTGTAGCCAGGTGGGGGTCGGTCTCTTCTCCCCAGTAACAAGTGATAGGACGAGAGGGAACGGCCTCAAGCTGCGCCAGGGCAGGTTTAGGTTGGATATTAGGAAAAACTTCTTCACCGAGAGGGTGGTCAGGCATTGGCACAGGCTGCCCAGGGCAGTGGTTGAGTCTCCAACCCTGGAGGTATTTAAAGAACGGATAGATGTGGTGCTTGAGGACATGGTACAGATGGACTTGGCAGTGCTGGGTTAACGGTTGGACTCGATGATCTTGAGGGTCTCTTCCAACCTTGACCATTCTATGATTCTATGTTTGCAGCCACGGCTGACCCGGCTGAACCATCACTTGCTGGGCCGCAGCAGCAGCACAAACAAAGCGAGGAAATGCAAATAAAACGCCGACGGCTTCGTTTTAACTGCGTCCCTCTGCACTGGAAGCACGGGTAAGACGCCGGAGGCGGAGCGGCCCCTCACCGCCTTAACCTTGCGCGGGTCAGAGCGACAAAAAGCCGCTCCCCGGGGCGTTTTCGCCGGGCGCCCGCTGGGGTTCGGGGGAGGCGGGGGGCAAGGCTGGCAACCCCCGGGGCCGGGCCCAAGGTGGAGGCCCCCACGGCAGGCCCTCGGCCTCCGGGCCTGACTCCAGCAAGAGGGAGGGAAACGGTAGACCTCCTTCCACAGAATGACATCACCACCCGCAATGACATCACCACGTGACGTGACGCACGTGGGAGGCCGCGGGGGTGTGTTTCGGGCAGCCGGACGGCGCTGAGGGCGGGGGGGGGCAGAGGGAGGCCTCGCCCAAGCCAAGGCCGGACTCGCCCAGCCCGCACGCTTCGCTATCGCGACGCATGTCGGGAAGCATGTCGGGAAGGGGGCGGCGCGCAGTGCGCAGGCGCAGGGCCGTACCACGGCGGGCGGGGGGGGCCCGGTGCGGGGCGGCCCACACAAAGGCGGCGGGGGGGGGGGGGAGCGGCACGCATGCGCCCTGCGTCTTCCCGGCAGCCAGGCGGGTCCCGGCCGGGCGGAGGCCGCGGCGGAGCCGGGGGCTCGCGTAGATGTGCAGCCCGGAGCGGGCGCCGCCTGGGCCGGCCCCGGAGGGGGACCTGCCGCCCGAGTGGGAGACGGACGACGAGCGCATGGCTTTCCTCTTCTCGGCTTTTAAGCAGAGCCGAGAGGTGAACAGCACCGAGTGGGACAGCAAGATGGCCTTCTGGGTCGGGCTGGTGCTGGCCCGCGGCCGCCGCCGGGGCGCCGTGCGTACCTGCCTGAGGGACCTGCAGCACAGCTTCGAGCGGCGCGGCAGCCTCCCGCTCGGCCTCGGCACCGTCCTCCGGGAGCTCCTCAGGTACCGGCGGGGGGGGGGGGGCCTGGGCCTGGGCCTGGGCCTGGCAGGGCTCCCGCTGCGGGGGCCGGAGGGCAGGGAGGGCCGCAGGGGGGTCTCTGCGAGGGGGGGTGGGCAGCTGGCAGGGAGGGGAGGCCTGAGGAGGGGTGGCTGCAGAAGAGAGCCATGGATGCGAGCTCCACGTCGCGCCAGCCTGGAAGGTGCCCGCTGTGTGCGAGGCGGGGAGAGTGCTGCAGGGTGCTGGGTAACGTGAGGGAAGGCTTGGGTTGGAAGGGACCTTCAAGATCATCTGGTTCCACTCCCCCTGCCGTGGGCAGAGACACCTTTCACTAGATGGGGTTGCTCAAAGCCCTGTCCAGCCTGGCCTTGAACGCTTCCAGGGCTTGGTGCTGCTCTTGGAGGGGTGGTTGTGCCTGCCTGCGCTCAGCGCTGGGAGTGTGGGAGGGCAGGAGGGGGTTTTGTTGCTGTGCCAGTGCTTGCAGAGGAGAGGAGAGCACAGAGAGGCCTGAGTGAGTACAGGGTTGTGTTGTGCAGGGGGAATTTGGGAGCCCTGTGCAAGGTAAAGGATGGGCAGGGAGTCAGAGGAGCTCACCCTGGGGCCCACAGGAGGTGTGGGAGGGCAGCGTGCCATGGGGAGTGCAGGGGATCCCAAGGGAATACTGTGCTGGGAGAGCTGGTAGGTGCAGGGGGAGCTTTGTGTTAAATTGGGTTACGTTTCCCTGAAACGGTTGTTGTGATGACCTAGCTGTGAATGGTATGTGGTGGTGTACGGGCACGTGGGGATGTGGTGCACTGGTATTTGCAACCGGGTGTTTTGTGTTGTGAAATTAGAGCCTGGGACCAAAGCCCTGAAAAGACTCAAGAACAGCAGGAGCTAGCTGAGCCTGTGTCTGTAACATAAAAGATAAAAATCTCTAGATCTGAGAAGAGATATGTTTGCATGCAAATGAAGCATACCGAAATGTGCAATTGCCTCCTCTAAAAACTGACTCTCCCCATCGATTTCCTTGTTGGATGGATCATCTGTTTCAAGTCAGAAAACTGGGAGAAGCTTGTGAAACTGGAAAAATAGTAAACAAAAGACCCTTGTGTCCAGAGGAAGCTGGAGAGGAGTGGAGACCTCTGTGCACTTTCCTAGGCAGTGGTAACATGTCAAACTCGAGCTAGAAACTGGTGTTAGAAAACACCACTAGGACTGTGGATGTACAAAGTGTAGAGCAATGCTTCAGTTAATAATTCTCCATGCTGGCACTCTTGCTCGCTGCCAGTGGAAGGGCTTAGGACTGACCATATTCAGTTCTGCATGCGTGTCTCTTCTCTAGACGCGGCAAGCTGCAGAGGGAGTCAGACTTCATGGCCAGCGTAGACAGCAGCTGGATCTCCTGGGGTGTGGGAGTCTTCATTCTGAAGCCCCTGAAGTGGACTCTCTCCAGTGTGCTGGGTGACAGTAAAATACCTGAGGAAGAGGAAGTTCTGATTTATGTGGAGCTGCTTCAGGTGAGTGTTGTTGAGAGCTTTCTCAAGATTATGCATCTCCAGAAAAATTACGAGTCATTTTATGTGCTAGCAAGGAAGGATTAGGGTTGAATAGACCGTCATTTGTACTCCTTAGGTGTTTAAAAGCCTGTAGAGAGATGGATGGAATAACTGAGAAGTAAAAAATAGTTTATACCTACAGATGTTCCTTGAAATGAACATAATGACTTTTCACTGACATCCAAGAAATGGGAGGGGCAGGCTTGCTGGCTTGTCTAGGAAGGCAAGTAGTGTGCTGTGAGACCGCT
Source organism: Platalea leucorodia (assembly GCF_965183815.1). Classification (NCBI taxonomy): domain Eukaryota; kingdom Metazoa; phylum Chordata; class Aves; order Pelecaniformes; family Threskiornithidae; genus Platalea; species Platalea leucorodia. The sequence continues at coordinate 3,527,759 of NC_138859.1, forward strand.
GCAAATCTCGGGTTTGAGTTTGTGCGAGTGTAGTATCCGAGAGAAACTTGCAGGCTGAGTGCTGTCCGTTGTAGGGAGAAACGGGTGACGTAGAAGTCGCTGGCTGTCGGGCCGGTGTATCATCGAGCTGAACTCGCGTGTGCGTTATTAAAGGCTGCTTTCATTTCAGAGCACGTGCTTTCAGCTTGCCTTTTCAGACGTGATTAGAACTGCCCTTGGATCCTGTCAAAGACCCTTTTCTTTGGCCCGTTGTTAGCGGTAGACCTGTGGGTTGTGTTGTGAATTCACGTAACTTGTTGTTGCTCAGTCTGACTCGGATGGTGCAGTGCTGACAGTCGAGACCTTGGGTTCCTCTCTGTGTTACTCAGGGACTGTTAAAATTAGCACCAAGACTTGCTGCTGCTGCATGCAAGTGCTGTCTAAATGACTGGGACTAGCAGAAACGCAAGAGCCCTTTAGAGGTGTTCTTTTGTTTGTAGTTACTCTGATAGCAGGCGGTGTCTTCCCTCTGCGGTGGGTGTTTCACAGCCCTTTCAGAGGGTGTGTGCACGGGAGAGGAGTGAAACCTTTTAAAAAGGTGTCTGGAAAACCACAAGCCTTGATGTGGAATCTGGGGGTGGATGTAAAGAGCTGTTTCTATGCTCTTCAGTGGACCGTAACTCTCACTTGAAATGGGGAAAACTTTTCTTTTCCCTCTGCCCATGTACAAATGATGCGAGATGTCTCGGTGAGTAGAATTACAGTGTGGATTAAAGAAAAGCTTTTGTTCGGTTTAAGCTTGGTGAAGGGGAAGAACTTTAGGAAATGCAGAGGAGGCTCACTTGCTGCCTGTGTGGTTCTTATGTTGTTCCGTAGCATTTGCACAGGGAATGTGAATAGTGTAGTTCTGGTTCTCGTGAAAAACTGTGCTATTTTTCATTCCATTAATGATGATATTTTTAAAGCGTTGTCATTGCTTTTGAATGTTACGTACAACTCATTCTGAAAGTCTGTCTCACCCAAAACATGATGCGTCTAACTTTTTACCCTCTGTGTGTGGGAGGAAGCAGGTGTGGGCTTGGCAGTTGTTGTGAGAGAAGTAAGAGTCTTGTGTAAACTAATAGCTCTGTTGCTTCCTTTCAGGAGAAGGCAGAGGAAGTTTATCGCCTATATCAGAACTCTGCACTTTCTTCTCACCCTGTTGTTGCCCTCTCAGAGCTGCGTTCCCTCTGTGCTAGTGTTTGTCCAGATGAAAGGACGTTCTACTTGTTGCTGCTCCAGCTGCAGAAGGAAAAGAGGGTCACGATCCTGGAACAGAACGGAGAGAAGGTACAGGGTAAAGGTGACTGCTTTTGGGTGGTATAATCCCTGTCTTGCATTTCATCTGGCTGGAAAGAAGACTTTATTGGCTGAATATGGGCGTTCTTTGATTGGAAAAGTCAATTCTGTGTACTCCAACATCGTAACCTGGTTATAGATGAGATTAAATCCTCGTTCTTGCATGACAGGTTCTTATTTTCCTCTGTCAAACATTTGTAATATTACCTATGTAACTTAACAGCTAGAAAATTGGCAGATACTGTAGCTGTCCACTCGCAGGCTGACTGTTCCCAGCTACCCGAACTGAAATCGTTTGGTGCCACTAGAATCAGTGGTCCACGTTCTGTGAAAAGGTTTTCCTGCCTGTCTGTAACTACAGAGGGGCAGGCGCTCTCGTCTCTAAGATGGCACGTTTGCCTCTAGCGTTCTGCACTGTACAGTTCAGTACTGAAGTACTTAGAAGTGTGACGTTGCCGTGCACTGTTCAGAGCACCAGGACAGCTTTAAATCTTCAGGGTGTTCTGTTAAGGCCTCTGTTTTCATGCTGGTGTCACTTGATCCCATCTAGTTTAATATTAGATTATATGGTGACCGGTATGTCCTCATCGCTCTCTTACAAGGCTTAAACTGGGGATGTAAAAGCATCTTTTCCTTCTATCAGAGTGAAAGTATTTTGAGTGCAGGCACAGATTGTGGAGACAAGTGACTCGAGCACGTGGTTCTCTTTCTTTAGATAGTGAAGTTTGCCCGAGGTCTTCACGCCAAAGTCTCCCCAATGAATGATGTGGACATTGGAGTATATCAGTTGATGCAAAGCGAACAGCTGCTGTCACAGAAGGTGGAGTCCCTTTCCCAGGAAGCAGAGAAGTAATTTGGGGAAGGGTGGTGGGAAGAACATCCGTGTGGCGTAGAATTTTGTGTTCCTGTGACATAGTTAGAACAAAGCTGCTTTCTGAAAGTGCAAGTCATTCTTTCCTGTTCAGTAAACATGGTAGCCACAGTCGGGCAGGTTTTCCAGTCTTTGTTCCTTTATCCCCATGAAAACAACATGCAGTGAGTGGATGTCAAAAGTTTTTGCAAAGATTGGGAAAGCGTTCAAGGGCTACTTCTGAGAAGCAACAACGGCTTAAGGGTGGTTGTATCTGAAATGTGTCGTTACTCGGTCACCTCTGGATTAGAGCAAGGTAGTGAGGATGGTTGCTGATTTGTAAAAATAACTACTGCTTGCAAAGGAATAAGCTGCTTTTTCCTTGTTGCATCTGTACAGGTGTAAAGAGGATGCCCGGAGTGCTTGTAGAGCTGGGAAAAAGCAACTGGTAAGTACCGTTCTACTTGGGAGGCACTACAAGTCAAGTGTCTTGGAGCTGGTCCATAACTGCAGATAATGACGAGGGTTGGGCATTGTATACTTGAACTTAGATGGGTTGAAGTGGTGCTTCTGAGGCCAAAGATCTCCTTAAGGTGAAGGTAAGAATGTATTTGTCCAGAGTGATGTGGCGAAGAGAAATGGAAATATCTAGCTCTTAAAACCAGCTGTTGCGTGTGCGCCTTGCTGCACGGGGATTGCTTATTTCTTTTTTTTACACCTCCTTTGGCTGCTGCCTGGTTTGTGATCCCAGTCTGTGTATCTAACGTCTCCAGGCGCTGAGATGTTTGAAGTCCAAACGAAGGACAGAAAGGCGCATTGAAGAGCTTCATTCCAAGCTGGATGCAGTGCAGGGGATCTTGGATCGTATATACGCCTCCCAGACTGACCAGATGGTAGCGTGTTAATTTTGTCTTGTGCTTCTCACTTTAGCCCCGCTCTTCTCATTTGTGCTGCTTTACCTGCCTGTCAGAGCTCATGTCTGAGGGCTGTAAGCTGACTGGTGAGACTTTCTTCTCTGCTCTAGGAAACAGCAAATCTGCTGTTGGGGTATCACACTGAATAAACCTGCTTGTGGCTCCATTTTCTGCTTGTCTGCTCATGTTTCTCTGAGGGTCCTGCTTGGATAACGGGTCTTGAGAGAAGCTTACACTGCCTGTTGTTTGTTCTTAGCATTGTGCATCTTTCTCACTCTCTCTCTATTTTTTAAAGGTATTTAATGCCTATCAGGCTGGTGTGGGAGCTCTGAAACTGTCTATGAAGGATGTTACTGTGGAGAAGGCAGAGAACCTGGTGGATCAGATACAAGAGGTACTGAAATAAGAGCACATCTAAATAAACAAGCAAGTGGTGTGTAGATGTACACAGCAAGATTGCCCAGATATTAATGCTGAGGCTTCTGGTGCTGTTTGGTTTCTATTCCGTATGTCACCAGACCAAATGGACTTAATCCTGATTTTTTTTTAGATCAGCCAGGAAAGGTCTTCAAATAACTGGCTGTGTTTGGGGTTACGTATTTGCATTTATTGCTGGCTAGTAACCACAATGTACATTAAATTTGTGTATTTCATGTGTTCTTTTGGTTAGCAATATTGTGCAAGCAGACAACTTTCCTAGAAAACTTTTAGCGAGATGTATTAAAAAGATCTACAAGTCGTACCTTTGGAAGCTGGAGTGCAACTACGTGCATAAAAAGAGGGTCTGAAAACTGCCTAACCCATAATCTTCTGCAATGCAGTAAGGGAAAGGAGACGAGTTTATTCTGAATGAATTGAAATGAAGAGAGCAATCTGTCTGCATAAGCTGGTGTAAAAAAACAGAAAAGGATTACTTTTTTAGCTACTTCAGCTCCATGTACTTAAATAGTGACTTCAGCTAGTCACAAAATTTCATAGCTGAGATGTATTGGTCTTTAGCTTCCTTATTTTGTTAGCCTAAGCTGCAGTGTAAGCTCATTACTTATGTGAAAAAGCTAAAATGAAGGGGTTTTTTTTTTTTTTTAAACTATGAAATCCTGTTTCAGGTTTGATCCTCCAACACGCTCCTTGGTCTTGTAGCTCTTTATTTAATAATCTTCCATGTTACTTCTTTCACTAGTGAAAAAACAGTCATGTTGGAAGTCTCTTTTGCACTAGTACTTGCTGCCTTTAAGTCAACTTTTGAATTTTTGTTTGTTTTTTTTTTTTGTTATTTCTACTTTTGACGTAAGTGGCTACAATAAGACATAAGGTTAGTTTATATTCTATATCAAACACTGTGTGTTTTTCCTCAGCTTTGTGATACTCAAGATGAAGTAGCCCAGACTCTGGCTGGAGTGGGGATCAATGGTCTAGGTAGGTTTTGGGGTTTCCATCCTTTGCTCATCTTTTCTTGCCACTGCTGGCCCTTTGTGCTGTCGTCCCTTCCCTGCTCCCTCCCCACGTGTGCCCAGTCCTCCTTCCTGGGAGGAAAAGCACTCACCCAAATACCAAGGCTGTTGCTACTGGTGGCTTGAGAGGGAATGAGGACTGACAAGGAGTTTTTGTCTCTGACAGTGGGTTGCAGGGGAATTGGCATTTGTGCGTTTCCAAATCCTTGCAGTCTCTAAGTGCTGGTGGATTTCAGTTCAGAGTTGTGTAATGTTGATTGAAATCTATTTTTAGAGTGGCTGCCGCTTTGTTTTTTGAGTGATGATCTTTTTCCTGTGGCCGGTGTGTTGCTGCAGCTTGTTTGTCTCGGCTGAAATGTTTTCTTGCCCTTAAATGCCTCAGCACAAAGGCTTCTAAAGGAATAGCTTCTCCCTGAGATCAGGACTGAATTTTCACCTTTAGAAGCAGTGCAGGGGGTTCCTTATTATTATGAGTAATGATGGACGGGAGTAATAATACCTCTGTTAAACTTGGACTTCAGTCTGTGCTGTGAAGATGCTACTTAATTCTGCTTGGAGCTGAATGTTTTCTTTCATTGGCAGAGATGGACACTGAGGAACTTGAGAAGGAGCTGGACAGCCTCCTCCAGGACTCGACTAAGGAGCCTGTAGATCTGCCTCCCGTTCCCCAGAAGGTGCTGAATCCACCCATTTCTGATGCTGAGCTTGAAGCCGAATTGGAAAAGCTCTCCGTTTCTGATGGAGGTACGGATGTCAGCAAGTCGTGTTAGCTAGCTGCTCTTAGAATCTATGACAGTCTAGCAGAACTAAAGTCTGAGCCGAAATCTTGCCCGCTTCCAGTCACACGGTTGAAAGCGAGCTCTCCCGGTAGCCCTGCCAGGTGCTCAGTGGCGTTGTCTTTCACTACCAGACTCAGTCTTGAGAGAACTGCCCTCTTGGCTAGAAATTCTGCCTGGACTTTTTGCCATGGGGTGTAGGGGAAGTTGAAGGCCCTGTGAGGGAGCTAGTGCTCGGACTAACTATTTTTTGTCGTCGCTTAACAAAGCCCGTACAAAGCCAGGTAGTGTTTTTTGTATGTTCTGTTAACAGTGATAAAGTAGACCAGCATTTTCATGCCTGTTGCTGCCAAGCACGCAGCATCTTCTCTGTCCTAGAATGCTTGCTATGTCTTATGCGTTACAGGTATGATGTCTGCTTAAGCTAGACGTAAACTAGTCTTTATTTAGTAACAGTGAGTGACCAGAGCTTATGGGCCTGAACTGCAGGCTGAGTTTTCACTAGACCTGTCTTGGGCAGGGGTAAATAGACTGTAATTTTCCTTTCGGGAATCTGTTAATGAACAATTACACAGGACTGCCCATATAGTTTTCTTCCTATTTAGGCAGCTGATATTCTGAAGTTTCAGAGCAGAAGAGTGCTCAGCATCCCATATCAGACATGAAGCATGGGTTTCCAAGAGAATGCAATTGAATATTGAAGCGCCGAGGCAAATTGTATTTGTTAGTTAGGGGCGTGGTTGATCTAGTCCCTCTTACTGATGAAAACTGATGTCTTTCTGTTGCAATTTTCTTTATAGATTTGGCACAAAAGACTCCCTCTACTTCCTCTGAACCCAAAACAGCTCTGGGACTGAATCTCTAAAGACCCAACAGTATCCTGTTGCTGCAGTTTGAGAAGTTGTCTTAAGGTTCCTTAACTAATGACTAGAACTTCTGAGGAGAGGGGTAACGCTCCCCTGTTCTTCATGGATACCACTTTGCTCAGCAACAGGATCTCCTGCCATGACAATCCACTCTGGAACTGGCCCCAGCTGGTGTTTGTCATCTCTGTGCCAACATCTGCACTGGTCTCAATTTGACTTGCTATCCCAAGTCACTCCGCGACATCCAGTCTTCCCTTCTGGGAATGCAATTCACTCTTCTGCCCAGTGAATATAAACTCTTCTATGTCCATAACAGTGCTCACTTTTTTTTTTTTGTTTGCTGTGGCTGATGTTGAGAATCTGAGTTGCAGCGGTATTGCAGTTGCTCAACATTTAGCTGTTTGTGTGGTTGTTTAAAACACTTGGCACATAAATACTGCCCTTGACATAAGTTACCTGCAACAAGCTTAAACACCCGTTGGTAGTTCTATCCCTTCCTGTCTGTATTTTGCACGGTCGTGGACAACTAGACGCTGTAACTGTTAAATTGTAGGAGATTTTGTTGCTGCTCTAGGGGGCAGCAATTGCAAGCACAAGACAAAAAATAATTCCTCTTTCTGTAATGACACTAAGGCCTTAAAAGGGAGACCTGCAAAAGATTTTAAATGAAGGAGTTTCTTACGCTGCCTGTTGCGATGAAGGCTTGCAGTCACTAGAATACAATTTTCTGCTTGTTCTTACTTGAAATTTGAGCTGTTTGCTATTTTTGTATCTTCCCTCTTTGCAAAACTTCTTGGGAGCTACAGGGTGAGTTGCTTTGAGCTCTCGTATTGAGTGATTTGGGGTGTGAGGGGAACCGATACATCGTTTTCCCTTTCTGAGAGGACCGTTTCATATAACAGCCTTGACTTTGCCTTCAGTCTTGATGTTGCAATTCAACGAGATTATGGGTTACCAGAAAGCCCCAAAACAAAACCCTGGGTGTGTTTCTAATGAAACAAAACAAAGCAAAACAAAAAACCAAACACAAAAAACCCCCGAAGCCCAAGCACAGCAACTGGAGATGTTTTTTAGGGGCTGTCTTTGCCTACCAGAAGTGAAATCGTCATCTTTTGCAGGTCACTTTTTTATTATGCGTATGCACATGGAAGAGCAGAAAGCCTGATACCTAACATGAATAAATGCATTCTTTCAGGAGGGGAATGTGCTATTGACTGGGCTTTCTGCACACAGAGCCTGTGCGTGGCAGGGGAGTGACTCGCTACCTGTCGATGTATAACCAGTCCTCCTCTCTCTGCACCCCTCCCTGGCTCAGAATGTATTCCCGTCACCGTTTCTACGCTGCCTCCGGTACCAAGCTCCCTCGCTCGAGCCGTGTAGATGGCAGCTTGGGTGAGCGGTAAACTAGAGCTGGCGTTCCCACGTCCTGTTAATTATTGGCAACCCAGCTTTAGCCCCAGAGGACTGGGGAAGAAATTACAGGTGTCAGTATGGTGCTGTGTTGGCTCTGGCTTCTCTAGCACTTCGTCCAAGAGTGCAGACTCCTGCCGGAGCATGTGTGCTGTAGCCAGCTCGCAGTTTACCTGGGCTGCACATGGAATTATGTGAAATGACTTGAAGCTCTGTATTCCTTTCCTTTGTAAGTAAACGGGAGAAAAACCACTGTGTTTTCTGCCTACGTGTAATAAAGGGGAGGGGAGGAACCAGAGTCCCTTGTGGTGCCTCCTTTTCTTGCCCTGTGCCACGGATCACTGCTATATTAGTGCTGTTCCAGCTGTGCTTCTGCATCTATAAAACTCATCTGCTGAAAGTAAATGGGCAGATTCCTGGGCTTCTTTGTCAGAAAACAAACAATAACTGCTGTACCAGACTTTGATTTCCCTCAGCCTTCTCGCTGTGTTTTAAAAAGCCCAACAGTTACCATGTTTAACTTTTTAAAGTTGTCTGGTTTTACCAAGTAGCCCGTGCTGGCTTTTGGGTTGTACGGCCTTAATTTTATGAGTATCATTTTGGAGAGGCTTGCTTCTTTTTCTTTGCTTCAGCTTATATTTCCACTTCTTTTTCATCGTTGTGCGTCTCGCGGACAAACCAGTGCGATTTCAGGGCTCGCACATAACACTCCTTTGCCTAAGCCGCCTTGCTGTGGCCGTGGTGGAAACTGCTCTGCCAGGAAGTCTGTTTTCCTACTTCACCCCCTGGTTTTGTGCTAAACAATATGCAAGCCTTATTCCGCGACGGTTTTTGTCCAGCTTTTTGTTCTGGTTGTAATTAAGCAGCGCAGCCGAGAAGACATACTCTTTCCTCTGTCTAAAGACAATCTCAATGGAGTAACCTGGTGTATAAACGACTCAAACCAAATGACTCCTACTTCCCTCTGATACTAAGATGCCTGAAGTAAGCTTTGAATTTGCAGGCAGTCAAGCCTGTGCCCTCTGGCAAGAGGTTTGATCTGAGCTGGCATGCTGATCCCTGGAGAGCTACCGTGGTTTTTTTGCAGGGGCAGGCAGGGAGGAGGAAGTTTTTTGTTCCTGTGCTTATCTTACACTGTCTACAGTGCAACCCTGGGAAGGCTCAGGTCTTGCCTACAGCCAGTATCGCCGGATCTTTTTTTAAAGGATCCGATTACCCCTCGTTTCCCCCCTGCTATCAGAACTTGTATCTTCTCTGGAAGTAAAGTGCAAAGCGATTCCTGTAGGAATAAACACTCTCCTGTAATTCTGTAATGCATCTGATGGAGACAGCCATGCTGGAAGAGGCATTTAAGAGTTAAACCCAAGCAGCTGCTCCTTTATTTGAAGTGGCTTGTAATTTTCTTCCTTTGATGCAAAGTGGGGAATGTAATCAAGATGGCTGAATAGAGAATTTTAAGTATATTTTGGTGAGACAGCAGGGAAGGGAAATAGAAGGCAGCTTCTTGCTGGGTGAGGAAATTAAATATAAAAACCTAGAGCTGAATTGCCACCTAACTGGAATCTTATCATATTTGAGTGCTGTTTAAAATAGTACTTAACTTGATTCTCAGAAAAAATAGCAGCTGCTTATGTGAGGAAATGTAGCAACTGTTTAGTAATATAATGCAGCAGAACAGTTTTCTCAGTAGAGAAGATTACATCTAGCAGGCAGGAGGAGTTAATCTGTGAACAGGAGTTCAACTGCTTGCATTTTGTTTGAGTAACTGTATTTTGTTTGCCTATATCGGCAGAGGTAACGGCCTGTTCTTCATTACGTGTATTCTGAGATGCACAGAAATTGGGTAACGTATTGGATCCCTTTCCATCCCGTTTTCCCCTGGCTAGCCCAGCTTTGAACGTCTGCTTCAGTATAAGCAGTGTGTAAGGGTGAGATCCTTTCTTAGACGTTTTTAAGCTCCTAAGGAGGAGGAAGGCTTCCTTGTATCCCAAGGAATGATTTCCTGGAATGCCTTCCGGCTTAGCATGTGCGACCTAAGCGTAGCGTGAGCCTCTGCCGTGATTTACTGCTGTATGACAGATCACCTGCCATCGCTGCTCTCTTGAAGAGCAGCGAAAAGCATCCTGTTGTTTGCGTCTTGTGACTTCAATCTGGAAAATCCTTGTGCCCAGTAGAGGGAATATGAGAAAAATGGCTGTATCAGGAATAGTGTGGCCAGCAGGACCAGGGAGGTGACAGTGCCCCTGTACTGGGCACTGGTGATGCCGCACCTCGAGTGCTGCGTTCAGTGTTGGGCCCCTCACTACAAGAAGGACATGGAGGTGCTGGAGCGTGGCCAGAGGAGGGCAACGAAGCTGGTGAAGGGTCTGGAGCACAAGGCTGGTGAGGAGCGGCTGAGGGAGCTGGGGTTGTTTAGCCTGGAGAAGAGGAGGCTGAGGGGAGACCTTATTGCTCTCTACAACTGCCTGAAAGGAGGCTGTAGCGAGGTGGGGGTCGGTCTCTTCTCCCCAGTAACAAGTGATAGGATGAGAGGAAAGGGCCTCAAGCTGCGCCAGGGGAGGTTTAGGTTGGATATTGGGAAAAACTTCTTCACCGAGAGGGTGGTCAGGCATTGGAACGGGCTGCCCAGGGCAGTGGTTGAGTCTCCATCCCTGGAGGTATTTAAAGAACGGATAGATACGGTGCTCGAGGACATGGTACAGATGGACTTGGCAGTGATAGGTTAACGGTTGGACTCGATGACCTTAAGGGTCTTTTCCAACCTTGACGATTCTATGATTCTATGAAAATGCTCTTTGGGGCACAGAGGGCAGCGCACCTGCGTGCATCCTTGCACTGCCAGGGTCCTGTGGTGTCTGGGCAATTAGATGGCCCTCCTTTGATGAAATCCCGGTAAGGGGGAAGGTTGCTGGCCTGCCAGAAGACCCAAGTGGAAGTGCTGAGGCATGAGCCGGCTGTTGGTGCCATCTAGCTGCTCTCCCTGGCGTAGGCACTTGGCAGGAGCAGGCTGCAGACGGTGGAACTAATGAGGCTTAATTAAACAAAGCCTTCAGAAGTAAATGCTGTGACATGCTGGCAACGAGTTTCTTTAACCCGTCACAAAGCAAGCGTGCTGTTTACTTTAGGAGTAAGCTTCTTGGTGCTGTATCTTCAAGAGAATAATTGCGCTCTTGTTTGGAAGTTGTTCTTGGGCAGTTCCTGCTCTATCTGGGCTTATGCAAAGCCTGGGCTGCAGGGTCAAGTTAATTAAATCTCAGTGCAGCTGAGCTGACTCTGTATAGATTGGCTGCTGCTTTCTTCAGAAGTGGTGTATGTGCCAGGCAAAGGCAGAGGTCATCACGATACATTACAGCAACTATCAATGTCATGCGTGAATTAATGCTGAACTGCCTGGTTGGTTTTTTTCAGTTTGATTTGGAAAGCTTTTGCTGCTCTTTCCCACCTTGGCCAGCTTACCAGCAAGGCTTTTCTCAAAAACAGGTCCCCATTTAAGCAGCCGTTACAGAGCTGGCTCTCGAGGAAACTTGCCTCCAGAAGGATTTTTCTGACGTTTCTTTGATCAGAGGAGCCCTTTTGCTTACCGAGCGGCTTTAGTTACAAAACGATGGATGGGATCTTCTTGCTTCCAAGGCTAAACTGTGCCTTAGTAGGTCAGACTCGGTTCCTAATACCACGGTGTTCCTCCCCTTAACGCAATAGGGGAGAGTCTTACAGAGCCGTTTGCTTGTCAGCGTGGAGGGAGAGCTTTATGGGGTCGGAAGAGGAGTAATTTTAGGAGGGGATATCCCTGCTCATTCCTCCAGAGCTGCCTCCAGTTCTGCAGTACGAGGATGCTTGTGATTGCTGCCTTTCGGCCCCAGCAGACTCCCAGGCTGTGCTCCCCACCTTTGGCACGACAGGCGAGGCAGCGGGCTGGGGCTGCCCAGCTCTGCTCAGCCCTCGTACGAGAGCAGAGGAGCGAGAAGGAAAAGCTGTTCTCGTGCTTTCGGAGGAACGGTTGGTAAGGGTAGCGAGGAGACCTCCTGGGGTGACCGCTCTGCTGACAGGGCTGAGCGCTGTGCTGGAAAGATGTCTTGATTTTTCTGGTTAATGTTTTCAGCTGTCGGTGGATTGCTGAGGTGATAGCTAAATGTGGAACTACTTGGGAACTAAATTTAAAGAGAGAATGATGAACTTGAAAGAGAAGCCACCTTATATCACTTTACTGAAAATACCCATGTTTATTTGGGATAAAAAAAAATTATCGGAGTGATGTTCAGCGTCCTCTTTGGTTTTACACATAACCTCTGCTGAAAGAAACACTGAAAACTGTGCTTTGTCTGATACTTTCAAAAGAAAAATACTTTCAGATTTGTACAAAGGCTTTTTTTTGTGTGTGTGTGTTTTCTTTTTTTTCCTGTGGACTTGAAGGAATTTTGTAGTGGAAAGTAAATGCCAGTTTTGCACTACTTGTGGCTGGGCAGCCTGGGACAGGGGGGAATAACTGGTTTAGGGTCATATATCCGAGCCATGACTCAGTGCCTGTGCAGTGAATTTAAGTGTCTTTTATTCAGAGATCAAGCACACTAAATTTCCATCCTGATTTGCATTGAAGACCCTCAAATCCCACTTGAATGTTTGTTATTTTACCCCTTCAATCCTATCGCCTAATTCCCAAGCAACTTACCCCGTCAGCTGCGGACTCCCAATGCCATGCTCTTCTTAGCTTGCAGAGGACCGACCTGGTGAGTAGAGGACCTGGTGTGTGGGCAGAGAAGGATCTCACCTGTGTGAAATCCAGAGGCAAATTAGCAACAGAGGGAAGAGCAGACAGCAGAGCAGCCCGTTTTATGAGCAGAGAAGGTCCGTCTGCAAGAGCAGAGCGCCCGATTCCCTCTTGCGTCTGGTAGCAAGTCCCAGCCTGGCCAGTGCAGAAGAGATTGACTGGGATTCTGTAGCAGGCACCAGATCAACAACGGATGAAGAGGTGCTGAGAGAGGAGAGGGAGGAAGGCTTGCAGCAAAGCCCTCCCTTCGCTCGAGTGCCGGAGGTGAGTGCCGGCTCTTTGTGAGTGGCAGGCTGCAAAGAAAGAAAAGTGGGGTGGGAGGCAAGAGGAGGGGGGGGGAAATCCAAAACGCCACGCTGTCAGCAGATTTGGAAAGGAGTGAGAGCTTCAAGCACTTTTCCTTGTGCCGGGTCGTCTGGCTGGGTGCGAGAGCTGGGAGGATTGCAGCTGGTGCTTCTGAGATGTCAGCGGAGCAGTAAAAAGGGGTTTTGGATGCTGATGGGGACTTGAACAGTCGTGAAACCTCTCAAGGGACTGGAAGAAAGAGGAACCCATGGATGGTTTTTACTCCTCCACAGAAGGGGATGGGCAGGGTGTGATCAATGACACCAGCAGTAGGAAGAGCTGGGCAGACGAAGGCAACTCTGAGTTGTCCTTCCGTGTGGTGGCAGCTGCCTTGCTTTTCCTTCTCATCCTCTCCACGCTCCTGGGAAACACCCTGGTATGCGTGGCTGTGGTCAAGTTCAGACACTTGCGCTCTAAGGTCACCAATTTCTTCGTTATCTCCTTGGCAGTGTCCGACCTCTTTGTGGCTGTACTGGTGATGCCCTGGAAGGCCGCCACCGAGGTGGCGGGGTTCTGGCCCTTTGGGGCTTTCTGTGATGTTTGGGTGGCTTTTGATATCATGTGCTCCACAGCCTCTATCCTCAATTTGTGCATCATCAGCGTGGACCGTTACTGGGCTATTTCCAACCCCTTCCGCTATGAGAGGAAGATGACGCAGCGCGTGGCTTTCATCATGATCGGAGTGGCTTGGCTACTGTCCCTCTTGATTTCCTTCATCCCTGTGCAGCTGAAGTGGCACAAGGATCGTGAGCTCCTTAGCCAACAGGAGCCAGGTTTTAATGTCACCGGGGAGGAGGAGAACTGTGATTCCAGCCTCAACAGGAGTTATGCCATCTCATCTTCTCTCATTAGCTTCTACATCCCTGTTGCCATCATGATCGTGACGTACACCCGCATCTTCCGCATTGCCCAGCGGCAGATCCGCAGGATCTCCTCCCTGGAGAGGGCGGTGGAACATGCCCAAAACTGCCACAGCAGCGACTGCCCTCATGAGGCCTCCCTGAAGAACTCCTTCAAGAAGGAGACCAAGGTCCTCAAGACCCTCTCCATCATCATGGGCGTTTTTGTCTTCTGCTGGCTGCCCTTCTTTGTGCTCAACTGCATGGTGCCTTTCTGTAATCTTGACCAACGCGAGGCAGGAGAGCTACCTTGTGTCAGCGAGACCGTCTTCAACATCTTCGTCTGGTTCGGGTGGGCCAACTCTTCCCTCAATCCTATCATCTATGCCTTCAACGCGGACTTCCGGAGAGCTTTTGCAACCATCTTGGGCTGTGGCCGCCTTTGCCCCAGCAATGCAGTGGAGACAGTGAACTTCAGCAACGAGCTGGTCTCCTACCACCACGACACCACGTATCAGAAGGAAGTGATGACCCTCAGCTACCCCCAGCTTCTCCCGCACGCCGCTCTGCAGATGGAAAGCAACGAGGTGTCCTTTGACAAGGTTTCTCGGGTCTCCGAGCCCTCTCACAACGCCTGCCCTGCCGACGTCTTGCCTGCGGTGATGCACGTGGAGCGCGAAATGGCTGTCTCGCCGGAGAAGATTACACCTTTCACCGGCAATGCGTTCGATTGAGATGGGGTTGGGAAAAGGGTGGTGGGATGGTCTCGGGAAGAGCAGGGACACTATTGCAGTTGCCTATTTTCTGAGGAGTTTGAGGATAAGGTGGATATTGCACACTCTGGGCAGGAGCTTGCATTAATAAGTGTGGAATAGCCAGAGCGATTTTCCAGATGGCTCGAGGGGTTCAGATACGTGTTTTTGTAACTCACAGTTTCAGATCCAGCCCAGGTGGGCAGCAGAGATCTGTGTTGCTGCTCTCTTGTTGGCACATGGAAGAATGCTTTCTGCAAAAGACAAAAATGCAAGGGCTCGAATTCCACTTTCCTTGTGACTTCAGCTGAGAAAGCAAAGACTTGTGCGGTCGTCTGAGCCTCTCCTCCATCGTCCGTGAAGTAAAAACGCAGCTGTGCTTGTGGGGAGAGGGAGGCTGGTTTTGTCACTGCCCGTGTCCAAAAGGCCATCGGCCAAGGCTGCTAAATGGGCACGAGCCACGTGCAACCGCTTACTTGGTGGTAACTGCCACCGGCAGAACTAGGTAACGCTGCCTTGCGCCTGCTGGGACGGCGCCGTGCTGCGTCGCAGCCTTTAGCTAGGGAAAGCCACATTTCTGGTGGGCTGTGCGGGAAGGAGGTAATGGCCTTGCTAGGATAACTCTCGCAGGCTCACCTCTGACTGTCTCTCTCTTGCTTGGGCAAATTATCCTGCACGTTCGGACAAGTATGCAGCCACCTTTCCTGCAGCCCTGAGGCTGTGCTTGGTAGCAGCTTGTCTGGAGCAGGGCGCTGGCTCTTGCTCCTTAGGGAAGGATTTGGCATGCTAAAAGTCCGCTCCGGCCCCGGAGCAGGAGCCAGTCTCTCTAAGCCGGGACATGCACAGCTGAGGGCAGACTAGGATGAACATAAACTGTGTTTTAGCCCCAGGATGCTGGACCGTTTGCTTGGAGCCTTTAGGAATGAGGGTGTCTGAGCCCTTCAGACTCTGAGGGTAGAGGAGAAAATCAGATGTTAAAGCAAGAACATTGCTGTTTTGGTTTCTGCGCCTCCGCCACATCTTCCATCAGTCAGGTTCCCCCTCCTTTTCCTAGACTGTTTCTTCCCCTTTTTACTTTGTTCTCCCTCTAATTCCCTTCCTCCCCCATTTCATTAAGGATCCTTCCACGCCGCCTCCCTTGCTGTCTCATTTCAATAATAATGCCTTCTTAAGAAGCACTCCTTGCTCACCTGTACTCTTTAATTAGCTTCTCCTGTGCCTATGGGAGCTTGTGTCTGGTTAGCTGGGGGTAGAAACAGCAAGTGAACAGCCCCCAGCATTTCACTGCTGGCTGTGACACGAGTGACTTTAGAAACGTGTTTTGATGGGTGCCTGGTTAAACACTGCCGCAGCAAGCGGCACATCCACGTCGGCTTGAATCGGAGACGTCTTTAGCTCTCTGGCACAGTAGAAAAGCCTCTCCCTCCTCCCCGGCAAACGTTAACAAAGAGAAAAATCAGAAAGTGATAATTACAGAGTAACAGTAATTATTAAATAGAGCCCAATTACAGTCGAGTTACAGCATAATCAGCATGGGAGAGGAGCAGAGCTCACCGTATCTCCAAGGTCGACGCTTGGATTTTTCCGGGGAAGCGCTGGTAAGGCTCAGCTTCATTTATAACCGTCTCCCGGTGTGGCAGTGGTGGCTAGCTGTCAAAACTGAGACGGTCGCGGGGCTTTTCAGCCCTGGGAGGACGGTAGAGCCTAACTTAGAGAAGTCGTTCCGAGATGGGGACGATCATCTGGCACGTTTCTAGGCGGCCCAACGCGACTGACTTCGTTTGAACGTTGCTGCAATATATATAATGATTTCCCACACTAAAAGCAGGTGGTGTAGCACGTGTAGTACGGTTGTGCTTTACTTCGGGACTCCTGGCTCAGTGGCGAGAAGGAGTCAGAACACCCAGCTTTTTGTCAAAGCAGTACTGTCCTGACCTCCCTGGTTTTGAAGAGTTTACTGATACTCATCTTGCGGCAAGGTTCTGGAGCTTAATCCACGACTGTTTGTAAAGAGATTGGAGGAAAGCACGTAGCTCAATGTATTGGTCTTAGCAACGATGAGTTGCGGGGTGAATCTGCAAAAGAAAGACAATGGAGAGGGTGATAGGATCCTTCTTTTTGTCCAGTTATTGTCCGCATTTAAGTTGTGTCGGGGAACACTGCAACAGTCCCCAGCTCCAAAGCACTGGGGCCGTCCTCTACCGACGTGCAGCAGCTCCCTCCGGCTGGACCTCTTACTGTCACCTGTGGCGGGGCCGGGCACGGGGATGGCCGATACCACCCTGGCGTCTGCATCAGGAAGGACGAGGTGGTGGCAATGAGCTAAACCAAAAATTTCCAGGTTATGGAACAGGCCTCTGCACATTACAAACATTTCTGGGGTCAGCCTGGGAGATGGACAACAGCTCCAAAATGGTGTAAGTCGGGCTTGCTTTGGCAAAAATACACCTTGTTCATCTTGCTTCAGAATGGGTTTCCTTTTTTCCTGCTCTGGGTCTCCTGCACAGGTCTCCTCTGCAGTTCCACCGGGAAGCACCCTCCTCCGACCATCCTAAAGTCGAGCAGCGTACGGCTACATCCCTGCCCCTATTTCAGAGGTGAGCGCAATGAATTCCCACCTGGGGCCGATCCCGGAGCAGGGACCGTGAGCCAGGATTTGTGCGTGCTGTGGCACTGCTGTCCTGCCCTGTAACCCCGGCTAAGCCCGTTCATTTTCTGGAGCTCTGCTTTTGCCATGGGTGAACTGGGGGCAGCAGCGTCGGTTCGCCCTGCAGACAGGTTGTGAAGATAGGTGGTTTTTCAGGCTGTCAGGGTGAGCACAGCTGTCAGCACTGAGCAGCCTAGATAAGAATAAAATTAGTAAATAGGTGCTCAAATCCAGTTCGGTGCAAGCTGGATTGGGGAGTAAGGTAACAAACCGGCACCTTTAATGCTCTGAGCGTCCCTCCGCTGCTGTGGCAGCTGCTATGGAGGCACTGGGGTCCCAACATTATCTCATTAGGTGCCTGGTTACATGAAGAGAAAGATTATTAACTAGGGAGAGGTATCCAGGACCCATCAGGCACAACTCAAGTGTCCGAAGCCTCTCACTAAGCCTGGATACGCAGGGACTAGGGGAAAAGGAGCATTAAAATCTCAATTTAAATGAAAATTGGAGGCTGCTCCTGAGACAGAAGGGGCAGGAGCTGGCAGCCTGGCCTGAGAGCTCAGACAAGGGGCAGGGCTGATGGGACTCGGAGGTGAGCGGTCAGGATGGCCAGGACTCTGCTCCCAGCCTGAGGAAGGCTGTGTTTGGGCAGGGAGGACCTGAACGGCACCCGGCCGGGGACAGAGGTGGCTGCCCTGGCCCGGGGGCTCTGAGCTGCCCCTGGCCCCTGCTCTGGACAGGTCTCAGTGCCTCACCGGGCACGGCTGTGCTTTGCCCACGCTTGTAGCTCCCCCTCCATTCCCCAGCCCTACGTAGATAAAAACCCCATTTCTCTCCAGCCACAGCACACGTGGTCCCATCCTCCCGGCGGACTGTTGGGCTCGGGCTCTGGCCGTGGGCTCCTTTGGGCTCTGCAGGGTTTTTCCTCTTTTCTTTATTCCCCGTGCAGTTCCTGCTGCAATGATGAACAGCAAGCATCCCGGAGACATTTAGCGCGGTTACCACGAGCCAGAGCAGATTGATTGCCCGAAACTACTGCTGGAGAGCCTGCCGTGGAGAGGCAGGTCTGCGGTTCCTCTCTGCTCACAGGTAAAGGCCAGCCGCGGTGTAAGGGGGGGCTCCGCTGCCTCCCGGGGCTGTGCGGGGGCCCGATGCCACCGCTGCTGTGGTCTGCAGACACGGGACGGTGGCACCGCGTGCCCTGACGCTGGTTTGCAGTGGAGGTAGCTCTCGTTTTGGAAGCCTGTGCTGCTGGCCCTGCGTTCAGGGCTAGTCATCTCAGCCTGGCTCTAGAGGAAAAGCGGAGCAGGGCTTTTGTGTCTCAAACCTAGGCTGGAAATTGTGCCGCCGTGCTCATATCCGTGTAGGTTAGAAAGGATGCTGCAAGGCTGGGAAAAGGGCGCTGTCTTACTCGGTGCAATCACTAAATCAATGCACGTTTTATTACGTCGGCCTGGGGCAGACAGGACGATGCTGGGAATTAACTGCGTGCCGGTGGTTGGTGCGGTTGCGGCTGCAGGTGGGTGCCGAGGTCGTGCCCACCGCTCCTTTCACAGCTGGGTGGCAGGAGGAGCGTATCTGGGTGGGCAGCGTGGGGCTGGGGATGGCTGCTGCCCCTGCAGTGATTTTTCAGGTTTAGGGGGAATGGATTTAGCAGGGAAAAGGGAGACAGAGGAGCAGAATGGGATGAGGCTGGTGTAGGTTGCTGTCTTGCCTGACTTTGCTTTCAAATTGGAAACATCGGCTGCTCTTCTCATCAGGCAGAGGCCAGGGCTGGTCTCCAAGGAAAGCAGCTCCAGACAGGGCTGAAGACTGGATGAGGGTCTCCAGGTGCTTGGAGGAGCCTGGCAGAAGCTCTTGTGAAATCACAGGCCTGGCTTTCTCAATCTATATGGTAATTTTGAGCAATCAGTCAGCTAAGGGGAGAGAGGCAGGAGAGATTAACCCTGCCCAGGAGGATTTTGTGAGGGCAAGGCCAGAATCTCTCCCCGCACCAGCGTAGGGATGGCTCTGACGTACCAGCCCTGCTGCCTCGGACTTGTCTGTGTGTCTCATGGTGCGCAGGGCATGTGAAGGAGCCCAGACGTAGTTCTTTTCTGCTCCTACAAGAGAAATAAGGAGGGTCACGTGTTACCTTTGAGCAGATCGCTAACGAACCGCGTGGTTCGTTTTCATCAAACCATGCTGAGCAGCAGTGATTTCTCAGCTGGCCACGTAGTGACCATCTCTGCTCGTGCTGCGGAGCAACAGGGACGCTTGCATTGAGCTGGGGGACGGATTTACCCCCTGGAAAGCAGTCAGCCGGTGCGATGCTGCCCTTGTTTCTCTTCTGTGCAATGTTTTCAATTCTTGAGACCCTTACTCTTCCAGAAACTGTCACCTGGGGGCAAATTGCCCCCCAGGCTTTATGCATTAAGGAGGGAATGTGAAACTAGGAGCACACTTAGAAGTGTCGAGCACCTCTAAGTCTCCTTGGCTTCACCTGGTGCTCCTGAAACAGGCTCAAATCTCCAGTTATTCATCCCAAAACTCAGGCTCTCGGCATCAGAGGCTACTTCTGACTGCTTTGTGCCACGGCATCCCTAAGAAAGAAGCCAAGATGACAAAACCTCTGGGACTTTTGGCTGGAGGAATCTCTGCGATTACAGAAAAGTATTAGTATTTATTTCTAGCTGTTAAAGAGTTCAATTATAGGAAAAGTGAGCTAGGGAAAATGAGCAAGTAGAAATGTCCCAATTTTAAAGCTCTTCTAGGTGGCATCTGCTCCTGCGAGCTGCCGCCTCCACGCGCTGGGGTGAGCCTGGCCTCACCAAAACGGGGTTTTTGCAGGGTTTGGTGTCTCGGGGCCAGGCCGTGGGTGCCCCCAGGACCAGACCCGGCGTGTGCAGCCCGTCTGCCGCCCCTGCCCGGCCTCGGGGCGGCCATAGAATCACAGAAGGGTTTGGGATGGAAGGGACCTTTAAAGGTCACCTAGTCCATCCCCCTGCCATGGGCAGGGACATCTCCAACCAGACCAGGGTGCTCAGAGCCCCATCCAGCCTGGCCTTGAACGTTTCCAAGGATGGGGCATCCACCACCTCTCTGGGCAACCCGTGCCACTGTTCCACCACCCTCATCGTAAAAAATTTCTTCCTTATATCCAGTCTGAATCTGCCCTCTTCTAGTTTAAAACCATTCCCCCTTGTCCTATCGCAACAGGCCCTGCTAAAAAGTCTGTCCCCATCTTTCTCACAAGCCCCCTTTAAGCACTGAAAGGCCGCAATAAGGTCTCCCCACAGCCTTCTCCTCTCCAGGCTGAACAACCCCAGCTGTTTCAGCCTTTCCTCATAGCAGAGCTGTTACAGCCTCTGATCATTTCTGTGGCCTCCCCTGGCCCCGCTCCCACAGCTCCATGTCCTTCCCTGGGGTCCCCCCCATTCCCACCGCTTCCCTCAACCGGCGGGAGCGCCACGGGAAAAAAAAAAACCAAAAAACCCTCCCAAACAGCGGCCCCCCGCCACGTTCCGCCGTGCGGGAGCGGCGGGGCGGGCGCAGGCCGCGGGGGCGGCCCCGCAGGCCGCGGCGGGGCGGGGCGGGGCGGCGGGAGGAGCCGGGGCCGCGGCCGGGCGCAGGCGCCGCGCCGGGATCTGCGGCTCGGCCGGGCCTGGCGGTGAGGGCGGCGGGGGCCCGGCCCTGGCGGGGACGGGGACGGGGAGCATTGGGGGGTGGGGGTGCTGGGGGTGGGGGGTGCAGGGGGATGGGGGGTAATGGGGTGCAGAGAGCGGCACGGGGTGCACGGGGATGGGGGGTAATGGGGTGCTGGGGGTGCACGGGGATGGGGGGGTAATGGGGTGCAGAGAGCAGCACGGGGTGCACGGGGATGGGGGGGTAATGCACAGGGATGGGGGGTAATGGGGTGCAGAGAGCAGCACGGGGTGCACGGGGATGGGAGGGTAATGGGGTGCTGGGGGTGCACGGGGATGGGGGGTAATAGGGTGCAGAGAGCAGCACGGGGTGCACGGGGATGGGGGGGTATTGGGGTGCTGGGGGTGCACGGGGATGGGGGGGTAATGGGGTGCAACGAGCAGCATGGGGTGCACGGGGATGGGGGTAATGGGGTGCTGGGGGTGCACGGGGATGGGGGGTAATGGGGTGCAACGAGCAGCATGGGGTGCACGGGGATGGGGGTAATGGGGTGCTGGGGGTGCACGGGGATGGGGGGTAATGGGGTGCAGAGAGCAGCACGGGGTGCACGGGGATGGGGGGGTATTGGGGTGCTGGGGGTGCACGGGGATGGGGGGGTAATGGAGTGCTGGGGGTGCACAGGGATGGGGGGTAATGGGGTGCAGAGAGCAGCACGGGGTGCACGGGGATGGGGGGTAATGCACAGGGATGGGGGGTAATGGGGTGCAGAGAGCAGCACGGGGTGCACGGGGATGGGGGGGTAATGGGGTGCTGGGGGTGCACGGGGATGGGGGGTAATGGGGTGCAGAGAGCAGCACGGGGTGCACGGGGATGGGGGGGTATTGGGGTGCTGAGGGTGCACGGGGATGGGGGGTGGTAGGGTGCAACGAGCAGCACGGGGTGTATGGGGATGGGGGGTAATGGTGTGCTGAGGATGCAGGGGGATGGGGGGGTAATGGGGTGCAAAGTGCAGCATGGGGTGCACGGGGATGGGGGGGTAATGGGGTGCAACGAGCAGCATGGGGTGCACGGGGATGGGGGTAATGGGGTGCTGGGGGTGCACGGGGATGGGGGGTAATGGGGTGCAGAGAGCAGCACGGGGTGCACGGGGATGGGGGGGTAATGGGGTGCTGGGGGTGCACGGGGATGGGGGGGTAATGGAGTGCTGGGGGTGCACAGGGATGGGGGGTAATGGGGTGCAGAGAGCAGCACGGGGTGCACGGGGATGGGGGGGTAATGCACAGGGATGGGGGGTAATGGGGTGCAGAGAGCAGCACGGGGTGCACGGGGATGGGGGGGTAATGGGGTGCTGAGGGTGCACGGGGATGGGGGGTGGTAGGGTGCAACGAGCAGCACGGGGATGGGGGATATTGGGGTGCAACGAGCAGCACGGGGTGTATGGGGATGGGGGGTAATGGTGTGCTGAGGATGCAGGGGGATGGGGGGGTAATGGGGTGCAAAGTGCAGCATGGGGTGCACGGGGATGGGGGGGTAATGGGGTGCAACGAGCAGCATGGGGTGCACGGGGATGGGGGGTAATGGGGTGCAAAGAGCAGCATGGGGTGTACGGGGATGGGGGGGTATTGGGGTGCTGGGGGTGCACGGGGAAGGGGGGTAATAGGGTGCCAAAAGCAGCACGGGGTGCTGGGAGTGCAGAGGGAAAAAGGGGGGGTCAGCAGGGCCCACAGCTGCACATGGTGCTGGGGGTGCACAGGGGTTTTCGGGGGTGCACAGAGCCACACAGGGTGCTGGGGGTGCGCAGGGAGAGGGATGGGGTGCAGCAGAGCGCACAGAGCAGCAGCACACGGTGCTGAGGGTGCACAGAGCCACACAGGGTGCTGGGGGTGCGCAGGGAGAGGGGTGGGGTGCAGCAGAGTGCACAGAGCAGCAGCACGCGGTGCTGAGGGTGCACAGAGCCACACAGGGTGCTGGGGGTGCGCGGGGAGAGGGATGGGGTGCAGCAGAGCGCACAGAGCAGCAGCACACGGTGCTGAGGGTGCACAGAGCCACACAGGGTGCTGGGGGTGCGCAGGGAGAGGGATGGGGTGCAGCACAGCGCACAGAGCAGCAGCACGCGGTGCTGAGGGTGCACAGAGCCACACAGGGTGCTGGGGGTGCGCAGGGAGAGGGATGGGGTGCAGCACAGCGCACAGAGCAGCAGCACGCGGTGCTGAGGGTGCACAGAGCCACACAGGGTGCTGGGGGTGCGCGGGGAGAGGGATGGGGTGCAGCACAGCGCACAGAGCAGCAGCACGCGGTGCTGAGGGTGCACAGAGCCACACAGGGTGCTGGGGGTGCGCGGGGAGAGGGATGGAGCGCAGCAGAGCGCACAGAGCAGCAGCACACGGTGCTGAGGGTGCACAGGTCAGGGTTGCAGCCGGGTGCAGGGAGCTGCGCAGAGGGTGGGTCGGGTGTGCAGGGGTGCTAAGCACCCAGGGGGGCAGGGGAGCCCGCAGCCCGTTCTCCATGTGGCCTTGTCCCTCCGCAGGCCTCCTGTCCGCTGCCACCCTGGCGCTGCGCTGCATGGATGGCGTTTTCCTCTCGCCCAACGAGGATGAGTTCGTGGGCAGGATCGCGGAGGAGCTGGAGCACTTCATGGTGCAGGGGCAGCACCACAGGTAGGTGCCCTGCCCCGGCAGCGCGCAGCCCCCGCTGGTGCCTGCAGTCCCTGGGCGATGGCACGTTGTGACTCTTTGTTTTGCATCGCTTCTCTGGGCTGCAAACGCCGTCTGGGTTGGAGCGGCAGCGTTTGGAGCTTGGCTGTGAGGGGCTGGCTGGCTGCGGAGCTCCTGGAGCATCCCCGCGGGCCAAGGATCGGCGTGGGGTTTCTGCCGTGTGCGCTTCTCCATTCGTACTACTTCAGGCAGAGTTGTTTTGGATGCTGGTGGCTTTTTGCACCAGCCCCGGTCTGGCCTAGCCCGCTAGGCAGCCGGACGAGCTACAGCGAACAGTTTCATAATCAAACTGTTCCGTTTCCCTTCTCTGCTGAGGGCTTCCTGCGCGCCGGATCCTCCTCCGCGGCCGCAAACTCCGTCGCCTTGGATTGTTGCATCGTTTTGCTTTGGCCAGGCTGGATTTAACTGGACCTAGTCCCCGATCCAGTGACCTCTGAAGCCCTTGAGATGGCCAAAGAGGGTGTCGGACAGGAGCAGGGGTGGGATTGCTTAGTTCAGCTTCCTGCCAGCTTTTAACAACCTTAAATATTTGTTTCGTTGCTTTTTTAAAAAAATGTTTGGCAGAGAAAGTACCCAGGCAATTGTATGAAACCAGAATTGTAAAAATGCATCTAAATGCAATGAAATCAAACGTGGTGTTTATTCATCCGTTCGTATTCTTTTACTTGCTGGTTTCTGGAGTGCACTCAGACTGGGAGGAAAGGGACCGGCGGCAGCCTTCTGCTGCTGCTTTCCAGCCGTTCCCAGCACGGATGCAGGCAGGAATGAGCATCCCAGCCAAAGGCCCGGGGACCAGGCAGCCCCAGCCGCCCCACGCTCCCGGCGCTACCTGCAAAGCCAGCGCATCTGTCTAGACTCTAGGATGGAGCGGGGATTTTGGCTCTTTAATACCAGAAATTCCTGCTTGGCTATTGGGCTTGGATTTAAACCCTACACTGGGGAAGACCTGGGGAAGAGAGGTTAATAAATTCTTGCTACGTTCCTGTCCTTTTCCTTCCTGCAAGTTGCTGATGCCCCCAACCCCTCTCTCTTTTCAGAGTGCTCCTGTTCCCCCCTCTGTCCAGTCGCCTCAGGTACCTGATCCATCGGACCGTGGACAACGTGGATTTGTTGAGCAGCTTTTCTGTGGGAGAAGGATGGAGGAGGAGGACGGTCATCTGTCACTCGGCCGTAAGGTACGGTGCGGTAGATGTAATGGTAGATCTCTTTCTATGGCTGGGGGGTTTTCGTTCAAGCTTACAAGCACAAAGTTTGCACGGTGCTTCTCCGCAAAGAGGAGGGTGTCTATTATCAACAACGTATCCCAGTCATTAAGGAAGCAGAGGCTCTTTTTTTTTTTCCTACCTGCTGGCTTTTATGCGGATCTGATGCTTTTCCTCCTCTCTCTTTTGCAAATGTCACGTTACTTGGGTTCCCCTGCTCATGGCCTGCCGTTCTCTTGGTCCCAGGCTGCCCAGTGAGACGAGCGACCAAAAACCCAGCAGCAACCCACCGAGACCGCCGCGACCTCCGCAGCCGTGGGGCCGGGGGGGCCGCGGCGGCAGGCTGCGGCACGGCGGGGAGGTGCACGGTGACAACTCTCGAGCCTGCGTGGGGTCTGGCAGGATAAAAAGGCCGCCCAGGAAGAAGCCAGATAAAGCCCTGTACGTCCCCAAGGCGATGCGCAAGAAGGCAGAATGGGGGGAGCAGGAGAGCCCGGTGGTGGCGGGCACCGAGTCAGGTGGGGATATGGCACAAGAAGAAGAGATCTGCCCTAAAGCTTCATCTGGGGACGCCCAGGAGGAACTGGGTAAGTCTGAAGGCAGCCCAGGTGGTGTCTCCTTGGCCCTTGGCAAGCAACAGGAGCCTGGCGAAGAGTGTGTTTCAGGAACAAGTAATGATGACACAAACGACGCATGTCCTCCGTGCTGTACGGATGTCCCGTCGTTGGAGAATAGTAACGATTTCTCTGGGCAGGAAAGTCAGGATAAAGACTGTTCAGATTCCCCTTCTTCTGCACACAATAAAAACCCAATTGAAGCCGAAGAGCAAGATCAGAGCTGCGACAACGTTATTATACCAGAAGGTAGCAAAATCCTGTGCCAGCTGCAAGCTGAAGACCAAAACAGCCGGGATGCCGGTGTAGTGGAGTGCGGCAAAAACTCCTCCCTATCAGAAAGTCACAGCAGTAACTGCTGCGCAGACCTGGCTGGAGCAGAGTCGAGCGCAACGTCCCTGCTGCTGGAAAACCAAGATAAGAGCTGCGCCGCTGCCGAGAGCCTGGAGAGCGGCGGAAACGTGTCAGCACCTGGAGAACAGGGCAAGGACTTTGTGAATGCCAGCGCGGCGGAGCGAGGCAAGAGTTTCTCCGACCTGGAAAGCCGAGATCAGGAGCGCCCCAGCATTGCCCAGGTGGAGCCTAACCAGAACCCCCCAGAAGCCCAAAATGAGCCTCTGGCCACGCCGGAGCCGGTCCGCGGTGCCGCCCCATCAGCTCCTGCGGATCGGCACGAGCGCTGGGTGGATGCCGCTGTGCAGAACCACGGCGGGAGGGTGCCCGTGGCAGAAGAGGAGGACAAGGAGCGTTCGGGCTTGGCCGATGCGCTGTGGCGTGAGCTGCATTTGTCGGCAGGCGAGAAAGAGGAGAGCGCGGCCGTCCGCGGGCAGAGCGGCCTCGAGGACGACTGCACCGCAGAGCTCTTTGCAGAGGTAGCGTTTTGCCGTGGGTATTGCCGCGGGGAGCGACTTTGGGGAAAAGAGGGTGGCAGAGGAGTCGGCCCGAGGGGAAGGCATTAGGCCGTGGGAGGAGAGTCCCTGTGCCGGGGCTGCCCCGGGCGGCTGCCGAACCTGTCGGCAGGAGTGTGGCTGCAGAAGTGGTTTGCAGGGACCGAGTTGGGGCCCTGGAGGATCGCTCTTTGAAGTGAAACCTTGTCTGTTTTTTTTAATTATTATATTTTTTCCACGTTCTCAGATTGTGGGTTATTTAACCGTGAAGGACATCAGCATTGAGAAGATCAGCTTTGATTATTCCAGCTATGGAGATGCACAGCTCAACGAGGGGGATTTTGGCCACGTAACTGAAATCTATGACTTCTCCCCGTCGCTGAAAACGGAGGACCTGTTAGAAATGTTCTCGGATTTCCAGTGAGTACCCCTCTGAGAGCCGGAGCACATCGGGGGCACGGCGGGAGCAATATTCAGACTTGAATGCACAAGAGAATCTGATGAATTTTGAATTTTAGTTTTGCCTTCCTGCCCTTATGTCTTACGCTCTTTCCGTGCCTTAAAGGACACTTTCCTGCAGTTTATGCATGATTTAAAACACGACTGGTTCTTCAGGGCTCCGTCGTACACACGGTTACCTACGTGCAGGCTTATTCCTACTGCTTCAGCGAGAGTCTTTAGGTGCTTTCTTGGAGCTGCTTTGTTATTGCGTCCTGGTGCTTGAATGAAATTACGCGCCTACAGAAGTCTGTCTTTGCAAGAAAAAGGGCTCAATCCTGCTGTTGGAGAGATTTATTATGTAAACGTGGGGAACAGAGCCTCGTGCCTAAGGGAGCGACGTTGGATCCTGGCAGGGCCAGGACAAAGTTCGGCCCTGCGTTAGTGATAAACGGGGCTCGGTGCAGCTCCGAGTTACTGTGTCACCGCTGCCAGCGCGCCCAGGCGCCGCGGCTGCAGGCACCTCTCCCTGTTTTCCTCCCACCGTCCTCCTCCTCTCTTGATATACCTGGCAGATCAGATGTGAACACTTCACCTCTAGGGAGCCCTTAAATTAAAAAAAACCCCGTGATTTACATTTTTAATAAGCGACTGTCTATTGTGTGTGTGTTTCCTCTAATATATTTTTTTCCACTTGCTGTGAGAGTGAAACTGAGCTGAAAATTGATGGATCTCTAATCCGAGCAGTCGCTTGTATTTGTATTTCCTGCGCTGCAGGAAAAGCTTTGAACTCCCTGCTCCCAAACTCACATTTTCCACCGACACGTTATTAGATTTTCACATCTGTCTCTTCACCCTAAGCTTTGTAAACCAGTTTTATACATCGCTTGCTTTTTATTGTAGATGTCTGAGCAATTGGGTGGCGTTTGTAAAGCACTAGATAAACAACGAACAATATTTTTGTGTTACAAGGCAGTCCCTGAAATTGAGGTTGCTTTTGGCGAAGGGTTTCTTCAGAGGAGAAGGAGGGTTTTTGCGGGCAGCTGATGGGGTGGTTGCACATTGTGGCCTTGAAAGGGGCACATCTAATGGTCTTCTGTTCCTTCCTTTCCTTCTCTTTCCCCTCCTGTAAAATGGGTGTAATGCTTTGAAAAGCACCAGCTGGCCACCTGAAAATACTAAGTACTCTTGCTAACCCAAGGTGGCTGTTGGGTTTTATTGTGTGGTGGGTTTTTTTTTCTTTCTTTTTAATGAATATTATTCTATTGCCTTTTCATTTTAGCGAGAGTGGTTTCAAAATCCAGTGGGTCGATGATACGCACGCCCTGGGAATCTTCTCCAGCCCGTCTACAGGTAGCGTGACGCCGTTCGTGGCTGCGACTGAGGGACCCGCGGAGCTGCTGGGGTTTCTCTGCTCTCACGGCGGCCCTGGACGGGCGCGGTGGTTGGCAACACGCGCCTGCCGAGGCTCGCGCTGTTGCCAAAGGCGGCTGTGGTTCCTCACGGCTGTCCTCCTGCGCGCTTCAAACTTGCAAGGCTTTTAAGGCTTGAGAAGCTGGAATTACTGCGTGTTGGGTGGAAGCTCCGCTTTGCAAGAACAGCAGGTTTTTAATTGGCTTGGGTAATAACCAGGGCACCTTTTGTGTACAGAGCGACTCACGCTGCCTTTCTAGAAATTAGTCTGTTCTGCTGCTTCAGTTTTTTTTTCTCTTGTAACACGACAAAATTCCTGCAAGCGTACAATAACCTGCTGGGGACCGTGCGATGGCACACGGGCCAGACACCAAGCCTCCTGCCAAACCCTCCCAAGCCCAGGTCAGAGCCATCCCAAGAGAAGTTTCCATCCAGCAGCGTATGGAGCCCAAAAGCTTATCCTTTTTTCTCGGGATTTAGTCTAATAATGACAGAATTGTCTTTTAAAATGTGTTTATATTTTTCTTGGGGCTCTTTCTGCGCGAGGAACGTGTGATGCAAGCCTGAGGTGACCCGAATCAGTTGAGCTGTGTTAGTACAAGTCTTGCGATAACCCATCAGCTGCTGAAGCTCAAATTATTCAGCGTTATTATACCATGCACTGATTTTTATTATTAAAGCCACCAACATTCAGCCTGCTAATTTCAGCAATCTTTGTTCTTTGAAGCATCTCAAGCCCTGGGGCGACGTTATCCTTCTTTAAAGATCCGACCGTTGATCCATGCAACAAAGCAGTCTAAGATCAAGGCACTTCAACGGCCAAGTAAGACAATTTTTTTTTCTTTTTTAGATTATTATTAGTATTATTTCTTGGTTTACCAGTCTTCTACATCTTGAGTGGTCATGATGACAAGTTAAATGGGGAAATAGATATTAAGGACCAGTATTTCTTTTTTGTTTTGTGTTTGTTTTAGCTTTATCAGCATTGCAGGACAGTGAGCTGTTGTGTAGAGTCTTCAGTAAAAGCCTGTAGATGCAATTTTTTACAGTACTTTCAGCCAACCTGTATCATAGTTATGTTAAAACTTACTGCACCGGTAATGCTGGTGTTTGCAGCAGGCATGTGTGGTTGGCACAGGTGAACGCGATGACAAAAACAAATCCACAGATCAAGACTAAATGATATATTACTTCCAGGAAAGAGAACTACAGCTGTTACCTATGCTTAGTTTTCAGTCACTCTTTCTCCCGTCTATACGAGGACTGAATAAAAAAGCATCAGCTCCTGTTGCTGTTTGTTTACTCTCCAGCTGTTGGCTGAAATTCAGCCGTAGGCTTCCTTATGCTATTTATTTGCTCCGCTTGTGTAAAGCTTTAACCGAAGGGTTGTACCGTTCAGCAGGCAGGGGTAGCTGTAGCGGTGGCTGCAGGAGGACGCAGCACGGCAAACGCCGTAAGCCTGCCCAGAAGTTTCTCTGCCCTATGACTCTGCGCGGTTCAAGATAATAGATGAGACAAAACCGATAGCAGTTACAGTTTGTGGTTGGTATCATTTTATTTGGCATCAGGTGAAGGAAAAAAATCGTTAAGCTTAGCCATTAACATTGTTTTATTTATTCGATTGCCTTTTAAAATCATAGTGTAATCAGTTATACTTGCCACAGTAAAGAAATGCCATGAATCTTGTAGCAGTAGAGACTTCGCTGAAGGTACAGCTATGCTGTTATTGCTACAGTACATTGCAGTTGAAACAGATTTCAGTATTAATGCTCTAAAGGGACACTGTCACAGTTAGAAGTTCCTGAGTTTGGATGTAAATGAAATGGCAAAGAACGGGATTTCCTTTTGCACTCTCCCCTTCATCTGTTTTCCTTCACGCCTCCTGATTCTTCTTGCTGTAGCCACGCTTCTGAATCAGGCTATAAACTCCTTCGGGGGAACGTTATAGAGAAACGCTGTTTGTATTCAGTTTAAGTAGCAATTTTTTTTCCAGATACAAATTTGGATCTTAATTAGCTGACAGTGTCTCTTCTTTTTTTTCCCTCTTTTTTTTGAGCTTTGTCAAGAAAGAATGGCATTTTTATTTTCCAAGCTGCAAATGCTTTGAGTCTGTCCCTTTTTCTTTAAGCTGCTGATGGGCTGCCTTTATTAATAAAACTTCTGAAAAAAGCAAGCAAAGCCCCCCTTGCTAACTGGATAATAAATTTGCAGAGAGTTGCTGATAAATGATCAGGTAATTGCCAAATCCGGACTACTGTGGACTTGGTAAAGTTTTGCTCTATTTATTTCTTGTAAGATGAAACTGTAGCAAGCCAGCTGTCTATGAGAAAATGGACGTTACTGGCCAAAGGGCTTTCCCAAAGCATCTGATATATTTAGCCTTTTTTTTAAAAAATGCAGATTTTTCTCCTTGCTGCTTTCTAAGGATTTAGAGTGCTGATTTTGATTAGTCTAAATTGAGATCAAACTTCCCTCTGCATGGATAAATGGGTTGGACTGTGCGCCTTCATTTTGTTCTCAGAGATGTGACTTGCTGAATTTTGCCAGGAATGGTTAGGAAGCTGTTCCTGAAAGCAAAGGGGGAACAATTCTCTCTACCGCTGCAGAAGAGCTTAATCGTAGCCAAATAGCTTTAGAACTGTCATTGAAAAATCTGAAGGACGAATCTGGAGACACATCCTTCTAAAAGAAAAGGCAATTTACTGGATAGAGATAGAACGGTTTGCTCGTGCTCCTGGGCTAATTATAAAGGACCTAAGAAAATCAAAATCAGCCCTCCTGTCTGCCAGTCCTATGGTTTAGCCACAAGACAGTTGCTGAACAGGCACTAACTTCATGATTTTCACCCCTTTTTACCTAGAGCTCCTTCACCTTGCAAAAGAAAGACCCCAGACTGACACTGCAGTGGCGAAGAGGCTGGTGACCCGGGCTTTGGGTTTGAAGCACAAGCAGCAGGGCGTCTCAGGCACCGAAGTGCTCCTGCCAGAAAGCTTGGACCAGGAGGAATAAACCGTCTCAGCTAAAAAAAAAAAAAAAAAAAAGATGTAGAGATGAGCATGGCTCTGATATTAAATCGCATGCAGAACAGCGAGTTGCCACAGGGATGTTCTCTTATGAATTAGCACCGTCTTTTCTTTCTGAAGTTGGGAAGGGAAAAAGTTTACTATGAATGAGATGTTGAGCTCAAGAGCCAAGCCCTGCGAGGGTTGCTGTTAGCTCTTCGTTACGGAGAGCATCTTGCCCTACTCTGTTTCAAAGCATCTGTTACTCACTGCGGCCCTTGCAGAAAGTAAGGCTGCTTACAGAAAAGCCTGCTCTCTAACTTAAAAAAAAAAAAAAAAGCATTAGAGTAAGGGAATTGTATCTTGTTGGCCAAAATTCAGCTGTCAGCAAGAGCAGAGCATCTGCAGGAGTCAAAAAATCTGTGTAATGTTTACTTTGTTGTAATGTTGTTGTTAAAATATCCCACAAAACTGACAAGCATTGAATGCAAGTGAGTTTCAGGGGTTTTCCTTATTTACATAGTGTTGAAAGAGCCTGACTTGCTTTGTTGCACTGTTAGCAAGGAAAGTTGTCATACACAGATGAGGAAAAGAAAACCAGAACTTGCCAGTTCCGATTTGCCCAGAGCCTGGTGCTAAGAGATGCTGCAAGACGCCTCGTTGGGGCAGCAGCGATAGAGCACCCAACACATCTCAGACTCTGCTTTTGCTACGCAGCCCGGCATCTTGAGAACAAAATGGAGTTTTCCAACTTACAGTAGGCTAAAAACCTTTGCTAGATGCCACCATCTGGGCCACTGGATAAATGACAGAAATACTCTGACAGGCATTAGCAAAAGACTTCTGTATTCTTTAAGCCTCACAACACCCCTGTGAGGTAGGTTATGGAGAGCACAAGTTAGATGCAGCCAGTTTCAATCCCCCCGTGGATCGAAAGGGTCAGCTCTAAGTATTCAGTTAACTTTAGCTGCTTGTAGAAGTCTTCCGTACAAACACAGAGGGAGAAGAAACTTCAGTACCAGGAATTGAGAACGAGACCCTAAACTTTCATGGAGTAGAAACACACAAATGGCATATAAAACATTTTTCTGGGTAAAACACTTTTATTCAAGTAGCTGTGTCTGAAAATCCGTAGCAATGCGTGTCCTCAAACAAACAGAGGAACACGCTTAGCACCATTGTGAATTTACCAAGTGTTAAAAATCCTCTTAAAGACAACTTACGCAGGTGGGTCTGTGACAGCACAGGCCCGGATCCCTGATGATGAAAGCTGTGAAGTTACCTCTGTAAGGTACAGTGATGATACAATGCCTTAACTAAATTCATCCTTTAAAGACAAGACAGAGTGAATATCCAGCTTAGAAGGTAATATTTAGATGTACGTAGAATCTGTTGGGTGAATAGCTTACTGCGGAATGGAAATTCACAGTCCAGTGGACTCATCATCAGGAGATCTGCAAAGTCTTCGGGATGTTACAAGGGAGGCGTAGCTTCCCGGAGCCCTGATGCACTTGTAGAAAACAGTTCTGCATTAGCCGCTCCGCTTACGAGATCGTGTTGGGAGTTGATTGTTGAATACAAGAGTTTCACTGCAGTATTAAATTATGCTTTATACTGTTCTGCTCAGAAAAAGCTGCTCCAATTTTTTATTTTTTTTTTTTCTCCTTTCCTGTATTTCTTTGCTAAAATGGAGTAATGACATGGCAGTACCGAGGATTAGCTGTGTTCAAGAAGCAGCGTCACAAATGGAGGCGTTTGCATCAGTGGTGCGTTCAAGCTTGAGTCAAAGAGCTTAAAGATACCAAAATTAATGCCTTGAAGAAAATGAACGGCAAAGACATATTTAGGTTGTTGGTACCCAACCAAAGGCAAATTGTGCTTGCTGCAGCCCAGACCTACGTCTGTGAATAAAGACGGCGCTGCAAAGTGGAGGGAGAAATCTTTGCGGAGAAGGTTGGGATGGCGAAGATACGGAGCCAAGCAGAGCTTAAAAGCCCGCTCCTAACTACCTCAGTAGTAGGGACTGGAGTTACAGGAGACACACGGTGGTCTGAGCACCTAAACTGGGAAGGCAGGCATCTTTAGAAAGTAATTTACCTTGCTAATTTAGAGTTTGATTGTTTGCTTGATTTTCTTTTTTTGTGCAGTGGTTAGGGAAATGACGGAAGCGGGAAACCTCGCTTCTTTAAATAGTGGGGTGGGAGGCGATGCTGTTCTATCGGGTGGACACCTTGTTATTCGTGAGTCCGCTGAAGTGATCAAACTTCTGCTCCGTTTCCTCGCTGAAAGAGCCACCTGGGGAGCGCACAGAGAGAGAGCGGGGTTGAGCAGGAGGCGGCAAAGGCAGCTCGCAACACGAGGCCGAGAACGCGCCGGGGTTTTGCGTTATCTGCGAGAGACGCTGTGAAAACGAAGGGCTCGAAGCGAGAAGAGCAAAGATTTTCCTGGGCTAATTAATTTGAGCGTTAATTAAATCTTACCATAACTGGAACAGCCAAGAATCCCCGGGAGGACTGGATTTAGTCTTTTATTTGGAAGATTAGCCTACAAACTACCCTCAATTTCACTGCTAACTCTTGGTGCTTAAAAAAATTAGGTGATGACTAGCAGGACCTGCGAAATGGTCGCCTCCTTGAGGCTGATGGGAAGGGGGTTCTGTTTGCTTAAGGAGGACCATGCCCTTATTTTTCGCTAGTTGAGAGACAATGAAAGCTAAATACGTTTAATTTTTAAATATTTTCAAGCGCAGCTGGAGAGCCCATCCAACACTGAAGTGCCTGTTCATCCAAATGAAGTGGGTTTGGCTTTTCTGAACTAGGTCGCAGCCTGAAGCGTGACACACAAGACAAGTATTTTCTTAAAAAAATCCAACAAATTAATGAGAAAAATCAGGAGTTATGTGGAATTTTTTCAGGAAAAACACTCCTTGAAGAACTTCAGCCAGCTCTGGAAATCGTCTTCGCCACTGGATTTTATTTGGAGGTTGGCCGGCAGTTGCTGTTCATTTATTTTCTGTGTTAAAAACAGTTTTTCTTAAAAAGCCCCCAACTTAATTCCATTTTAAAATGGTCTTGACAATTGACCGTTAATGCAAATTTAAACTAGTTTGGCTTTGATATTTCCAAGACCAAAAAAAAATTCCAAATGAATTGGAATTACACGTATTCAAGAAAACAGTTTTCCCTCACGTTCAAAGGAGAGGGGAGCATTTTCATCTCTGGCTCGAGCAGAGTGCTCTTTGCCACCGCTCTGCTCCGCACCTCGCCGTTCTGCTTTGCTTTTCAAGAAAAGAGCAGCTTTGGGGTCCCGAGAGGTCAGGCCCCAGGGGGGTAAGAATTCGAGTCTGGGATTTGTTTGCCTGGACCTCCTCGGGCCCTCTAAACAAGCTCTCGGATTGCACGAGAGCTTTCCTTACCTCTGACAGTCCTGGGAGGGAAAAATGCTCATTTCCTTGCAGAAGAAAGAGAGCTGGGACATCTGTTATCCCTGTTCTACCAAGCCTGAGGGATTTCTTTCTGTTCTAGCAGCGTTGTGCTCGTTGCTCCAGTGAGCCGTGCAACGCAGCGCTCGGTAAGGAACCGTCCCACCCCCATCCAGCCACCTTACTCTTTGCGACCTGTAGCAGCTCGACCCTGTAGCAGAGACGCTTTGGGGTCTGCCTTCGAACAGTCTACAGCAAACAGCACCGGTGCAGCTGGGGCTCAGCATCTCGTCTTCCCACGCCCGTACAAAGCGACAAACGGCACGTAAGCACGGTGCGACAGAAGCAGAGAGCATTCCCAGCGAAGAGTCGGCGATGCAGCCGTTAAACTTTCCCCTGCAGAAGTCACTCTCACCTATGTGGCAGTTGTACATCCAGATGCGCTGCCCGTCATACCGGCTCCTGCATTTCATCACGTTATTTGAATAATCGGATTCAGCAACTTCATAGTTCGGGTTGATGACAACCTAGGGAGCGATGGAGAAACACGGCATGAAGTTATTGAAAGGCGGACTGGATAGGATACTAGTCAGACTGAGACGGAATCGGCTTTTTCATTACACCATAATACTTTTTTTTTAACAGAAACAACCTAACTCATTTTGCAAGGACACAGAAACCACTTGATTAAAGCCCGATCGAGATCACACCTTCCCCCGTGCACCAAGACAGACCCTCAAACACCTTCTCTACATTTCACACCATAGCAGGGCAGGCAAAAATAATTTCTCTGCCCCTCGCTCCTCTCCAGTTTGAGCGGCTGTTTTTAGTACCAAAGAATTCCCCC
Source organism: Platalea leucorodia (assembly GCF_965183815.1). Lineage (NCBI taxonomy): Eukaryota > Metazoa > Chordata > Aves > Pelecaniformes > Threskiornithidae > Platalea > Platalea leucorodia. The sequence goes on from NC_138859.1 coordinate 3,562,853, forward strand.
CCCTCCACCCACTTGCACAAAACAGGCACAGTCCTAACTCCTCACGCCACCGCCACCAGAATAACACCATTTCATCCCCAAGCGAAGCGAGCGTTGCTTACAAACGGCTCAAAAGCTTAGTGCAAAACAACAGCGGGATGCTGCGCGTGTACATAACGTGGCACGTAATGCAGCGTGGCGACAACGTTAGCCGCACGTGGGTCGCGTAGGACTATCAGGTATTAGCTGGGTGCGGATTTCTCAAGACTGACATCTCTAAGCTGTGGTTATCGGCCCTGATTTTTCACTGGGGGATGCGATCTGCTAACACGTTGTTGTCCTGTTAGGTAATTCTTTATCTTTTGTTCTTTATCTATATCCTGGGAATATAATCTCTTTGTAATCAGAAGTTTATAGTACAAATAAACTAGTTAGTTATGTTCTTGACATCCCTAACGAGTAAGATAAAGGCAGCGACAGTGTCTCAAACCCTCTTTTTCTCCCGTACCTGGAAGAGGTAATCGCCTGGCGGGACATCGGTAATATCGATCCACTGGCAGTCGATATCATGCCGGTACACGTCCCAGCATCCAACTGTGATTCCTTGTTCACCAAAATTGGCGCATTCGTACTGTTTTTGCACATCTAAATGAGAAGAGTTAAAGGCACGAAGCGTTAGATTCACACAAGTCGGGCTGGGAATTTCCCACCCTCGGACACGTCAGAGGAAGGGCTAGTTGCTCTCCAGCTGCCATAGACAGCGATAAGCTACAGGCACAGGATTTTGGATGAGATTCAAGACAGCAGTGTTTTGCTCGATGCCTTGTCTTGAAATACACGTGCTGCTTAACGGCCCGGGAGGAGCTGCCACCTTCCGTACCTCGTCACCTACAGGCACGTTTTGGAATTTCTCACTTTGCAGGAATCAGAAAATGCACGCTTAGGTTTTCAGAGCAGCTCAGAGGAAGGACGTAAGGAGCCGAGGTCTGAAAATCTCCGCACACGGGGCCTTCGGGGATTCTCTTAGACCTGCAGAGACGTGTACCGCCTCGGGACTGCTTTCTGGCTCCTGTCAGGCCACGTTCTAGCCCCGCTCAGGACTTTGACAGCATCTTTGAAGCCAGTCATCTGTACGGGGACAGCAATAAACTCCCAGCACCGCGGGCTCTGGCAAATATACCTGCTTCGCATTCGGTGTCTTCCAGACAGAAGCTGGCTTTGTGTCCTTCAGCCACCTTGGTTCCATTGAGGTTCAATAGATCATAGTGGGTAAAAACCTCCATGCTGTGGTAATGCCTGCGAGGCACAGACAGCGAGAATTATCTTTAGGGAAAACAGACACCACTTTAATTACCGGGTCTAAAGGGCTGCACAGTCTGCCCAAGCAGAGATGGTCCAGCGGCTAGGGCACAACAGCTTGGATGCGAGTAGCCCAGGCGCGACGCCGTGCTGTTGCATCCCTCGGGCCAGGCATTTCGCCGCCCAGCCCCGTCCCCACGGCCACGGGGGTAAATACACGACAGCACGTGAAGGGCTACGGACCAAGCCGCGCTACAGGAGGAAGAACGAGAGAAACCACGGCCAGAAAATATTCCCCTGGGCATAATCCCACGTGGCACCGTCACCCGTGCTGCCGGCGTGCTGGCTCCTGGCCTGGATATTTGTTTATATATCAAGTGCTAAAGCTGTTCCAGGTGAGAGCCTTGCCCCGGCCTCCGTAGAATCACACCAAGTTTTATAACGGCAAGGAAGGGGAAAAAATCCAAGCCGTCGTCAGCCAAGTCATCATTTCTAGTGGCCCTATCATTTACCAGAATAAGAAATATTTCACCTGCTCCTTAACAACAGGCTGCAAGCCGAGCTGGATGTACCCAGACCGGCAACCTGGCTATTCTTATTTATTTATTTTTAAGAAGCAGAATGGAAATTTATTGGCAGAAAACTAACAACAGATGGAACCAGCTTCTCCCAGCACTCGCTCCACTCAGATCTAAACAACCCGACAGCTGGGTTCACACACGATACGTTTCATAATTTTAAACGGGGAGGTGTTAGCGTCAACTCAGCCCGAGCTGGGCTGCTGTCGGGAGCGCTCCAGCACTCTCGGGCACAGCAAGAGTTAAGGGAGTGGGCGCAATCTGTGCTGTAGCCCCCTAAACCGGCAAGGTTAGACCGTGGCAGGGTTTGGGTGGTGGTGAACTTGGGAACATTGACCTTTTCTATGCCACACTGCTGGTTCAGCAAAAAATTAAGCCTGTGCTTGGGTCCAGTTGAAGTCCATGGGCCTTGTAGAGCTGGAAGCAGATGGAAGCACCCGATTAAAAGAGAGTTGTGCGCTCCACGTGGTCAGGGCTGGGCGCAGAAACGCGGTCATGCTGATGCAACGGGTTGACTTGGATCCCGGCTTTGGAATCGGGAGCAAATCCACAGCGTGAGCACGTCACGGGGAACAGGAGAGCAACCGCGGGTGCTGAGAGCGGAGCGGGTCCTTAAATCCCTGCGCATCTCCCCCAGCGATGGGAACGCGGCGCTGAGACGCACCGGAGCCCGTCTGCATATCTCAGCTGTGAGGAGTGAGGCAACTGCACAGACAGGCCCTAATTCAAAAGCCATTGCTTAGGAGTTTAAGAAAAAAAAAAAAGAAAAGTGCAGAAATCCTCTCCTTTCCAGCTGTAAAAATAATCATGGCTTAAAAACTTCCAACCACCATTATTGCGGCATCGCTCTGCACACGTATTTACAGATAAAGGAGGAGAAAGGAGGGAAGGGGAGGAACTTTCTTCCTCTGGAGAGCGGGTTTCTTCTTACCTCCTCCTGCCTTTCCCCTAACAACAACAACAACTTGCCACCTGCCAGAAGTTAATCACTTTTCCCTGCCTGCTACAGGTCTTTCCCATTTTTGTTCTAATTCCACATCAAAAGCCAACTAAACAGAAGCTCCCAGTGATGGAGCGAGGCAGCTAGGAGAGAAGAGGCATTCTGCAGTGGCTGAGCTGTTGGCTTTCAGGCTGTCTAATTTGGCCGCCTCTGATAAAAGTTTGAGGTTCTCAAGTCTGACTCAGTTTCTGAAATATGTCTGAATCATTCAAAGAGGTGTTTACATTCTGGTGTTTACAGACTGGAAAGACCGAAGAGGAACTGAGTTCATCCTCCTCCATATAAACAGGATCCCGTTTAAAGCACACAGATGGCTCTCGGTCTCTTGCTGATCCCTTCCCAGTCTCCCCCAAAGAGCTCCCAGCGTCCTCCTTTTTACCCAGCCTGCGACGTGCTCAGAGCCTTGCGGTACCCACGTATTCCCCCAGCCCCTTCCCAACAGGGCCAAAAAGGCAGACGCGCCGCACTGGTCCGGGTTTCCTCCTCCCCTAAATAGACCGTTGCCTATTTACCTTCGGTTCTGTGCTGCCGAGGTTTTAGTTCTGCTTGCGCCTCCGACTGCAAACACCCCAAACCAACCTGTCTGCAGGGTAAGCGGCCAACGTTTGCCCCCACGCCACGATCTGAAGCTTCAGACCCGTTGATGCAGTGCTACCCACACGCCTTGCCTCGCTCACACCGTTTACGAAGACTACGACGGGCCGTTCGATTTGAGAATTTACTGCTCTGATGTTTTCACAAAGCTTACAACAACTTTCACAACTGTCTTACAACAGCGGCAGGACAAGAGCTGCGCGCTGCAAGTTACTTAGCTCCCTTCTACCCCCAAGTTAGAGAAAAAGCAACCTCATAATAAGTCATCATTTCAGAAGCAAAGCATCTGGATGGCTTGGTTCTGGTTCTCTTTCCTCCCCCTGGTTTACTTTGGCTGAAACTGTCACCTTCCCTGTGAAAAATGATGCATTTATGGGATGAATTTACTGTTTGCCCAACATAAGCACAAAACAATCTCCCAGCTGTACACGGTTTAAGTGGATTCGAGATGCATTTAAAAAAAAATGCAGAATTACAGCATGTTCTTGAGTCCTCTCCCAGGTGAGGGAAGTAACTCGGACGGCTGCATCTTTCTGCACACAGCGGGTACATAGGCACACGCTTCCTTCTGTCTGTACATACGCTACTCCCACGTATATACTGCCCTTGCATACACACCTCTCCCAACGAGAGCTCCGCATCTGTCTTGTTCACATACCAGTTCTTAACTATCGTTCCTACCGTAACGAGCTGGTTTCTCTGCCGTCGGAGGATGACGGCTGCCCTAACACACGTCACAGCTCTGCAGCCGTGGCTCCAGCACGTACTCCCCTGGCCAGACAGTCCCCCGCGGGCAGCAGGAAGGGATGGAAGGAGGCACCGACCGCGCAAAACCCTTTCCGTGGCACTCACCGGTGGCAGTCGTGCCAGACCCAGGCGTGGCGGCCGTTTTTGGGGCGGAAGTCGGACTGCCCGTTGTTGTGGATCTGGGAGGAGAAGCGCAGCAGGCGCCGGTACCCAGAAGTGATGGAGGTGTTGACGGCCGAGCTGGCCAGGCAGTTCTCCTCGAGCGCGCACTGCAGCATGAACATCGGGCGGTCCTCCAGGTAGGCCGTCTGCTCCACCAGCTCGGCGTTGAGCACCAGGTCGGGGGCAGCTGGCAGGCAGACAGGAAGGTTTGAAATTATCTGATGGGCTACTAAAAAACCCCGCAAGCGTCTGCCAGAGATAGAGGCCAGCCCCTTCCTCGCATGGCATTTCTCAGCCCCATCGGCAGCAATTTGCCCCTGTTTTGAAATGTCCGTGGGGTGCCATAGCATGGGCCACCCCATTTCTCCTCCTGCATATCTCGGGGCAAACGCTTAAGCCAGAATGAAATAAAACCTGAGTTACTCACTCTCCGAGCAGGACACACCAGCACCAAAACGACCACCTCCTCTGGGACAGGAGACGTCGGCTCCGTCGTGACGACAGTGGGCCAGGGACATCTCTGTCCCCGAACACTTAACACCGCTCATGACTACGTTGTCAGCGCTGACGTCTCCATGCCAGTACCAGGTTTCCTGGGCAGAAAAAGGCATTTCACACACTCTTCAGTGTTTAGAGGATTGCTGGAGGAATATTCACCCCCCTCTAACTTGCATTCTCCCTCCAGGGAAGATCAATGCCAGAGCCAACACTATCAAGGAGACAGACGTTGCCAGAGGATGCTGGACCAGAGCAACTCAGGGAATGAGCCCAAGTCTGTTTAAGCAGAAGCCTGGGACTGGAATTAAAACCCAGGTTGACCATGTTCCCTGCCCTGAACATCTGACCAGCGTTAAGCAAATCTCCCTCCTTGTTTCTGAGCTGGTTTAAATCTCGGCTTGTTTTTAATCCAGCCGTAAACTCACTTTTCCACCCTGCTCTGCCCATCCAGCTGATGAATTAATCCTTGGGCTGTTGTAAATCATCTGGGCTCTGCCTTTGGGAGAGATGCCCAGCAATAAAACCACATCAGTCTTGTGACATCGATGCACTTGGGAGGGCCACCAGTGATGCCAGCGGGCCTGCTTGCACAAGGAGGGGAGGCAGAATTCACAGCCATGCTGGAAATGCCAGTGGAAACACGGCATTTGAGGAGAACCAGGACTAACAGCGTCTGCTAACCCAGGGTCTGCAGCTCTTGGTTCTGAGAGGGGATGCACAGATGTTCAAACCCTGCTCGCTACTCATCTTCATCACTCAGTTTTACAAAACTGGGGGGAATGACAGAAAATTAACTTGCAACAAAACACCGCTCACAAAACTAAGCACGCTAAACTCTGATGAAGCTGCAACTGCAAAGCTTGGGAGAAGGGAAGGAAAGAAAGAGAAAAAAGAAAAAAAAAAATCAGATCTGTTAGCGTCAAAACTGGGAGCACGTTTCCAGGAAAAGAAAACCCATCTGTACCATTGCTTCCATTGCAACAGGCTGTTTGTTAACCCTGTTAGCAACGCTCTTTGCACACATGCACACAGGACTGCCCTGTTCTACACAGTGTAGCTTTATGCTCATGTAGCTGGTGCAGCCGGGATACGCATAAGGGCCTTTTCTGTTCTAAATACCAGCAGTCTCAGCTAAAGGAAAAAATGTCTTGTTTCTTGCTGGACTCTCAGGGCTGTGTCAATAGAGCCAGGCAGTTGGAAAGGCCAGCGTTCAAGGTACGTGGCTATCCTCAGCTCTTGTGCTCTGCCGGGCAGCTACACAGGCAAATCAGCTGGAGGAGCCAGCTTGCACGGGGGGGATTGCTATAGCGGCGTGGGCAGCTCCAGCCTTCTACCTCCTGGGTATCCGACCCCAGCGCGTCCCTCGGGGACCTGCAGATCCCCTCTCCGGCCGCGGATAACAGTTCAATTGGTTGGAATCTGCCTGCCCACGAGCCTAGCGTGCCCTCCTGGATCCCGGCTTGGTCATTCCTTAAAGACAAACTCATTGCAGGACTGCGCTCTCCAGGCAGAGTCTTAACTGTCCATTTCTGCCATTTCTACGGTCTCTCCTGCTTTCTCCATAGGCAACCGCCAGCCCGGAGGATGCTGAGGCTATTCATCATTTCAGGGCCTTATTTTTCCTCCCTGCACAATACCAGCAGGCAGTCAGCAGAGATGCTAATTCTTACTGGGTTTATCGCTGCAGCCCAGCAGAGCCGGCTGCATCTGGCTGCTGAGCAGGCCAGACACGGCACAAAACTACAGCAGAGCCGAGCGGACCCCAGGCTTGGGGAACGGGGACAGCCTTCGCTCTCTGCAACCACGTTTTACTTCTTTGCCCAAGTTTTCAATTTCCAGAAATTGTTTGGGGAAAATAGTTTTCTTTCCAGAACTGATGTAAGGCTGTTTTCTGTGTGCGGGTTTCCATCTATATAAACACACATGAAGTTTATTTATTCAGTGGCCCTTTGAGCCTAAGTTTCCCCAAAGCTGCTGGCAATTGTTGATTCTCGGTTGAAATGCCTCAAAGGGGCTGCGTTTCCAGAGCACAGCAAGCTCTGGCAGGGGATGGCTTTGTCCTAGGGAGAAACCAGTTTATTTTAGGAGCCCAAATCCCCATTTTCCCGATGTCTGGGAACTCAAATAAAGGCCCCGAGGTTATATATTTCCTTTCAAAATCTACCGTTACACGTAGGTCTGCCGGCCCCTCTTTCACCTTGTGATCCTTGAGGGATGTATCAGTACAGAAGAGCATCTTGCACCAGGGTTGGTCACCTACACCAGCTACTTACACCTGATGCCATTTATCCATCTGGGAACTGGGTGGGAAGCTGTTGCCCTCCCTCCTTCCAGCTCTTACGGTCGCTGCTTGCTTTCCTCCAGCCAGCACAGCAGGCTGCCAGTCACTGCACCAAAGAGCTTTGCTGGGAAAGAACACTTTATTCTTTTGTGGTTATCCCAAGCTTGTTAGTTGGGAGCTTTTATCCCTTTATTAAGTGCCATCCTTAGTCATGTGCAAGCGGGGAGGGTTTAGGGCATTTATCATTAGAGGAGCAAGAAATGCATGCAGCTCCACCACACGCTAGCGTACGCACTGCGCTGAGAAGTAACTACAGGAGCAAAATCAAATCGTTTTCAAGTGATTTGACACCAGGTTAAACTTGGTTTCCACACTTCAGTCAGCCTGAGGAGTTCAACTCCCCACTGACTCAGGGAGGGACAAGGAACTGCATGCAACCACCAGCCCAAACGGGGCTAAGGGAGCCAGGCTTCCCAGGAAACCTGAGCCCTGAGCAGCATGAAAACAGCAGCTTTGCCCAGAGCTGCAAGAGCTCCTTTCTGCTCCAAATTTCCCCCAACGGCTGTTGTGCAATGAGGTTTAACCTTCAGGGTCTCTCCAGCTAATGCCTTGAAGCTGAATGCCGTGGTTTGTGGTTTTGTTTTTCCTTTTTAATAAACCCTCCTCCTCCAGTAGCCCCTACCCAACCACACACATGCCACCACATCCGAAACACAGGCACGGGAGGGTGCAGGGACCCACCTGGAAGGCATGGCTGGCGAACCCCAGGCCCAGCTGCCGACACACCACCATGGCCTCCACGGTGCTCCAGTTCTCGCTGCAGACGGTGCCCCACTTCAGAGTGCCGTTGCGCTCTGCCAGCACCTCCACCCGGCCCTCGTAAGGGTTGCGGCCGCCGCTCAGACGCAGCTGCAGGGCATAAAAACTCCTATGTCAATAAACATCAGAGCAAACTTTATGGGGAATATGCAACAGTTGGGCAAGCAACGCTCAGGGTCTTCTCGAGGCTTGTGGTTAAATTCACCAAGCCCAGAAACCTCAGTTCAGCTGCTAGCAGACCGGTTGGTGCAGTTTGGTTCTTCGTCTCCCACCACGGATGGGAAGCAGCCCAGCATCTGAAAGTGGCCCGTACCAGCTGCAAGAGAGTAACACGCTCCCTATGAAACCTTCCCCCCTCCATTCCCTTTGGCAGGAGCATTTACTCCGAGGGACTGCTTCGTGCAAGCTCCACGTGGCAAAGATGACAGCAGCCCCTATGCCAGCAGCCACCCGGGTACCACTGTCATGAGACCCAACCGAGGTCCCATCACAACAGGGACATGCACCAGCTTTACAGGGCCACTGGACTGCACAGGTTGCAGCTGGAGCAGCATTTGACTCGTTCATAACCCCTCCACACTGGGAGGAGCTCAAAGCTCAGTACAAAAAAGGAGCATCATCCTTATTTGCCCTCCTGTCTAATACAACGCAGATGTTAAAAATCTAAAATTGAATAGGCATGGCTTGGGTGAAATGATTCCCACCCAGACGCCCTGCACTGCGTAGCAAGGGAGGGCAGGCAACGCTCCAGGATGAAAACACCTCACCACGCTCACTCACATCCAGATCGCTTGGCTTCGCACCTGATTCTGGAAACCCATCGCTGGAACGTTGCATCTCACAGCAGCGTCTTCTTCATGGTTACAGCCCTGCGACTCCGTGTTGAATTTGCAGTCCGTGACTGATTTTTCAAAGCCCGTACAGTCAATTTCGTTTAGATGAATTGGACCCATGCCTCGGGGAAGAAAAGAAGAAAAGAGAGCCCTTACCTTCTGTCCGTGCTACTGTGCGGTGAAGAAATACCCAAGAACAGCTATTAATACACTGCGGACATCACACTAGCCTCTAGCATTCAAAACACGGTAATCCTGAAAAAATTCCAGTGATTTCTTGTAAAAATAAAACAAAAAGCTACAAGATTATTATTAATAATTTTACCATTCAATTCTTTTCAGTAGTCTCTGGGACTCAAGCACGCAAGAACGGCAGAAAAAGCCAAGTTTCCATTGTTACATAATTTACAAACTTCAGCTGCAGGAATTTGCAAATTATGACCTTCTGGCTGGGTCTGCATGCTGGAATCTGCTCCCAATCAAGGCCTGACATTTAAATGGGACAACAAAACATAACACCGCAGGGATGTGCGAGAAGTCAGCGAAACAACGCTGGGGCAGGTGTGCGTTACAGACTCCAAGGCCGCTGATGGAAACAAGACGGCGAACATCCATTTGTACTGCAGAGAACGGTCTCAAGCTGGTGGGAGCCCAGTTGAATGATGTGGTGCCTCTCTGGACAAGTGGCAGCAGACAATTTTCATTTCCACCAAAGAGACACAGCAAGAGGAGAGAGACATACGAGAAGGCAATAATCCTGCCTGTAAAGCTCTCGGGTCCTGTTTCCAAACCGAGCCCAAAACTGGTGAGAAGGAAGTTTTGGGGGGGATGAATCAGAGGTTCCAGCAGATGATCTTCACCACAGAAGAACAACCAGAGTCTTTCTGGGAGCCCATATAATCCTGGAGTAATTGCTGATGGAAACGCACCAGATAGTTTTGACAGGAGATCCCTGCAAGTAGCAGATGTAGAACCTCTGGTCTCCAGCATTTTCTAGGAAGCTTTCAGAGATGGGAGGCTAAGAATAAAAACACTTCTGAACTTTGCCGTCAACGCGTTCCCTCCGGACTCGGCGCAATCAAAACGCCGGCAGGCGCCGTGCTCTGACCCGCCGGTGGCTTGCTTCACCGCAGCCCGTGGCCAGGCCCTTCCGAGCCGCAGGTGCGCCCGTGTCTGGTCAGCAGCCCGGAGCAGCAGGATGACGGTGGCGATGAAAGGCAAAAGCCACAGAAGATGTTTCCAAGAAAGCAGCATCCACCCACTGATACCTTTCACCAGCTCCTTCCACCAGCTGGAAGAGGTCGACCGACACCAGATATAGGAATTGGCGTTCAGTTTGGAGTTCCCCTTCTCAGCATGCATAGCACACAGTGGTAGGCTGCTGGAGGCCAGGCTGACCGATTTGGGTAATGGAGGTAGAAAAGCAACTGTTTTCTTACCATTTCTGACAGTGACTGGTTAATTCTTCATTCCTGCCACGCTATTCTCACCATAGCACAAGTGATGAAGGCTCCGCAGAGCCAGAGAGCCGTACCTGTCTCGGAGCATACAAATCGGTAGAGAACAAGACCATGGAAACAACATCCCGGCTGCTGGCTCCGTTTCTTCGTCCGCACCGCAAAATGACACAAATTTCCCAAAGTTAGACAGTGGCAGAACTGCCAATGGTGCTCTGACCAACAGCCTCCCGGGCACGTGCTGCTTCGCCACGAACCCTCTTTTGCTCACTCCTCCGGAAAGGAAAATTTTACCCAACTTTAAGCCTCCTCCTTTTAGTTCAAAGAAAAGGGCTGACTCTGGAAAGCAGGAAAATGTAATTGGTTTATTAACGGTAGGTGGGATCCTTGTGCTTAAAAGCCTCTTCCTACTGCCATCTGGAGCCTTTCTAACTCTATGTGGCAGCCAGCATACCTGTGACTCAGAGACCTAACCGTGGGTGACAGTTTAATGACCTGTCTGGTGAACCCCTCGCCTCCTCAGACTTCTGCTGAGGCACAGGGAAAACAGAAAAAAATAATAATAAAAAAAATGTTCTTTAGCATATTTCCACGATTGTGTGGTGGAATGAGTCAGGATGTACCCTGGAGCCGCCTTCTGACAACAGCAGCAAGAACAGCAAAGGCAGAGATGTAAATGTATCGGGTTCAATCTCATCCACAGAATTCATTTGGCTCTGGCCGCTTTTTGCACCTTAGCGCTTCGGCCAGCCCTGTATCCACCCATCACACAAGATCTATACGATGGGGAAGCAGACTCCTAGGCTGAGGCCGCTGGGGAACGCGTAGCTAGCCTTTTTTGCTTCTCTCTTATTAAAATCCTGTTTGTGGTCTACATCTGGAAATGGCGACACTGACCTAATCGTTTTGCCAGCCGCCGAACAGTTTGAGTAGGAGGAATGCCTTGATGCTGACCAGAATTGGAGGGTGATGCACCAAGAATGCAGGATGGATCCAGTCTGACATTCTCCACTGAAACGGCCCGACAAAGTCATACCAATGAAATGACAAAGTAAGAGGGCAGGGCCACAGTGCTGATCCACGTAACCCCGGCACATTTGCTCTTCTCGGGGAAATTCTTTTATCATATGTGGAGGCAGTAAGCGCTGCTGTCCCAGGCACCGAAATGTAGCCAAACTGCATTGCTATATGTGCTGAAATATGGTGATAAAACTTATATTTCCTCCCATGCCATTCCCTTTAGCATAAGAACAGGATTAGGACTGTATATCCAATATATACATTCACCTACTGCTCGAGGTTTTATTCTATGTTCTCCCTCCCAGGATGTTGCAGTGCACAACACATTCGGGAGATCTGGGCTCGGTATCTTCCTTTCAGATAACTCTTGTGTGAATAAGCGTAAATTGTTTAACCTGGAGCTCAGTTGCCCATCTGTAAAAGGGAGAATAAATCATCTCCTCCGTGCCCTGAACTCTTTGTGGTAGGCACTCATCTCCCACCGGTCACTGTCTTAACTGGGACTTCTAGACACTGCACGCTGATTTAACGCGTAGCCCGTCTTTATGCGTTTTACCCTGTGAAATTAAATCTCCAACACAGCAATGATGAGACTGGACCTTCAAATTAGTCTTTGAACACCCAAATTCCCCGAGATGCAGCTGTAACAAAGCAAAGCGTAGACGTGCACATGGACACGGAGTTTAACAGCCGTGAGGCTCCTCCGTGCAACGGGAGCGCGGAGGCGAGTTTGGGCCAAAAGAGCTCCTTTTCCTACCACAACGTGACGATCCGGCTGCTGAAGGGAGTTACCAAGCGCTTGTCATCCCAGCTTTGACAGGGTGCACCGACCGATTGCCAGTGTTTAAAAGAAAGGAAAGCGTGTGGGAATCGGCAGCCGCTGCTAAGATCTCCAGGCTGGGGGAGACGGCAGGGAAGGGCGCGTTCTCCTGCCGCTGCTTCCCCCCAGGATGATTACGCTGTTTCCTAGATGCCGCTAAACACATCAGCAGCTCCCTGCATCCCACCACAAGATTTTTTTTTTATTTTTTTTTTTTTTTGGCAAATCCAACAGACAGGTCACATTTTAAAGCTTTCCAGATTCTGGATGCCACCGCTGTGCTTTACACGTGCTGTTACTTTCCCTCCCCTTCTCCAAACCATGCTGGGCTGAAGAAATTTCACCCATTCATTTAATCTCACAAGAAAGGGTTTGGTTTGGTGTCATTTTCTTTAGGGTTTACACTATGGGAGCAAGGGGTGTGAATCAGAAGGTGGTTTGAGAGGGCGTACGTTAGGCTTTTGAGTTACCATTTACCACAGTTTGGGATTTAAACCAACTCCCAAATACAGGAAATCCAAACCCAAACCTGGCTCTGAACTGTTCAAATGCCCTTCTATTTATAATAGGCTAAATTAATGTTCTGGTCTTAAATTGGAGAGTGTTTGAAGTCTAGATCCAGGACCCATTTTTGCCAGGAACCTTCTAGTAATGCATTACACCATGATGTGGATCTAGACAACTCATAAAGAGAATTTGAGAGCAACGGATGTGATAACGAAGAAGTAATTACTGGCACAGCTGTCTCAGGGAAAGGTTAAAGTCATCATCACTCAACTTCTTTCAAGGAATCTCAAGATTTTTTTAAGTCACATATTCCAGTTCGGCTGCAAGCTTCTGGACTCAAGAGACTTATTAAGGGTAGAGAATAAATTCCTGGTCCCCAAAACAAACATCCCAGTAAAAATACGCTCTGCCCTGAATCACGAAAGGGTTCTCGGAGGTGGACAAGGCACGAACGGTCCTGGGAGCTCTCACTGCTCTTACCTTGCCCGAGCCTTGCGCCCGTTATTGCCTCCTTGGCGCTCCCGAAGCCCAGCTCCCGGCACACCACGCTAGCCGACACCAGGTTCCAGTTATCGTCGCAAACCGTTCCCCACTCCCCGTTTTTCAGGACTTCCACTCGTCCTTCGCCAGTGTTGGCTCCCCCTTTCAGCCTCACCAGTGGTTGCTGGAAAACACAGACAGAAGCGGTGCTACCACTGCCTAGGAACGAAGCATCCTTTCTTTACAGCTCTTATTTACAGCATGTGGCTGCAGGTAAGTTGTGGCCCAAAAATTATTACCCTGAGGCATCTTAAAACAACCACCACATAATACAAAAGGCTAAAAGTGCTGGATGAAAGGAAATCTTTATCTGCTAAGACTTATGGTATGCATAGACATATGTTTCTTACATCCCTGTACGTGGGCAGAGAATAAAGAGAGAATAAAGAGAGAGGTCTTAGTTCTGTGCAGGTTTAGTGCTTGGATTTAGGAGCCTTTTTTCACACAAGCAGTTCTGCAGCAGGAGTGGCTGGACATGCAACAACCCCGTTGTCATACCATATCCCTTGGGAGCCTTATAGGAGGCTTGGGAATCGCACCCAGCCAGCTAGCACGCTGCTCTCGTCCACTGCTGCCTGTGGTTCAGCCGCTAGATGGATTCATTTGCTGTACAGATCTCCAGGCAGGGGTCCTGGGTTAACCGAGGAGACCAACGTGCAACTCAAGCCACGTAAAACCTATCTGTCCGCTGCAGTTACGGCTAGTGGAATAAGTGACCTGGCAGATCGCAGTCAGAAATACACAGCTGGGTGGCAGGTCCAGTTTCATTATTTTCTGTTCTTATATTTCTATTAGTCACCGACTATACATCGCTTACGTCTTTGCCCAGTACCAAGCAGGGACACCCTGCTGCTGCACCCGAGAGAGGGGTTGTTGCGGTGGGAGCGGAGCTTTAGATATGGGAACACCACGTGATTTGTGCAGAATCCGAGATCAAAAAAAAACCCTTAACTTTTAAAACTGGAAGCAGATATAGTTCTCCAAGCTGGGGTCACACGAAGGACATCCAACGCCTACACAAAGGCTTAAGGAATTACTTGGCAGTGCGCATGGCTTAGAAGATTAGTAATGATTTACAAGACCTTTCACCTTTGAGGCCTAGATCCTGCAAGCTGTCGTGCAGAGAAGCGCCCGGATCCCAGGCAAGCAAACCACGGGCAGCACTGCACCGTTCCCACTACGGCGGTGTCTGGAGGTGTCACTTGGGGTGCCAAGAGAAAGCCCACTCCTAAAGTCACAGGGCTGGGGGATACAGCCTACAGCCAAGATCCAAAGAATCTAATGCACCCTGCAAAAAAAACCCCTCTAACTCGGCATTAAGGGCCTCCAGACCCCGAGATCACCGTTGTATCCTAAGGCTGCACATACCTTACAGCTGGAAAATTTCCATTAGCACCAACCTAAACCACATTTCCCACAAGTTGAGCTGTTCTTTCACATTCAGTCACCTCAGTGACACTGAGAACAACTGACTCCAGGGTTGTTTTATAACAGCCTTTTGCATATCTTAGACTTTTTACGCTACACTCAGCCCTCTCCTTGCTAGACTAAACAAACACAGCTTTTTCAACCTTTCCTGTAGGCCACGTTTTCCCAGTTTCTCAGGGCATTTCTTTGCAGAAGATACAGTGGTAGTGGAAACGCCAGCTTATTTCCCTTGTACCTCTACGGGAGAAACAACCCAGCAGTATTTAAGTGACTGTGAAACAGCAAAGCCCGGCAGCAACTGGGCATGCATTCAATTGGCTTGAAGAGAACGGCTCCAACAGAAACGTGACAAATGTGTTTTCTTACTACTTGCTCACAGCCTTGCCAGCTGCAGCGGCGAGCCAGTCTCCCACCCTTCCGAGCCCGTAGACAGAGGCAAGGTACCGTGTATTTGTGAGGATGGAAACTCAGCTGGGCTTGTAGCGAGAAAGGAATACAAAGAGGGGACATTTGCACGACAGGCTGGTTCGTGGCTGTGGGCATACACATCTTCAAGCCCTACAGCTGGTAACTGATGGTGAACAGTTACACCCCCGGGCTTTTCCTACTTGACAGGTTGCATTCGCTCCCTGCTCACCTCCTGCCTGAAGGCTTTTCGGAAGCCGCTGTGGCTGCTGGGGGCAAAGGCACGTCCAGGGACGCAGCTGACTACTGCAGGCATCCCGTTCTCGCAGGTCGCGTTCTTCTCTGCGTCCACGTTGAGGTGATTGCCCAGTTTGCAGCTGGAGACGTGAGCCTCGTTCCCACTGCAGTCCATTGAGTAAGCCCAGTAATGCTGCTTCCTTCTGCTGGCAAACATCCTTAAAGGAATAAAAGGGAACAGGAAAATAAAAGTTAGGAATCCGTAAAAACTGCACTGATGTAGCTACGTTTGGGAAAAAAACCGCCTTGAAGTAAAACGAGGATTGAACAGCGTTATTTGAAAGCTGATCCATTCATACACACAATGGCTCTCTGTTGAGGTGTCACTTGGGAGTAAACAGGTCATCTCCTTGAGCTAAAGATCAGAGCATGAATCAACAGCGCAGCTACAGCAACAGTTACACACTCGAAGCAGAGACCCGTAAGAGAGATCCCTACGTTATGCAGGGGTCAGAGATCAGTTAATTCCAAAGGCAGCGTACAAACAGGGCCTGTGCAAATAGCGCTGGCGAGTTTGGACTGGAGAGGCCCCCAAAAGACCTCTCCCATAAAGGAGCTGTTCTCTTTGCTGGCCATCACCCATCAGCTGCGAGAAGATGGCAGACTGGGAAAAAGTCACGGCTCTCCGGCTTCTCTCAAAGCTGCAGTGTTAACAACTGCGAGCCTGAAAGCAATTTCCGAGAGCAAGAGCAATTCCCTTGATGACATGTTCACAGCAGAGGAGATTGGCAGCAGTTTCTGCTTCTTGCTCCCAAACTGTAGCGCTTGCCTGGAGCTGCTCCAGGGACTCCTAAGGGGGAAGGGGCACGTGTGATAAACGAGAAAAGAAAGTAATCCAGCTTCATCCTAACTGCGTTTGCGAGGCTGTCAGACGACTGGATCGGAGCTAAAATAGTCAACGAAACAGAAATATGGGTCAGGTTGTTACCAAAGGGGAGATGTTAGAAGCTAAGTTAAAAAAAAAGTCAAGGCGCAGAGGAGCCAACGCCCTGCTGTGATCCTGACGTGGCTTTGCGAGATCCCTCTGCTGCTCCTTATTCCAGGACTAGCTGCCATGCAGTCCTGGCAATCCAAGGATTAGCTGGGATAAATGGCATAGCAAGGTAGACGGAACTTGCTGGGAGAAAGAGCATCAATTCTGATTAACCGTAGCACGTCCCTGCAGGACAGAGAGCCCGAGCAGGATCTGGTAAAGGGACAAAGAGCCCTTCATAGGTTGTTGGTTTGAAACTAAACTGGATAGGTTAAGGTTTTCCCAACTGATGCCCTTTGGTGGTCCCGTGTGGGCTAATTTGCAGCATTTCAGATGCTTGAGAGACCTATCTGCTCCCCTTCCGCTTGCTAAGCTTTGCTGACAAGCTCAGCAGTTGTCTAGGCTCAGATGGCTCGCAGCCACTCACTAATCCTTTCTGGAACCAGATTTCTCTGGGTTGAGGTTAGGGCCAAATACAGCTGGGCTGGAGATAGAGATGCAATTGCATCATGTGATGGGGAGTAAACGCTGTGCTGGAAGGGAGGGAGGATGGGGCAGGGCTGAGATCTGTCCCATGGAGCAGCAACAGGCAACCTGCCGGGCTTGTGGATAAAACACTGGCTGTCAAACTCCAAGTCTGTCAAACCAGAGCTTTCAGGGACCCTGAATCAATAGAAAATGCATGGGAAATAGGAAGGGGGAATAAAAATTTTAAAAAATAATAAAAAGTAAAACCAGGGAGGGTGCGGGCCGAAAGAAAGTGCCAGCCACTTCTCAGCTAGAATATCTGGTTCAATTTGGACCAAACCTTGAAGGTTTTTCTTCCTTTCAGTTAAACTACCCAGGATACTACATGTCTACCAAAAAGCCACGAAAGCCTCTGCCCTTGGACTGCTGGAGCTCAGCACCACGGTCCCACTTGAACATGAACTGTCCTCTTGGAGCGCAGAGCGAGGGGACGGATTCAGGCATACGTTACACACCCGAAAGCATCTGGAAGCGCCTGCCTTCGGCGATGTTACTCCATGCTCTCATAGCACGAGCCAGCTCTGCCCCAGCAGCCCTGCAATCTGCGTGCTCAGTATGGAAGCGAGAAGCTGAAGGCGTATTTTCGCGGAGGGCCCTCCACAGGCATGTGCAGAGAGCTCCATGAACTCCAAAGCAGACAAGAAACACAGCCTGTCTTAGAGAAGTAATTACGGGGATGCCTTATAATAGCAAACAATGACCTCATCCTGGAAATTTCACGAGGCATTAACATCTGGTTGGTATTAACAGCCCTTGGTAGGCAGGGGAGAAATAGCCAGAGAAAGCCCCACCTCGTTTCCCCAGACCGAATATATAGAAAAAAGAAGTAGAATACAGATGATCTTTACAGACAGAAACTCAGGGCATTCTTGTTATTTACTTTTTAACATAGAAAGGGTGCAACCCACCTCTCATTGGCCTTGGTATAAGCCAAGAGCAATGCTGCTCAGATCGGAGGTGTGAGTGAACAGTTTTGCTGTGAGATTTTAGCCAATTCTAGGTCAAGTTGGAGCCCAAGCCATTTTGACTGGCCAGGAGAGATGGACCTTCACCACATAAGCTTTAAACAAAGACAGGTTAAGCCCAAAGGCTGTGGGAAGTGACTCAGGGTTTAGCTAAAGCAACCTTGCTATGTAAGAATGCATCTGAGCGGACTCGGGGAGAGCAGAAAACAAATCATTACACACATACGTGCTGGGAAAATTCACCCATAACGCACTGAGCAGAAGCTGGTGGACTCCTCTTCAGGCGTGTGAGCGTTAAGTTTCTACCCTTGAGAAATTCTTCAAGCCTTTACTGAAGTTAACAGGTTTGCTGTCTTCAGCCTCAGGGAGGCAGAAGAGAAGCCAGACCTGCCACCTATTGCCAAAGTCCTTAAGATTCTGGCTTTGCTAGGGAGAACCCAAACTGTGAGGATGTCTCCTACAAGCATAGAAGCGATTAACTGCCCTACACATCTGACCAGCTTTATAGTGCTATCGGCAGATTAGTTAAACTGGGAGATGCTGTTTGGACTGCCGTTGAATGAAGTCTTCTGGAACTGCTGAGCTCCTCCATCCAATTCTTTGACAAATCACAAAGCTGTAAGGCCTCAAGAAGGCATCAGGCCCATCTCTCTGCCTTAGGCGCCTCTGATCACAAACTTCTTCTCTCCCCATCGGCAAAACGCGTTTAATTCTACTCTGCTTTCTCAACCAGAGCAGGAGTTGGGAGGAGGAGTTAACAAGTGGTGCCTATATAAAATCACTTTGAAGAATGAACAACATGGAAACAACATTGAGATTTGTTTTGTTTCCTAACATAAATTGTGCTGTCAACTGCAGAGTCTAAGTTACATTCAGGAATAAAACCCTGGCACCGGGACAACAATGAACTCAGTTGTTTTCTTTCAAGCAAGATCCATCTGCAAATCATTTCACCTCCCACCATTGTGCAGAAGCAGAGCAGAGTCGCGGCTAGCTCAGCAGGCAAAGCCGTAGGTTGTGGGGAGCGGGACTGGCGGGGATGTGGGACGGGGACACTCGGAGCCCCGGCCAGTGGAAACTCGATTCCAGCCCGTCTCCCAGCTGTGGAGCAGGAGCGGGAAAGGATCTGCTCTCGGGAGAATGGTATTTATGAATTAGGGAGAGCAAAGCCCGAGAAATGAGAAGAACGTTTCTGAGGCTTCACACTCACATGGAGAGAGGGTTTAGTTCAAGCGACCAGCCAGAGACCAACTCTTCCCTCTCCAAGACAGAACGCGACCAGAAAGCATACGGGACAAAGCAGAGAGCAGTGCTCTCATGGCCCAGGAGAGCAGATTACAGTGGTCATCATTCTGGTACCTTGATCGTAAAGCAAAGATCACTTGTGAAGTTCCCAGCCCAGAACCCGGAGGCCTCCCTCACCAGCAAGGTTACCAGCAGTGCTGGTTGTACACGATACATCTGCCAGTAACACAAAGCACAAAGGCAAACACCCCAAGAAACAACACGGCTTTTTTTAAACTACGCTAACCAAACAGAACCATCTAGCTGACGAAGTTTTACAAGGCTCTGCCCTCCAATAAAATAACATCCCATCTTCTTCCAACCGGGGATAATATTCAGTATATTTTCCAAAATATCTTTCTGGGGTGCAGGAGCCCAGCAGGCCATTACTGCTTGCCGAAAATGAGCAAAGATGAGGGAGGTATTAGGGCACTGAGGCTACTGAAGCAATGTGCCTGGCTCGGCAGCAGAGATCTCCAAGCCTGGTATTTGTAAGCACTGCATATGCATAACTCCAGCTCCGGTGAATGGGATTTTCAACATTGCTGAATATTATGCTGAACAACTGTGCCTCAGTTTTTCCATCTCTACATGTACTATTGCAAGAGACAGGACAATTACCAAGCACCCTTTTATTTAAGGCAGATGGCTCCAGCTGCTAAAGTTAATGCTTTTCTTGGAAACATCACAACCGAGAAGCAGGAAAAAAATCTACTTTGTCTTACTAGAGGTAATTTACTCTGCCCTCCCGCTCTGGTGCAGGGGATGGGAATCTCGGAGTTTGAGGGAGACATGCTGCACTGATGGGAGCAAACGCTCCTCCAGCTGGTGTCCAGGGCAAAAACATGAGACCGCCTGGTAGCAATTATTAATTCACTGCTCATCTCCCTAGGAAGCCTGAAAACAGAATTCCACTTGGGTTATTTATTTTATATTCTTTGTGCTGCTATGTGGCTTTACGCTATTCCAACCCAAGGACCTCTTCAATTGATCACGATTTTGCTAATGAAAGAAACGAAACGTGGCCAGCCAGTTCCAGAGGGAGCTTTCAGAAATAGCAATTGCAGAGGCCAAAAGGAGCAGGCAGGAAAACCACAGCTCCTGCCTGGAGCATTCAGTTCTCCCCCTAACCAGCTGACACTTTCCCACTCCACAGGTCACAGTGTAGGAAAGAAACGAGACAGAATTTCACTTAAACTATTTTGCATCTGCTTTAGGGTGTTATTTCTAAGGAACAGTGTAGGAAGAAGCAAGTCTGCGACGAAGGCTGGTGACAAAATGCAAGCTGAAGGAATGACAACAAAAAAGACCAGAGCTCCTGGCTTTCAAGAAACAGGTAACGCAGCCTGAACCCATCAGCCTGCAGCTCGTTCTCCCTGTGGATCACTATTTTCTTCCCTCGTTTTAAAGCAATCTGCAATTATAGGAAGAAAAAGCAGCACTGAAATCACAACTGCCCCAAACCGCATCCTTCTACAAGCACCATCTCAGATGCACGGGCAGAAGCAATGTTGGGAGGAGTAGCATGGATGTGCTACTGACATTTTAAGCTCAGCACTCAGCTCTGCTCAGAGCAGGCTTTAGTGGACAGAGCTGGCAGCTCTTCCAGCCTGAATTGCCAGAGCCAAAGGAGCTGAACTGGGGTTAACAACAGTAGGAGATTTACTGGGAAATATTCCCCTGGGCAGCCTGCTCCTTTGTGGGTGATTCGGCAGCTGGACACCCACGAACCATGGCCGGTGAGCCTCCGTGAGAGCCAGAGCAGCGGGTAAGTGTGTCAGGAGAGATGCGAGACCTGGAATTGCATGCAGTATCGGGAAGGAGGAACCTGGGCAACGAAGCACGACAAAAGCCTGTTTTATTCCAAGATTACCCCGCTGGAGCTTTCAGCACATACCAGATTTGATCCTACAGCTGACTTTCTGCAGAGGGATGGGGTAAGCACTTAGCTTTTCTTGCAGCTGATAGGTTTACTGGGAGAGTGTGACCAGTTTGTTCACATCCATCCATCCCCTGCATACAACACAGAACCTACCAATGGTGGAAAAAATGGCTATCCTATAGCTGGGGGAGGGGGGAAGACTTCTTGGGCCAACTGTCCACATCTCCTATTATAGGACCTATCAAATACTACAATTGATACTGCACTAGGTCTTCAGCCAGAACGGTGAGGATCAAACGACTCCCCTGTCTGCACAAGGAAATGCTTGACATTTCAAATATTTACACAGAAGGAAAATCTGATCTGAAGGAATGAAGCAGTTGGAGGTTTTTCTACCTCAAGGTCTCCAGTGTCATTTGACAATTTGCATTTTTGAACAAGGCCCCAAGTGTTCAAAGAAACATGCTTGTGTCTCATACAAAGCTCTGCTCTTACTTGTAGACGTTGGTGTTGTATTTCCTCTCGCTCGGAAATCCAAACATGCCACAGACAACTCGGGAATTTTTCATGGTCCAGTGCTTGTCGCAGATCTGCTTCCAGGTCCCTTCGTCTTTCACCTCCACGTAACCCTCTGTGACAGGGACCCGCTTGCGGTAGGTGGCGAGGATGGCACGGATCCTTATGTCCTCCACCTGGATGTTCATGTTCTGCAAGCATAAAAGAAACATGAATGATGCTGGCTTGCAAGGAAACTGGTTGCGTAGCTTCGAGGTGGGGAACAAAAACCAGTTCTGTTCAGGGTTATGGCTCAACAGAGGGAGGCAGAAAGGAAGAGCTGTTTAGGAAAAGACACAACAGGGAAGCAAGCAAACCTTTCCACCTTGTGCAAATCCATCCTCCATCCTGTGACAGAGGATGCTTCTTCTCATTTAAAAAAAGCATTATATTACAAATCGCTGTGTAACAAATCTCCTTTGTTACTTAAATGCATTAAATGCTTGTTTCAGAAGCACAGTGACCTTAAATTCAAAAGGACAGTCAGGCATTGGCACAGGCTGCCCAGGGCAGTGGTTGAGTCTCCATCCCTGGAGGGATTTAAAGAACGGATAGATGTGGTGCTCGAGGACATGGTCTAGTGGTGGGCTTGGCAGTGCTGGGTTAACGGTTGGACTCGATGATCTGAAGGGTCTTTTCCAACCTTAATGATTCTATGATTCTAATTTAGTTTCAACTACTATGGAAGTGAACCGAGCTCAGCTTTGCTGGGGCCACCTCAACGCTGGCAGGGTGCAGAGAAGCGGGAGCCCTGGCAGGGAAGGACGCCGGGGCTCTCATCGAGCCACTGGGCATTCCTTCCCCACCTGGCCCCGGGCAGGCGCTGTGAAAGCTGGGATCCCGATGTGCTGACAGCGGCATTCCGCTGCTTCCCCAAGCCGGGTTCCTCCTCCAGCTGAAGCGTTACTTGGGACAGCAAATGAGTCATGAAGGTTGAATGGATTTCACATTTGGAGCCTACGTGAGGACACTGCACAAACCAACCTTGCAGGGACCCAAGCCCAAAAGTAAAGGCTGACTGGAAAATAGCTGCTGTGGCAAGCAATTACAAAAGAGCTACTGAAAATTTTATAACTTGCTTCCAGGAGACCTTTTCTTGTCAAAAATGTATAAACCCACGTGGTTCTGCTAACAGTTACATCAGAACTGAGGAATCCTCCCCTCCCCTCGCTCAAATTCAATCACTCGGAAAAGAAAAATGCCCAGAGCTTTAAAGAGACACGGGCCTCCCCTGGCCGATCAGCGGCACGCAGAGGTACTGAAGTCGGGGAGATCACCGTAGGACATGCAGAGTCCTGCAAACTACACGCGGTGCATCCGTTCTCCAGATGCTTCACCGACATTGATGCAACTAACAGGCCCTGGGCAAATGGAAACCAACTGCAGAGAAAAAGCCTGCTGGGGCAGGGAGAAGGACAGGCATCTCCTCCTCATCCACAGCTCTGCTACTGCTCTGCCCGCATCACCTTGGGCAAGGCACTTAGGGCTTCCCTCCCCCCTTTTCTTTTTTTATTGTCTACATTTACACCCAGTTTTACAGCAAACCAGATCACCGATTCCTCCTTTCACCTTCAGCTGCAGGATTTCAGTCCCTCCAGCAACTCCGCTGGAGCATCCATGAGACACCCCCAGCGACCCTGGAAAAGAGGACCTTGCGATTTACCCAGTAGGACACTGCGACTCATATAGGATTCACAGTTTCGGCTTAGGTTTTGAAAGCTCTTGTAGCCCTCAAGAAGAAAAAAAAAAAAAAAAGCACAACAATATCCATCTGTTGTTACATCTGAGACATTTTAAGGTGTTCAAAGGGTCTGATGCAAGAGCAAACTTGTACATCTCTTGTCTAGTCTGGGAAGTTCATTTGCAATACAAAGAGTTTCTCCCGAATTTGGCAGATTCTCTTGAAATATTGCATAGCTTTTGACTACGTGCTGTCAGGAAAGTAGCAGAGCCTCTGTGCACTGAAGGCTTCCCCAGGCTGGTTTCCAAAACCTGCAACTCACTTTTCCCCTGGTGCAGTTTATGAAATGTTTCCAGCTCTTCCTTTGATGGAGAAAGCATGTTTACCTGGAGCTACAGGCCAGTGCTGCCTGAGAGAGCACCTTGTTTCTCTGCTCCCTCTACCTCACCTTAGTAGTTTCTTCACCAGGAAAGACGTAATCAAAGCCTTAAATCTATTTGGAAATAGCTTTGACTGCTGAAGATCTAAAAGTGTTTTTAATAAAAGCCTATTAAAAGGATTAACCCAAAGGACAGAAAGCCAAAGCTTAAAATTGCACTGGAAAAGCACATGAAAAGATAGTAACTACGGAGGAAATTTGCACTGACAGCTGAGAAAGTGGGTGAGACAGCCTAAGTGAGTTTTTCCATCTGTGACCGTAGGATATATCCACCCTCTATAAAGCCCTATGTAAGTTTGCTACACGTAGTTACGTCAGTATCGGCCCTACTGCATATTCACGTAACCGAAATGGAACATTTTCCCTGACTAGACCCGGTATCAGCAACGTGCTAAAATCCACCCGTGGTTTTCACTTGAGAGCCACTTCCATTTTGCTTGAATTTAGGCAGGCTGGAGGCCGCGGCCGGTCCTCGGCACGACGGAGGGGAGGAGCGTTCGGAACAAAGTGTGATTCCCCATTCAGGAACCATGTTCAAGATGCCTGTGTTTTGCGAGGGAGCTGCACGACAGCCGTTGCTAGCCCCATTTGAGTCATGCAGAGTGCCATTCCAGATGTTAAACATCTGCCTGATGCTTCCGCTGCAAAGCAGCGGAATCATTATTCCCACGTTGCAGCTATTAGTCATCGTTAATACACCACTATTCCCACTACTGCACCATCAGGGGTCTTCACAGAGATGGAAGGTGGTGACAAATCTGAAAAGCCTCCAAGGTAAACAGAGCGCTCAAAGGATGGGAGAAAGCAACGATTCTCAGCCTCCTTTTGCAGATTGAGAAATAAGGCGCAGAGAAAGCAAATCGCTTCCCCAAAGACCAGAGGGTCAGGACATCGCATCCTGAGGCCCCAACTCTCACCTCCACGTGAAGACCCCTCCTGCAGCAGGGAACATCAGATAAAGCTCTAGCACTAAAGCACTCGCATTCTGATCAAGCACGTTTGGGTTTTTTTTCTCCTTCCCACTCCACCAGCCTAGCAGGAGCTGTGTTGCACAACAACAAAGCCATCCAGCCTGTCTCCAACAGCCGCCAACAACAGATGCTAAGGGAAGAGCATCTGAACAGGGCAAGATGCAGCAATTCTTCCCTGCTGTATTCCCGCAGCTTCCGAGCATCTGTATCTCACAGACTTTCCAAGCCAGAGGGTATATTTTAATGTTCAAAAACCCTGGATGGATTTGAGAAACGCTTACAGGGATTTATGATATCAGAGCAACAAGCAGCTTCACCGACAAGAGTCGGTGAAGGGGAGAGAGAATTCACAAAGTTGCAGAAAATAAAAACTCTGGAAAAAAGGAAAGCTTGGGAATGCTGTTCGGTACCTCATGATTTGCCTGTTATTTCCGCAATTAGTTCAGCAGCTTAAGAAATAAAAACAAGTTGCTACATCTGTTTCCAACAGAGCTCTGACCACTGCAGGGGTGGGGATGCTGGGGTCCCTGGGGCGCCCTGAGCGAGTGCGGTACCCGTGACCCAGTCTAGGACGCACAACGCCTGCGTTTCCTACTTCCAGGCTCTGTGTTTGGGCATGTCTTTTCCACTAACGGATTGGACTGGGTTGTCCTTGCTGGTCATTTCACAGAAGTGAAAAATAAGGTGCAAACTTGAATGGCTTGCTCTTGGACTTGAAAAAAACCCACTGTCAGAGCCAGCATGATACCTCAGGCACTGCAGGCTCCAGTACGGAGGTCCCACGACACATCTGTCTTCCCCCAGAGATGCTGATGTACACACAAAAAGAAATCCTGCTCTGACTTGGGACTCTGTTTTAGTGAATCCAACTCCTTTGTCATGTTTTTTTTGCCTGTATTTGCCAAGGAAGAAAAAAAAAGTGAGCAAACTAGCAAGAAATAAGCCATCATTTCATTCCCTCGAGGGTATTTCAATCTTCAGATAGCTATAGCAGACCGGCACGCAATGACATTTTCATGATCTGTCTGAGAGCAAAACCAATCCACATCCATTCCCCTTTCCGCTCACGGAGAGTAGGTTTAGAGCAGAGAATTATTGATATAGCAACTCAAGGGTTTGCACTGAGTCTGAACAAACAGCAAAACGTCTGAGAAGAACTCAACGTGCTGTAGACCTCAGCTCTATATTGGAAGATTAAAGAACAAAGGATCAAAATAAGCGTACTGCAGGTTTCTCAAGGATAACTCTTTACAGATTTGAATGGTTTCCTTTCATTACAGAGTTTTTGTTACACTGGGAGTATTCAATAATGCAAATACAAGCAGACTTATACTTTATCTTCCAACATCAACGTGTAGAGCAGCTGGGCTAATGGCAAAAACAGACTCCACATAAAAATCAGAAGCAAACAATACTTAATAGCTAGAGCAGACTTTTTTAAAATCACCCTCTCCATAGTTTATGTACACGTGGAGACAACCACCTACAACAAGCTGTCACATCAACAAGGAAACCTCATCCCTGAAAGCTTTACTTATTCTCACATTATAGCCCCACGCTGAAGCTACAAGGTAGACCTGGTAAATCCTCTGAAGGATATCTGAGGATCACAAAGCAGGAGGTATCTGCGACCAACTCGGAAGCTGAATGCACATCTGCCAAGTTCCCACCTCAGGTATCAACCATAGAGCCTTCAACAATATTTCAGGAGCCAAGCAGCTGCTCACCAAAGAGCAATGCTACCTCTAGGAAATAAAACTGGGTTGGCTGCACCCCACATTATGGGAAGGAAAAGAGAGGCCCAAAGGCAGTGGGACACAGCTTGCTCAGTCTAAGGCTGAGGAACACAAAGCAGGGAGGTAGAAAACCATGCACAAACCCACAGCTCAGCGTCCTCAATACAAGGGCAAAATGCTGCTGAGGATTTCTACCCACAAAGCAAGAGCAGAGCCCAAGCCCAGAAAGAGTTAACTCTCATGGCTCACGCATGACAGTCCTCCCCTTCTCAGTTAGCCTTGCGCAATTTCCACCTATTTAGGCCAACAGCTGTGGAGATGTATCTGCCAGCCCTTTTCCTTTTTTTTTTTCCTCCCCCTAAACTCCAAGTCTTAGAATTCAGCTACTAGCATAACGCAGACCTGGATCTCCAGCCTCTCCTTTGCTTCGGAAACAATGCCACCCACATACTTGAGGTTGAATCAGCTCTTGATTTGCCTTCTGCTCTCCAGGACTGCTAATTCAGAGGACAGCGTGTCTTGCGTTGCTGACCCCGTGGCATGGAGTTTGCGGGTCTGCTCCATCGCTACTGGCCTCATTCATCAAGCTGCACCATCAAAGACACCTATTCTGGCACGGACGAAACTCCATTAAGGGAGTAAGCACACAAGCAATAAGAAATCCTAAGGCGTTTCTCTCCTGCTTGAGTTAAGCCTCCTTAGCCTTGAAAGGTGTGAAGAAACAGAAAGCAAGATAAAGCTGGGTATGGAGGGCAGGGGGAAGAAGTGTAGTACATCTATTCCTAGATTCAATGCTCTGGCTTCCGCATCAACCTGCTTTTCACTGGAGCCACTTGACGGTGTATAGCAATATAAAAATCAGACCAAAGCTAAAAATAACTCTGTGGTCTGAGGCTGAAGAGATCCTGCTCAGTTCTGCCACAGATCTGTGTGATCTCAGCCACGCAAACTCACTTCCCCACCTCCTTGCTGTTACCTCTGGCCTCTTGCTCACACTTCATCACCCCTTCTGGAAAGGGAAGGCAACGCTAAGCTCATCTCACCTGCTCTGAATCGCAAAGCCTCTGCAGCAAGGGCTTCACATCTGTATTTGCCCAAAGCAAAGATGGGGTTTTGGTTGGGACTTCCAACATTACTACAATACAAATTAGTATAAAAACGGGGCGGGGGGTGGGGAGGTGGGAAAAGCATCAAATTATTCTAGGTTGGGCCATATTCCCTCCACCCTGCTCCTTTCCTCGCCCAGAGCCATGTCCAAGACCCGCACTGCTGCTCCTCTTCGGTCCCGGACACAAAAGCCCGCCGCAAGCCAACGTGCTGCGCTCTGTTACGAAACCAATGAATCTCAGCTTCAGAAAGCCGGGGCCTGCCCGGAGACAGCAAAAAGAAAAGGGTTTGTTTTTGAGCTTTCACAAAAGGATTCCTGGCTCGGAAAGTTTTCACATGAGCCTCTCAGCTGCTTTTGTTTCCAGTCTCTGAACCAAATGCTTCCCCATGGCTTCGGATCCGATTGCAAAAACCGACACAACTTTCATAACATTTTCTTTTACCTTTTGCCATCTGTTTTGCGTTGGCAGAACAATTATGCCCAGGCCAGCATGCTTGTGTCCTTCTCCACTGCCCGAGCTCAGCGATACCCTTTCTTCTTGCAACAGCCCTGAGGGTGCACAGTAATCAATACAGAGAGGAGATCCTGTTCCTAGAAACCCGACCGCTGCTTCGCAGGCTGCAGACGCTACCCTGGTTCTGAATCACCGGCTCCTGGCTGAAAGCAAGCCACAGCAGCTGGGATTTCAGAGGGGCTTTTCAGAAGAGCATCCTAACACTCACTTTAAACACACATCCCCACGCTCAGAGCACTAAGAAACCAGCTAGAGAACTGCATGGGGTAGGCGGGTCTGAACAGCCACGGCTGTACATGTCTCCCCTACAGCCAGAGAAACTATTCAAACGCAGGCAGAAAGGGAACCGGAATGAAATTTTGTTCCTGTGTATTTTACCTTTTTTTTAAAACATCACCATGAGTGACGCTAAGGATTGCAGAGCAAGAGTGGAGGTATTCAGTACCGGCTCTGGCACCTGCTCACGAGGTGATTGTACAAGCAGACAGCTTAGGCAAAGGTGCACTTCTTACCACAAATCCTTGATTTAACAAATGCAAGGAGCCTGGGTGCTATCTCTGTCTCTAGCTAGTCCATACTCATTGCTCTTCTGCTTTAAGATTCCCCACAATCCCCTCAAACTGCTCTTTCCTTCCTTATGCCTGACCTATCCCACTGCCTCTCAGATCCAGAAACCCATTCATATCATCATTTTTCATCTACAGTGGAGCTCCAGGATTTCTTGACTTCCCAAACACCAAGACATTCAAGCTGCAATTTGGACAAGAAATGAATTGATATTTTTTCCAATTAAGAACATAACACGAAATCTTTCCACGTAAACTTTGTTCACCCCAGAGGCATCTTCTCTCCTGCATTTAAACCCTTCGCTTACTTCCACTGAAGTCTCAGCTACCAAGTCTTTTCCCCTGACGATGACTTTTTAAAAAGCCGTCTCTTCACATACATAGGAATGGGTGGAATCTTTTTCGATTGAAACATCTGGAGCTGTGCGTGAGTCACTAACGAGGTCCCAGCTGTTAGATAAATATGGTGAAATAGATGCTGCAAGACAAAGACGGGTTGCCGCTGCGGGACAGCAGCCCCCTGGGAGCATTATGCTCTATTGGACTGCAAGCACTTTTTGTTCTGGGTTCGTGCAGTACAAAAGGGTAAGCGATGAGCGTGCAATTCAGGATTAGGGTCCAGGAGCAAATACAGTGCAGATTATAAACGACAAAAGCCGAGGCCTTTGCTAAGCCATGAAACGCTTCAGCGGCAGCCTCATGATTGCCAATGCAAAGCAGGCTAATGAAAAGCACCAGAGAAAAGAAACGCTGGTGACAGAAGCGAGCAAGAAAAGGCAGGAGCACTGAACCCTGGAGATACTTTGGCATGGGTGGGAGGCTTAGGATGCTGCTCTGTTCTGTGTGCATCATGGCCCGAGGGTTTCATGATGAGTAAAGCTTTTACCTTCTCCGTTTCCTTTCTACCGAGCTATTTTAAAGACAATCTGGATCAGACACTGCAAGCTAGCCAGATTTATGACTTGACCTCCGCACTGCAGAACAGAACAAGATCCTACTCTGTTCTCAGGCTTAGTTAAATATTGCCTTGTGTAAGGGAAAAATGGTACTGCATCCAGCACGAGGGCCGTCAGCTCCTCAGGCCCTGGATACAGTCGGTGCAAGGAGACAAACGGGTTCACTCTCATCCCCAAGGAACTGCTTCGGTGCTTTCTCAGCCCCACCGGCTCCATAGCTCATACCTCCCACTGGATGGCAAGCACCAGCTCTCTGCCCAGCAAACCCAGCACCCTGACGTGCCACGCACCGTCAGAAAGAAACCATTGAGGCAAGCAGTTAGAAACACACACGCGCTTTAAAATTATAGCACGAAAGAAACACAGGGGTTTACCGCAACAGCAGCTTAATTAATATTTGTCTGGAGTTAGCTCCAGAAGAGATGCTGAGACCCCTTCTAGACACAAAGCATCAGCATTTCTGTTACACATGGGCTTATGTTTAGAGAAGTAAACATTTACACCAAGGGGAAAGAAGTTAAAACACTGTTGCCATAACAAACAGGGAAATAAACCTTTTATTGTCAAACATTCTTGAGAACCTAACAGTCAAGACACAGAGCTGAACTCTCAGATGACGGTGACCTAAGTTGCAGCTCCCCATAGTATGGAGAGAGTCTCCACTGCATGGCAAGAAGCTAGATAAAAGGAAGATTTCTCTGTGTGCCAAGCCACAACCTCCCTGTCCTGCTCCCCTCCTTGCACCTTCCAGTAAGCAGCAGCTCAGCGTACAGGAGCATTTTATATGGCCTCATCCACAGAGCCCAATTTAACTGAAAGCTCCTGAGCAGGACTTAGCAATGCCCTTTCCCACTGGTTAAGACACCTGGACAATATAGTTCAACCCACTTTTAACCTGGCATAACCAGAGCCTTTGAGCCACTGGGCTTTGAAGTGAGATTTTTATACTTCACGTACACCCAGAAGGGAAAAGAAGGACAGAAATAGCAGCACAGCCTGGTATGTTTAGCTAGACCTTGTCTGCCCACCGTCTGGCCAAAGCTACGGTCTAGTCTCAGGTACCAGATCTATTTGTGAACTTGTAATTGCTGCAGCAATTTGATATATTTAGAGTATGTCCTATTTGAAGCCTCTGTGTGTGAACCCAGAGGAAGAAGGTGGACAACAAATATTTTGTTAAGGATGTTTTG
Source organism: Platalea leucorodia (assembly GCF_965183815.1). NCBI lineage: Eukaryota > Metazoa > Chordata > Aves > Pelecaniformes > Threskiornithidae > Platalea > Platalea leucorodia. The sequence goes on from NC_138859.1 coordinate 3,593,465, forward strand.
GGGGATAGGTTAAAAAAAAAAAAAACCTATCGTGCATTTACTTAAGAAATATATTAAGGGGAGGAGTTAGTTACTGTGGTCTTAAAATTGCTGGTCTACCCAGCAAGGCAGTCGCAGGTGGGCCTGTGCTGTGTTTGGACAACACGAAGCGGCCACATGTACTCTTTGAAAAAGCAGGGCCCGCATTCCCTGCTCATGGTTTTGTGAACACACATTAAATCATTTTGATTTCAGAGCTTCTGGCATCCTGCAAAGACTTAGGAAAACATCCGAGACTGTGCACACATTTAAACTGCAGGCTTTGGCACCGTATAAAGGAACCTTAAAGCAGGTCCATGCTACCCACCCCACCACTTTCAGACACTTGGGAACGGCAAGACAAGAAACGACCAAAAGTCGTACTGCACTTCTGCGTGGATTTTATCCCGCTCTTTGCGCCTTTTGCCATGACATCTTAGCGGAAGGAGGAGCGCTAAGGACAGTCAAGATGCGCAGATGCTGCTCCCAGCTCTTTTCCTTCACTTAGCTCCTAGAACCTGGCCCTTCCCCGTGCTGGCTCCACTTGCAGAACAGATACAGTGCTCACTTGGGCCAAACAGACAGCACAAGGCCCCTGTGCTCAGAGATCTTTGGCTAAAGCAGCAGATTCCACTTGTTATATTTTACAAAGCTTGAATTATTGCAGTTCAGCATATATATTTATAGCACTTATTGTCTTGTCCCTCCCAAACTCCACCAGACAGTCAGCAAGCAGTGTCTCTGTTCTCGGATATGCTTTGAGCACTTAAAACCGACGTGATTAAACATCTCTTTTCCTTTGAGCTCCCAAGACACCACTCACAATGTGCCTGCCACATTGCAATGCCTACAAGAATTACCATTATGAATAAAGTGGGTAATGTGCTCTGCCATCATGGTTAGACCCAAGTTGTACATCAAGCCACTAATGTGAATTACAGTATGCAAAACAGAGCTTTTACTCCAGGCTGTGGCTAAAAAAAGAAGGAATGCAAGCAAAGTCAAACTCCGAGTTAAACAATGGTGTTACTTTAACAACAACTTTGGCCTCATCGTACTGCAAGCGCAGACGCCTCGGTGGAGGATCACAGCAAGCAGGTTCAGCATCAACTTACTCCTTCCCAACCATCCACACAGGCTGCGGGCAGCCTTTATGTTCACATACAATTACTGGGTTAAGCCATGCTCAGCCACACGATTGCAATGCTTCCAAGCACAGCTACTGCTTTTTTTTAACCCTTTCAGGGTGCGCGGCTTACTCTCACAGAGCTAGAGTCTGCAGGAGGGGAGAGAGGCCGCGGTACCAGTGGTACCTGCCTTTCCCCTCCTAATGCTCCCAAAGGCAAACAGGTAATAACAAAGCCAAACCACAAGCCCTTGCTCTCACCATTCCCGAGGCGCTGTCTGCGTATTTAGTCTGCACACTTTAAAGCGGAGGGAGAAAAGCCCCTGTGTAAAACACATTCAATGTCATCACGCTCACGTCAGCATTGAATAAACACTGCTCTCCTAGCTTTGAAAAGGTGAGCAACCTTCTTTACGCAGCCACAGAGCTAAAGGGGTATCAGCCTAATTCAGCCCAGCCAGCAGCCCATGAAAGGGCTGTCCTGCTATGCACATTCATCACCCTCCAAAAAACAATCCTTTGAACAAGTCCCAAGGCTAAAAGCTGCAGTGGCTGCGGAAAATAGCAAGCAAAAATGATGGGAGTTTCTCTGCCCTTTAGCAACAGACCTATGGATTTCAGACCTGCCCCAACCTCGGTCCTGTTAGAAGAGTTAACCTCTCCCTGCCTGTCTCCCATCTCCTTATCACAGATCTTCCATCACTCACCCTAGACTGAAACATTTCACTTAGGGCTGTGACCGGCAACTTGTCTTACAGAAGCAAGGGTCAGGCACTGCCCCTTCCCAACAGGGCAGGGAATGGAAAGGCTCAGGGCCAGCAAGATATGACGTAACCCTCAAAATATGAGCTGTGATGGGAAAAGATCTGTCTGAGCATATATATATATATATATATAAGCCAAGTGGCTTATGGCGATGGAAAATTTCATCCTATACTACTTATCTGCAGCATTTCCAAACTAGGAAACGAAGGTATGTATGTTGTCCAATAAAAATAAACTCTGCTCAAGGGCTATCATGTTGCTTTTAAAGAGTGTGAACTCTCTGCCCGTCGGATTTTAGGAAGCAAGGCCAGATTTGAGCAAATGTCAATTTGCACAGCCCCTCTGAGCTGGAGCCCCATCAAGATGAAGTCAGAGGCTTTCCACATTAAATCACAGCAGCGCTTGGCAGCCCCACAGAAATTAGCACTACAGGGTCTTTAAGACGCTTTCCAAATGATGAATTTAAGATGGTCTGTCTGTTCCTGGCAGCAGGAACACGCAGAGCTCCCTATTACAGGCAAGGGGAAATCTAAGCGCGATGGCACACGTTTGGCAAGGGGTTAACCAGGCTGCACAAAGCAGAAATTTCCCCTGAACACTTGCAACAGGAAAGCAGAACAAAACGGCTGCTCCTACCCCGCCGCGGCTTACACCCCGACGTCTGCGTACATCGAAGTCAGCGCTTGCTCCTGTTAATCTGCTGGCTGTAAACACATCAGTTTGCAAACGGTCAGATCCATTCGGGAATCATTACAGTTGTTACTAACTAGTGCGGGAAAGCAACGCTGGAAGGTGCAATTGGATACATAAGCTCTGTGCATCATTTTAAACCAGGCCTATTTTGAGTAAAGCCTGGTTTTAAAAGCAGCTGAAGGGCAAACTGAAGTATCTTCCATTGGAAATCACAGCAGGAAATTTGTACTGGTTTAGCTCCATCAGTGCAATGACTGAAGCCAGTGGGACTGGTGGAGAGACCTGACCACAGCATTGCTGCTCAGTGAAAAATTCCAGGTCCTTCGACCCCTGATCTCATTCCAAAGAGAAAACATCACTTGGGCAAGCTTTGGGCTACAGACTAAAGAACGCAGCAGCTAACAAAATGATGACGTTTCCTCTGGTGAATGCGAGGTATGGATACGCAGAATTCCCAGGCATGTTGGAGAGGGCAAAGACTTTCAACTTGCATTCACACAAGCCTTTTGACCTCCCTGTTTTGGAGTTTATGACCCTATGAGTAACCCTGCTCATCATCTTTGACTTAAACTATGTCACGGCAGCTGCTAATGAGATAAAGCAAAGATTAAGAAGAGGAGGAAAGCTGAGAGAGGGGGAAAGAGTTTAAACATTTGACAGCTAGCTGTGACTGAAAAGTACTTCCACAACGGCATTTTAAAAATTTATAGCACATCAGCTTTAGCCTTAATCCTGCTGCAATGAAACCAGCAGAAAAAGAACCCTTCAGCTGCCAGTGATCTTAGAGGGATATAAGACAAATCAGCCTGGTTTTGTGGAGTAGAAGCAACAGTAGGGTACTAAGTTGTTCATAAAATTCAAGCAGTGACAGGGAGGGGAGAAGCACACAGACACGGACATGGAGAGCTGGGGGTGACAGCAGCCACTGCCCAGAAAATGCAACGCTATTTTCTGTCATCAGGACAAAGTCACAGGGACACCCAGGCTGACAGCTCTCAGCTTAGTGCAAGCACTTAAAAATACATCTGTTCTTCTATTTTACTTTTTTCCCCCACCAGTTCAGTGTCTGTAGTCACCAGTGCCCCTTAGCAATTGCTGTGAACTGCTTGTTGTGTCAGTGGATGCCTTCATCCATACATAGCTCCCAAGAGCTGCCAGGACATGGGGAATATGACTTCTCTTACACCTATTTCTCCTGAGTGATCCTGTTGGCGAGTCAGGCTTCTGCTATGTGAACGGCTTCAATCTCATGATTCATTTTACTTATCGTATGTGAAGGTTAAGCACCCACACAGCATCAGCACAAGCTAGCCCTCAATTACCCAATGTGTTCAACTCATTAGTCAACCTCCAGTGCTTAGCTAATGGAAAAGCAAAGCCCTCCAAAGCTTTTATGATTAATATCTGAAGCATCTCAGAGTGAAGTGACCTCCGTCTAGACTAAAGCATCTTTTCTTCCAGGCCTCTGTTTTGAGGATTCACTGTGGCTTTGGGGAAGCACACGTCTGCCAAAGCCATCACTGATGTTCCATGATCTCGCCTCATTCCCCAAGCAACAACGGTGCCATTGATGGAGGCAGCTTGGGATCCCTCCGGAAAGCCTCCTTTCCCCCCTTAGCCAAGTGAAGCAAGGTCAAGGCAACGAAGAGAATTTCAGCTCTCATATCCTATTATCTGCGCCCTTGCATGGGAGCCTTCCATGAAAGTGCTGAATGCCGCCTCCTCACCCATACAGTGTTCTTCCTAAAGCCTCAGCAGGGCGGTGCAAGGTTCGACTGAGCGTATTATCAAGTATGCTGCATTGCATTAACCTCCCATGGAAAAAAATCTGGTAGAAGAAAATGCTAGGAGACCCTTTCCAAATCAGTGGCTATGAAGTAACTGCTAGAATAATTTTGCTTTAAGGTGATAGACGGTTGTATCCATTGTTTCAGATCATAAACAAAGCCAAGATTCAGCCATGGAAACCTCACTGTGGTATGCAATACGTCCTGGATTCCCCGTCTGCTTAAAATAAGATTTGACTGTGGTTACTGGATAGGCTCTTTCGATAAATTTTGACCAAGGGCAACCACTGAATTCGCATACTGAAACACCAGAGCATCCGAAACAAGGAAGATGTTAGCCAATTCACCACAAATACTTTCCAACCTGAAAAGCTGAAGGGAAAAAAAAACAAAAAACAACCACATTCTTTCTCTTTGAAGAGCTCAGCCCAAGTTCTTTCCAGCCCAGCATTTCCCCAGCTCTTTATTCTGCAGAAATCTAACGAGTCCACCGGAAGGCGATTCAAGCTTTTTGCTGCTGTCATTTTCCCAAGTCCCAGCCTCAGCCTGCCAGTCTAACCCAGCCACAATCCAGAACCTTTCCCCCAGTGACTAGCCCACGTTGTCCTCTCCAATTCCTTTCATCACTTCCAGTACTAATCCCCCATTCCCGCAAATATTTCCATACAATTATCGTGGTTACTTCGTCATCGCTTAGCCAAACTGTTCAAAAATCTCTTTATGTCTTTCCTTATAAATCCACCCATTTCAAGCCATGGTTTTAAACCCTATTCACCTCCAAATCCAAGCCTACCTGCTGACCCCCACTCTTATACCACAGACCTCCAAATTGCTCCCAGGACCAAAAAGGAGGGGTCAGGGGAAAGAAAACTCAGTAATTTAGTACTATGAACCAACAAAGTCACCCAGGTGTAAGGTCTATGAGTACAGCACATATCCCGTCTCTCCAAAACTCATTCTTAGATATATAATAAACCAGTTTTCAATTCTGAAAAGTGATTGTGGCACAGGAGTAATATATTTTCTCCTTACTTATTCTTATGCTATTAAAAAGACCTTTCAAATTCTTATTATACACATAATGCTTTGAACAGCTGAAATTCAAATCTAAATGTTGCATCTTTAGCCAGCATCTAGAAGCACCGTCAAGAGTTTAACTTTAGCGTGCAGCTGGGATAACCTACAATATGTAGTAGCAGACATCCCTGTCCGCAGAAGGCTCTTGATCAGCAGCTTGTAGTTTTAAGTATGTTTACCTCTATTTGGTTAAGCAATGAGTTGTCAAACTTGAAGCCGGGGATTCTCTTTTCACTGCAGACCACTCCCACGTCTTCGGTGTGTTTGCAGTCCGTTACTCCCCAGCCATTTGAAGTGCAGGCTGCCAGGGTGGTCTCCTTGCCATTACAGTGGACATTGTCCATCCAAATTTTCCCTGAAGGGGAAAGAAAACAGAACTGAGACTCACAAAGAGGATAAATCTGGATTGTACTGATAGCTGATAGGAAAGCAAGTAAGGCTGCTGTGCTCTTACTATGTCAGGGGAAGAGATTACTGCCAAAGTAAGCTTGAATCAACAGCTAGGGAACATCAATGATCCACCTCAAGTATTTACTAACTGCAAACAGCTCTGCCCCACAGCTTTCCCTTTCACTTATCTGCATGGTTTAAAAAAAAAAAAAATACCATCAGCCTGAAGCAGATCTCTGCTGCAGTCCTGCTCACAGCGGTAAACGACCTCCTCTGATGACAGCCACTTCAGAGCGCACAGTGTCACCGGGTCCCCTCGGTTTGGCTGATGAGACCCTGCTCTCTCATCACGCTCACCAAATCATTCCTTCTGGATTTAAGGCTTCTCTTTACATCATTTCTCGTTTATCAAATCCTCATTAAATCTTTTGTAGGGGACACCTCCAAATTTTGATTAAATGCCCTAACTTTTTTAAAAGCAGATTTTTACAAAAGCTTTAACAAACCACTATTGATTGGAACCTCTCGTTACTTGGGTGCTCTTTGAAAACCAATTGCCAGATCCAGTTTCCAGACTGTAATTACCACTTTCCCTCCAGGAAAAACTGCATGCATATGCACATGAGCATGCATGTGCACATGTATATATTATATTTTAACAAATCAGGGTCCTCAGAACTCAATTCTAAAACGAACAGACAAAAATCAATAGGTGTCACCTCCAAACTTCAGGTCATGCTTTCTCAGGAGCAGCTGACAGCAAAAGACCCAACAGCATCTCTAAGATTCACCTTTACGAAGTGCCCATTTTCTCTTTGGAAACATGCTGGGCACATGCTGCTCACTGGGATTTGCCCCCTAAACTGCAGGGAGCAAGAGCCAACAAGCAATTCCCATATTTTAGCATCCCAGGTGCTTTGCTTGTCTGAAGAATAACACGTCCTTTGGACAGAAAGGACTGCCTGACCTTCAGAGCCACTAGGAGATTCTGCAGCTATTTCCCTTGGCGGTCCCAGCTTTGTTCCAGCAGCCCCAACAGGTTCAGTTGGTTAACCACCAGACGATGGGTCTCCCAGCCCTCTCCGTGCTCCCCAAACAGGAGAGCAGAAAGACCTCCTGCAAAGCCTGGCTCTAGGGTTTGAGGAAGGCACGACCCACCCCGCACGGGCTTTCCGCATCAGGATTTACCCAGCGCTATCCGGCGTGCAAAGAACACTCGCTCCCGTTAAATCACGTGGCAATCAGTTCCTGGTTTGTTTTCAAACGTCATGGCTTGTCTCTCACTTGGAAATCTCCTACTCTACCCCAAGAGCCAAAATCCACAGCCTGGGACAACATTCAAGGTTTTGCATTTCAGTCAAGTCACTATTAAGGCCTGCTTGCTCTTTTACGGGCAAGTTTATAGGTGTGAGCACTAACGAGGGGTGCTAAGTAACAGACATACAGCACATTTATCCCTGCTGCAGTGGAAATAATCTGTCCGTGGGTTACATCAACAGCGTGCCAGGCTTCAATGTTTGCAGAAAAAATTCTCCGCAGGTCAACATTTAACTAACAGCATATCAAAAGATGACAATTAAATGTGTTTAGTTATATACTATTACAGAGCTATTCTCTCTCAAGCATTGCAATTTTAAGAATTCATTGCTGTAACACACAAACATTCACCTTTCCAAGTCTTTGTTCAGCACATATTTGGGAATAAGGTGCAAGCCGCAATTATCCACACATCCATCACGTACAATTTCACAGAGCAAGAAAGGGTGTACGGATTGGGGTGAGGGTGAATAGCTTTTCCCCACCAGGAACAGCCTGAGAGTGTCCAAGAGGATTATTATAAATATAGTCCTATATAGGACACGAAGTGTGCACACTCTTGGGGTTTTATAGGCTAGCCTGCGTTGCAGACTATGACGCAGGTGTTTCTAGAGAGGCTAACAGGGCCAAAGAAAGATTTGTGTAGCATCACATAGGCAGCCTGTTTAGAGCCTAAACAGTTCAGAAGAAAAAAGGAATAGGGGGAAGGAGTGTTTAGAGGCCCCGTTTGACTCAGTGCAAGGCAATGGAAGCGTGAATAAGGAAACACACCATCTATACGTTACACTTGTGAGTGCAGCTTCCCTTGGCTGCTGAAGAGCCTCCTACCCTTATCCACCACCAGCTGCTCCCAAGCATCCCCTGCCAGAGTTCCCACACCGTGATCTGGTACTTCAGCTCTTTGTCTCATCATTCCTTAATTTGTTTCCGTCAAAACAAGCAAACATCTATTATTTAAACTGTTTAATCTAATGGGACCCTGATTTAAATAGGCATGGCTTCACCGGGAAGCTATTTCAGTTACATTTGTAGGAAATATCACTACATCTTAAATTTGGCTGACAGGTCAAGAATTATTGGGGGTTGGAGAGACAGCTAGCACAACACCACTGCTCTGGAGTTACCTTACCTTCTCCTTTTCCATACTTCGAGCTCGGTAGCCAAGACACTGCCTCCACGTAGCCCAGCTCCCTGCAGACCACGTTGGCAGCATGGATGGAGAAGTCGTCGTCACACACCGTGCCCCACTCGCCGCTGTAAAACACCTCCACTCTGCCTTCGTTGTGTTTTCTCTTCTGCCCTGCAAGCCGCAGCTGGATCTTGGGAACATTTGCCGGTCTCTGGGGGGGCTGGTATACTTGTGGGGGTGGCTCTGGGTAACCGGGGAGGTAGGGCCAGTGTTCGTACTGAGCAAAGCCCAGTGGGCTCAGGGAGATGAAGAACAGCGTGATGAAACAGTGGTTATGGGTAAACCCCAGGAATCTTTCCATTTTCAGTGCTCACAGTTCTCAGAGCCAAGTCCTCTGCTAGCAGCTGCCAATCAGTGCAGGTAGGTACTGTGCGGCTGTCCTGAAAGAAAGGAAAGCTTGAGTAAGGCTTGGTAACGACACGGACTTTCTATCTCTTGCTTCAGCAGGGGACAAAGCTATGGAAGAGACTATGTACAACGCCGCCTGTGAAATCCGAAGTCAAGTACGTTATTTCTTGTGGGGTGGAAGAACAAACTGAAAAAAAAAAGAAACATGAAAACCATTTCTAAGTTTAGGCCAACTTGCTAAATAGTTTTAGCTGGAAAAGATTTTTTCCAGGGCAAAATTGTAGAGGTCACAAGTGCTAGCAACTGATTTTCCTGTTTCTCTGTAAATTCAGTAGTTCAGGGGGTAGCAAGTTCAGGGGGCAGCAAGTTCAGGGGGCAGCAAGTTCAGGGGGCAGCAAACTACAGCCAGCCTTGGTTCAAATCCTACCAGGACAAAATGGAACCATTTTTCTCCCATACCTCCTTCAATAAAGAAGCCAAAACGGTCACTTAAACAGTGGAAAACTAGAAGGGTAATGAAATGTATTACAATACAGTCAGAAGTGAAGTATTTAAATTGAAGTCTGTTTTCCCAATACGATGATAAAAAGACTTTTTTCTGTCACTGCACGTCCAGTTTCATCTGTAGAGAATCAACATGTTACTGCACACAGACAGTTTGCAGAAGTAGTCTTGGCTAACGTTGTCTGTCCGATGGAGTAGTGGCTCATGGTCTCCCAGTTTTGGTTGCTAAGTCTGGATAGGGACCGATTTGTCACACAACTGCTACATCCTTATACATAAGCGAGTCGCTGAAGGTATGAACCAGCAACTTTTTGACTCATTAGAGGAATTTCATCCAGATGCTGTGGAGAGTTTAAATGCCGGTCCTTTTCTGCCCGCTTCCCGCTCACGTACTCGCCCAGCCTTCATTCAGGCACCCAGCACATGGAGTGGTCAAGCAGCACACGTGGGGGTTGAGGATTGAATAGTTTCCAAATGAAGCAATGCCAGAGCACAGTGGGAAAAAGCTCCCCAGCCCTTTAAAGCTCTATTATTTCCTGGCAACCACAAAGGGGAGGGAGAAGGAGAAAGACTTGGCTCTAAAACCAGATGTCTAGAAGCTAAAATCCTCCAGTATTTTTGCTAGGTCTCCCTAGAAAAAAAATGACCAGATCACATATGCACACAAAGACGCAGCGAAATACATTAACTAGCTTTTCAAGCTGCTTGCTGAGGAGATGTATCAGAAATCCCAGGCAACTAGCCTGAAATTCAAGAGACATCAATTCAAACCTCCGCAATTCAAACCTCGGGCAGGTCACTTCCAGGGCTGTGCCTCAATTTCCCCTTGTATTAACCAGGGCTGATGGTCGTGAGCTTCCTACTGAAGTGCTTTGAGACCTGGGGATGAAAGGCATTTGCCTAAGGAATAGACAAACAAAATGGAAGCACGTGGGTTAAAAGTCTAGCATTGGACATCAGGGGAAGAAACGGGAAAAGCAAGGGGAAACTTTACAACAGGTCTAACTAAATCAGGGCGGGGGGGGAACGCGCGGCAAAAAATTCTTGGAAAAGAAACATTTAGTTTCAAGGAGCCACGTACTTTCACGTTGCTTTCAGGAGATGGAGATCTGTAAATTTTCAGCGGGTGTTCAGAGAAATACTGCTATGGTAACAAGATATTTTTCAGGTTTTTTGCAGGTCAGGAGGTGAGGCTGAGAGAGAGGAATGAGGTCCTGCCCCACACCAGAGGGGAAGAGGGGAAGGAAGCACAACTGCTTGCACAAGGCTGCTCCCCTCCACCAGCGAACAAAGGGGATTTCCCAAAGCAAATGCCGGCGACAGGGCAGGATACATGTGTTCTGTACAAATAAAAGGCTCCCGAGTCAAGGCACATTAGTACTAGTCAGACATGCCTGACTTCAATACCTACCAGCACTGATTTCAAAAGAAACCACTTACAATGTTTCTCATGGATACAAGATGGTTTTTAGCCCAGAGGATAAACGCATGGGCAGAGCAATTGTCGCGAACGGCATAAAAAAAAATTCAAGTAACCCCCTTAGATCATAACAGAGAATAACTTGTTAGTTATAAGTAAAAATACTGAAGGAGAGGGGTCTAATGCCGAGCCCAGCAGAACCGCAAGGTCTTCAGAAAAATCTGTTTTAATCTTCTTTGAAGATCTGTTTTAACCTACTTCATTTTACGTGGCCGTTGTTTCGCACTACTGCATAAACTGGATTTTAAAAGCCTCAGCAAATATTAATTAAAAACTAAGTCGGACTGAAGCAATCTCTCTCCAAAAACTAAGATGAGGGATAGCAGGGCCCTGACTTAGCTGAAAGCTACACAGTCGGGTTTCCAAAGAAGTCATTTCGCCTTTCCCATGGCTGTCCCACATGCACAAGAACGCAGCGCTGTTTATATATTGCTGGGACCTTCTGAAGCATCCGGATGGTCTTGCTGCGAAGGATATTTGAGGAGGCAAAGGCAGATAATGTGTGGTGAGTAGCCTTACAGTCAAGTCCTGAAGGACCTCTAACTCTCAAGAGACAAGAAGGCACGTCAGCGTAATTAACAGACTATGCCAAATTCCCCTCTAGGTTACAGTTTTGTGTTATGATACTCCAGAAAGCTCAATAGTAAACTAAATAAGAACATTTTACAGGAGAAAAGGATCAACAAACAGCGCGTAACCTGCAGGTCAGCATGTTTCACTCGTTCCTCTTGTGCCAAGGCAAACAGTGACCAGCGGTCAGCTCTGCGCTCAGGTTAATAGGGGTCTTTCGTGCTCAGAGGCCAAGGAATAGCTAAAAGCTGTGCAAAACTCCAGTTTCCAGGACTGCTCTCTATTCAAACCAACGCTCTCGAGTCATTTTACTGAAGGACTTCAGCCAAAAGACACAACAATTTGGGGAAACCATTCAGAGGCAGGATGTAATAGTTACCAGCTGAGAGCGGTACTCCCTGAAGCGTTCATTAATAAAGCAGACAGACCACCGCAAGATGCCAGAGCCTTTCAAAAAGTCACAGCACGGGGAGACCTCAGGGTCCATGAGCAGCTGTAGGGAGGGGGGTGGGCCACAACAGACTTCCAGGTTACTTTAATTGATACCAAGATTAGTCAGGGAGATAGCAATTTAGATTATAGTAAATATAGTAGGTGTAATTTTCGCTCTTGGCAAAGCCTTGCTGAGTCAGACACCCCAGGAGCCCCAACACTCCAAAAGGCAACCACAGGCTGGTTTGCTTTTGGTCCCCAAAAGCTTAAGACTTTTGGAGTCTGGTGAGACTAAGAAAAAAACCCTACCATTTACCATAGAACTGAGGAGAACTTGGTGAGGGAGGATAAGGTTGCCTGAGAGCCCTCTGCTCTGCAGAGGCAAGTCTGACTAGCAAAAAGGAATTTTAACAAGCCCGTATGTACACAATCCCCCACTTTCACCAAGGAAAATGACTCAGGGCACACACGTTTTGTGCTCAGGTCATAAAGCATCATATCTCATCGTTGTCAGGATCCTGTGAGGATGAGGAGGGGCTCCTCGAGGGCCCAGAGGAAGGTACTGGAAAAACATTCAGAAATCTCCCTTCTAGTCCTATTCCACCCGCAGAAGCGAATCCCGGAGGGACTCTCCCTAAGATCGAACAGCAGCAATCCTACAGACTTCAGGAGACAACACTGCAGTGTGTACTAGCAACCACAGTCCGCTTTTCCTTCAGGTCATATTACCATCCGCTTCAAAATAGTTACACATTCAAACATTAAGAGACAAAGCTTACACAGTGTTTGCATCGCCCCAGAAATAAAACCTTCCATACCCAGAGGTCTTGTTTATTGCGGTGCTTAAGAGAAACTATTCAGCCTAAGTCACGATGTCAGGAAAAGCAGAATCCAGTGGAATTTGAACACGGGCATATTTTAGGATTTCCACAAGAAACAACAGCCCAGGTAAAATGGGGAAACTTCAGGAGCCCGGTGTGCCCAGCAGCGTCCGGGGAAGCCACCCAGCTCCGCAGGACTGAAAAGGGCTCTCAGCTTTCTGTCTCCCATCAAGACTGGAGGGACAACAGGGACTTATGGCACCGGAGAGGCTTGGGCACCTTCTGGCAGAGGCATCCATCCATCCCACCTGGGTCAGTTTTCTTCGGGAGGCAAGACAAGCAGTAACACAGGACTGGTCTAAAGGATCGATAAAGCAGCACAGGAAATTTTACACCACTTTTTTCACTCCACGGCACAACAGCCACGCGAGTCCTGGATTTATTCTCTCCTGGCTCCTCCTGAAATCCCTCTCCTTAGCTACAAGATGTCAGTTGTACTGCACCAGTATCAAAGAAAACTATCGCTGCTCTTCAATAAGAACACCACCGACTCAGCAACAGACTCACTTAAGAGCATTTAAAGGAACAAACACGGACAGTATCAGATAGGAAGCAACCACACATGCACATGGCGGCATCATTATTAGCCACAGAAACAAAATTTAGTAAGGAAAACATTTAAGTAAACCCACTCCTCTGCTGCTGTGACCAAGACTTAAACACATTTTTTCCTCAAGTCTCAAAGAATGCTGCACATGCTGAACTCCCTTAGAACAAATCTAGGCTTAGATTTGCAAGACATTTGGTTTGTGCCGGCTATTCCCTTTATTGTAGGGCTCATTCCTCCCCTCACACCCTCTCTTTAATAGCCTCCAGATTTATTAATGATGTAATCCTAAAAGTATATATTTTGGTCTCCCCATTCAAAAGAATCCAAGACAGGTCATTAAAAACCTATTGAATAAAGTCAGCGGAGAAGCCAGGAAAATACTCCAGGTCTCCTGGCTCTCCATCCTGTACTTCAGGCCATACGATGATTCTCTATCACTGCATTAACATGTAATTTAAGGCTTTAAGGCATGCTCTTCTCCTAGCTGCTGACTCAGCCCTTTTCCGGACTCCAGTCTTAAGTCTCAAAGGGAGCAGATGGATGCAGGCTTAGAAGGAAACGTGCAACACTTTCATTTCAAAATAATATTGGGCTTTTACTTCTTCAGAGAATACACCAGGTGAAATGAATAGGCTATTCATCTCCCCAACTCAAAAGCTTTCTCCTACCAGCAAGGATGCCTTTTTTAATTTCACCAAGTCACCCAAACAACAGATCAGCTCAGACAAAACCAGAAACACCAGCTTTCCTGCTCCCATCCTTATCCAGATGACAAAAGGGAAGCCTGGAGTGCTTGGTTTGAGTCCTTTGTGACTGGAGATCCAGCAACGCTCCGTTCGGCTTGGCATCCATCGGGAGGCAGAGACCATTAGCACTCTGACCACTGCTGGCACATCTGGGTCTCAGCCAGGAGCACCAAACAGTTGGTATTCAGCCACTTGAAATGGTACCGCCCGAATTTCCAATTCCATGCCCTGCATTTCCAATTCCATGCCCCATCGCCCAGAGTGCATTCCTCAGGCACGCTCACACATCCCGCAGCATGCACGGCCGTGGGACGAGAACAGGATTTCCCACTACCGCCAAAGCAGTTCTCCAGCCAACGCAAGGGCGATTCACACTGGGCCCCTCTCCAGTACTACTAAAGCGAATAGAAATGCTACCGCTCGCTTGGGTAAGAGCTCAGATACATTCTCCCATTCTTCCAAGAGATTCAGCCCTGCCACGGGCACTAGGGCTAATGCTTTCGTAGATTAAATCCCCATTGATTACAACACCAGGGTAAGCCACGAATGAGAGCCCTCTTGCTCACGCTCTTAAAACACTAAGCCATAAAGGTCACTGGCAGGACCAGATATACCAAGCAATGGCAATAAATCCAAATCTACAGCAGAGACCCATTAGCTAGAGGAACAAGGCAAGACCAGTACTTACCTCAGTGGATGAGGAGCTCTGGAGAAGACCACGTGCTCCCCATGAAACCCCACACCCCACTGCATGGCAGGAAAACATCAAAATAGATTGGGGTGACCAGAAAAATCACCATCACTCTTAATGCTCTTCCTAGAAATCATAGAATGCTTTGGGATGGAAGGGACCTTTAAAGGTCACCTAGTCCATCCCCCCTGCAATGGGCAGGGACATCTACAACCAGATCAGGGTGCTCAGAGCCCCATCCAGCCTGGCCTTGAACGTTTCCAAGGATGGGGCATCCACCACCTCTCTGGGCAACCCGTGCCACTGTTCCACCACCCTCATCGTAAAAAATTTCTTCCTTATATCCAGTCTGAATCTACCCTCTTTTAGTTTAAAACCATTCCCCCTTGTCCTATCGCAACAGGCCCTGCTAAAAAGTCCGTCCCCATCTTTCTCACAAGCCCCCTTTAAGGACTGAAAGGCCGCAATCAGGTCTCCCTGCAGCCTTCTCCTCTCCAGGCTGAACACCCCCAGCTCTCAGCCTTTCCCCATAGCAGAGGTGCTCCAGCCTCTGATCATTTCTGTGGCCTCCCCTGGACCCTCTCCAACAGCTCCATGTCCTTCCCGTGCTGAGGACCCCAGAGCTGGACGCAGGGCTCCAGGTGGGGTCTCACCAGAGGGAGCAGAGGGGCAGAATCCCCTCCCTCGCCCCGCTGCCGGGGATGCAGCCCAGGGTACGGCTGGCTTTCTGGGCAGCGAGAGCACATTGCCAGCTCATGTCCAGCTTTTCATCTATCAGCACCCCCAAGTCCTTCTCCTCAGGGCTGCTCTCAATCCCTTCGTCCCCCAGCCTGTACTGATACCAGGGATTGCCCCGACCCAGGTGCAGGACCTTGCACTTGGCCTTGTTGAACCTCATGAGGGTCACACAGGCCCATTTCTCCAGCCTGCCCAGGTCCCTCTGGATGGCATCCCATCCCTCAGGTGTGTCACTGCACTGCTCAGCTCGGTGTCATCTCCAAACTTGCTGAGGGTGCACTCGATCCGTCTGTGTCATTGATGAAGATATTGAACAGCACTGAAATCCCCAGACATCCTTCAGATTGACTTCAGCGTAACTGAACCTGCCTCGGAGCCAAGCAGAACATCATGGGCTTGATAACAAAACTTGTGTATAGTGTCCCGTGACTGGGATGGACTCCTCAGGGATGAGATGCCATCGTGCAACACCTGAGGGGTCAGGCAAGCCCCTTCTAGTGTTGGTACACAGCCACTTTTAGGAGGTGCAGCAAAAGCTAAGGCAAGCCAAAGAGCATGTTGAAGGTGGAAGTTAACAACTGAAGGAAGCCAAAATGCTGCTAGGGACATCTAAACCAAAAACTAAAGGGTTTGTTTTTTCTTCTTTTCTTCCCCCCAGTAAAATGCTCTATAGGATTCAAGGCGGAGCCCAGAACAAGCAGGACCGCAGAAATCATTTCAGGATAACATTTTGACATGTTACAAATCCAGAGACTCTGCAAGCCAGGAGGATGGCAAATATAGTCTGCTAATGATCCCTCTGAGGAACACATTTCGTCTGGATTTCTCTTCACAGTTGAGGAGAAAAGAACGGTGCCTAAGAGCCAGTACCACTGAGCTGTTGCCATTTGCTCATCCCTTTCACTCAGGAGCCCTGGAGCCCTCTGATTAGCAAAAGGCTTTCATAAGTTACTTTAGAGAGCTGTTGCTGCTCAGGAACTGAAAGCTGCTACCAGGGAGCTGAGAACTACCTTAAGAAAGCAAATTTCACATTATTGCAAACTGGCCAAGGGCAACCAGTAGCAAATTCAACAGTTGTTTACATCAGGGGAGCTACCAAGTGCAATTTGCTGCTTCTAGCCTGTTGGGATGCTGCAGGGAAAGAGAGAGCGCGAAGTCCCAGTATGCCCTCTCGCAGCAGAGGTAAAGCTTACACAATCCAAAGGTATAGACTTGCCACGACTTCACCAGCCACAGGATGTCACTCAAGGGAGAAACAACATTATTTAATAATTACTAAAGAACCTTCGGGCCTCTGCTTCACATTTGAACGTACCTCCATACATGCCCACTCTTTTTATTTCCTCCCAAAAGCTTACTATGTGCTACCTGGCACAGAAAACAGTTTGGAGTGTTTGCCAACTGATGAGGATAAACTACAACAGACAGCAAAAAGAGATGTATACAGCCCAGGAATGTATCTTGCTTACCACCACTTGCTATTGAAGCTAGACAAGAGAAGAGAAGCTCTGATGGACAAACACGCTAGTTAGGAGAGTAGGAAAGAAAAGGCATTTTGCTTGTGTTTTCTTTTAACAGACAGCTACAGGTCTAACAACAGAAAAATCAGTTTGTGGGAGTTGCCTAACCAAAGCCCTTTACATCATTATTTGATTAGTTCTATGAGATCCCAGTGTTTAGAAGTACGCTGCTCTCCAAAGTTGCACAGACACAGCCATTTTTGCAGGGCCGAACACCCAGATCCATGGTCAGCACGTTTCGTGAAAGGGCTCAGCTGAACGCTTCTTATAGCTTCCAAATCCAGGCTGCGGTCCCTTCTCACACCTGCTTCTTCAACTGAAGCAATTCACATTTGCTTTCAGTTTTAGCCCCTTGATGCATTCATTCATCTTAGAAGGCACAAAAACTTGCCTGGGGATCAGATGGACACAGGCAGCATCTTCTCGCCACATCACGGTTGCAATTCAAATATGCTTCATTTTGGGAAGTTCTTTATTTTCCTTATCTCTTCCCTTTGCCTGGTGTCGGAGAATGAAGACGAATAGAGATGTGAATCATGACAACTCTCGGGCTCCTGGCCAGCATCAGCTGGCTGTTCCACAGACCTTGTGCTGTACTCTTAATAGGAAACACAACTTATTCCCAAATATACTTCCAAGACAATTAAACAGAAAAAGTGATTTTTTTGAACCTAGTAGTATAAATCCTTTAATTTGCAGCTAGTGGATGCGTTTACGATGACCAAGCGATCTGTTTGTACTTAGCAAAAGCAGCAGTGACAACTAGAGCTACATGATTCAACTCCTCTTTTCATGAAACCTACGCATGTAGCTCATGACGTACAAAATTAGTTCATGAATAAAGACCCTGCAAAAGGGTGCCACATTAAAACCCACAGCTGACACACGCACACACTCACAGAACCAGAACACATACGTGCACGACCTAAGTTTGAAGAGCATTAGCAAATACTAGATATCCTCCAAGGAGGTCCCCCTCATACCTCAGTGTAATGCTGTCTTAATTAACGCAGCGTAACCCATCAGCAGGGCAGACACGGGACAGGTTGACTTCAGAACAGCACGTTGGTTTTCCTGTGAAATATCCCTTGAAATAACAAACTTCCATCACCATTACTCCAGGTTAGGAGGCGGGACCTTTCCTCCTCAATGTGTATGCTTGCAGACATTCATAGCAAACGTGTATCTGCACACACGCGCGCTCCCAGAGGATTTCACAGAAAGTGCTTTGCAAACCAACTGACGGGTTGATCTGCTAAATCATTCCATCCACTGGAGCTGCGATCTCTACGAAAAGACATCACTGTGTTTTTAAACAGCACCAAGAATGTTATGAAACAGTTCAGGAGGCGAAAGAATAAAAGGTTAAAATAAACATAAAATCAAGAAACAGAAAACCAGAAGGGAAGTTAGCGGGACAGTAAGGTAAAGACAGTGAACTTGGGAGTCAAACTATTGAAAGAAATCCAGAGAACATTACTAGGCATGCGTTTTGGGGTCTTTGTTTAACTTGCAAAAACCAGTACTTTCTGCAAAATGCATGGCTTCTCTATTAGATCACCCTGCTGAAGACAACGGCATCGTCCTCTACTCCATCATCAAGAGTCTCTTCAATCTTGGTTGCTTTTCCAAGCTGCTAAAACTTTCCTGAAGTTTTGTCTGCAGACCTCATCTCCGCACTCCTGCCCCAGCACTCACAAAGCACCATGCTGGATTTGACTGGAGAGCAGACAATCTTAGGGTTATCTTGAGCCTCACCACCACCTGATTGCAGTATTAAACTTCATATTAGTAACTCATTTTGGGGGGGCCTTTCCAACATCATCCTGCACTTAGAACTAAGATCACACGAAATTCATTCCTGCAGCAACAAGCATCCAGCACGCTACATTGAAGATGTGGTTTCTCCCTATATGCTTTGCTAGTACAGTAGCTCACGCTAATATTTCATTTTATGTTTTCTAACTGCTCTCTAGCTTCCAACCAAGGAAATTCCACCACTGTGGGTGGTTCAATACGGATGAAATGAAACTGGGAAGTAGGAACCCTGAAGCAATTATTTCCAGCCCCTAGCCAGTACAAATTTGAAAGCCCTGCAATGTCATCTTTATAAGCTGATTATAGAGATGCTCCCAGATAGCTAAACTAGGATCTTTCTCTATAGTCTTCTAAATTATCTTGGTCTTTAGATCAGTTTTTACCCCCCCACAGTAACATCTGTTTAAATTAAACAACAAAAAAATAATTTAAAAGGCGGCAGAGTTGTTTGTGTGCATGCTGAAGAACCAGAACTCAACCTAGGCTATGTTCATTCCAGACAGAAACATCCCATGTTTCTGTGCTGCAACTTTTCAGGTGGATACCACTGCATATCCTGGAGTCATCCTGAAACCCCCTGTGATCGCTGCATGATAAAACACCCTAAAGAAAGCTGATGGTAGGCTGAGGGCTGTTTTGCAAGGGGCTGTGAAGCCCAGAACAGTTTCCCAGACGGTAGAAAAGTTTCTTAACTAAGGACATAACCGTTCTGCACCTTCTGCCAATGGCAAACATCTGCACTGAAGCCTCTTCCTCTGAAAGAGCAGTTATTCAAAGCAGACAATTTAAACTGCTTCTGAAGTTTAGCTGGTAACATTTACACAATGTTGATGGCATGTACTGTAGCTTTCTGGTCTAAATCAAGCATATTTTAATAATATTACAGAATATGCATTGCCTGAACTTGTAGACAGCTTGCAACATGTCTTTTTTTATTTCATCTGTGCATGCCTGCGAGCAAGCAAGGGGAGAAAATCTTTAACTTGGTCACAACGTCTTTGCAAAGTGACACCGCATATCTGTGTTATCCCACTCCTGCCAAATCAAGTCTCAGGGGACAGGAATTAGAAGAAACGTCTACCTCCTTCCCAGGCTGTTAGGTCTAAACATCATACTTTATAACAAACTCACGGGAGAGAAAGAAAATACATTCAAAGAGAAAAGGGAAGAAGTGAAATCAAACTTGCAGCCCCGAAGCAAGAGAGGGTTAGAAATGTTTAAACTAATTCATCAGCCCCTTCATCTCCAGCAGTAATGCCACCGTTCTGGCGTGCAGTCTCGGCGGGACCGCGTTTACCTTGGAGTTAGTGGTAGGCTGTGCTGGGGGTGACCTCTGTCTTGTCGGGCTTCGTGAAGTTCTTTCTTCTGGGCTGAGCGCGCCGGCTGAGTGGTCCCCTCTGCGCTGGAAGATATCCTGCAGCCAGGGCAATATGCTGCAAGAAGCTGCTGCTTCCTGGCAAATTTCACGAGAGTTAGGCAAGCAAACCCCTCCCAAGACCCAGCCCCTTCAGCCTCAGCTCATAGCGGGTGATATCATGGGCTTGTCTTGTAATCTGAGCAGAAGGACTGCAAACAGAAAAGAATGGGGAGGGGGGGAAAAAATCTAGCCAGAGTTGCAAGGAAGGAGGTGGGTTAGCAACATGAATGCTTTCTCAGGACGTACCTAGAGAACAAATAGCGAGAATCATATCAATATCCATGTTAAATAATACAGCGTGATCACAGCAGTTTTTAAGCGTCCCGATTTGATTCAGAGCCTCACAGTGCTAAGCACTCTACAAATACAGAGGGGTGCATGGTCTTATAGTACAGCATCTTCAAACTTACACCCCTTTCTATAGTTTGTAGGGTTTGCAGCATGCCATCTCCCCAGCTATTCAGGTATCGCCCACCTTAACCCTTCAGCATCCAGCGAGTGCTTTTCCAGCAGCTCGATATTCTTAAAGCTCATAACTACAGCAGCTCAAACCGGGGCACGTACTTAATAACCACCTAGATCTGCAGCAAGAGTTACTCCATATTGCTGTCCTGAGGACTAACCAGATACTAAAATCAATTCTTCATAAAAAACCAACACGCCAATCAAAAATCCCAGCCTCTGCTGTGTCAGAAAATTCAGAGCATCTGTGGTGTGAACGGCTGGCAGTGAAATAGTGACACTGGTCTGAGCTAGTTGAAACAGTTCTATCAACAAGTAGCTAAATCAATTAGACATTATTCTGAGGCAACTGTAAACTTCTGCAATCTTCTCAACTAGAGGGGGGGTTGTGTTTGTAAAACCGTCCTTTTCTTTTTTTTCTTCATTTAGGCTTTTAATGCATCAAACCAATTCTATTCACTTCCATTTTCTGTAACTGTGAAAATAACAAGAAAACAGTGGCTTTCAAATCTCTATTACAGAGAGGACCTTGAAATTTTGTCTTCTGACCCAATTTTGGACAGCAACGCATTCTGAAGTGTCAGCATTTCCCAAAGAATGGAAATTTATTTTCTCACCAGCTTTGACCTTGGGTATTTAAATCTACGTTCAATGGGTTTTTCAAACAAGGCAGCAGAAAGTTGATAGGCACAGAAAGAAGAGCAGGTATGCCCAAAGGCTAACTTTGGAAGGAATATCCCCGCTTATTTCAGTATATTCATACTTGTAAAGGACTTGCTAGCATGCCCTTCCCTAGCACAGGACTGCTGCCTATGGCATACTCTTCCAGGTTACTCCTGCCTGGTTTCGCATCAATTCTCCAATTAATTCCATTAATTATTTTGCAAAGCTCAAGTGCTTAATCCACATCGCTGGATACATTTCCAGCAATGTAACACCAAACCCTACAAGAACATGTCTGTCATCAGACTCCTCCCTCATCCCAGGCTTTTCATCACTTCCTAAACACAATTTACCTACACCAAGTAACGTTTGCTTCCTGCTCAGAGCACAACTCCGTTTTCTCAACCCCAACCGCAGGAAAAGCAGCATTCGTTCTTAGTCCCAGCTGCTCCGGCACTGATGTGCAGAGCTTCCCCACTCTCTGATGCCACCTTTTATGGGAAAGGGATATTGCACTGGACTGGGCACCAACATTAGAGGAATCTGCAACATGCTGGCAACGGAAAGGAAGCTAGTTTGGAAGTGTAACGCAGCCCTGAATAATTTAAGCAAGGTCATAACTCTTCACTGAACAAACTGACAATACCAGAGAAGCTCAACTTTGCTTACAAGAGACTGTAAGGCGTTCAGCACGAAGTCTCTCTTGCTCTCTGTTTCACAGACGCTACGTGAAGTGGTCTGGTCCAGAACTGAGGGTTCGGTTCATTCAACTGAATGGCCCCGTTACTTACTGGCATGGCATCTCCCTTCTGAGATGATACCCACCCAGAGCTGACTATATCACCTAACAGTACTGGTAGGGTGATGACAACCACGTTCCCAGGAGTTGGTGAAGTCTCCTGCAGGCAGTCCCCCAAGGTCAATCGTGCTGTGAAAGGGGAAAAAAAAATATTAGAAAGAGGACAGTTGTTTCTTGATGTGATATAGAGACTATCAAGATGTCAGGACTTAAACCCAGGATGCCACCGAAATGGAGCTTGGCTCTTCTTCCCAGGGAAGCCAGCACGAGTGGTCAGCAGCAGCAGCTAGTCCACAGTGCCCTAATTCTCCTGTACTGGGAATGCTCATGAAGAAGGTGAAACGCTGCAAATTGCAATTAGCATCATGGCTATCAGCAGAGCACCACCTGGTGGGTCAAGCCTGGCCAGACTCGCCTTGCTTAGTGTCGGGGACATCAGGGGAAAAACGTGTCCCAGCAGAAGCTCCATGGAGCAGAGCTATTTCGGACTGGCAGGAAGCTGAAGGCAGTTTGGCCAGAGGAAGGAATGTGTGAGCGTCTGCTGATCAGGGCATGGAGAAACATGACAGCCTGCCGGAGGAATGTTTGCCGAATGCCCAGGTCGGGTAAGGATACAAGCAGCAAATGCCATGCAGGCTTCCAGCTGATGGAAGAGCTTGCTGGTTGCATAAAGCGAAACATTCAGCAGGAATTCAGCAAAGCTCTTCGAGGTGACACGCTGGATTCAGGGAATTTGCTGCCCCCTTCGTTCTGCAGCTGGTTAAGACCAGAAGAAAAGCACCTAGCAAAAAAAAAAAAAAAAAAAAAAAAAAAAAATTAGGAAACCTCTCAAAATCCTACAGTCTACAGAAAAAAATGCTGCTCAAACTGGATTTGCATCATCTGATCGTGCAAACAGGCAACAAGGGAAAGCACTTTCCAGGCCCACCAGCCATCCCATCACCCCTCAGCCTGTTTAACCATCACCTCGTTGCTCTTTGGGCTCTGTGGAGTTTGCTGCCCTTCACCAGGAGGGAAGCACAGATCTACCACCCCATATCTTATCCTCTCCCCAGCAGCAATCTTTCAGCTTCTTCCAACAAAGGGGCAAAGATGCACCCCTGTGGGCAGCAATACCGTAGCTAACAGCGGGCACCGATTTTCCGCATTCAGTGACTCCGCACATAATGGATATTTTCATGCAAAATACTCGTACAAGTACCAGCTACAGCTGAATCTGTCTCTTGGCCATACGCACAGCCACCATTTCAGGTCCACGTACCTGGCCTACATGTTTTCTTCTGCATCTGCCTGAAGGACACGCCTTGCCATATGGACAAGTCCAGACTGGTTTTGACCAAGCAGTCACAGTCATGGTCCATGCTCCCAAAAATTAGGCACGCGCTATTAGGTTCTATAATCTCTCTACTCCAATTTTCAGTTCTTTTAAAAAGGGAAGGCTCATTGCCTCCCCAAACCTTGCGTTTTCACCCTGTAGACTCTCTGGAGCCGCAGGTCGACTTGACCTTTCAAATTCACAGAGCAGATACCCTGAGCTCCGTAAAGGTTGCTCCACACAGAGATGATCTAGGCGATACCTAAAGAACTGAAGGACCTGACTACTCTATAAGAGTGTTAATGACACGTGGCAATTTTCACACCAATTGGCCCTAGTGGAAAGTTCCTGCAACGTGTAATTGGAGAGCTATATCCCTGCTTTTGAGCTCATAGGATGGCTAACAAACAGCAGCGATTCTGGAGAAGCAGGTCTATGCAGCCCTCAAAAAAGGCATACACCAATTTATATGTTTAATCCCTACTGGAATTTCTACGGTTTCCACATGAGGAGTTTGGTAGTGACTGAAGTGACCTCCCAAGCTCCCATCCCTGCTATTTGGTTACTGCTAGCTGGCGTTGAAAGGACTGTAAACTTGCGTTGCTTCTGTTCAGGGAGGGACCCTTGCATGACACAGCTCTTTTGCAGCCAGCAAAGCTGGAAAAAATGCGATTCATTTTCTATAAGAAATAACTTCAATCCCTTGAGATCTCTCTTTCTCCTCCTCTGCATGTGTTCTAGTGTAATGGTCCATGCAATGCAGACAACGACATCATGCTTACTTTCCATCACCCACTTGATTTTCCATGCTTTGCAGAGTCACCTCCCTCAAATCCGCGGGCCTCATAACTTCTCAGTCTTGCTATTCATATCAGCTCACTAAGGCACAGCTGACCTCAGTGCTCTACAAAAACATTCCCAAACAAGATCTCTGCTGAAGTTGAGACTCCTAACAAACGGCCCATCCGAACAGAAGCGCAGATCAGCCTCACGCGGGATCTGTGATAGACCCACGTCTTCCAGCTCTCAGCCTGATGCATCACCTAGAGAGTAACACCCGGTAACTACACCTCTCTCTAAGCAAACGAAAGGCTCATACGCCAAGGCGGGTGAGAACCTGAAGCCCCGTGAGATACTCGCAGCAGATCCGTTTCTGTAGCAGGCACAGGGGCTCAGAGATGATGTCTGTTCTTGTACATGACAGCAGCTGTTCCTCCTCAGTCCCAGGCAGTTTGAACAACACAGCAGCACATATGCAGAGAAAGCGCATACATCTTTCTTGTATTTCTCTCCTTAACCTTTCAAGAAAGGGGTGGGGAGAGGCCAGTTAGTACTGAAATCTCCCAACTGGAATGTGAGCTTCTGGTTTTCCTAGGCCAAGGAAGACTCCAGCGCAAGGCACTTTGCAAGTACTTTTCATTCTCTATCTGTAAGAGCAATTACTTAGAGATCCTGGCTGCCTTTGAGCACTGATTCAAGGAGTCAGCTGTTGAAAGGCAACTTCCCCCAAGCAATCTCCTGACAAAACACAGGTGGCATACAGTATCTGACCAGCACACGCCAACATCCTTCCCCATACATACGGGTTCCTGACAGATTCCCTCTGCGCAACTCAGCCATCCAGGAGATAAGCATAGAAGGGTGTAAACAAAGACTTGCCCCTAAAAGACGTGAAAAGAGTGAGGTTTCTAGAAAGGAAGAGAGTTTGAGAAATCCAGCGTCACCGATTTGAGGCGGTGGCAACACTGTGGGAAAGCAGTGGGAGCTAATCCCACATGTGCAGTGAGATGACTCACACGCCAGAAGTCCGGGAAGGAGGGTTGCATTTTGTCATCTTATCCTGAGGGGTGGCAGAGGTCCTGGAGGCTTACCATCCCCTCCCACTAGATGGCAAGAGTCCCCCTCCTAACAGCAGAGCCTCTGCAAGCACAGACTTTGTGTCCGGGGGGGTCAAGAGCCAGAGAAAGGACTTCTGGCCCTGAAGAGCACTGAGCAGATAGAACTGGCCCCCCATCCAGTGTGTCAGGATTTATTTTGCTGTGATTGGAAAGCTACGTCCAGGAGAAAGGGAGAAGAGGGGAGGAGCTGAACAGAATAAGGCCATTTAGTTGTAAAAGGGGGAAGATGCTCAAGAACACAGCGTACCGGTCTCCATTACTCCCAGGCAAATGCAGCAAATCCCTCCTCGTCCTTAAAAGGCGTTAGGGAAACATCTGTTTTAACGTCTTTGGTGCTGATTCACTGTGACAAGCCAAGGAACATGTCCTAACAAGGACAATCTCTGCTAGCGGTTTTGCTCTTGTGCAGAAACTTGAACAATTAGTTCAAGGACAGAGACTCCAGTTACTAAATTTGCAAGAGGGCTCACTGCAAGGCCAGGACATGGGATGCAGAAGGGAACAGCTATGTAGGAGACGCATTACGCACCCTTGCATCTGATCCCACCATTTTGTTAACACATTAACTTCACGTCTATGGGATCAGCTAGGAGCTAAGGACTCTCAGCTTTCATGGCACAGCCCTAAGAGTTACCTGAGATTACTGCCTTCCGCTATTTTATTACTGCCTGCCAAAATTTGGCCGTGGCAACCTAATGGGGAAAAAAAGTGGCATTGTTGGAATCTTGTTTGCAAGTCACTACTGGAGTTATCAGCAGAAGAGAAATGCTGGTAAAGTGCCATACACAAGACCTAGGAATAGAAAACATCTGCAATCTGTAGGTTCAAATCTTGCCCTGCTCTGCACATTATTTGTAGCAGGGAACGTAGAGCTAGTAACTTCCAGGACCCTGGAAAACATTTGGAGTTCAGAAAAACCTGGACATCACATTTGTGTCTTCATCAGTGCATTTGTATGTTGGCTGGTACAAGTGTGCCGAGCACTCCCTCTTGAAGATCAGGGCTCTAAAGAGTATCTCCAGCAACGCAAGCCACTCATCATCTAGGAAGACACCGCTAACCCAGTCCCAAGCAATTTCCCGGCACCACTTCCCACCAATCCAAAGACCTTCAAGCACAAGCAGGCGAGAAAGTCATCGTCGTCCTCCCATTCTTTAAACAAAGAGAGGGTGACCTGAAAAACAACTGTCAGGACGGGGTTCCCTCAACACTACCCACATAGAGGCTGGTGCCCAGGGAGAGGGACACAGCAAGTCCTCACGAGACCCATTTCGGCTTTCAATGAGCTTCATGCGTTATTTAGTAGCAACAATGGCAGAAACAATGGGACAAGAAGGAACAAGGTGCCCCCGATCAGGCACGCCATCAAGTCACTACTATTGACTGTCCCCTTCGCTAAGTGCTGCGGAGAGAGAAAACCCTTTTGTTTCCACAAGCTGCGGGGCTGCCTCCATAGGGCTGCTGCTCCTGGAGGAGCCATGTGCTTCCTCCCTTCCCCACCCTCTCCATCATACCCTGCCTTTCTCATGGGTATACTTTTGTCTCCCAACCACTTCCATTAGGGGCCAACGTTTGGCCTTGTTTGCTTTGGACATTTTCCACACACAAAAACACAACAACAAAAAGAAGAGTGATATATTTAAGAGGCCATGAAGCCAAAAGCTTCAGTATCATTTGCCTGTCCATTCCAGGTCACCGAGACAGGTCAAAGAGCAGTGCCCTTGCCTCCCCTCTGTGCTCTTCTGCATGCCTTACCTGTCCTTAATGGACCTGGAGAAAGGACAAGGTGAATAGGAGAAGCAGAAGAAAGAAAATAAAGCATGTTAATGCAGAAACAGACACAAACAGATAAACATTACCATTGTGACCTGGGAATCCGAGCCCAGGAACAGGCACTGAGTGAAAACAGGTATTGCTAAGTCTCTTAAAGGAATCATGTTTCCCCTGGTGTTGTTGCTTAGCGTAGCCTCTTTGGAGCAGGCTTGTCCAGGGGTAGGATGGAAAGGCTTCTCCCCCCGCCCCTCGTCTGGAGCTGCAAAAAGAGCTGCAAGAATAACACAGTTTTAGTCTTCTCCTCAGGAGATGTTACAAACTTCTTCCTCCTCTTCCAGAGCCCCTGCCTCATCCTGCAAACCCGTATGGGGGGGAAAAATGGGGAAGGAAGAAAACAAAAAAAAATAAAACAAAACCCCACCGCACATACACACTGTAATTCTAATTAATAGGACACTACAGCTAGATTTTCAAAGAAGCTAAGAGCTGAATTTGCAAACACTTGCCACAGGATAGTTCAAGCACTAAAAAGTACAGCAGTCTTGTAAATCCAGGCATTTAGGTTTGGCACTTAGCTGATTGCTTTTGAAAATCTGTGCCTCCTCCCCGTGCCTTGTGGGCTTTAAGCTCTTAAAGCAATTAAAGGCATCCACGCATCTGTCAGCATCAATATAGCAAACACTAACATGCAACGAACTCGCACAAAGCCCTCGCGCAGTCCGCGTGCCGAGATCTCGCGCTGCGTTACGCAGAAGGCCGGTGCATGGCACAAGCTCCCCCCTGCACTGGGGGCTGGACTGCCAAAGCCTCGTTAGCCATTAATCAGCAGCACTTGGAGCACCCCAGAGGAGGTGCCCACGAGGAGCTGACTGTTCCCCAGCCCCAGTCCTACCTCACGGGCCATCCCATCGGCCTCACAGACACAGCAGCAGCGAGGCTACGGGAGCAGGGCGATCCGCAGGGTGCTCCAGTCGCTTCCTCGCACAGACGCCCTCTCTGAGCACACTACAAACCGTACATACGTATATAATCAGGCCAACGCGCTCAGCACCATTTTCGTTGCCCTCCGCTGCCCTAATGGTCAGGCTAGTACTCAAAACTGGTTTTTAACATCCGTTCTTCTAAAATACACTTTCCCAGGACAAAACCCTACTCCCTTCCATACCCAAAACCAAAGCACATCCCAGTTACAGCATTAAAGCCACCTCCTGAAAGAAACAAAAGCCAGAGGCTCCAAGTCATTGGCGCTCTACTTTTCCACAGGTACAGACCAAGGACAATCAACCTTTTAAAATCCACAGCCTAAGAATCTGCTGAAATTCCTCTCAACACACTCACTTTTCTCCAAGCGACAGCAATCTACTCCAGGACTGCTGCTAAATCAATCCAAAGCCACCAGTCAGTTTTAGGCTTGGTTTTCCCCTTCAGTTCCTCACTGCAAACCACCCTGCACACTTTGCTCCCCTCCGCAGCATCCTACCACGTTTCTACTGCGCCTTCCCCACGGCAACAAAACCACAATCCCATCCCTTCTCCAACAGGACCAGAAAACTTCACTTGGAAGCTGGAATACCTCCGATAAGCAGAAATATTGCCAAAGAGCAGCAGCCCAGAGCACAGCACCATCTGTTCTTCCTTAGCTCTGTGTTCTCCCAGCCCTTATAGGCTCTTGCTTCTATTAAGTATGATGGCTTTCTCCTGTGCACCTTTAGGACACTTAATTAACTCAGCTGCCTCTCGCTGTGCCCCCTATACCTGTGTAAGATCAAGGGGCTTAACTCCCAGCTTGCTGGCAGTAAACAGGGTCCCAGTGCTGGTTTTGCACAGCGTACTCAACTCCCTGAAGCTCGCTGTACTCCTACCAGGGCGTGCAACATGGATGGAACGGCTGAGAATCAGGGTTTAAAGAAACTCACCCCTTTCCGCTCAAATCTTTCAGTTAGCATTACAACAATAAAGACATAATGCAGCAGAAAACCTGCACAAAGAAATACAAATCCAAGAAGCAACTGGGGAAACAGTTTATTGGAACCAAAAACAAAAAAATAAGCTGTGAAAGCGAGGCTCAGTGACTGGCATTACCATGACAAATTGACTCTTCTCATGCAGAGAGAGGGGCAGTTGAGCATCTAATGAGATTTCTTAAAGACCTTAAAGAATTTAAGAAAGCACGTCCCCAAGCAGGTAAGAGCCAGCTGTTTTTAGTTTTGAAGAGAGTGTTCACCCCCACCTCACTCTGAAGCACCTTGACACCTGCTCACCTTATCAAGCAGTTTACCACCTGACATCTGAATGAGGGGAAAAAGAGATACAAAACAGGGCTCTGTGCACTGTCTTGCATGAATAAAGAAAGCTTGTTCAAATTTCTAGGCCTTACACTTGTTTGCATCTGGTTTTTCATGCACTGCTTAGATTTTTAATGAACAGTAGCTGCTCCCACAACCAATCTCTGCTGGCATTATCTTTTTTACCATTACAGGAGGAAATTACGTATTGGGTCATCTTTATTCTGCCCTCCCTGAACCAAATCACTAAACAAAGGACAATCCTGCTAGGATCCTGGGGGAGAAAAAATGTCAAACGAAGAAAAAGAGACACTGTACACTGCAGAGCAGTCACCGGTACACGGAAAGCTCCCTGCCCATTCCTGCCCCATTCTCCTGACCACTTTCTCACCACCATTCATCATCTTATCTTTCTTCACATTCCAAACACTCCTGCTTCATATCTTCATTCCCCAGTGTGGTGCTTTCAAAAACGAGCGTGGAAACCCTAAAGCAGGCACACGATGCTTTATGTAAGCACAAGACCAATCTGTCTCCATTATCCCAATGCTGTACCTGTCCCTACTGCGTTCACCAAGCTTGCTAGCTGCAGCTTGTTCTACCAAAATCTTCTGAAGCTCTGGGGGCCATAAAAACACACACTTCATTGTGCACAGCCATAGTTTGTCCATCCTACAACATAAGAAAGCAATGTCGAAATCGTGCACTTGGTTCAACCATGACATACGACAACTTCAGACAATTGTTTTTCCTTTCAGAAATGTTTATACCACCTTCGTTAACGCTGGAATAGTTTTTTCCTGTCCATTGACTGTCCATTATTTAATAAAAATGAGCTTCTGATTCTATTAAAGAAGCAATTTTAAACTCATACATGAAGATGATTTTCTCTTTTTTTTTTTTTTTCCACGTTCTCTTTCTTAACTGTCAAGAACATCGCTAAAAAGAAAATGCTGCAGCATCTAAAAGGAAATTCTATTTTAGGTCTGAAAATTCTTCAACTTCTTCATGTTTTTATGATTTTTCCTAAGTTTTTTATTGGTCTTTTTTGGGTTGGTGGTTTGTTTTGGTTTTTTTTGCTTGCTGCATTTGAGACACTATCTCTTCTGCTAAGAGATGCTTGGCATCTGCCTGGATTTTGCCAAGTCACACGCTGATACTTCCTCTCCACTTTACCACTAACATCAGCCCTTGTCCAAAGGGGGCCGCTTTATCTAAGCATGCAATTAGAGGCTCTGTGCTCAGATTTAGGCATCTCAGAAACGGGAAGTACAGGCTCTGTAACAATTGGCAGTGTCAGTTTTCTGATAATTCTTATCAAGCCTAGGAGTGCAACAAGTTTGTAGCACGGTTCCAGACGTCAGAAGTGAGCGTTCACTCAGATGGTGCTCAAAAAAATAGCAAAATGCAAAAAACAGACTCTCAGCTGGTGAAGTGCTCAGATTTGTCAGGTACAAAAAAATCCTTTCTAAAAGGGAGACACGGGTTGTTATTTCTGATCATTCAGTTAAAGATTCTGTTGCCGTTTCCACCACATATCCAGTTAATCGTTACGACTGCAAGACAGCCATCTACCAGACACTGGATGGAAGGAGCAGTAAGTTTAGCGCCTAAATTTAGCTGCAGTTCAGCAGATCAAGCCTAAATTCCCTGTACAGTTTAGGCAAAAGCAAGCATACTGAAAGGAGACAATAAAACAATTCAAAGTATCTAGATATTTAGATTAATAAACTGCACCTGAAGTATGACAAAAATGGTATGAACAGGTCTAGTTCTCCACTACTGAAAAGAGCATCCAGTTTTCCAGCATATTCACACCTACTAGAAGAGAAAAAAGTTTTGCCAGGTGGCTACAAACAGTGAGAACGGAAGTGCAATAAAATACCCATACACCAAAAGTTCGTAGAAATCCCACTTTTAATCATGGACAAATTTACTTTCAAGTAAAATTAACAGTTTTAAATAAAATATAAATTAACAAATCAAAGTACTCAGGAACAAATAAGAGACACTGTGCATGTCTACTCTAGCAGAACAAAAGCCTAGGCATATTCCAGTTCTCTTCACCTTACTGGAGTTTCAGGGAGATCTCTGAATGATTATGAAACAGAAATACAGGATTAAAAAGTAGTGACTTTTGCCACTATGAGGATATAGCTTCCAAGACAAAAAGGGAAACTGTCACAAATAAACAAAACTGATTTAAGCAGTTTTGTGGAAGCACAGCATTGGGTGCAATAAATTTTTCTTCTCCATCACAGTACTTATCCCAGAATATAAAATCAGATTAAGCTATCCTAAAAGGTTGTTTTCTTACTGCTTTTGAAAACCCTGCACTTCCTTTTCTTTGACTGAGGAGACTCAGAATTGAGAATTCAAGTGATACCAATCCTGGAATCTGGAAAAGAAAATAAAAACAGTCCTCATTCATCCTAGCTAACAGGATTTCACAATCTCACCCAAAGGATGAGAATTCACACTCATTCTCTTACCATACATAGCTTAAGCTGCTGCTCATTTACTGACGAGTCTTTGCTCGTCCCATTACACACCAAAGTGCAATATTAAAAAAAAACCAAGTAATTTTTGGCAGATGTTGTCTAATGAAACTAAGCCAAGTTGACCCCATTTTCCCATGTTTCCAAAGCCTAGCTGTATTACACACTCTAGGCAATCTGCTTCTTCAATGGTTTAAAAGGGACAAAAAGGAGGAACCCTGAGGCAAAAATGGCTTTTTGAGTAGCAAGTCCAATAAAAGCTCTCCATCACAGCATCTCATAAGGGTCCTGCGATCTTCTGTGGTGGAAGGCCTTCCTCGATCCATAGGGAAGTAGAAGAGCTGTTACGCAACATTCGCCTGTGGATCCGTCTGAGCCTTAGCAGGTAAAGCAGGATGGAGAGCAGCACGATCAGAAAACAGACAAAAAACAAATAGTGATTGTAAACAAAGGAGAAGCTCCTCCAGTGGGAGTGACTTCCACGAAAGTTTTCTTGCTGGATGTCTCTGAAAAGAATCAGAGGGATAACAGATGTAAGTTGCAAGTCAAACTTTGCCTCCAAACTATCTTACCACAGGAAACGGCGACCATTTTAGTAGAATAGTCTTTATAAAGCATTACTTGAGCTACTTGAAATATGTACTGAGGTTATATATAATGCGCTAGAAACAACATCTTGTCTCCCCCTATCTGTCAGCTGCTTTCCTATCACCGTATTTCTTCCCCTCATAAAACTCCCACACCTTCCACCCAAACGCTCTTTCCAGACATCTGAGAAAACAACTGATACCTTAAAGGTAAAAACCGTGTTCGGTAAAGAATGGCTCCCAAGGTCCATTGCACCTCTTTATCATAAACCTGCAGAGCTGTTTTCAAATTGCTGTAACTCACAGGAAAAGAGAAGCCACTGTGAAATACTTCGTACATCCAGGCAGACTTAAAACACTGGTACCTATAGAAAAAGAGTGGCATAAAGTCAGGCCAGCAGTCACAGAGTCCCAGAGGACTGGGGAGCATGTTTAGACACATAATTATCCGTACTTTTTTATGGCTGATGCAATATTTAAGGTTATATTCACACTTCCAATGATTTCATTAAATGGACCATTTGGACATGACCTCTCCCTGGCAACTCTGCATGAATGAATTTGCTGTACAAACACAAATACTTACTTCAATCTGTGGAGATCAGCATGTGATGCGTAAAGACCACGGTCAAAACGTTCCCGTAGGACAGACCACTTAGTGGCACAATAATCCTTTAAGGAAAAAAAAAAAAAAGAAGGAAAAACACACTTCACATTGCTTCTGCCTTGAGAAAAAAAAAGAGATACCACTAGATAAGATGCTCTGTAAATACCGAAAGCTAGAAAACTCAAAAATAACGGCTTCCCTTGCACTGCTAATAAGTCAAACCAGAAATTTAACAGTATTTTCTGTAACATTTTGAGCCATACTTGGCATTTGTGGTAAAATTAGTATTCAGTAGCACTTAAACTCTTTGGTCGTGTACTTGGAGATGAAAAATAGACTACTTTTAGGGCACTGACAAAGCAGGTCATATTGCTCTACTTTACATTGTAGCCTTACTTTAAGTTGTCCCCAACAGATTGCTCCCTGTTAGGAGCAACACCTGAGAAACTGGTACAAAATGCATAAAGCAAGAAGAAAAGGAATTTTTTCTAACGACGACTAAGACATTCCTAAAAAGAAGCAAGGGGTGGAAGCAGCATGGATTTCCCCGTTATCAGTAGTTCTGCTGGAACTTGACTACCATGAGTCCCATTCCCTCTACAGTCAATTTTACTATTGTGCCTAAAACAAGTATTCTAAAAGAAAATCCAATGAGGAAAAGAGATGCCCTGTGATAGTTCATTGCAGGGTAAAAGTATTTTGGATCTTTAAAGGAAGAGTTTTGTTGCAAGAAAATGCTTCTGGAGAGTAGTTGTTTCAAATTAGAAAAAGTTTCTCTCAAGAACACTTTACCTTTGCGGCTTTAGTAAATTTAGCAGCATTGTAATCTCCTCCCATGCGTAACACGTCCTCGGTGCAGTAGTAGAACTCCGAGAAACCATAGAATTCACTGTTCTGAAAGTGCACAGCAGGCTGATAGACACCATTAAGAGATGTCTGCGTTTCATTAGTCTTATTCATCAACGGTTGAATAATTTCACGACACAGATTAAAATCTCCTGTTCCCCGCAAATACATTATCTGTCCGTTCTGCTGGATCTCATCCTGAGCGTCCAGGGGCAGGCAAGGATCTAGGTAGGGTGAATCAGAAGTCACGCCAGTCTGTTTGCCCAGCAGTCTGTATAAAGGAGCAAGCACAGTAACAACTGCATATTCAGAAACATCGAGCTCTGAGATACAACAGCATCAAAGCAAAGCATCCTCATTTAAAGAAACTTCACCATCACATGTGGCACGCTGTAGGAATTAAGTTTTACATCAGGATACTTTAGTAAATATATTCAAGTTAAGGGGTTACTGAGCCTAGTGACGCACAGAACCCGTACCCCCAAGCAACTGCAGCCAGCTACCTGTTTTTAAGCACTGTACTGGTAAATAGGCTGTCTTCGTATCTCTGGCGCGCTGCATTTCCCCCAAAGCCAAGGAACGTTGCAACGTAGACTCTATACACGTGCTCAGTTTGATGAGCATCACAGCCCAAGTTGAATTCTGCAAGTAAGTTTTTGGCTACTTCCTCCTGTAGGAACACAAGCACCAAGATTAGGTATAAACAGTACAAACCAGAACCTAAAGATGAGTTCTTTGGACAACTGGATGCCCTTGACACCTTTAAACTTCACTCCTTACTCATCTATTTTGCTTTTCACAGGTCCACGTTACCTTCTGTTCCATAGGGAGAGCAAAGCATACGGATTGCAGAGAACTGCATTATCACTGCTGATACTCAAGGAACTGTAAAGGCCAGGAACTGCTACTATGGATGATAAAGTATCTTTTCCTATGAAAAAATATGCGCTGTGGCTACTAATCTCAGCGCTAGCATCTCTGACCGAGTTCCCGTACTACTGATTGCTAGGCTAGGCAGATTCATGGTCTGCCCAGCAGAGCTGTTCTTCATTTTCCAGTCTGGAGTTCTCAAGCTTTTCAAGAGACCTGTCAGTCACTCGGCTCTCCTCACATACCACCCATCAGTCACTTGCAGTAGCTTTTCAGATATTTAAGAGCTGTGTAGCAGAAGCACTTCATATAGAACAGGCTCAGAAATGTAGCGTAACATTGCATGGCTTCCAACTGACGTTGTAAGAGAAAAACAGCAGTAGGACTGTAAGCGTCACAGTCTATTCGACTCTCTTGTCCTTCTCTGTCTGGGACTCTGGACAGGTTCCATGACCAGAATACCTATTTTATATCAACTTCTGTTCAGATAGAGCCATACAACAGTCATCATAACAACTGGCTGCAACTCTTCCTATTTCCAACTTGTATCTGACTGGGGCAACCTGCTCTGAATCTAAACGCCCATACTTTTGTTTAACAGCCCAAACTATTTGTTACACCATCTGTCTGAAACACAATGTAGTTACTAAAACCTGCGATAATGAAACGCCATCATTTCACAGGAAGATTTAAAAAAAATAAATATCTACATCATTATAACAGTGCATTGAGAGTCAAAACATAGGGCTTTTATGCTATTCTTACTCTAGGTAATTTCTCAATGATGTTAACGGGAAGTTATCCAACTTCAAAAATTCAGGAATCACTCTAGAACTCAGTGGATTGAAGTTAGAGCAATTTATGTTCCATTTAAGACTTGTACCAAAGAAATTTGCTTCCTACAACAGATGAACTGTGCTGAGGACGTAGGTGATATTTAAACAAACTGTACTGTTAGCCCCATGTCCTGCTAATTCAGTTTCTACCAACCTAACTTAAAGGAAAAAGCCATATTTTATGTAAGTTCTTATATAACACAACTTTTGGTTTCTAAACTCCAGAACAGAGTCTCTTAAGTATAACAAATTTAAAAATTGTACATACATACATGCACACACACAAAGAATGCATGTCCACTTAAACTTAAAAATTAGTGGCAAATTATACTAATTGAAATAAACATTTGAATGAACAAAATACAGATGAATTGCTTAGCTGATGAAGGACTTGTATTTGCCATCTTCTCTTGCCTTGGTTTTGGCATGTGATGTAATGAAGAATAGGACTTAAAACAAAGAAAACAAAACAACAAATATGCATTAAAATAAACCAAAAGGAAAAGAAGAAAGTTGCACAGATAATAACCTGCTGCGAAGAGGCAAAGCTTACAGTTTTAGGGACTTCGTATGCTATCTGAGTCGACACTCCGCCCATGTCAAGAATACCCACTGTCCTTTTACGAAAGATGGCCTCTTTGTTTTCACTGCCTGGGACATGCACCTCCACAATCGCTTCATCCTCTGGATAAAACAATGAGAAGGCATTGAGAAATACAACTAGGGCGGGCCTAAAGCGGTGCTACACTACTTCTAGTTAACGTATTTTTTGTAGCAATGCAGATCATTGAAATTTCACATAAAAATTAAACCAACATCAGCATCTGCACACGCACTATTCACTAACATCTCTATCTAAAACCAAACCATCAACAGTGAAAGCCCGGGAATGTACTTGAAGTCCTTCCTAAAATCCAATTCACAATTAAGATACTTACCATCATCTGTATGCTCAAATCTTCCAAGAACAAAGTTGATGCCAATCCATGCATATACTCCTACATGCATAAGAAAACATATTTCAGGAATACCTGGTACATATCATCTTAAAAACAAAGAGGGATTTTTTGCATATGAGTTATTAAGATATATCACTGCTCGTATTTAATTACAGAACATACTTAGAAGTTAAACATTCCTGACAAGTTATTCTATTCCTTCTCTCCCAAGTCAAGGCTATGATAAAAATCCTAATTCCATGTATAAAGACAGTCTGATGTGTAAGTTTCAGAAAAAGTAAGCACGTTAGCTTTCAAAATTATTTTAAGCTTCCAGTGAGCTAATCACATCAAACCATGGCTCCTCTAGAAACCATTTGTCCCTGGGAAGTTTCATCCATCAAGAATGTTGTGCCTTATCCTTACCCCTCCCCAAAGCCAGAGAAAATGGACTAAAATTCCTACTAAACACAGATAAGTTATTTTCACTACCAATTAGAAAACATTTAGACAAGTTAGAAGATCACAGCAGATGATCATCTCCACACTCCATATGTTGCTACTGAGGAACGAGGTCTCTCAACTAAACCAGAATTTTAAAAAGCAACAAAAAAAAATTACCCAAGTTGTACCATGAAAGTAATAAAAATTTCAAAGACAATTTTTCCAATGTTAACCTACCTTCCTGTTTGCCTGAAATAACCTCTGCATGCGAGTCCGAAAACAGAAAATCAAAATGCACAGGAATATCAGTGAGCAGATCTTCAAGTATTGCCTTCTGCTGGCTGCAAAATTACATTTTGAACAGTTAAAAATAGTCAAGACACAGGACTGCTATTCTAAATGCTAAAAATAAGACAGCCAATAACCTTTCTGGCAGAATCCTCATTCCTGCAGTACACAGAATATAAAGAGGAGTCTCTTTGTGTTTTGCACGTGGCACATGTTCGGCAGCAAAGCTCAGAAGTGGAGAAATATAATCACTGACCTTTTCAGGGGAGCTGGCAAACTCCGAAATGCCTAGGGAAACAGATAAATGTGAAAGCGAAGCAACTCAAGCTTTGGTTATCAAGATTTTCCAGGAAATACCCAACACGCAGAAGGGAAACGAACAACCCAAAGCCAAACCCAGGAAGTCAACTACAGAAATAAGAAAGTAAGAATGAAGCTAACACTTAATCATCCTCCAAACACTAAACAAAAACCTGTATCAGGTATAGTACCTATTTATATAATTGGTTCCAATAGCTTTACAGAAAGCCAGTTATTTATTCACTAAACAAACAGATCCAAGTTAACTGACAACTGAACCGCCAACTGTCTTAGCCTACAGAGAAACCTCCCCCTCCTGCCCATCAGTGTCATGTTTCAAGCTTTAAAGCTGAACAAAGCTCTCTGCAAACCAAACCCAAAGAAATCTGGAGGAGTGCCATGCTGACAACTTGCAAGTGTCCTTTACCCAGACACTTCAAATATGGGGTTTGAAAAAGCGAAGTTAGGATAGGCAACTATCTAGAAAATTGCATCTAAAGTTAATTTCTTTCCAGTACCTGGTTTAATTTTCATAACCACCGGTTTTCTGTTTTTGTCCCTCATCTGTTTGATGTCCAACAGATCATGTGGATTACCATTGTGCCTCGGCCAACAATACACAAAAATCCTAGAGCCGCTGCTGCCACAGTCCACAACGATTCCATAGTTCAGATTGGGGTTGTTTGTATCTGTAGCTTCAGTATCAGTTACTCGGGCAAGATATCTAGAAGAAAGCGAGGCATTACTACGTGGCAATTAAGTTCCATATATTTTTCCCAACATCACACTCAAAACAGGGCAACAGTTTCCATTGTAGGAATCACAGTTTTCGCTATTGTACTGCTGGTGAAGAAAAAAAGTGAAGTGCCATCCATGAGAACCAAATTCCCAGAATAAACACCAAAAGTAATTTCCAAAATAATTCATTACGCAATATTTTTGCACGTATAGTTTTACTGAGCTGCTACAGATACATCAAATAAGATACTAGAAAGCTGAATTATTGATAAATTAAAATAAACTTAGATAAGGAAAGCTTCATATAAAAAGCAGGAAGTTTTACTCATACTTTTTCCCCTTCTGTCTTTTTACAGACACAACCTGTCAGTGTTTACTCTCTCACACCAAAACTACATTTCATTCCTTTCCACAAAAGTCTTTTCAACTCTCACCTGTGGAATCTTTTGTCCCTGTATGCACGCCCATACTTATTGCGGATGACTACCAGAGAGTAGTAAAGCAAAGAGACAGCAGCAGCAAGTATTCCTATCACAACGATCTGTCGCAAAGTGGTGTTGAGAATACGAGGACATCCCACTGGAGAGATGCTGAAGTGCCAAGAAGCAGGAAGCAAACACGAGATGCTGATCCTAAAATTCAAAGAGGATAATCTGCTTTAAAAATGGACTTTATTACCAAAAAGAAGCACAATGCATTCCGAAACACGCTAAGGACAAACAGATTCTTCATAAAACTTTTCGCTTTGCTCTGCTCTAGCTTTGCTTTGCTCATGCTCTGGCTTGAGTGTAGTCAAGACACTATTCCCACCTTTGAATTCATGATTAGGTTCCCTGTCCTTCACTCAAAAGGCATCACAATTTAACTTGACAGTTCCTTTGGGATTCTTACCTCCCCATTTTGGGATATGGCCAGCAGAGAGAAAGACCAGCTGGTGCTCAAACATCAGCCGGTCACCTCAGACTGGCAAGGCACATCAACCGTTCTCAAAGCCATTGCTCTTCTGTTCCTGAATTAAAAAGAAAACATAGACAGCGTTACAAAAAGCACTGCCAGCAGGTCGAGGGAGGTGATCCTTCCCCTCTACTCAGCACTAGTGAGGCCACATCTGGGGTGCTGGGTCCAGCCTGGGGCCCCCC
This sequence comes from Platalea leucorodia, assembly GCF_965183815.1. Lineage (NCBI taxonomy): Eukaryota > Metazoa > Chordata > Aves > Pelecaniformes > Threskiornithidae > Platalea > Platalea leucorodia. Next base: position 3,632,808 of record NC_138859.1, read on the forward strand.
AGGACAGGAAATACACAGAGCAAGGTCAGTGTAGGGCCACAGAGATGATGAAGGTACTGAAGCATCTCTCACATGACAAGAGGCTGAGAAAGCGGGGCCTGTTTTGACTGGAGAGGAGATGGCTCTCATCAATGCATATAGATATCTGACTGGAGAATGTAAAGAACGAAGCAGACTCTTTCCCCAGTGGTGCCCAGGAATGGGACAAGAGGCAGTAGGCACAAACCAAAATACAGGAAATTCCATGAACATAAAAAAACCAAAAACGTGAGGGTGGTGGGATGGCGGAACGGGTTGCTCAGAGAGGCTGTGCAGTCTCCGTCCTCAAAGACGGAATTCAAAGCCTGACTGGACACAGCCCTGGGCAACCCGCTCTACCTGACCCTGCTTGGAGACAGCTGTGCACTGCTCTGCTCAGGGAACCGAAAGTTAGGCACAGACATAACCTGCTACACAAGGTCTTCATGGACAGAGTATCTCCAGCTCTGCTACCACCTGCAAAGCCAGTCCCCAAAACATAGAGCCTCCAGACATCATAGAACATCAGAAAACCCCCCACGCAGACGCCGACACTTCAGCACAGGTCGGGACTGTTACTCTTTTTCCGCCCTCAGCTGTTCTCACACGCCCCATCCTTACGACAGCACCTGCCCGATGTGCCACGCAGCCCCTGCGCCGGTGCCAAACCGCAGCTGCCCACAAACCCGCACCGGGCGGAGGCAGGGAGGGGAACGGGCAGGGGGACAGGCCCCGGCAGCCTGCAGGGCAGCGCAGGACCCCTGCCCCTTCCTCACGGCCCCAGCAGCGGGCAGGCCGCAGGGCCCGGCCCGGTGTAACCCCCTCGCCCCGCTCCGCAGAAACGCGGCAGCACCCCCGGCGGCCGGGGCCTGTCCCGGGAGCCCAGAAGCGCTCCCCCGACCCAGGCCCGCCCCGGAGGGACCCTCCCCGGGAACGCGGGCCCGTTCCCCCTCCCCAGCCGCTGAGCCCGGGCAGCCAACGCCGCACTCACCTCCCGGCCCGCCGCCGGCCCGCCGCATAGCAACCGGCCACCGCGCCACTTCCGGGTCCCGCCGCCGGACGTGACGCACGGACGCACACACGTGTCGCCGGGAGCTCGGTGTGGTGGGCTGGGAAGGGATTCCCCGGGGGCGTGGCCACGCCGGGGGAGGCGTGGTCACGGGAGAGAGGAGGCGTGGTTGGCGGTGAGGGGCGTGGCCAGGCGGGAGGAGGGCGTGGCTACGACGGGGGCGTGGCCAGGGCGGTAGCGATGGGTTAACGTTAATTTATAGGGCAGCCGTAATTGCTTGGGGGCAACCCCTGTGCAAGCTACAGATTACACTGCCGGCACAGACAGACAAATATAAACATACAAACGGTATATAAACACTAAATATAATTTTGTAAATAGAAATATATAAATATAAACATTTGTTTATATATTATAAATACACAATGGCATTGTAGCACCCGTAATAAACATATAAATATTTATGATATAGGTACTGAATACACGAATCAGGTTAAAAAAAACACGCAAAAAGCCTCTCCCTGCCTCGGAGGGGCTGAAAAATCTGCCGGCAAAGCAAGGAACCCTCCTGCGCGTTGCCACTGAGCGGCAGCACAGCTTGTGCCCGCGCAGCTCCAAGATCCCTTCGGAGAACTGGAAAGAAAAAGTTTATCCTGGCAACTATCACGTATTAATAACAGGAATAACCTCGCGGAAAGGCTGGGGAGCTCGGCTGGGGCCTCACCTCTCCCCGCCGGCAGCGGTTCCCGGGGGCCGGGAGCGAGCTGCAGCCGCGTCCCGGCTGCCGCGGTGCAACGGAGTGCGGCCGCCTGAGCAAAACCACACGCTTGGCCATTAACGCGTGCCCGGGCCCACGTTTGGAGGGTGTTGCACGAAGCTCTCGTGGGTTAAAGGCTGCTTTTCCAGGAGGAGGGGGGTCAGCCATACGCTGGGTGATTCTGTAAGGTCAAAAATTGGTCCCCTGCGGTCCCTATTTCTTTGCAGAGAGAAGGAGCTGGCCCTGCCGGGCTGCTCTGGCTTCTCCACTTCTTCCTTCTGCCATCACAAATTGCTGCGTTACAGCCTTTGCCTTCGCCCCCGGGAGCCCAGCAGGAGGGACACGGGACAAAACCCACCACCCAGCCTGATGGCCTCTGTCATTTTCTTACTGCACGCTGGGTACGTGCTGCTTGTCCGTCTGTCTTTCCATCACGTGCCTCTGCAGTCGCTCAGATTCTGCAGTCGCTCAGATGCAATGCTGTATTTTGGATGTCCCAGCTTGAAACACGGCTTTGCCTTTGGACCGTGCGAAGCCCTTAAGCGAAGGAGCATCGAGCCTCTGCCATGCATTTCACGGGAGCACCCAGAGCTCCTCCTGGCTTTGGAAAGCCACGGTCACATCAGGAACAGAGAAACCAAATCTGGCTCGGGGTGAAGCCGCAGAGCCGGGATTATTTGTCTGGTCCCCTTATGAAAAGCAGACGTGACTGAGGAGCCGCGTTGCTCTGAGCAGGACCCTCTGCAGGACTTCTCCAGCTGGAGGGGAACGTGGAAGGCAGCGGGTTTTCACACGAGTTCATTTTCTGCCGCGTTTCCTCTTCCTCTTTCTCTGCTCACACAAGAAACTTTGATCTTTGCCTCTCGAGCCGCTCTCGGTGCTTCTCAAAAGCACTTTGGCTTTTGCTTCCCCACTCGGCGCAGAGCCACCAGTGCACCCAGCTGTCCCTGGGGAGACCCGCCGAACCCAGGCGCTGGGTTTCACATCTGCGTTTTATGTGCTGGATTTTGCATGACGGCTTTTGCATGCCAAGTTTTACACACCGGGTTTTACACACCAGATTTTGCACACCAGGTTTTACACACCAGATTTCATATGCCAGGTTTTGCATGCTGCGTTTTGCAGGCTGGGATCCGCATGCTGGGATTTGCACGCTGGGTTTTGCACACTGGGTTTTGCACGCCGGGTTTTGCACACTGGGATTTGCATGCTAGGGTTTGCGCACCGGATTTTGCACGCTGGGTTTTGCATGCTGGGTTTTGCACACTGGGTTTTGCACGCCAGGTTTTGCACACTGGGATTTGCATGCTAGGGTTTGCACACTGAATTTTGCATGCTTGGTTTTGCAAGCCATGTTTTGCATGCCGGCTTTTGCACACCGGGATTTGCACACTGGGTTTTGCATGCTGGGTTTTGCACACTGGGTTTTACTGCCGGATAACCAGGGTGGTGTCAGGGCTACGCTTCCCGCCAGGGCTCACCACAGTTACTTTGCCATGCGCTGAGAACAAAGTCGCTTGTCTCCAGTGTGTTTTTTCACAATAGTTACAGTGCTTTAATGAACTTCTCATAGAAGCAATGCAGAAATATATTGACTAAGCCAAACCAATGCACGGGGCCCCGTGGAGCGAGGGCAGCTCGCCCAGGCAGGGCAGGGGAGAGGGCTTTGCTGGGGGCTGGAGGGAGGACTGCAGCCCTGCTCCAGGTGAACGGCTCTCCGAGACAGCCAAGACATTGGGCTTCTTTAGGATTTAAGCATTGCAAATCTTGTCCGTGGGTATATATCCATTGTTAGTTTGGACCAAAGCGGAGCAGACAGTATTGAACTTGCAGGGAAAGCTGTGCTGGGTGTGCAACCCATCCCCAGCATGGCTGGATGCGGCCTTGGGCAAGAAAGCAGGTGCTTTGGGATGACAAATTATGCCGAGCTAATGACAAGACCTCCAGGAAGAAGGAGCTCTTAGACCTGCTCTTGCTTTGCAAGAGAAACGCGGAGCCCTGGGGCAGCCGCTGGAGCTGGCGTCAGGGCAAGGGCTTGGAGGAGGGAGCAAACCTCCGCCAGCGGGGTTCAGCCCAGCGAAGGTGCTGAGCCTGTGGTCCCACGGGGTGAGGAGCATGTGTCCCTTACCTGCCCTTGCTCAGCACGGTGGACATTCAACCACCGGGCTGGTGGGACCCGTCCTGGCATTGCACGGACTCCCGCCAGCCACGCAGCTAAAAACCCAGCTCTGGGCAGCCCCTTTCCAAGTTTAATTCGACCCAAAAGCAGTTGCTGCAACTCATGACCCTGGGGGGAACGGCTGCAGGGCAGCTGGTTCCCGATGCTGCCGTCATCTATGGAGACGAAGGCACAAGTAGGAGCACGTCAGCGGCGGCGAAGGCTTTGTGGAGGAAAAAAAGCCAGCGCTGCCATCAAACCATGCAAGCAAAAAAGCTGCGCTGGAGGGTGGTTTGCTGGAGGCTGTCTGTGGTTTCTGCATCACCAGCAAGCTTTCGCCAGGGGTTGGCCTAGGCCAGACTGGGTGTTAGAAATATTGAAAAATATGCAGAAATTGAGAGCTGCCGATAAAACCGTCGTTGCCAGAGTCTGCAGGCGGCACAAAATGGAGGCCTAGGAGGAATGTGCAAGTTGTTTTTGTGCATGCTAATTATTTCCAGATGCATGCTCTTTGCAGTGACGGAGAAAATAGTAGTTGTTTGTGAATATATTTCATTCCACCGTTAACAGTATCACCAGTGGGAGTAAAACCTTCCCCACTGGCTGTTGCTCGTGCTGGTGAAGCAAGCCCAGACTCTGGCTTGGATGCTCCGCCGAGGAGAGCTCCCAACGTTTTGCACGGGAGGAAGGTTTCTTCCAAGCACCAAACCCTGCTTTGTTCCCCCCTGTGCAATTCAGAGGAAATCTGGGCTAAAGCCCCGCTGCTAAAATCATCAGGCTCGCTCTGAATTGGTGCCTGGAGAAAGCAGCTTGATGGAGACCCAGAGCAGCACCGCAGAGCTCGCCGTGAGCGGGGCATTTGGGCATCACCCATTTCCAAAGGAGAAACCGCCTCTAGGACACGCGTAGGTCGACCCCGACAACCCGAGCAAGGTGTGTGCGGGGTGCCTGGCCCCTATCTCGGGGGAGCACGTCGCCCGCCCCGCCGCACCCTCCCGAATATCAGCCGGCGGCGTGCACCGGGGCGAGCAGATATGGGAGGAGCTGGGGCGCGGGGCGGCTGTCGTTGCTGATCAAGGTGGAGCACCCCGGTTTTTTTTGGCCGGTGGGGGTGTGAAGGGGGATGTGGAGGAGGAGGCAGGGCTGAGCTGTGTCTCCCAGCTGGACTTTTCTTCTTGCATTTTTGTGTTTATTTGTTAAAATGCCCCTCTTCCCATTTCAAAGCCGGAGAGGTGTCCCCGCAGCCCGACCTCCCCAGACGTGCTGGCTGCGCTCGCTCTGCAGCGAATAATGCTGATTTTTTATTTGCTTACACTGCAGCAGAAGGCTAGGACCTCTCGCCAGCCATGGCCCCATTTGCAGAGCCCTCATCTCATCCTTTTTTGCTCACCGTCTTTTAATCCCACCAAATCCTGCCCAGAAGAGGTGGTGAAGCCCATCAAAATTAAATGACTTGACCAAGGGCATGCGATGAGTCGGTGGCAGAGCAGGATCATCCCTGCCTTTACCCACATCCCCTGAACGACAAGCCAGGATTTTCCCCCTCCTTTCTGGATCTAATTTTGATAAGAAACAAAGCAAAAAAAAAGAAAAAGAAAGGGAGTGCCGTACCCAAACCCAGCAAATCCCGTGGGATCCTTTCAGCCTCCTCTGCCCAGTGCCATCAGTCAATCCCGACAGCACCACCAGCATGTGCTCTGCCTTTCTCATTGTTTCCCCAGGGCTTCAAACCAGAAAGGCAAGTTGATGAAAAAATTCAGTCCAGGAAGTAATACAAAAGGCAGGCTTAATTATACACATTGGGGATTGCCTCTCCCTTGTTCCATTAATCCATTGAGCTAGGTAATGGTAAATTAGGTCAGATTATGTGAGCGCTGAAATAAAACCCACAGGCCAAATTCCTTGCATCCACACCTCCTTTACCTCTGAGGTTGCATAAATGTTAATGGGCGCTGGATCTGTCTGCATTGCTTCGGAGGAGCTGCAGTGCTGAGTTTTCAAATTTTGGCTGTTTTGGCAGAGGAATCACCCCGCAGCATCATTAGGGCTCAATCCTCTCTAATTTTCTTTGCGTTCATTTTGATGGCCCTCACTGACATCACTGCGGTTGATCTGTTACATATAAACCTGTTATGCACACACTGGCTATGAAATTAATACCTTGGTAATCTGGAGCGCTACCCTGGTGAATCAAGGCAAAAAGAGATGTTCTGAGTTCGTACCGGAGCAGGGATTAATGTTCTTGGTTTTCCAGTACTAATCTACCTACTGGCATCTCAATGTGCTCAGCAAGGGCTTAAAACCAGGGAATGCCTTACGCTGATGTTCAAGTAAGTGGGTCAGTCCACCCCAGAGACAAAACAATACTGTTTGTTTATTTTTATGGCATTTGCTCATATAGAGATAAAAAATAACTGGAATGCATCAGGTTTCCTAGCAGCTGATATTTCCCCACTGCCGCCTCTTCCCAGAAGCATTGCAAAATGTGGTCGGGTGGGCAGGAAAACCCAGGCTGCTGTCAGAGAGACCCTTTTCTAGGGCATCTTCTGAGGCTGATGCTGCCTTTGACCTAAGGACAGCTCTGGGGAGCGAGGCCCAGACTCGCTGTTTAAAATTTATTTTGAGGCTTTGAACGTTTCTAAGGAGGGATGGAGCTGGTGGGGCTGGCGGTGGCCAAGCGCCGGAGTGCCGGGAAGGGGCTGCATCCACGCCACGCGGGATGGGGAATTGGCGTTTTGGGGCGTTGCTGAGCACTGGCAATTCCCGCATGAAAACCGTCCTTCCTCTGGCGTAAGCATCTGGCAGTGGCAACACAAGCTAGCAAAAAAAAAAAAGGCTGTGGGGACATAAAGTTCAGGCTGGTTGTACTGCAAATAAAATTGCAAACATATGCCCTTAATGGCATATGTTTGCTCTGATCTCTCTTCTAAAGTGAACGCTTTACACCACGCCATGAACGGTGCCTTTTCCTTTCCACAATTAAAAATACAATTACTTGCTGCTGAACACTTAAATTAAAAAAAAAAGTTCTGTAATTTGCTGCTATGTGGCATCGCGCTGCTGGAGGTGAAGCAGCGTTCGCCCTCCTCACCCCCGATTCAGCACCCACGGCTCCGCACCGCTGCCGGCAGCCCCCTGATGGTGGTGGCGGGTCGTGAAAAGGATAAAACCCACCCTAACACAAGGTGTTGCTCAGCTGTTAGAGAACTTGTAGATTTGGAAAGCGAAAAAAAAAAATACATATATATATCCCACTGGATCTTGTAGATAAGCCACAATTTCTGTGGTTCCCAGAAGGTGTCCGCCTCCCAGCAGGACACTCCTGCCTTATCGGCGTGGGTGCAGCCGTGGTGTCCTGCACCTCCTGCCCGGCGAGGGGCCGCGATAAGCAAAACCGGGTCCTCCTAATCAGCTGCGGAGTGCCAGGCAGATGGCCTGGGGGCCGCAGGCACCTTCTTTGGGCAGGGACTTAGGAAAGCCAGGAGCATTTCACTTCATTTTGCAGGTTGTTTCTCATTTCTCATTACGTTTCTGGCGGTGTGTTACATTTCTGCCGTTTAAAAGCTGTCCTACGGTGCGGAGGCCCCGTAAAGAAGGTTCCCTACCAGTGAGGACTCAGATTTGTGGGTCTGATTCATCATTTTATTTAGCTGCTCGCAGTGATGCAACGTGGGTGCAGATTGCGGCGGTGTATTTCGCATTGACTTGTCGGTGCCTAAATGAGCGTGCTCTGTGCAGCCTGCAGCCAAACTCTGCTTTTAATGACACAGATAGCTTTGCCCTTTGCTGCCTCTCTGCCGTGATGGCGTTTGGGGCTCATGGAGCACCTGAGGGACATGGTAACCCCAGGGGAGCTCCAGCACCAGGATGGGGTGCACCAGAGCTTGTGCCCTGGGAGGCAGCAAGGGAATCATTGCATAAAACCGACTCGTTTCAAAGGAAGGTTTTGTAAATTGAGTTGAGTTCACTTTGTTGATGAATTGCGAGGGATGACTCTTATTTGCCACACCGGGCAGGGATGGCAGAAAACCATCCAAGAGACACAGGCTGTTCCTTTTCCTGCTGGTGGGATGGGTGACACAACAAAACCACAAGCCAGACCAGACTCCCTACCCCATTTTCCCTCCACAAATGATGAATAATTTTGTCCCTTCTTCATGAACACGAGGGAAAATCCTCAGTCTGTGCATCTCTGCTTTGGCATCTCTGGCTGCAGCAGTTCCCTGCACCCTGGGGTGGCCCCTGGCACGGGGTACGGAGCAGGAGCAGAAAGGATTCCTGGTGCCAGTACTCCTCGGGATTAAAATATAACTTGTTCCTACCTGGAAACAGCACCGCATCTCAGACTGATTCACACTATTTCTTATCGAGGAGCAACACCTAAGACTGTAAGGGAAAGGGCTCATTAAGGTAAGTGACACTGTAATTTCCCCACCCTCCTCTGTCCTGCCAAAAGCATTGGAAGGAGATTAGCTGCTGTTGAGTGTTGTTTATGGAGTAGAAAACCTAGATAAACTATGTGGAGCAATACTGGAGAGTGTTCCTCTTCGAGTTTTAATTCAGGCATTTCCTTGAATAAGGCTGCCTTACAAAAAGGAAGTTCTTGTGCCCGTGTTTGATTTACGTCTTGCAGACACAGGCGATCATCGGGGAGCCCTGTCTGCTAGAATTACACGTGTGCACGTGGCTCTCTGGCTCCGAAATGTCATTTAAGCTGGAGAACACAGTGTCAAACCGTCTGTCAGCAACATGCATTTGATTTAGTCTCTTTTGGAGGAAATAAAGCCGTGACAATCCAGTGGCTTCTGCCAGGAGGCAAGACGATGGGGGGGAAGGAAAGAGATTTAGCAATTGCTGTGCTACATTGCATGTTGAAGGACTTTTTATAGTCTCTGCTTTCTGCAGGTTTTGGGACAGTTGATGGCGCCTGGTCTCATGGGACAGTGTGATGGCTTGGACACGCCAGGACGGCGGCCAGGGCTCACCTCCGGCTCTCCCGCTCCCTGTACGAGCACTGCTCCAGGTGCAGAAAACGCTGCCAGGTACCCAAAATCAATCAGGAGTGAATCACATGCATGAGGCTGTAATTATTGCTTTTTTTTCCAGCGGCGCCGTGTTCCCACGGAGAACGGAGGCTTCCCGGCACAAACACGGGGCAGGAGGGAGGAGGAGAGCACGTGCCAGCGCCAGCCCCAGTGCTGCTCCGCCACAGCCCCTCTCCACGTGCCCAGACGGGAGGTGAGGATGAGAACAGACCAGGCTTTTTTTGCCTCGTGTGTATTCATTTCATGGTTAATGGGAAACCCAAGCACTTTATTTTTCTGCTTTTTTGGGCCCTTGGAGGATGGTTTTCTTTTTCCCAAGGCTCAAGCAGCAATAAATTGCTTTGCATTATCATGGTGCTTCATGCAAATGGTTAACCTTGATTTTAGTACACGCCACGCAACGCCACCTTCCCAGCAAGGCTGAATTCCAAATAATCCTTCAAGGAGGAATGAAGTTAAGTCGGGGCTGTTCCCGGAGCCCTGGGCCACAAAGACTTTGCCTCCATCTATTTGAGAGCGTCAAATTTAATTGGTTTGGGCTGGTTTCATGGTGGAACAAAGAAATCATACAAAATACAGGGGAAGAGGAGCATTCGGCGGCGCAAGGGCTTGGGGTGAGCTCGTTCCTCCTCCAAGCAGGCCAGGATTAATGGCTCTGCGGTGGAGCGGGAGCTGCAGCGAGGGACGGTGGGCGCTGTGGATGCCATCTTCCCAAAAAGCCTTGGCAGGGAAGGGCAGAAAGCTCCCCTAAGCCCTTCCACGTGCTTTTCTTCCCCACGCCGAGGCTCAAGCCCACGCAGGGGAGCTGATGCGGTGCCTCGTGCTGCTCCCCCGGCCCTGCCAGTGACACGCGAGGGCACTGGGCACCCAGAAAACCCCGAAAGCACAACCAAAAAGAAATCCTATCGCTTTGCAAAACTCCTCTGAGACAAAGCGGTGGCAGCGGGAGACCTGAGCTGGCCCCGCGGCCTCGCTTGTGCTTTGGGGAGCATTTGGGGCTGTTTGGGGCCGCGCAACGCCCACGTGCCAAGGGCTGCTTTGCTCCCCGCGATGCCGTAGTCCTCCAGGAAAAATGCCACCTTTGCTCACGTAATGCCCACGATTTCCGCCTTCCTCCCTCCCCGCCCGCCCGGCCTCGCCCCACGGCACCCCGGAGGCGCAGGGCTGGGTGCAGCCGGGGGGTGCCCGCCCCGAGAGCCCCCCTACACGGGGTCACGCGTGGGAGCCTGCAGCACACCAGCCGTGCACGCCATGCCCTGCGCACCCCGAGACGCTGCAGAGGGCTGGGCCGGGTGCTGCAGGGCGCCGCAGGCCCGGGGGCAGCCCGGGCCCTCTCCCGCCGGTGCCTGCGCTTGCACGGGAGGGGGAAGCGCTTTGCACCGGCCGTGCCCGCTCGTGCAGGGGGCACGGTGACAGGCGGCGGGCGCTTGCGGGAGGGAGGGGCGCGTGCTTGCACGGCGGGTGCGGCGCACTCGCACGCCGACGCCGCGAGCGCCCGAGCCGCTTGCACGCCCGCACGAGGACCGCACGCCTCCCGGCCGCTCGCACGGCCGCCGCGCGCCGCTGCTTCCCCCCCGCCCCGCCCCAACCCCGCGCGCCTGCCAGCCGGCCCGCCCCCGCCGGCAGAGCCAATCACGCCCCCCCGCCTCACGGCCTCTCCTTCGCCATTCGCTCGCCTCCCTGCCAATCTCCCCTCCCGATATCGGACCGTGACGTTACGCCGCGGGGCCCCCGCCATGGCCCAACGGAGCGGCGGGCGGCGGCGGCGGCGGCTCCCTATTGGCGGGTGCGGACGGGGCGGGGCGGGGCGAGGGCGCGGCTTTAAAGCGGGCCCGGGGCGGCGGGCGAGCCCCGTGCGGAGCCCCCGGTGCCCCCCCTCCCCGGTGCCCCCGCCCGGGCCCATGGAGCTGAGCTGCGGAGTGGGGGGCAGCGCGGCGGCGCCCCCGGGGCCCGGCCCCCCCCCCCGCCGCCGCCGCCCCCGCCGCGCCGCCTGTGGAGGGCGAGGAGTACGAGAGCCTGCCCAGCGGCGCCTCGCTCGGCACCCATATGATGGCCGGGGCGGTGGCGGGTATCATGGAGCACACGGTCATGTACCCGGTGGACTCGGTCAAGGTGGGTGGCGGAGGGTGGGGGTGGCCCCCGGAGCCGCCGGGATCGGCTGCGACGGCTGGCGGTCTCGGGGGAGGCGTGCACCGGGGGTGCGTGCAACGGGTGCGGGGGGTGTGCGGGAGTGCACCGGGGGTGCGTGCAACGGGCGCGGGGGGGTGTGCGGGAGTGCACCGGGGGTGGGTGCACCGGGGGTGCGTGCAACGGGTGCGGGGGGTGTGCGGGAGTGCACCGGGGGTGCGTGCAACGGGCGCGGGGGGTGTGCGGGAGTGCACCGGGGGTGCGTGCAACGGGTGCGGGGGGTGTGCGGGAGTGCACCGGGGGTGGGTGCACCGGGGGTGCGTGCAACGGGCGCGGGGGGTGTGCGGGAGCGCACCGGGGGTGCCTGCACCGGGGGTGCGTGCACCGGGGTGCCGGGGTTTGCGCTGGTGCAAACGGGAGAGCACGCGCGGGGTGCTGGGGGTGTAGTGCAGGGGGAGGGCAGTGTGCAAGGGGTGTCGGGTGCAAGTGGCGGGGGTGTGCAAGGGGTGTTGGGGTGCACAGGGCTCCCGGGGTGGGGAGTGTTGCTTGGGGGGAGCAGAGTTGTAGCGGGCGTGCAGGAGGTGCTGGGGCTGGGTGGGGAGCAGGGCGCTGGGGCGTGGAAGGTCCCCGAGGTCTCCCATGGAAGCTGGAGCTGTGCACCCACCCTGGACCCATCCCTGCAGCCCCTCGGGTGCTGTCCCAGGCAGCCCCAGCGTCCTCGGCCCCGGCGAGCTTTGCGCAACCCACGGTGCAAAGGTGTGCGCCGGGCCTTGCCGCCTTCTGCTGCGGCAAGCAAAGTCCTCGTGCCGCTCCCCAGGGCGGGAGATGCCGCCGGTGCCCTCCGGTGTGGGGCTGGAGCAGGAGCCCCCCAGCTGGCTTTTCCCTCCTGTAGTGTTGGAATCCCAGCCCAGGAGGGAAAAGCTGGTGGGACGGAGTGGTCTGTCTGTCTGCCCACCAGGATGGCTGCAAGGGGTGTGAACCCGACCTTACGTGTCGCCCCAGCCCCATGGCAGTGGTGGCTTTATCGGGGTCAGGGCTTATTATGGGGCTTGCACGGCTGCAGATATGCTGGCGGTGGTTGGGTTTTAATGCAGATGAGCTGCTCGAGACTTAACGAGTGTGCTCTTGGTGTCGCTGAGTACGCATGAGGGAAGACTTTCGCGGCGTCACTGAAGCAGTAGGAAGCGTCACGAAGGGTATTTCCTCCCTCTGCCCTGCCAGCATGCTGCTCTGGCGGCTTAAAAAGAGAAAATAAGGTTGGGAAAAGCCAAACGCTCTTGATACTGTGTTGCTGGCACTGACAGATCCTCCGTGGTCCGGTCAGGGAAGGCTGCAAGCAGATGCTCTAATTTCTCCTCTTTTCAATGCAGGGCTCCCTGAAAGAGTAGAAAAAGGAGAGGAGAGGAAATGCCTTCGCTTTGAGGCACTGGAGGTCTTGCCAGTGTGCTGCGATAAGCATTCAAACGAAATATTCTCTGCTTTTTTACATGTTTTTCCCTCTGGGTCTGTGCCTGCTGGACCTGGCTCGTAGGTTTGGGCTGCTCCGCATCGTGGGTCCCCCCAAGGCGCAGGGTCTGCGCCCACCCCGAGTGTCTCTAACACCGGCTCCTTTCACAAACAAGCCTGGTATTTTCTGCCAAGTCACGGTCAGAGCAGCATGTCGTCACTCTGGACTTTATGGCGTGTTTTTTTTTTAAGAGGGCATTTCCTCTGTGGGGAAAAGGGAGAGGAAGAAAACGAAAGTTGTGCCTGGTTTCCCGGAGCGGGAGGTGCTTTGTGGGAAGGTAAAAGTGCTGATTTCACTGGGCAGTGAATTCCCTGGTTGCTTCATGTCCGGCAGCGCCTGTGCTAGGAGAGTACTGGGGCAATGCCTTATGCTGGGACTAATCCCACTCAGCAAACTGCCTTGAAGAGCTCGGAAACAGATAAAATACTCTGGCTGTTGGCTGGCTGCGGGGAAGCTCTGGTGGAGCGTGGCCAAGGTCACCCCATGTGTCAGGGGCAGAGTGAAATCCTGAGCTGCAGGCTTTGGGTGCTGCTCCCGCGACGGGCACCTGCTGCTGGTTTGTGCCTGTGCTGTCTGTCTGCTATGGGAAAAGGTGAGAACTGACCCCAAAAGGGCCTTTTTTTTGTTGTGGGAGTAACCAAATATTAATGAAGCTTGTAAGAGCAGCTGTCTTTCGCTTTACCATGGGAAATGTGCCACTCTCCTCCTGCAGAAAAGCAGCAAGGCTCCCTCCTTAGTCTGACTTTCTGGATAATAATTACTGGGATCGGTCACGGCTGAGCGGAACCTGTGGAGGAGGTAGGGGGTTGTGGATGCTGCAGAAAGAAGCATTTCAGCCACCTGGCTAGATCATGCTGTAGATGAAATGTTTTGGTTCCAGCAAGTCATTTGCTCTCAAAGAGAAACTGAAAATGTTTTAATTTGGGGAATTGTTTGCTTTGGACACTTGCACAATTCCTGAGCTTGACGAGGTTGGGGTAGGGCAGGCTGGGATGGTGGTGTCCTAATGAGGTGAGTCAAGGCAAGCAGTTAAAATAGTGCCCTATGGACCTCTGTGAAGTTCAGATATGCCTGTGTGACAGCATAGAAAATGCCCAGAGGTGCTGTTGGTGCTTGTGGGGCAACACGTGCCGGGATGTGATGAGGAGGGGTGTCAATCCGTCACGCACATGTCCACGTGCAGCCTCTTACGGCACCTGGCTGCCATTCCCCTGCTGTAACTTAAAGCATTGCTAGTCACGTGTATTTTGCAGCAAAGTCGCTATTTGTTTAGTGGGGAAATGTGTTACAGGTTGTGTTTTACCGACTAAAGCTGCAGCTGGAGGTTTGGGATTATTGAGACTTGCTTGGTGTCTCTTCCTTCTAAAGGTAAAGACCCCCTTGCAGCTTCAGCCTTGACTACGCATTGGCCTGTCTTACCCACTTAATGCTGCGGTTGTAGTAAAACACTGGCTTGAACTCTAGGTTTTTAGATGTGTGCTGACAGTGTTTCTCATAGTGCTTAGGCTTGTTTTGTTTTGTAGCTGCTGAAAACACAGCTGTCCTGGCAAGCCTGATCAGTCTCCAAATTAATTTGAGAGATCAGCATGTCAAGGACTTCTTGTGATGGCAGCAGAAGGGAGTTTCTGGAGGACTCCCCTGGAGCCTCCTCCCTCTTCTTGCTTAAGCCATTCGGTGGCTTTTCTGCAAGGCTGCTGGAGCTGGTTTCCCAAGGCAGGTAAAGTAGCTGCCTTCAGGATGTGAAGAACAGTTGTCCTCACCTAGGAACTCATTGCTGATGTGAGACAGCTCAATGAGAAACTGGCCATGTGCTGGGCTCGAACCTCCCTTCAGTGGATGGGAGTTGCACTAATGACAAAAAGTCCTTCCTTCAGCCCTAACCATGTTGCAGGCCTTCTCCATGAAAACCTGAACCTCTCCTAACCAAGCTGGTGCAACAAGACATCTGTAAGTTGACTTTGCTGTGGTTGTGCATGGTTCCTAACATGTATGGGAGGTCCCATACTGGAATGGCAGCTCCTGGGGTGAAGGGTAGGAGAAACATCTAGCCTACATCTGTGATGCCAGAGAGGGGAATGGAAAGGAAAGGAGGACAAGTACGATGGGGCTTGTTGGGAGGGATGGAGCGAGTGTTTCAGTGGCTCCAGCTGGGACAGTCAACCGTGGGTGACCTGCCTGGTGCAAGCAGACTTTGGAGCTCCCCTGCTTGTAACTAAGGTCTTGAAAGCACACAAGTATGGCTGCGGGTGGCAGGGCAGATGAGCTCCTGTGAGCTGTTCAACTGTGGTTTATTTAGACTTTGGGGTTAGGGACGCTCGCCTCGCCTCGCCTTGGGTTTGGTGGTGGGAGGTTCTGGATCCACCTGTCTTGATGCAGGTCCAGGAGGAGGAATTGTTTCAGCTGATAGCATTGCGGTGCTGGAAAGTCATGGCTAACCTGTTCGACTGACCCTACGCTCCCCTCCCATGGGCCTTTCCAGACACGGGTGGGTACCATACCAAGTGTGTTGCTTGTCTGGGAAGCTGCTCTAGCTGAAAAACAGCCTAGCAAAAAAAAGTTCAGAGCTTGAGCATAGCATGGGTCCTGCAACAGCGAAGCCTTCTCCGGCCAGCAGGATCTGACCCAGTCGCTGAAGAAATGCTGCTTATTTCCTGGTAAAAGCATATCGTGTTCTCTGTGTCTTTTGTTAACTGCAGGGAGACCAAGGTGGTTGTCTGTCACATGAATGTGCAGGCTGAACTTTGAGAAAGCATGCCATGTTCAGGGAAAAAAAAAAAACAAAGGCAAATTATATCTGAGCTTGTTTGTACAGCGGCATGTCAAATCAGTGACCCTTTGCAAGAATACGCAGAACTAGAGACCTGACTCTTGTTAGTACAACAGTTCTAGGTAGAAAACGACCCTGGACTATTCCCGTGCTTCTGGCAGCAGGAAGGCTGGGTGCTTTCCCCCAAACAGCATCCCTAAAGATGGTGCTGGTCCACAAACAGCAGGTAACCTGATGAACCTGAAGCTGTGACTTTTGGTGCTGCTTCTTAAGCCCAAGCTGAAACCAGGACGCTTGCGGTTGTCAGTGCACTCTTGCCTTATGCAATGAGGATTAATCTAAGTAGGTGGAGAAGTATTTCTTGGCTGGTTAACAACAGGGGGGTGAGGCTCCTGGAGGAGCTTGCTGGCTTCAGATAGGTGGCAGGAGCCGGGGGGCAAGGACTGCATAGTTCATAGCAAATCATCATTGTTCACACCATGATAAACTTATCCTGGATGAAACAGAGCTGAACCTGTTTTCAGCGCTGTGCCTCTTGCGTTGCAGTAGCCACACAGGAGATCCTGGTTTTGGTTACTCCTTGGGCTGTTTGTCCTGTTTGTGCCCACAGCTTTAATGGAAGGCGCAAGCCTGCGGACCTGGCTGTGCTGGTGGTGACGCAAACCGCAGCGTGCGTGCGGTGGGCGCAACGTACGCTTACCGCCCGCTCTGCGGTACGGTATGAGCTTTTGAACCCCCCCTAGAGTGGCTCAGGTGATCAATGGAAAAATAAAAATTGGTATGTGAAAGCATACCATTCTCATGTGAAAGCAACTGGATCCTCGGTAAGGGTGGAGATACTCAGGGTTAGTTCCCAACAGCACAGCACCACATGCTTTGGTCCTGCACATGCCAGGCTGATAGTTTATTGCTTTACAGGAGCACTTATCCCTGATTACCTTTCTGATGAGATGACGCTGCTGCGTGCTTAAATTATACCCCCTGCTTCGAAGGCATCCCAGCAATAGGCTGGGGTGAGATCGACATCTCCTGGGGTCAGTTCTGGAGTCTGAAGCAATGCCTTCAAGTTAAAACTAGCAGAGCAAAAAAAACAAACCCCAGCTGGATGCGACCAGCTTGGCAGCGGTGGGTCATGCTGAGTCACGCTGATGGTGGAGCGGCTGCCGCCAATTTCTCCGGGGCATCGTGAAATCCAGCCCCTCCTGACGAGAATCCGTGGGACGGGAAGGTGCAGAGACCTGTGGAGGGGTTGCAAGACCATGCTCAGCGAGGGCTGAGAGCCGGATTTAAAACCTGTTTTTAAATTCCAAGATAATTCAGGGCTGTTGCCTTTGCAGGAGGATTTTTCTGAGCCTTTGGGTTTATTTCCAGCGCTGTTCGTAGGCTACAATGCACTTAGTGCTCTGAACCAGGGAGCTTTGCTTGAGGCCGCCAAATTCCCTGTTGTAGGGTGATGCCTTGTCATGACCAGCGGCTGATGCTTAAGTCTGAAATTCGGCTAGCTGCTGAACCAAGTCACTTTGCAAATATAATTCCTGTGCATTTTTTTAGAATATTTACTACAAATGCAATAATTTGTTTGGCTTAGCCTCACGTATTGCTTTGCTGCTTTCGTAGCTTGGTTTTATTTTACTGTGTTAAAGTCCTGGATTCAGCTCTGATCTCTTCCTTGGTCTTAGAAAGTGTATGGAAAGTGCTCTTCGGTTTCCAGTAACTAGAGTGGTTTGGGGAATCGAAGGGCCAAACCTGAAATATTTTTATTGGCTTAATCTTGCCTGAAAGCTTAGCTGTAGTATTGCCACCTGGCTAATTAAGTGAATCGATAAGCTTGAGGGGCCGTGGCCCTGTGAGGAAGCATGGAGGTGGTATGGGCAATCCTTGCTTTTTTCAAGGGTTGTTGAATCTCTGCCAAGGACGGAGCCGTTCACACTGCTTTGCCCGCGAGGGCTGTGCTGGTGTCTGCATGCTGCCAAGTCATTCGGGGGAAACTTTACTCTGAAGATGGGGTGTCCCAGCTCACGGGGTGGAAAGCATCCTTCCTGACAAACCCGAATGACCTCTTTAATTGCACTTCTCAAGCTTCTCCTTGACAGAGTGTTAATTTGATGGAGCCTGTTGCAGGTTGCTAAACACTCGTCTCCTGTGGCTATGCCCTTTCCCAGGAGCCTTCTGTGTTTGTGTTTCGAGGTGTGAGCCTGCCACCAAAGGCTGTATCCCTTCAGACTGGTTTTGGTGTGATGGGGTCTATCGGTCGTGTTGCAGACCGGCAGGACTTGTGGGCTGCTCAGCAGGAGTAGCAGAGCCCTTTGCCTTTTGATGCTCTAGATTTGCTTGGTCTTGCTGGGATGCCTGTAGAAGTTTAAGCTCTGCCAGTGTCTGTCCCGTTGCTGGTGGGAGGTGGCTGGGGTCCGTGCCCTGCAAACACCCATCGCAGGTTGGCATCGTCATTGCAAGGGCTTTGAGCATTGCTGGTGTGTGATGGCATCAGGCTGCAGAAGCCTGAAACAAACTACAAGAAGTAATTTTTCCCATGGTGCCTAATTAAGTGATGGCACTGAGTTTAGTAGGATGCTTTGGATGCCAGAAGCTTAGCTGGCTTCAAAAATCTGTGGAAGAAAAGCTCATTGAGGACTGATGAACAAAGATGCAGATGAAACTTCCTGGCTCAGGCAGCTGGTGGCTGCAGGGCATCAGGAGCTGGGAGGGAAGACAGGGCGAAGGGTGGCTCCGTGCTCCCCAGGCTGCTGGGGGACATAGTCACCCACTAGGTCTTCGCTGGGTTGCTGTGCAGGAGAACAGGGTGGCCTTTACCTGTCTTTGCTGCTATGGGGGGGTTACTGCAGGTACCCCATTTTCTCAGCTTGCCCTTCTAGGAAACCTGTTTCCCAATTGAGCAGGCTAACTCTGTATGCCAGGTGTCAAAAGCAGCTGAGCAACTGCAGGAGAAACAAGCTGGGGCAGAGAGCCGGGAGTGTTGTAAGCAAGAGGCAATTAAAGACCTAACTGTATTTCTTCACCGCGTCTTTTGAACAACTGCGCTAGCTTAATTCCCTGTACTTTCCATCCATAAACAAGAGCAGAGGTTACGCTTCCCTCCGCTGAGCGCTTGTCTGAGCAGCCTCGTAACGTTTTGGTGTTGCAATGGGAGCGTGGAGTTAATCTCGCTGGTCGGGCAGGCAAAGTGTGGATAAATAGTGCTGTGGCCCTGGTGTGGGTGCAACTGGGGAATAAATTATTGACCCCTATAATGATCTTGGAAGTCTTGTAGCTCTTTAACTCTATGGCTTGTGCTTGTTGCATTAAAGACAGGTAACTGAGGCCTCTCCCTTCGTGTGCTTTGTTGCAGACAAGGATGCAGAGCTTGCAGCCGGACCCCAAAGCCCAGTACAGGACCGTGTATGAAGCTCTGAAGAAGATTGTCCTTACAGAGGGTTTCTGGAGGCCTTTACGTGGGATTAATGTCACCATGCTGGGGGCTGGCCCTGCCCACGCAATGTACTTTGCCTGCTATGAAAAAATGAAAAAGTCTCTAAGTGATACTATCCAGCATGGAGGAAACAGCCACTTGGCCAATGGTATTTTTGGTTTTTTTGCACAAAAAAAAGCTTGCAGTTAACAGCCTGTCCCTTGCTTGCTTCACACACTTAGCCTGGCATCCTTCACTGTGCTCTGCTCCTGGAAGATCTGCTGTAGGCAGCCTGCATTCAGACTGACACTGTAAATACCCGTATGGGAGGATGCAAGATGCAAACGTAACCCCAGGGTTGCAGGTCTTGGCACCCGCTTTGCGAGTGCTGGACAGGCAGGGAGAAGTCAGGTAGGCAAGTGTGGCACCTGCCCTCTAGTTGAGTGCTTCGTGCTGGTCACCGTGCTCCTCTGAAACCTGTGCCTTGTCTTAGGACTACTGACTGCTTGCTAGATCTCTCTTGCAGAGGGTAGAGATGGCTGGGCTGGCTGTCAGCAGCAGAGCAGAGAAGCCCTTCCTCGCCTGAAACCCCCGATGGCACTGTTGTGCACCCTCCAAAGTCTCAGTCTAATCTAGATTTCTGCACTACTCTTTAATCTCAAATTATTCTAGCACAAGTAATCAATACATTGGACAAGAGGTGTTTGGATGCAATTGCAGGCTGGTTTTGGCTTTATGTTGAAGGCATCATCTAAACCTCTTGAGGTTTAAAGTGCAGGTTGTTCCAGATGTCTCCCTTGGAGCTCCAGCATGGTAAAGTGCACTGCATCCTCTGTGCGCTCGCATGCTTCGTTGAAGATTTTGCTTCTACCAGGAAGGCTTTTGCTTTTAGGTCCACGAATACTGCTGTAACAGCAGAAGCCCTCCAATTGAGCAGCCAGGTGTGTTACAAAAGGGTTTGTGCAGAAGACATTTCTGCCTGGTCCTTGACATGATGTGATGGTAGGAATCTGCCATGGCAGTCACTTGAATTGACTCAAGCAACTAGTTAAGGGTATACAATATCTTTCTGGCTTGCTGGTTTTTTTTTTGTTAGTAATGTGCTTCCTGTGTTTGCCTTTCAAGTAGCTACAGGCTTTCAGTACCA
Organism: Platalea leucorodia; assembly: GCF_965183815.1. Lineage (NCBI taxonomy): Eukaryota > Metazoa > Chordata > Aves > Pelecaniformes > Threskiornithidae > Platalea > Platalea leucorodia. The sequence continues at coordinate 3,652,749 of NC_138859.1, forward strand.
GCAGGAAAACTGAAGCGCTATGTTAATGAGAAATGACCAAAAGTCATTTGGGCAAGAGAGAATTTGAGATGGAAACCTACATCAAAGGAGAAGGTGTGGCTTGAGAGGCCCATCCTAGAGCCAACTGCAGAATCATTAATGGCTGGCTGGATGCTTGCAGAATCTGTGCAATTAGTGTTTAAAACGAGACTGAGTAAACGGATGAAAATGCGTAATTATGGATGCGCTGAGCCAGTTCTAAACATTGCTCATCTCAGTCCAGCGCAGGCTGAGTGAAGCTGGTGGTGGCTTGCGCAGGCAAAGCCTTGTGAGTTGTAGGGAATAGCAAAGGCGACGGCTGCGATCCTGTGAGTTGATCCTGGTTTCTGTCAAGCTGCTCAGGCTGGGATTTTCTCTGCTGGGCATGAGTTGTGTTGCTGAGTGCTTCCTTGGGCTTGCTGTGGAGCTGGGCTGCAGCTCCCCAGGCTGCGGTACCCGGGTGCTTGGCGGTGCGTGGGTTGCCTGCAACATCGGCTGCTGCCTCCGCGGATGGCAGTGCCTGAGCAAGCCCCTGGCTTCTGAGTCTTTTTTTTCTGAGGGATGCTCTTGTGTCTTGCAGGTATAGCTGGGAGCGTGGCCACGCTACTCCACGATGCAGTGATGAATCCTGCTGAAGGTAATGCCCTGCGCTATTGGGAAGCGCTGCACCCCTGTTAGCCTGGGAAGGCACTGAGGACACCCTGTGCCATCTCAGCAGCTTAAGCCCTTTGCTTTGGTGACTCTGCCCAGCTTTTAATGAGCTCAGACAGGCCAGCGTAGAGGGATAAATCCTGCCTGGCTGTTTTACCTTGCTTGCCAAGGGGTTGCACAGCATCTGCATGGTGTATCATGACTTCCCAGGAAAACTGGTGTCATCTTTACTAACACGATGCTGTTACTACTCTACTAGTGATCTTTACTGAAGTGGTGGTGGTTTTTCTGAAGCTTTGGACCACCCAAACAAAACTGAGCTCAGTCATGTTGTTAGACAAGTGCAGCAGCCGGTGGGGCTGTTGCATAGCCTTCCCGGGTCTGGCATTAAGAGGACTAACAGTAAAATGCAGCTAAAATGAAGACAATTAGCTGGACCGCCAGCTCTTGTGTTAATGTGATGTACTTCTGAGTTGGCCTAAAGTCAGGTTTTTCTGAAGGAAAAATCTCTAGTGTTTCCAATCCTTTTAATCATAGCCTGATTAAATGAATTAATTTGGCCTTTTGCTTGAGTCAATGGAAGTTGTTTGATTTCAGGAGTTGGGACTGTAGGTGGGGTCTGTTACACTTGCCAGGTGATGTGCAGTTATTTAATCACCTTTCTGCCCTTGTCCTCTTGCTATGTCAGTGTTTCCACACAACATCTCTGCATCCTTACAGATGCATCCGAGGGCCCTTATCAGTCTGCATTAATGCCTTTCTAGCTAGAACTAAAGGTTGAGGAGAGGAGTGCATTAGCCCGTGGAAGTGGAGAGCTGTTGAACCGGGGCTGAGCTCTGACCTGCTTCCTTCACTTGTTGCATTGAGTTTGTTGGGGGGCACAGGGCAGTTTGGGGGAAGCAGAGGATGTATGCAGCCTTTTGGTGAAAGCCTGTAGATAAGGAGCTCATCACTACAGAAATGCCTGGTTTATGTCCTAGCAGTTTGGACTTGGAAGGGGAGGTTGGGTCAGGATGGTTGGGACTTGGAGCAGGGTTTAGTCTGGGTGTTGTGGTGACCAAGGAACATGTGCCTAATAAGTCTTTATCTCCCTGTGTCTGTCCTGCCTGGTGCTGTCCGCCCTGCCTTCACCCCCTGTGGCCATTGCCTGGACCAGTGGTGAAGCAGCGGATGCAGATGTTCAACTCCCCCTACAAGTCCGTCCTGGCATGCATAAGGACAGTGCAGAAGACGGAGGGGTTCGGTGCCTTCTACCGCAGCTACACCACCCAGCTCACCATGAACGTCCCCTTCCAGGCCATTCACTTCATCACCTACGAATTCATGCAGGAGCAGATCAACCCACACCGGGAGTATAACCCTCGGTCCCACATCGTCTCCGGTGCCATTGCGGGGGCCGTGGCTGCCGCTGCCACCACTCCTCTGGATGTCTGCAAGACCCTGCTCAACACCCAGGAGAACATGGCCTTGAGCTCTGTGAACATCAGCGGACATCTCTCGGGCATGGTGAATGCCTTCAAGACTGTCTATCAGCTGGGGGGCATTTCGGGGTATTTCAGAGGGGTGCAGGCACGTGTCATTTACCAGATGCCTTCAACGGCCATTGCCTGGTCCGTGTATGAGTTCTTCAAGTACTTTCTCACGAAGCACAAGCTGGAAAAAAGAACATCCTTGTGAAGGACTTAGCAAGAGTGAATTCAAGCCTCCGTGTCCCCTCTGTGTGTGTCTGTGTGTGCCTGCAAGCCAGCGAGCTCTGGGTCTGTGCTAAGGAACATGCCAGGTTTCTGGTGGATTCACAGCTGACGTCCACTTCTCCCTCCCCAGGGAAGGAGGGACTAAAGTGGTCCTCAGTCATGTGTTCCCCTCCTTGCTTAAACAGTGAAATAGTTTATAAAGACTTATAATAATATATATATTTAATAACTTTATTTTGGATAAGTGAAATTCCTAATTGATATTTTTCTCTGAATAAGTTTGAAGATGTAGTTTACTCCTCACCAGAAGGCTTAGGCTATACAGCCTATGCTGGTTTTTTTTTTACGGCGAAGAAGCAAAATATCCTGTCACAGAACTTACTTTTTATATAAATATAAAATAGATGGATAATGTTTATCCTTTATTTTTCTACGTAGGCATTTGGGTTGTTTTTTAAATACTATTACAGCTAGATGCTGAGCTGTTTAAAAAGGGCTAAATTCTTCCATCCTATGTAAGGAAGACACAAAAGCATTTATTTTTATAGCCAGATTGGCTTTAATTGTACAGCATTTAGCCCCCAAATGGTGGCCTGGATTCTTTTGTGGGTGTCAAGGTACTTGGTAGCCCCTTGAGATTTGGTGGGATGGGGGGAAGAAGGAAAGGGGACACCACTTTGGGAAACCGTAGGACACCAAGGAGGGGCACCCTAAAATACCTGGTCACTTTGGCGGGGAGAGGGGGAAACTATCAATTCAATTTTTTTTACAAGGAGACTCTTAAAAAAAATGTAGATTTTAAAGAGTAGTATTTTTTTTGCAAACACTTTTTTTAAAGGTACATTTTTATGGTGTGTGATAACTGAACAGCCTTCATCCTCCTTTAATTTATTCATACTTTTTTCACTAAGGCCCCGATCCTGCTTACAGGAGCAACTGTGCACATCTCGATAGCTGGTGGGATCAAAGTGGGGTGCACGGAGCCGCTCCATGGGGGGGGACCGGAGCTTCTGTTTACAGTTCGGCTACTGAGTCACAAGGGTCGCATCCTGGCCGCACCAAACCAGCAGCGGGTGGCGAAAGCCTTGGGAAAGTCTTCCCTGCAGAACCCAAGCCACCTCCCAGCCCGTGTTTGACAATAAGCTGCTGCTCATCTCTGCTGGGGAGGGGGGAAAAACAAAACAACCTAGAGAGGTTCCTTGTGCTGTAGGTTTGGTTTTGCTGTTGCGGGATGCTGAGCTTTGCGGTGGCCGGCGAAGCTGTGCCTGCTTGGGAAGAGTGGCAGCCTTGCTGCATGCCCTGCTCCTCCTGGGAATGGCTCTTCCAAACCAAAATGCATTGTTTAGCCAGTTACTTGGGTCATCAATAGCTAGTGAGGGATTTTAGGGGCCTGGATGTGTAAATATAAGTTACAGGACACCAACTGGCAAATCTCCATCCTCCCTGGAACTTGCCCTGCCAGCAGCAGCTGACCTCTCGAGCTGGCACCATCTCCTTACTGCTGTGCACGGGGCGGCTGGTGCTCTGCCACGGAGATGGGGCTGCAGCTTGCTGGCGGCACTGGGGGGTCCGCGGGGGGAGCTGCGGTGCGATGGGCAGCTTTTGGGCCGGCATGTGTCACTGGAGGTGTCCCGTCAGCCAGGCACGTTGCGTAGGATGACACTAAGCAGAGCTAATCCTTTTGCTCTGTTACTTGGAGAAGGTAAATCAAAGAGCACCTCTGTGGGTGGTGTTGCGTGTGCCTTGTGTAAATTAACCTTGTACCACTGATAATGATGAAATCAGCTTCATGATGCCTTTTTGTCACTTAAACTGAATGAATCACTGTGTCAAATGCACCCTGTGTCTTAAAGTGTAAAAATTGTTAGCTTGAGGCCACTGGTCTTGGTGGTGCAGCTGGAGAAAGCCCTCAGCGCTCTCTGCACGCGGAGATCCTCGAGGCTGGAGGTCTTTGAGCTGTCTGTTAGCCTTGGATGTCTTTTTTTCTATTGACTTTAGAAACTGGAGAGTCACTAACAGGAACCAGAACTGCACAAAATATTTCCATCTGAGATGGGCATAAACACTTAGATGAAAATTTTGGGTCACTTTAATATTAAAGAGGCAAACTGTAGCGTAATGTGGAAGGCGACAGCTTTCAGTGCGACTTCAGTAGCTAGGAGTCATACTTGGCAAGCGTCCCCAGTGCATCATCCTCTTCCTCTGGCTGCTTAGCTTTAATATTTCTGACTTCACCTTGGCTATTCTGGGACAACTTCATCTCCCGTTTGGAGTAACCTGTGAGTAGCTGGGACACAAAGGCTGGGCTCGCCCAGGGACAGAGCCCGCGGCTGTGGAGCGATTGGGAGAGGGCGGTGGTGGTTTTGGCCAGCTGAGCATCCTCGTCCTTGGAGGGGCAGGTAGCATCCCATTTCTGTTGCTAGCCAGAGCATGTCTGAGAACCTCCTGGGTGTTGAGCACAAATAATTATCAGCCAGGTTTGCTTGGGAACTTGCTCTGCCTTGAGCTGAGAGTGGGTGAGGTGCACTTGTATGTTTATAGAGCTCTTTGTGGATTACTCCGGGTATCCGATAAAACCAGACTTCCCATTCTGCAGCTGGGAACATGCCCAGTTGGTCTGATAATTGCAGAGGTCTCTCATATGTTTAAAATGTTTCCTGCTGTATGTAGTGCTGGATCCCCAGGTGAAAGCCCCTTCACCAAAGCTGTTGCTCCTCGTCTCTTCTAGGTTTGCATTTGAAAGTTTTGCTGCAAGTCTGAAGTTTTATTTTAACCTGGTATGTGAAACATGTACTGCTGCTTTGTCTGCAACAAACGCACATATTATTTAAGGGGGAGGATGAGTAACTTTGTCCGCAGTTCTTAATTTTTTTTTTTTTTTTTGCCTGCCTTGGAATTTAATGTGTTTCCTTAAATGTATATTTAACAATGCAGGAGTTCATTTGTGAAATGCTGCTACAGTTGTATCACTGGAGCTCAAGGAAATAAAATATTCTGATGTTTGTCCTTTTGGGCTCATGCTTGTGGCTTTCCTTAGCCGCGTAGTTGGGCATCGAGCTCCAGCTGGGGCTGAGCAGCCAAGAGGGTGTCGGTGGCTCTGCCCGGTGGCGGCCGGGCAGGCTGAATCCTGGAGGAATGGTGCCTTCTAGCGTTGCCTGAACACTTGGCAGGCTCAGCACCTCACCATCTGAGTCGGATAAAGCCCTTCGTCATCACACTGGAGGAAGAAAATACTTCTGGGAGGGCTTTTGCAGCCTGGCAGGAGCTGACATCTGTATCGGGAGCTTGCACTCCTCTAGGAGCCGCTGAAGAGTTTTGGAACATAGTCCTCTTGGCAATGAATTGGCTTCTGAGATTTGCAAAGCAAACCCACAGACTGTGGCTTGTTCAGCAGCAAAGCCAATTCCCAAATTGGAATTTCTTCCCCCCCTGGAAGAAAGTGCATGAGGTGAAGGCCCTGGGGAAGCTGCTTGTTTGCTGAGGTTTCAGTAATATTTGCTGCATAATTTGAAGGGAAAAACCCAGAAGATATTAAGCTGCTTTAGATCTTACCTTCCCCTTCAATAAAAAGGAAGAGACTCATTCATTGGTATGGTTTCTGCGCAGCGCTGGTGCTGGGGAAGGAATGCTTCCCTTAAAGCTGGGCTGAGCAGCATCAGGTTCATCAGCTACCGAGCTGCCCCGGAGCCTGCGACTGAGCTGTCCCCAGGGCAAACGGGACCCCCAGGGCTCGGCCAAGGTGGGCTCTCAAGGAAAAAGTCTTAACCAAAACATTTCGATTACAAAATCCCCAGTGCAGGGGAACTGTTTCAGCTCTGGGTGGAAAATGTTTCTCCGAGGTGGCTCCGTGCGGGGATTTTGGTTTCCAGCTTCATGTCCGATGCAGGTAGCTTTGCTCTGGTCCCAGTGATAAATCAATGGTGTTATTTGCTGTCTCAGCTGCTGCTGTAGGAGTCCGGGGGCTGTGCAAGCAGAGCAGCATTGCTGCGGGGTGGGATAACCGTGCTGCAGGGCGGGGGGTGCTCGAGCAGCCTGTTCTGTACCACGGACTTTGCTAACGCTTAGCCATGTGCGTAAGCAGAAGGAATTCCTCACCTCCTTGGTTTTGGTTTTTGGTTTTTTTCACACTTGGTTTTGGTCTTGGGTTTTTTTTTGGGGGGGGCAAAGTTTGGTCTATCCAAAGTCTACCGTAGCTTATTTCTAAATTTGAACCTTGCCAACACTGTCAGGAGGATCTGGGGTTCTTGCAGTTTCTTTTCCTCCTTTTCAACTCTAATAAACTTGGTGGAACCACATGGTCCTTGTTCTGAATCGAGCAAGAAAACCATGTTGTCTTAACATAATATTTCAGCTTACCAAGCACTGTGCATCTCTGATTTAAAAAGAAGAGTCTGAAACTTCTCGCTGTAAATCTCCAGCCTTAAAAATCTGGAGCTGGATCTGAAGGATTATTTTGGGAGCAGCCTCGTGTAATTTCGACAAGGGGATGGAGCACAATTTGTTTCCTATCGGTTTGGTTTAGAAAACGACCGGTTTGGAATAGGCGCTGATCCCCAGGGTATGCGCTTTCCAGTGGTATAGGAGGAATTGATTTTGGCACGTTCCTAGTCCAGCGCTTAAGAGATGCACCTAAAATCCTAAAGATGACCTTTTGTTGGGATGCAGCTAGCCAGCAGTTCTGCCCCAGCCCCTCCTGGGCTGGCAAAGGGCAGCTCAGCTGGGAATAATAATGATAATTACAGGGTTTAGCAGCAACTCCCTACCTGGGGAGACGAGGCTGGCTGCAAAGGGAAGCAGCAGCAAGGTGCTGCTGTCCTTGGGCCACCCCAAAGGAAAAAGGACTTTCCTTTTTTCATCTATTCTGCCCTTTCTCTTTTCCTTGTTTGTTTTTGTACTGTCAGTGAAAAATCAAGAAGGTGCAACGGACCGTCGATGTGCCGGGGTGGAGAGCAGGCTGCCTCGCCTGGCTGATGAGCTTAAGAGATGAGATCAAAAGACAAAGTGCTATTTATGCTCAGCAAGATGTTTTTGACAGGTTTATATATCTGTTTGCATTGTAGAGTCAATATTTAAGCCCCGTTTCCCCTGTGTAGTAAACGTGTAGTCCAGAAAGGTGAGGTATGTAATCCACTTCATGCATACCTCTTAAACACTAAATCCTGCTTTTCTATGAAGGCTGGTGAGGACCCCTACATTTCTCTTTCTTTGCCATAGTCACCATTCAGCTCCATCTTACTCTTAGTAATTCCCCAAGAGGTGAGAAATACCCCTAATATGTGTCTCCCCAGGAGGGAATTTTTATGCTTGGGTGATCCGCGGTTACAGGGGACAAGAATTACATGATTAAACTTGCAGCTAAATTGCTGATAACGCTTATTCCTGTCCATCGATGTCTTCCCCATTAGACCCCGGGGGACTGAGGGATTTTTACCCCTGAGTTACTCAAGGCTGTCGAAGCTCTGAATTAAGACTACCGAAATAAAGGAAAAACACCCAGAAAAACTAAAAACCCATGGAAAGAGACCCCACGCCCTTGCAAGATGCCCTGGGAGAAGCTTTCCTCGCCTGCCCGAGAAGGAGACATCGCTCCAGCCCTTCGGCCCCGCCATCCCCGAGGACTTCAGGCTGCTCTCCCTCCATTTTCCTGGTGAGTAATTTAAACTTTTCTGATGTTTTCTCTGGTTTTGGTTTGCCTAAAAGTTGTCTGACTTGATTAAATGCTTATTTTGTGCTGCATCCTACTGGTGCTGCAAATAATAATGGAAAACGTAGCTGGTTATTGAGGGCAATAAAGAGATGTTGTTCATTAGGAAAGCGTGGGGTGGCTCAGAACTGGGAATGCCTGGGCTGAGCCCCAGTTTTCCCAGCAGGAAAAGGCTGCAGTCGGGAGAAGGGGATGATTTTTCCTTGGATGGAGAGGCTGACTGAGATTCCTAGAAAGGCTGAAGGACCTCTGCAAAATATCACGTCGATGGTTATCTCTTCTCCTTCCTTTCTGCTTTAAACCTCTGGTATCTGCCTGGCTTGTTGATGGCCGTTAAGTGGAAATGGGGAATTCCTGCAGCCGAGCAGGAGGGGACACGTCCCTGGGGCACGCGGGTACCGAGAGCCACAGCGGGAAGCGGTGGAGGAAGCAAAGCCCAAGGGCATCGCCCCGGCTCCTCCATCACCTCCAAACTTTTGGGATGGGTCCTCAGGAGAAGGAATGAGCTGCTGGAGGTGCCACCCGTGGGCATGTGGCACTTGCCAAGAACTGTGACACGCCGATGTCCCCATCTCCCTCCGGGCTGGGTGGCATTTTGCCCTGGGAACACGTCCCATTTTCTAATTGACGCTAATGGTTTCTTTGGAACCAGTACAGGTTATTGTGTAAATATCTTTTGAGGGTATTTTTTAATGCGTCTTGTTTATCCAGCAGACCGTAGCAACTCCATAAACTTGCAGGATTTCCAGCAGCGAAGATCTATAGGGCAGCAGGTGTTCGTTTTGCTGTGTTCAGCACTTGTTCGAGTATTGAAGTCTTTGGTTGGTACCAACAAATAAATTTCCTTCTACTGTGCAGTCTGTGTTTTGTAAACTTCCCAACTGGTATTTTTTCCTAGGGGTCTATAAGTATACAAGACAAGCAGAAGAGGGGAAAAAAATTAAATAGCAACTGTAATACTTCGAATCTTGCATGGGTGAAAGGAGAAATAGCAATCGAGGGCTTTGCCGGAGGGTTGAAGGTGCCTCCTGAGCATCAGTCATGAGTACAGCGGGATGCTGGGGGACAAATGCTCCCTGGGACACGGGGATGGTGGTGATGGCAATGGCCACATCACCGGGACGGTGTCTGGGGATGTCACTCGGGGGGACCTTCTGGCAGAGACATTAGGGACGGCGGTGGGTGCAAGGGCTACATGCCCCATGGGACGTGGGTGCTCTCCCCTGAGCCGCCAAAGCCCCGGCGTTTGGATTTTTATTTAAGTCATTTGATTAATCTAGGATCTAGGCTGTGTTTGTTCACCGCATATGATTATTATCTAGTTTGCCCGATTCTTTGTTGCTCTTCAAATATTGTTTCTGCTTTAGAGGGTAATGAACATAAAGGCAAATATCCCACCTTTTCCCTCTTGAAATTTTATTAAGCTGCGTGTTTACCTTGGATGACAAGATGCAGCCCACAGAGTGAAAGGTTTTCCGGCCACACCTTAACCCCCTATCTTATTCTGCCACAATTGTCCACAAAGGGAACGAAAACATTTCTATTTATCCACAAGATTTAATTCCTTTTAAAAGACAAGGGATTCGTTTGTAGAACAGGTAAGTGTTTTCCGCCGGGCTCTGCAGGTGTAAATCTGTCGTGGAGCATTGCAGCATGGCCAAGCCCCGGCTGCGGACGGCTGTGGAGGAGGTGAATGTAATTCCAGCCCCAAATATTGCAAATTTTGGGCTGTGAGCCTTTTGCTTCTGGAATTAAGCAGGTCCCCCACCCCCAATATGCAATTTATATCCCCAATATGCAATATATATCCCCAGTGCAGCATCCTCACCTTTGCTTCACTTACCGCCTGTTTTGTTGCCAGCACAGAGGCCCCAATATTAGGAGTTTTGGTGGGAGGAGGAAAGCCAGGCTTTCTCCCTGTTTTCTTTTTCACCTGCTACGATTTGCACAGCAAAAGTCTGTCTGTCATTGCCTGGAGGAAACTCAACCCTCCAAAAACTGCTCAGAGATGCAGGTCTGCAACAGCCAGCACAGCCCAGATGCAACCACTGATCAATCAGATCCTCCACGTACATTAATCACCTTCATTTAAAATTCTCTATCATTTTATTTGCTTTAAAGCTTTGCCCTCTGTGATGTTTTTAGCAAGTGGTACATGAAGCGTGCAGTGATCAGTGCTCCTGGGGCTGCTTTGCAGAGGAGATGGACAGTCTCCTGGTGAAAGAGAGTGTGGTAGATAAATACTGCGGTAATTCCTCCTTTCACCAGCGCAAATAGAGGATGAGGAGGGCTGATGTGCTGTCGACACCCAGCAAAAAGCCGCTGGGCAGGGAAGGGTTGAAATATTGGTCATTTGCTAAATAATGCCCAGAGGTCGTTTGGGCTGGGAATGGGGAGACCTGTGGGAAAGGTGCAGAGAGCAAAAGGTGCCCCCATCTCTTGCCTATTGCAAAATCTGGGTGAAAATTGAGTAGGTGTTGGTGTCACAAATCAAATTACTTCCTTGGTCCCTCCTCTGAAGCCTGAGAGCTCCAGACCCTGGGTTAGATGATGCCCTGGTACTTTGCTTGCTATCTGGTGCCCAGGCATGGGGCTGCCTTGTGTTGAGGCAGATCTTGCAAAGGCATCTTGAAAGCTCCCCACGTCCTGCTCCAGGATTTTTGCCTATTAGTTAGTGTGAAAACCCCTGATGTTTCCACATTGCCTGTGCTGATGGAGACAAAGCTGTGGCTCTGGGGTGTAGTCCTGGGTCTGGGAGGTTTGGCTGGCTTTGGTGGTGACCATCGCCAGCTCCTCATTTAATTAGGCTGAGTGGCTGGCTCTTGAATTGAGATGGGAAACGACCCGAATCAGTCTGGATTCGGTACCTCTTCATGCTCATGTCATCAAATACATCACGTTTCTGGGGAGCAGGGAACTGAGCCCCCATGGTGGTTTTATATGGAAGCTTGGGGCTTCCCAGGGACCTGCTGCAGGAGCAGTGCAGGATTGGTGCCAACTCGTAGGTTGTCTCCGTTCCCTCTTTTCTAAAGGGCTGAAGGATAAAACCTGTAATAAAGAAGTACCGTTCTAGGGGGAAAAGTTGATGCAGGTAGCTGCTTGCTGGGGAACAGCATGGATATCCAGACTAAAACACTGGTATTTGGGAAAAACTCTGTTTCATCATGGAAACTTGCCTGGGAGCTGAGCAATCTGCATCGCCCTGCCTCGTACGTGACGATACCTAGCAGCAAACAAGTCTGATAGACGCTGGCAGAGCTCCCGGCCGCTGCAGCGCTCAGAGTCTAGAAAAAGGATTAATATTATCTAGCTGGTACAAAGGGAGCCCACGTTCTACTTGCTTCAGACTTGGTTGGGGGGGGGAACATCTGCACACGTTTGAGGGGAACATCTGGCGTTTGCTGCCGCCTCTGGGCTGCTCGGTCAGCCCCAGCCCTGCACCCAGGCTGGGGTGGGAGCTTCGCCCTGGCCCCGACCGAGCAGCAGAGCCGTTGGGACGATGTTTGTAAAGCATTTGGACATCCTTCTGCAGAGGAAGTTATTCTGGGTGTACCCCAGAGTTGCTCTGTCCTGTGTAAATCCTCCAAATCTCCACCCCAGAAGCCCGGGTGCTGCCGTCTCCCATGAGAAAGTGCCTACAAATGAATAATTGCTTCTCTAGAGCTCGGCTGGGGCGTTTTCCCGGTGAACCCAGCCATTCATTCTCAGGGGAGTGGCGAGGAGCCCTGGGTGCCCCCACCCAAGCTCTGTTTGCAGGGAGACTTGTGCTAATCCCTTTGCTTTCCGGTGCGGCGCGAGCAGGACCCCGTTGTGCCGCCTGGGTTGGGCGATTCACCGGCCGGTGGAAAAGTACCGTGGGAGGTTTTGCTGAACAGCCGATATCCCTGCTTTTACCTCCTCTGGGTAACATGGGGTCTCCAGGACGGGGTCCCTCTCTCCTCCTTTGCACTGTCACTGCTGAGAGCCCTGATTCAGCCTCACCACGCTCGGGTGATGCAAACTGTTAGACACAGAGGATATAAAATCATATTGCGTTGCAAACACAATCTTAAAATCTGGGAATATCTCCCTGGGAGGCTCAGGCTGGGCACCCGGGGCTCAATGGGGCTGTGCATGGCCAAGGGGAGACTGGCCTCGCTCTGATGTTACACCACCTCGAGTCTGAAAAAAACCCTGCTTTTCTGGAAATCTGGTTGCCCCAAAAGTCTCTGGATGAAAAGAGGAGCTGGGGAGACCATGCATGGCTGATATCTCTTAGAAACCCAAACCCTAGTGCTGGAAAAAGCCTGAAGTGGGAAAAAAATTGGGCAAACCCAACAGCTACAGCGCTGTGAGCATCCTCCCCCGCCGACTCTGCAGAGATCCCACCCCTGCTCCGGCACCGGCCGGTGGGAATGGGAATGTCCCGCTGCAGCCGGAGCCTCCCTTACGTCCTTGCTCTCCCTGCCAGCTTTCTGAGACGAGGGAAAGGCCAACTCCCCCGTGCAGCGTGGCCGGAGGCAGAGCTCAGACGCTGCAGCTCCCTTCTGCCCAGGAAGGGCATTGCCGGGGGGTCCCCAGTGAGGCTGTGGCAAGGGGACCACGGGTGACAGACGTGGTGCCCCTCTTTCCCCCCCCCTTTCCTATTTTGGGCTGGGGAACAAAACAACGAGCCTGAGTCCATCTCAGACGCCTGGTACCTGACGCCAAAATCCTTTTTCTTTGCCCTGTTTCCTTTTTCTTCCAAAACCAGAGCATTTCAACACGAAATCCACCCATATATGCTTCGCTCCTAACTCCTTTTCCTGTAAAAATACTTGTCTTATCTCTTGACTTTCCCTTCTGCGAGTGGGCCGCCATAAATTACCGCAGGCAGACGGCTTTGGAAGCACTTTCAGGGCTATTCGCTGCAGATTTCCCTCTGCCTTCGGCTGTTCTTAATAAATAGTGCCCAGACCATAACAGAAGAAAGAGGAGGAATGCGCCTTGGATTTTTGTGAGAGGCAGCAAAGGAGTTTCCCATGGGAACGCCAATCTGGAAAGCTGCATTTTGCCACATCTCCAAAGTACTTTTTTTTTTTTTTTTTCTACCCACCCCCCCCTTTCCTTTTCTTTCCCCATCAGCTGTCCATCGTGGTGAAAATCTGCCCCGATGACTGTGCCACCCGGCTTCTCCCGTGCTTCCCTGACCCCCCTTCGGCATCGCTGCTGCTGGGGTGGCTCAAGGGGGGAGGGAGCACCGGCTGGTCCAGCACCTCGAAATGGGCTGCGGGGCTCCCTGCCGCAGGATGGCCTTGCCACCGAGGCGCTAGCTGGGTTAGAAAGGGCTGAAGTGTTTCTGTGGATGACAAGAGCATCCAGAATAAGAACAGTAAATATTGAAAATCCTCAAGGGTTTTTAAGAGCTCTAAATCCTTGTGCTTTATAGCTTAGCTTGCCTCTCTCCTTGAGGAGCATCCGCACAGCCCAGAAGAGGCCTCCGAGTGCTCGTTGCTGCAAGGTTTTCTACACTTCCCTCCAAAACATCTTTGTAATAACTGGGTACCAAAACTGAGGGGAAACACTGGTCTGATACAGCCTGGCACTTTGGGTGTCCTTGCATTTTCCATCCCCTGTTTAGCTCCATGTAGCGAACTTGTTCCCACTGCTCTGGTTTGCAAATGTTGTGTAGGTCAAGTTGATGGTTTTTCTTGGCTCCAGTCCTGCGAGGCCTTGCCAAGTATGTGGTTTATTGCATGCAAATGTTAGTCAACAGCTACATTATCCAAAGGCAGCCTTTTTTCTTCCTTTTTTTTTTTTTTTTTTAGCTTTAAATAAATGATTTGGCACAAACAAGTGTAAATGTTATGTCAGCATTAGACACTATTTAATCTTGATGGATATGTTAGCGGTGGAGCGTGACACTAATTGACAGCCATTAAATGATGCTTTCTGTTTCCAGTTGCGTACAAACAGGAGTTCTGCTTTGTTAAGGCTGATTAAAACTCCACATCTCCATAGTTAGTGTGGGATTTTTCTTTTCTGCATTAATCAAAGGGATATTTATCACCGGGAAAGCCTGCCATGTCGTTCCCCTTGTTCTGATGAATGCTTTAACACTCTCAGATGATTTGGTTATCCAAACGGTACAGCCCTTTTTTTGTCCTTGTGCTTTGTGCTTGGAAAAAAAAGAAAAAACCAACTGGAAGTCTATCTTCTGTCCATAAAGAAACCACTTGAGGGTTGCAGAGAAAAGGGTTGGGAAGGAGAGGAGGGACGGCAGGGGTGAGTCAGCCGAGATGTTTCTCCACGGCTGCGAAGGAGCTGGAGCTGCTGCCTGCATCCCTGCCTCCAACCGGCACCGATGTCAGACCCAGAACCTGCTTTGGCAGATGCCCACACTGCAAAAAACCTGCACTTTACTGTGCCTGCGTTGCAGCAAACTTTGGCGTGCAACAGCTTTTTAGTCTGGGTTACGAATAAGGCAGATCCTGTAAGCAGGACCACGCTGCTGGCAGGATTAGTGCAGGGGGAGGAGATCCGAGTTCCAGCCCTGGCTGCAGGGACCGCTGCTTGTCCCTGCGTGTGACAAACGGTCACCCACGTACCAGAGCCGCTGTTCCCTTCCACGAAATCGCTGGGTGAAGGCGGTGGAGCCTGGCGAGCTGCGTCTGCCTGAGGATTTGGCTGGTGAGGATCCAGCACCAGCCTCCTAAGGCAATAGGAGCTCCCCCGAGATCTCATTTTGCCATCTTGATCCCTGTTTTGGCTTTTGGGGTTTTTTTATTTTTCTTTTAAAGCTACTAGAACACAAAATTAAGCTGGGAGTAATGGTAGTTTTTGCAACTCACTTTCAGTTTGGGAAAGTTGCTGCTGCCAACAGCAGAGGGGAGGGAATGTGTGCACGGGCAGGCTGGGACCCAAGGTCGGTCCCTCTCTGCCTCTGTACGAGGGGGAAATATTCACACTGACGGCTCCCAGGATGAATTCTTCTTCTTATGGTCCTACAGAGACCAACGCTGCCCCTGATTGCGCTGATGTGGTTGCAGGACTGGAAGGCAGGGGCAGAAATAAAAACTGGGACCAGTGCTTATACTGCAAAACTCTGGAGGCCACTGGGATCGTGCTTAAATTGTGGGGTTGTAGGTAATTTGGGGGTGATAAAGAAAGTACTTCGCTATATAAGCTCTTACTTTTGAGAAATAATCACCTGTTTCATGCTCAGTAAATGGGATTAGAGGATGCTGAGTAGTACTCTATACCTGGCTGGATGAGTAACGGAGCAACATTTGGTGCTGAGCACCTAGAAATAGCGATGAGCAGTGATTTACCACCTGCAAAACCTTGTGAGCTGGTGCTTGTGATAATTCATTGCACAAAACTCACCGGAGCGCAGTCTCTGCAACAGGCGTTTGTGTGAGAAGCCGGTGCTCGTGGCACAGCCGCGGTCATTTCGTGGCAGAAACAGTGAATAAAAGAAAACCCAAACCCAGGGCAAAAAACCCACAGAGGCAGCTTGTTTTTAATAAAGACTCTGCGCTCTTTATTCCAAAGGACAATGCACATCAGATAAAATAGTATCAAAAAATATGTACAAAAATAGCGACTATTTGCACTGGACTTGCTCTATACCAGCAAAGTTAAGTAGGAGCAGTTGGGTGTTGAAGCAACAAGGATATTTTACTGGTTGTAAACCATGAGCGGGGAAAAAAAAGTAGCTATGACACAAACTTTTTCCCAAAGAAGCATCCAAGAAGTTCAGTTTATATCTAATTTTCCCAGCCCAATTCAGTTCTTCCCAGCATAACGTGCCTGTCCCTGCTGCTCCTCCGCTGTCTACGCAAAGGACACACCGTGATCCCTATTCAGGGCAGCTCCGGGATGGTCAGAGCTGCTAATCCAGTGTATTTAGTGCAAATATAGCGTCTCTGCATGGATTGAAGCAGCATCCCAAGGGTCCCGGTGAGCCCATGGGATTTTGGCAGGACTTTCTCCCCCTGGAGATGCCATCAGGAGGGATGTGTGCCCTGCAGGGGCTTGGCTTCGAGGCCATAAGGCTTTTTTTTTGTTGTTGTTCCAAGCAACGGATAAGCAAAGTGCAAAGTGGATAAGCAGCAGGGCTGGGTTTGAAACACATTGCAACAGTGCAGGGGAGATGATGGCCTTCTGGCCCGAACGCTGGCTGCGAGAGAACAGGCTGGGGGATACGCGGCATCTGAGAGCAGGAGCTGTAAGAAAAATGTTATCTCAAGATATAAGGGGTTACTTTCAGACAATTAGAAGGCAACAGGTTGTCCTCCAAATTGGGCAAACAGCTTTGATAGCAAGAATATCTGCCACAAAGGGTTTCAGTTTGCATGTTCTCCTCTCCCTGCCCGCCCTTCCCCTGAGTTTTTCCTCATCCACATACCCCCAGCAGCTTCGTCTTTGCTATGTCTGTGAGCTTGCAAGATCTGGACCTGTTTGCGAGGCAAAAGATCAGTTTCCAAATAATCTTGTTAAAAGGGACAGATCTTAGCAGTTACTTAACATTACCTAATTGTCTGTATTTCCCTGCTGCAGGAGGGAATTGGACTGCTGTGATTTTTAAGGCTTTTTCAGAAAGAACAGACACCACAGAAACATTCCTGGAGGTTCACAGGCAAGAAACCTCCATGTACTTGTGTTTTAGAAGATTAAATTTGTCCCAGCAGAGCTATGCTGATTTACACTAGCTGAGAAACAGCAGTTCAGGCCTTTCCTCTCTTGGAAATCTCATTTATTTCTACACTTTCTCCCATAGACTTAATGGCATCTAAAGTTTTAAGTATGATTAGTTGCAACAAAAATAAATCTCTGCTACTCTGCTAGTGCAAATAGTTGTTGGCTCCCTAAAAAGTCACTTGTAAAGATACCATCCTCTCGCTGCCCTGATGCCTTGGCGCTGGGAATTGAGCTGATTTCACTTGCAAACAGGGAGTTTGCTGCTTTGAAAGCTGACGGAAAGCGTTGAATTCTTTGAGCTGTTGCTATTTTAAATAGCTTATATGGGAATGTTCAAACAGTGTCAACACCCGGATATGCAAAACTCATCTGTCATTGCGCTATTGTCCGTGTTCCCGAGGCTTTCTGGTTTGGCTTCTCAAGGCACCGGCAGCGGCAGTTGGCATGTCGGCCGTCGAAGGGCAGAGGGACGGGTTTGGGTGGGGGTAAGCTGGCACGGCTCCATCCCGGCCAGGGCGGCCGCCTTCGCTCATGTCCCGGCTGCAGCTCCGTGGCCGTCAGGCACTTCGGGTTGTTGTTGCTCGTGGCAGAAAGGGGTTTAATTCTCCCCAAAAGCGCGTTGCCCCAGGTGGAGGTTGTGGTGCTGCCTGACAGCACACAGAAATCTTGGGGGAGCTCTAAGTCCCCTCTAGGACCATTAGCAATTATAACATCAATGGCAGAAATAAAAATTTTTTGCCTTTTCTTTTTTTTAAGCTTAATTTTTAGATCATACAACAGCTGGTGGCCCAAGTGGCCGAGCTGGGGCTGTACCAGTGCCAGCCCAGGATCAGCAGTTTGCTCTTTGCCTGCTTGATCTCAGCAAGGGGCAAAGGCTTCAGCGGGGCGCAGGCGATTTAGGAGGGGCAGAGAGGGGCGATCGCTGCCTCCAGGGCTGGACTGCCCCTGGCTTTCTGCCCCTGAAAGAGCCTGCAATATTTTACAGCTGCAGATCGACCCCAGAGCAGTGCTGTCAAGCGTGCTGAATTACATGTTTTAAAATCTTGGGCTTTTTTTGTTTGGTTTTTTTTTACTGTTAGCAACGAGAGAGGCTTGTGCGGCAGCTAGAAGATGCTGATCATGACTGCGAATAGGGTCTCCCTCCCCTAATTAGCACTAGAAAGAGCAACGCAGTATTAAAAAAAAAAAAAAACAAACATTTTAAGAGAAAAGGCTGCTTTCCGCTTAAAAAAGCGGTTACCACCACGAAGGACTCCAGCCGTTCAAGTAGTAGAGGCAAGGCAGGTACTGCCAGCCGCCCCGCAGCGCGAGCAGCGATGCTCCGGGGAGCTCGGCCGCTTTCTGCCCGGCCAGACGCGTGTCCAGTCTGCTGATTTCGGAGGCGACCTGTTTCCTCTTGGTTTTATACCTCCTGTTTTGGAACCAGATTTTCACCTGGGTCTCGGTGAGCTGCAGGTTTTTGGCCAGGTGGGCTCGCTCGGGGGCCGACAGGTATTTTTGGTGGCTGAATTTCCGCTCCAGTTCGATGACTTGGGTGTGGGAGAACGCCGCCCGCGAGCGCTTCGCCTGCTTCGGGGGGCACTGGGCGATGGGCAGGGGTCGCAGCGGGGGGTCACAGTCTGACAGGTAGGTCTCTGCCGTGGCATCTGCGGGAGGAAAGAGCTGAGAATAACCCGCTTGGAAGTTGCCCTAATCACTTGCTTTTTCCCTTCCAGAGAGCAAAATATTCATATTATCTTGGAAATACTTTCATTTAATGGCACGAACACCATCTTAAAGTAATATAGGGAGTTTTCTCTTCCTAAATCACACTTTCTTAATTCATATAAGCGTGCATTCAATATAAACATACATTCAAGGGACTAAAATAATACAGAAAGGGATGTTTTGCAATGCTAGTGGAGATCCGCCTTGAACCTCAAGATACGTTGTTACGTACATTATAGCATCGACAGCTCTTGAGATTTTTATTGCAGAATTCATACTATTAGGCACTTCTTTGAAACCTCCTCGCTGCCGTGCCAATGAAAAATCCTGATTCCCCAAAGAAAACAAATTTTTATCCTCAAGCTACAGAGGATAGCTCAGAAATGGGACATCAGCGCAGCTTAAAGCAGACTGCAGTTAGAAAGCATTGAAAATAAATGCCTCCCTTTTCCCTTTCATGACTCCAAGGCAATGCCAAGAAATTTGGGGACATATTTTTAAACCTTCAGGCCTGGGTTTAGACATATAGCCGCAGACCTGGCCTCGGATCACAGCTCCAAAGCAGCATCTCAGTGTTTGCCGCCGACTTATTTCTTGTGGCACCGGTGGGTCGCCTGAGCCGCGACCCAGAAAGGTGCTGAGCTCCCTGCGAAGTGTCACTTCTAACTGTTAAAACTTCTTAAGTCAGTTTATTTATGCAGCTAGTTCCTTTTTATGTATTACCCAGCTTGGGATGGAAATAGGCCAATTTTTTTTTTCCTTTAGTTATTTCTTAGTATATTTTCTTAAGATGTGAACATAACGCTCAAGATGGAAACAATGGGCTTAATTCCCAGCTTGTGTAAATCATGGTTGTCTCTGAAATCCCTGGAGCTGCGCTGATTTACACTAGCCACTTTCTGAGAGATTTGGTACGGCTTTTAACGATTTTCGTAATAATCAGTCTGGCGGCTGTTTCTGAACTTGCTTTTATGTAGAAGCTTCTTTTAATAGAATTGAAACGTAAAGCCAAAATTCCCCTGGCAAGGGCTCCCTTAGCAAGCAAGAGCTGGTCGCTAGAGAGTTCAAAATTGCTTTTTTGGCTGTTGCAGCTCAGCCCAGGACTGCTTGAGCAAGGAAAGGCTGAGTCCCCTCCCGCAGCCCCGGCCGTGCTGCAATGAGAGAGGCACTGATCGAAAAAATTTGTTTCTGAGTGTGATTTTCGGTATGTTGCTTCTGCAGCGAAGCGTTATTGCCTGCAACGAATTTAGCAGTTGCATGCTAGAAAGAGGTGCTGGTAGCGTTGTATCAGGAGGAGCAGGATCGTTATTAATGAACCACGCGATGTGCGGCGGTACGGGCAGGAGGACACTGCCGAGCACGCGGGAAAGCTGAGCCCTGTTGCAAAAGGCACAAATTCAACACGAGGACTTTCAAAATATCCCTGGAGCAGAGGCACCGAGGAGCTCGGCTGCGGTGGCATCACCGCGCTGACGGCGGCGTGAAGGAGGGGCACAAACGGCCTCTCTGAGCGGGCAGCCCCGAGGTGCCCTTGCTGAGGACCTTCTGCATTAAAAGGGAACTTTATTTCCCAAGATATCGCAGAAATCCATCGACTGGGCTTTATTTAAACAGAGTTTTAGGCAGATTCAGTCCTTTGAGTTATTTGAAGTGACTGGCAAAAGGTTTGCACGCAGTTATTATTTCTCTTACTTTCTCACTGCTAAAGCGCAGATACTCCCTGGTATTTAAAGCAGAGCTTATTTGGCTCTGGGGTGCTCGAGGCAGCCAGGTCTGGATCCTGCCCCTTGGTTGACCCAAGCGTAGCCATTGCTGATCCACTCCCCGGCCAGCGGGCTCAGCCAGGAGCTTCCACCCCCTTACCTGCGTCCGCCTCGTGGGGTGTCCCTCGGGCTTGGGCTGGGGGTGCTCCTGGGGGATGAGGGCTCCCGGGGGGGTGCCCTGGGGCAGCCCCCAAGGCCGAGCTGACCTCGCTCCCCTCCTCCGTGGCCGCCCCCGGCTCCCCGTCCTCCGGGCTGCCAAACCCTCCGCTCTTGTCCCGCTCTGGCTGCGCTCCTCGCTCTGCCCCATCCCAGAGGATGTCTTGGATGAGGAAGGATGTCCGGGGCCTGGAGGGGACGGCCATGGTCTGCTGGGCTGCCGTCGGGGTCCAGCTCATCCCTGCTGGGGTGCTGCTGGGTGCTCTCTGCCTCCTTCCGGGGAGCACCCCGGCATTCATCCTCCTCTTCCTCTCCCTGCCCAGAGGCATGCTGGCTTCCCACCCTCCCGGCTCTGCATTTATACGGCAGGCAGCCAAGCCTCCCGGGCCTGATTGGAGATCCCTGGCAGGAGTCTACGCCCTTCGGTTGTATCTTGGCTCCCGCGGGTTTTCTGGCTGCTTGCTTCTCCCTCTTGCTCAGGACGTCCTTCCTCACGGATCCATGGGGTCACAGCCAAACCTCAGCTTCCTCCTTTGCCCCCCCGTTGCTCTTTTGCTGGCAAATCACCTCCGAGCTTTTACGGTGAGAGAAGGATGCCTAAGTGAATTCATCCTTTTTGGGATCAAAATGCTCCCAGGGTGGGGGTTTTGGCGAGAGGAGGGGGGAGCAGCATCGCTGCCTCGGAGGGATGCTCTGCAAGGGGACAGCTTCTGCATCCCCTGCCCCAGCCCCAGCGAGCCGGTGCTCTGCTTACTCCTGGTTATGGAAATGATTTATGTCCCGGGGTAATCCCTAGAGCTCTTTGGGGAAATGCTCTTTTCAGGGGGGAAAGTGAAGAAAAAGGATTGGGGTGGGGTTTTTTTTGTATTTTGAGGGTTTTGAGGGTTTTCTTCAAAACTTTCTACTCTAATGCATTTTCAGTTTGTTGAAAAACAGGGGAAAAATGTCAAAGACATTTTCATCAGCTTTGAAAAGCTGCTTTAACGAGGGCTTTAAAATGAAAGTTAAGATGTAACAGACAGGGAGAGCAGCTCCAGAGGCAAATGCTTGCACAGAAAGGGGCAGAGGGTTCACATGAAAATTTAAGCCTAAACCTCAGACTAATTCCTCGACCAGCTGTGGAATGGGACAGCATTTATTTAAGAAGCCTTAGTGCCTTTATACACCATCCTGCAAGGCCCTGTGTTCAAAGGCACCCGAAAGGAGCAAAACCTTCCTGATTCCAAGAAAAACCATGAGTGGAGCTCTCTGTTATAACAGATTTTTTTTTTTTGGAGTATCCACTTTATTTGTAGTTGTTCTTCTAGATTTTCTGTTTGGAAAACAACTCCCCGCTCACCACACAAACAGCAGCGAACCCCCCTCGCCCAGATGTGAGCAGCACGTGATTAAAAAATCACCTTGCCCCATCATAAGGCAAAGCAATCTGGGGGGGAACCCCTGTGGGAGCGGGACTTGGCTCCGCGGATGCAGATGGGCAGCATCCCTGGGAACTGCGGGCACCCTCTGAGCAACGTATATAAACGATTCTATGATTCCATATATACAGTGACCCCCCCTATAGCCCTGTTGTCTGCAGACTTCATTTGCTGTTGGGATAATGTAGCACTGATCACCCCTTCTGTTCCTAAAGCCTTCACTCAAACCCAGCCCCTTGTCCTCAGCCGAAAAGCCCAGGCATGTTTTTTAGCCTTAAAGAGGGAAAGAATAGATTTCCTTGAAATCCCCTGAGGACTTTGTTGATTTTATAGGAGGGTGTTTGGTTACGGCAGCCCGAAGCCCAGAGCAGGTTGTGCAGATGTGCCCCAAACCCTGCTTTTAACCTGCCCTTTTCTCTCATTCTTTAACCTGCCGATGCTCCTGGCTTAGAAAATATCCCCCTATATTCCCTGTGTGCTTGGAAAACTTCAGTAGCTTCAATAATTCAGCCTCATGAACCTCCTATAGTCTGAGAAAGGGAACCTGGAAAGATTTATGAAGCAATTGGAGCCCAAGAGTATTATTGCAGCCGTGCCCTGGCCGCTGAGCCCTCTAACCCCTGGCCTCGCTTCTGGAGAGCAGATTAGGAGCTGGCACAAGGTGCTGCCGCGGCCGGGTGGGCGGGTGGGTGGGCTGCCCCATGGGTCCCTGCCCGCCCGCTCCAGCGCTTAATCTGGATCCCACCGTGCTGCCCAGGGGAGCTTGGGCTGGAGGGGGAGCCCCGAGGGGCACCGGTGGGTCCCCTGGCAGGACCAGGGCTTGCCCAAAGGCATGTTGTTGCCCAAAGGCATGTTGGCGTGACCGTGAGCACAGCACTGTGCAGGGATGCTCGCTCCGGTCAGGAAGCCGTGCCGTTCCCTGGGGGCACCTCACACCCAATTTGGGAGCCAATTTTCCCACTGCAGAGACCCTACCGCTGCCGATTTTAGGCTGCCCTCGCTGTTGTCGGAGCTCAGCACGTGCCTGTCCCCCCCGCCGCACACCCAGGGACTCAGCCTGTCCTGCATCCACAACTATTTTGGGCTCTACCACAAAGATGGGAACATAAGACTGAGCAGAAGGGTTCCTCTCCCAGAAACTGGGCAGTTCCCTTCCTTCCAGGGGGATCATTTCATTTCAATTAAGCGTTTTCCTGCAGATAGAGCTGGGCTGCCACAGCTTTCCCATAACTGTTAGTGAAATCTCCTGGTGCTGTCCGTGTGCTTGACCCCTCCGTCTGTAGGTCTGTCCTGGGCAGCCTCGTTGCACAGCTCTTTTATGGTCAGGTCTTTTTTCCCTTCATTGCCAGTGCCCACATCCGCGGCTCACTCGGTGAAAATAACTCGTAGCTGATAAGCAGTGAGTAATTTGGCCCAGGACAGGAGTTTTTGTCCAGGAGAAGGCTTTGGGGAAATGTGGGCTGCTTTGCGTATGTGTTTGGGAAAGTTCATTTTTACAGCGGTGGGTGTAGTGGGTAATTTCTGATTTGGGCTGGAAACAGGGGAGGTTTAAAGCAGCAGCCCTGGCGTGTGCTGCAGAGAGGCAGGTGACAGAGGGGACCCGGCAAACACCGGGGTTTTAAGGTGATCCTGACCCTACAGGAACTGGGCTTTCGGGAAACCCCTCCAAAACATATGGAGGGGCACAAACGATGCCTTCAGCGCTCATGATTCCCATTTTCAGGCTTTTTTCTGAGCTGGGGAGGGTAGTAATTTCCTTCTTTGATTTCTGTGTTTATTTGGGGGGAGTTTCATGTGATTTGCCTCATTTGATTGCTGAACCTCGAAGGAAAAACTCTCAGTGTTGTTAAGACTTGCAGGTGAGCCCAGGCAGTGGGGATGCTGCTGTTTGCTGGGGCTTTCCCCAATGCCAGCAGCATTTCCCGGTGCAAGGACCCCGTCGAGTCCCCTGGCTGCTCCAAAGCCAGGACAGAGAGCCGAGACTCGGCTTATTTTGGGAGATATCCCCGAGTGAGTGTGGATGGATGAAGGGGAGGAGAAGGGGCAGCACCCAGCGCAGCTTTCGCCTTACCCAGTCACTTCCAGGGTCTTGGTGGGGCTGCAAAGCCTCGGAGAGGCAGGACGGCGAGCAAGCTATCTCGCCGAGAGGGTTTTTCTGGTTTGATTTGGATGTCAGGGATGTCCCATTTGGGAAGCGAGCGAACGCCGGAGTGATGGGGCTGAGTGGGATTAGAGATAAAAGCTTAATTGCCTCCTGCAAGTCTCTTTTCACCAAACACTGGGAGGATAAGAAGCTGTCGGGAAAGGAGCGGGGAGGAGACGGCAGCAGCCCGGAGCGGGGACGGAGGTTGTGAGGGGGAGATTTTGCCTGTCTTGTGCTGTGTGCAGGTTGCTGTCTGGCTCCGTCACTGGGATATCTTGGCATTGTAGTGGAAAGATCTCCGTGAAACCAACATTTTGCAGCAGGCATTGACCTCTGCGTGGTTTTTGCCCTGCAAAGCCTGCACGGGGGGCCATGGGCAGCCGATGAGTGCGTCGGTCTAATGAGGTCTCACCGGGTTTATTCTGTAAGTGCGAGGCCGCGGATTCATGCCGCCTGTTCGGGATGTGACTGTGCTCCCCTTTGGTCTGCCCCAGAACACCGCAATGACAGTCAGCCTCCCGCATTTCATAAATATATATATATATATAAAAGAATATACATGCAGTCCTTTGATCCAGCAAGGCACTTGATGCCTACGGATCGTGATTTGGGGATCCTGCACCTCTTGGTTCAGCACCGGTGGCGTTGGTGTAATTCAGATGACACCAGCCCACCGTGTGATCCCATAACTATGGGGCTGCCCCACGATGTACCTGCAAACCCATTTTTCCAGTAAGGAAATAGCAACAGAGAGTTGGAAACACTTGCCAAGAGTTAGGGAGGGGGTTCAACCTTGGAAGCTCCCCAGGCTTGGACTACAAGGCAATTATCTTTCTGGATTAATTATTAGTATTAAGATTGATTTGGTTTTGTTTTGTTTTTTTTTCCTTTGGATCAGATTTTGATGCTCAAGTGCAAATTGTGGATGGGAAAAGTCAAAATACTAAGTGAGGAATGGCGAGTGAGGGAAAACACACAATTTCACCAATTTGGTTTTTATTTGCAAATAATAATAATAGAGACAGGAATTAACACCTGTGCTGGAAAAATATTACAAATATAAATCAGAAATGTACCTCAAAAGTTTAGAGGAACTCAAAGCATTAAATAGTGTTCATAAGAAAGTGAATGCACAAGTGATGCGCACAGACCCTGTTTTCCAGTTAGGAAGAAAAGCAGTGTTCATACCCTCTTGATAGCCGTGCACTGACAGCCTGGAGGAGAAAACCCTCTGGGAGGGAAGGGCCAGACTCTGAAACATTTGTGTTTAAATAAATAAATGCCCTCAGCCATTGGGTCCCCAAAGTCACGGTGCTGGAGCGGCAGCGTCCCCCTCTCTCCTGACCTGCCTTTGCAGAGACGTGACCGCAGGAGCTGCCTGGAGGGGATGGATGCTCCGGAGTCGTCCCACTGTCCGGGCTGGCAGAAACCCTCCGATTCAGCTCCCGTCCCGACGAAGGCTGGGCTCTGGAGTGGAGGGGGCTCTCCTCGGTGCTTTTCAGGCGGTCCTGACCTCCATGGCCATCTACCAAGCCCTGATCCCCTCTTGCACGCTGGCTTGCAAGCATGCGGGCTGGTGCTGAGCAGTGCCGGCCATGCCCAAGCTCCCGTTCACGGCAGGGCTGCCGGGGGCGGCGTTGGGGGGCACCCCGGCATAGCTGCCCCCATAGCTAGCACCATACGGGCCGCTGCTATAGGCACTGTAGTAGGAGCTATAGGAGTAAGGGCTGGCGGTGATGCTGTATGGGGCTGGGTAAGGCTGGGAGCCCCCAAGACAGGGTTTGCCGTCCCTGACCAGCACGGGCACTGCCACCCTCCGTGGGGGCAGCGGGTGGGCAGCCAGCTCCAGGGATTTATCCTGCCTTTGCCTCTTGCACTTGTACCTCCGGTTTTGGAACCAGATTTTCACTTGCGTGGAGGTGAGCTTGAGCATGCTGGCGAGATGCTCCCTTTCCGGAGCGGAGAGGTATTTCTGTTGCTTAAATCGCCGCTCCAGTTCAAATACCTGAGCTTGGGAGAATAAAACTCGGGGTTTTCTCCGCTGTCGCTGCTTGGGATGGTGGCAGGGGTCAGCTTTCTTCTCGTCTGCCTCGAAAGGGTGGGCGAGCAAACATTTTCCTGCAGCGGGAAAAACCCAAAGCAAAGTGAGACCCAAGTCCAGTTCTGTTCCCAGTGAGGGTGTTTCCGAAGGAGGCATTGAATTGGGAATGGGGACCCTTGGGTATAAGATGAAGCAGGGTTGATAGTTGATAAATTTAATATGAACTTTCCTGTGATGTTTAATGGGAATTCAAGAAAATTCCCTTTTTTGGGGGGATGGAATGAGAAGCCTGACTGTTATGTGAATTTTGGATAATGCCTCCTTTCGGTCCCTCCTACCGATGCCTGTGCTGCTGTGGGTGTTGCCACCGTGGCAGCCCCAGCCTGGGAAAGTGGGGTACGCCGAAGGTTCGAGTAGTCCAAAACACAAACCCCATTCCCCACCGTCCTGCTCCGGAGGGGTGGAAGTGACTGCAGTCAGACCTCTGGCAGGATTTACCTCCAGCACCTGAAGAATGGGGAATCCCGCAGCGCTCTGAATTTAAGCAAAACCAGAAAAATAAAGTGGCTGGGAACGAAGGAGGAAAAATTGTTAGATCTGAGAGAAGATGCAAAGTAGTTGTTTATTTTTTTTTTTTTAATTTACTGGGGTTTTGTGTTGCAGGCGAGGTAGCCGGGGGTCTCGCACGGCGATCGCTCCCCGGCTGGTGGGATGCGCTCGGGTACCCTGGCAGCCACAGCAGGGGCTCAGGGAATTTGAGGGGGGGGCTGCGGGGAAATGGGGTGCTGGAGGGCTCCTTCTGCAGGTGTGAAGCCGACAGAGAGCCCTCCCCGGGCTCCTCGCACCCTCTCCGCCTCTCTAGCTCTGTATCCCAGTGCCACCCAGTGCTCAGGCTCTGGTCCTACTGGTTTCCCCGTTTCTCCGCTCTGCAGCCGCCGGGCAGTAGGAAAACACGAGCAAAGGAAACTTTGCCGCATTTTTTAGCCGTGGGGAGAAGAGGGGCCCCGTCCGAGCCCCCCTCGGCGGCCGCTCCGGAGCCGCATCCCCGCTGCCGCAGCCGGCTCCGCGCCCCCGGGACCGGTCGTGCCTCGGCGCGGTGCTTCCCGTCCCCAGCGGGGACAACTGACGGAGCATCGAAACGGGGTTTTGTATCATCGAAAACGGTGGCGATTTGTGCGTTTCGGCAGGAAAAAAAAAAAAACCCAAAACCAAAAAACAGCTATATCCCCCACCCCGGGCCGTTTCGTTTCCCCGAGGGCAGCAGGAGCGGCGGGGGCGCACGGGCCGGGATGCGCGAAAAATGTCCCAAACAACCCTAAAAAACCATCCCCTGAGGGAAAAAAAAAAGGGGGAAAAAAGGGAGGAAAAGGAGGGAACCCGCCACGGCCCGCGGCGGGCAGCGGGGAACACCGGCTCCGGCGGGGTCGTGGCTGGAGGGTGCGAGGATGCAACGGGCGGCCCCGCTGCCCTCGGTTTTTCCCCCGAGGGGAACGAAAGCGGCTCCGTGCCCCCCCCCCCCGGCCCCGCAGCAGCCCCGGCCCCGCAGCAGCCCCGGCCCCGCGGTCACTTACGCGGCGGCGGCGGCGGCTGGTCCTCCCCGCCGGGGCTGCGGGCGGCCCGGGGGCCGGGGGCGGTGCGGGGCCCCCCGGCAGCTGCCGGCCGCTCCAGGTTGAGGATGTCCTTCACCGAGAAGGGGGTGGGCAGCATCTTCCAGAGCCGTCGGGGAAGGCGGAGGGAGGGGGGGGGGTCCGTCGGAGCCGCCGTGCCCGCAGCGGGGCTGTGCGCTCCGGGACCCGCTCCCCGCCTCTGCCCCTGCTGCCGCCGCCGGGCCAGGCACCACCCCCGGCCCCCGCCGCCGGGCCGGGCTCGGGGGGGGCCCTCGGGGGCTGGGGGGAGCAGGCGAAGGCGGGTGGGTCCCCCGGGGGGGTTTCCCTGCCGCCCGGGATGCTCTGGCCCGGACACGGCTCCCCATGCGCTGCCGAGGAAGGAGCCAGACCCCTTCGCCTCTGTATTTCCAAAACAAGGGGAAGGGAGAAGGGGGGGGGAATTTGGGCTAAGCCGCAATAAAACAAATCGAGTCGATTTTAGCTCCATTAAGGTCACATTAGCGAGCGGCTTCGGGAGATAAGGGCTGATAAGGGGCGCAGACCACCTAGCTCCTGCGGGCCGGGGGGGAGGATGCTGCGGGAGCCCCTGCCAACGTGGGCTGCCCACCGACAGCAGCTCAGGGCCCCAGTTCCCTCCCAGTCTGTCCCAGTGCTGCCTTGGCGGGTGGGCACTGAGCTGGCAGACCCCCACTGGGGCATGGAGCGGGGCCAGGAACCCCTGCATGAGTTTGGGGAGTGGGGCCGGGCCCTGGTAGCCCCGTGGGGCAGCGGGGAGGCAGGGGGGAGCCCCACCGGCCGTGGGGTGATGCTGGTTCTTATCTGAGCCCAGTGACCGGCTATTTCAATTAAAATTCCTGGCTGGCCTCAGGGGCTGGTGTTTGCTGATAGCCCTGACAGAGCAGAGCTAGTTTTTGTCTGGGTTGGGCCAGTATCTCTTGCACCACCGAAATAGCCAAACCGGACTGTTAGGGGAGGCTGAATAAATAAACTACCCAAATGCAGGCAAGGAAGCGAGGGGCTGGAACAGGAGGGAAAATAAATACAGTGGCTTGGGGAGAAAAGCGCTCACAGCCCCACAGGTCAGTCCTCATTTCTGCGTAATGCGTGGGTTCGTTCCCGGCCCCTGTAGTCCGTGTTTTTAGCTCTGTGTGCATTCATGCCCATGGGACATCCCTGCACACGGTGCCTTATTTTCCAGTTTAAAGTAGGAATTGTGACCGAACACATCGTGAGAAATGCTGAGCTCACCTTCCCCGGGAGGGTTTCGCAGCGTGTGGCGATGCCTTTGCAGCCCCCCTTTGGCGGGGGTAAAGCTCAGGCCCAGCTCAAGAGGTTTCTTTCGGGCTGCCCTCCTAAAGAGCACTCGCTCTCTGAGATGGTTTCGAGTCGTGGCGTCCCTGGCTACGGGCCTGATCCTGCTCTCTGTACACTTGGTAGGAGTGTGAATTTTTCAGTGTGACTTTTGCATGCTGAAAGGATGCCTGGAGGTACTTTTTTTTTTGCCATTTTTTGGGCTATTGCACTTGCTGCCCAGGCCCCCTAATTTCTAATCCCACGCAGGAATGACACTGCAGCTCACTTAAACCAGCCCAGGCTCCTCGGGCTGGAGCCTCCCGCCCATGCCGGCCACCGCAGCGGCCGTGTGCTCCCTGCAGCCCTTTGCCGCGGTCCCCACGGACAAGGTTAGCTCCTGCAAACCCATCCTCCGAGTCCAGGGCTGTGTCTCATTCGCAAAGCCCCTTCCCAGTCCCCGGCTAGATTCATTGCCACGTCTAAATGGCTTGTTTGGGACTCGGAACACCAAGAGGCGAGAGCAAACAGAGAGTAACATTACACCTTGGCTTGTTGATGGCGGGAGGCAGCCGGCGCCAAGGTAAAATGCTTGGCTGGGATTGAGACGAGCAGGAAGGAATTGGGGTAAGTAGCTTTATCCGCCCCTAATGACTCGGTGCGGCCGAGATTAATGGAGAGGCTGGAGTTTGGCTTTCAGGACCTGCGGAGAGACAAGGCACTGGGTGGGTCGAGTTGGGGGAGAGGGAAGGAAAACGGAGCTTAACACAGGGCCGCTGGCAGCAGGGCAGGATTAGTGCCCTGCGATGGCCGTGGGGCCGTGCTGGCTGCTCCCCATCCCAGTCCGTGTGCCCCCCGGGCCGCATCCAGCCCTCCCTCGCTCGCAGAGCGTCCGGAGGCTTGGATAAGGCTTGTAAATCATCTCGGCAGGCGCTCCCCTGCCAAAACCCCAGCCCCGGCCTCACTCCCTGCCCCATGCCTGGGAGCTTTCCCGGTGCTGTGGACATTGGCACAGGCAAGGGCTCGGGCCCTTCCCATGGTGCCAGGGATGGACCACGGCTCTCAGCTGTCACGTTTTGGCAGCAAAAGACTGCTGGGGGATTTCTGGGAAGACTAAGATGATCTATCACAAGTGATCATGAATCATCGGCTTCTTTTTGACTGGCAACTTAATTTTATTACAACTCTCCAGGGACATTACTCCTCTTTTTAACTAGGTTAGATGAAATCAGGAGAAAGCTGCTTCTAGCCACTGTCGGGTGTTTAAACAGGAGGATTTCTATGGCAGCAGCACAAGTGTGGCTCCCAAAGTATCTGCTTTCTGGCAGCTATCGCTGGGACGCATCAGGATCCTGATGCGATGTCGGAGGAGCATCCGAGGCCCTGGAAACCCGACTCTGCCTGCCGGGAGCGCGATGGGGCAGCCAGCCCTCCCAGGGCACTCCTGCCCTGCCAGAAGGTTTTGTTTTTAAGGTGCTCAGAGCGAGGGAATAATGGGAATATTGACTAATGGGAATAATGGGAATAAAGGGAATATAATGGGAATAAAGGGAATAATGAGTGAAGCGGGTGCACAGGGGCGTTGCAAGCACAGAGCACATGTATAGACATCTCTAAGGAGTTTGCGAATGCTTTGATGCAGCTGAAACTAAACTTAAAAGGGTTTTCTATATCCTCTTCTTTTTCCCAGCTACTTTCTGTCCTTTTTCATCAGTGAAATAAAACAAAAAGCAGAGAAAATGGAAGCGATGGCAGAGAGCAAGCTGCAGGCGGGTGAGGGAAAGCAGATTCCTTCTCCAAGGCTTTCTAATAAACATTGGGGAAAAAAGGCAGAAAAACGTGTTTCTTTTCAGAATCCATGGGATAAAAATAACCTTGAAACTTTAGCAAGCTTTCACGGAGAGCCCGCTTTCTGCCTGGCTCTGGGATGAAGGCCGTGTCTTGGGTGAGGGCAGGGTGGGAGGACATCTTGACGTGACGAAGCACAGGCGGTACGGCCGCAAGGCTGAAAAGACAGGATTGGGGCAGGCTGTCATCTCCTGCCCTCTATTTATCTCTTTTTTTCCCCATTTTAGCCAGCTTTTACCCTTTTGAGACAAGCCAGCACTTCCCTGGTGCTCTGCTCCGCTCCTGGCTGCTCTGTTGGGCTGGGTTTTATCACTAGTTTTTAATCTATTATTTCTGGATTTTTAGAGACCTGTTGAAATCATAGAATGGTTTGGGTTGGAAAGGACCCTAAAAGCTCATCTAGTCCAACCTCCCTGCAGCGAGCAGGGACATCTCCAACCAGACCAGGTTGCTCAGAGCCCCATCCAGCCTGGCCTTGAATGTTTCCAAGGATGGGGCATCCACCACCTCTCTGGGCAACCCGTGCCACTGTTCCACCACCCTCATCGTAAAAAATTTCTTCCATATATCCAGTCTGAATCTGCCCTCTTTTAGTTTAAAACCATTCCCCCTTGTCCTTTCGCAACAGGCCCTGCTAAAAAGTCCGTCCCCATCTTTCTCACAAGCCCCCTTTAAGCACTGAAAGGCCGCAATAAGGTCTCCCCGCAGCCTTCTCCTCTCCAGGCTGAACAACCCCAGCTGTTTCAGCCTTTCCCCATAGCAGAGCTGTTCCAGCCTCTGATCATTTCTGTGGCCTCCTCTGGCCCCGCTCCCACAGCTCCATGTCCTTCCCGTGCTGAGGACCCCCGAGCTGGACGCAGGGCTCCAGGGGGGGTCTCCCCAGAGCGGAGCAGAGGGGCAGAATCCCCTCCCTCGCCCCGCTGCGGGGGATGCAGCCCAGGGTACGGCTGGCTTTCTGGGCAGCGAGAGCACATTGCCAGCTCATGTCCAGCTTTTCATCTATCAGCACCCCCAAGTCCTTCTCCTCAGGGCTGCTCTCAACCCCTTCATCCCCCAGCCTGTACTGATACCAGGGATTGCCCCGACCCAGGTGCAGGACCTTGCACTTGGCCTTGTTGAACCTCATGAGGGTCACACAGGCCCATTTCTCCAGCCTGCCCAGGTCCCTCTGGATGGCATCCCATCCCTCAGGTGTGTCACTGCACCGCTCAGCTCGGTGTCATCTCCAAACTTGCTGAGGGTGCACTCGATCCCGCTATGTCATTGATAAAGATATTAAACAATCAAGGGGATTAATCAAGGGGATTAAATGGAGAGAGGGCTTCTCAGCTGCTGCTACAGCAGTATCTGCTAGTCGGAGAGGTTTTCTGTGCCAGAAGAAGTTTGGGATTGACTTAAACCAAAGCCCTGCAACAGAGCCCTGGCCCAAATCATTAGACAGCAGTGCCCTCTGCTTGGACACCGGAGATGTGCAGCTTTGCTTCTCTGAACTCCAAAGCTGAGCACTGAAAGGGTGGAAAAAAACCCCCACCCTGCTCCTTCACCCATGCTGTTAAAGAGGAGAGGGTCAGCGGTGGGTACGGGGCAGGAATTGCTGAGGTTTGGGGCTTTGCTGTGTCGCACTCGGGAGATAAAAATAGTGGTCGGTGTTAAAAGTGCTCTCACTGTCTTTTAAGCAGGGGAGTTATTTTTAAATGGGATTATTTTGGTGAAACGTCATGAATAATTCAGTGTCTCCCAGTGCTGGCAGATGGAGGAAATCTGAACTCACAAAATTACATTCGGGATACTTGTCTGTCACTTTTTCTAACGAGACAGCTGGGGGGAGCATCCTTCATCAAACCATCAGGGTAGGGAGCATCCTTCATCAAACCATGAGGGCTACCTGCTCTTTCCCCCGTGTATTTCCATGATGAAGAGTGCAAGCCTTTGGTTTGCAGCGGGCAGACAGATTTCTGCGTGTGTGTGTGTGTGTGTTACAGCATCGATGCGCGGGGCTGCGCTGGGGCGATTGCCGGGGTCGGTGGCAGCGCCTGGGCTGAAGATGCTGAGCAAGAGCAGAGCCTCCCCGCGGAGGTTTCGCAGCCGCTGGGCTGCCCCTTCCCAGCATTTGGATTTGGCAGTGCTGGGTTAACGGTTGGACTCGATGATCTTAAAGGTCTTTTCCGACCTAAATGATTTTACGATTCTATACCTGGACATTTTGGCCAGTCCCTTCCTGCTTCTACCCTCTTTCCCAGCAAAAACAGGTCTGAAAGCAGCTGGGGTGCATCCTTGCCCCGTCCTCCTCTGCCCACGGTGCCGCCTGGGTGGCCGTAGCGCGGACGACCAAGGAGCAGAATTTTCTCATCTTTGGGCTTTCCGGGATTTAGCCAAATTCCCAGGGATGCTTTCGAGTCAGGGCTGGAGCGGCAGGAGCGAGGAGAGGGCAGGAGGCACCTGGGGGCTGCCGGAGGGGAGAGGATGGGTGCGGGCAGGTCGAGAGGGTGCTGGGTGCTGGGTGCTGTGGCGTGGTGGGGCCATGCAGCCGGCGGCCTTCGGTCGGCAGATGGCACAAGAGCCGTGGCTGAGGCCTTGGGCAGGGAGCAGAGCTGCTGGGAAAACATAATTGGGAAAAAAAAGAAGTGCATCACCCTGCAGCTTGCTGAACAGTAAGGGCAGAGCAGAGGCACCGCAGGCGGCCCACGCTGATCCCTTCCAGCTTCCTCCGCAGCTCCCAGTGAATCCCAGCAGGAGCCCAGTCTATCATCTGTCCCACCAGCAGCTCTGTTAGGGTTGGAGCATCCCAACTCGTCCTCAGGCTTCCCGCAACTGCATCCCGCTGCTTCACTGGGCAGCGAGACTGCGGCGCTCCTGGCTGGGTTATTTGGGAGGGAGCTGAGGGGTTATTTAGGCCCCCCAGAACAGGGGGCTGAGGGGGCTTGTGAGCACGGTGGAAGCCAAAAATAAAACCTGGAAAAAAGGAAAATAGGGATGAAACGTGGTGGGAAATGTATGGGGTGTTTGCGATGCAAACGTTCCTTAGGGAAGGGGGAATTTGGTCTGTGCCCTTTGATGCTCAGCGTGCAAATGGCATCCCGAATGCATTGCAGAGGTGTGCCCTCCCCTGCCTTCCAGCCGTGCAAGTGGGGTGTAAAATCCACCGTCGCCCTCCACGCCGCATGGGAGATGTGTTTTGAAAAGGTGTGCAGGATCGGGGAAAAACTGAGCTTGGTTATCCCCCAACCTCCCAATTTTACCTCCCCGAACCCCAAACCTCAACACCCTCACTTAAAAAAAAAGGGGGGGGGTGTCCTCCTTCACCCCACGCTCTCCGTACGTCCCCAGCGCAAGCTGCCCCGCGGTTTGCAAAGATCAAGCGCTGCGCAAGTGTTCTTCATTATTGGGTTTGACAGGCTCGGTTAAGTGGGCGGACGGGGCCTGGCAAACGTGCTCGGGTTTGCTTTCTGCTTTGGAACAACCGCGGGGCTCGCCACATCTGTCGGGTTTGTGTTTTGTTTTGTTTTGTTTTGCCCTTTTTTTTTTTTTTTTAATTGGGAGACATTCATTTAGATTGAAGAAAGAGCGCTTGGATACTGGGCCAAAAATGTAACTTAAAATATCTGGGCTAAATAAGCTCCTAAAATAAGGAGAGTTGCTTAATTTTTGTTCTCTCTGATGTCATCCGTGGATGCCACACGCTGAAATCCTAAGCAGGATAATATTTAAATAACACACAGCCTCAAATAATTCACAGGGCAGGGGGAAATGCATCATGCGTTATCAGCTATTACATGTCATAGATTTCCTATTTGTCAATCTACCCACCCTTATAATATATAAACTGGCTGTGAGCAACTTCCTGAGCCGGAGCAAAATACACGCTGAAGCAATCGGAGGTCAACCCGAGCAGCCCATTTGGTGCTCGCCTTTGTGGTGTCCTCTTTGGAATTTCTTTTTTTTTTTTTTTTTTTAATTAAAAAAATCATGATTAATGACACAGCCATCGGCTCCGAGGGTGAGCTGTGTAATTTTCCGCTTTCAACTAAAAGGCTGCCAAAAGGAAGAGCCTCCTTAAAAACACAAGCGTGTGAATTGTGCCTGTTGAGGGTTAGAAACTCCTCCACGGGACCTGGCCTGACGGCTGGGAGAGTCGGAGTCTCTGGAGAGCCCAGTCCCAAACCTGGCCCGTCTCCCCCTGTTTTGGACGGAGGCAGCCGAGATGCAGGCAGGTCGCGGCCGTGCCCACGCTCCGCTTCTTGCACGGGCACAGATCCCCGGCGTTCGCCCCCGTCCACCCTCGCTGCCTCTATTTGCACGGGGAGTAACGTTTATTCCACTCCAATAGGATTTGCTCTCATCTATTTTCACGTCACGGCAATAAATTTTGCCCTGGTTTGGCCTTTAAAAGTAATGGCATGCCGCAGGCATCAAACAACTACAAGCATCTGCTGCCAGCGGGCACGAGCATCGCCCCTGCAGCTCGGCTGTGCTCAGGGCCAGAAGTCAGCACGTTTGGTGCCCGTGTCACAGTGTTTTCCGCCTGCTCCAGCCCAAACCCAGACCCTTTTGCGCTGGGCATCGCACGGACGCTCGCTGGCTTTATATAAAGATGGGATTTACATGGTACCCACTCCCCTTTCGGTGCAGACCGCCCCGAGCGGTGTTCAGCAGGAGCCTGCACTGTGTTGGAGGGTTTTATTTTCAGGCTGAGCGCAGCACAGCTAAGGTTTCACTCCATTATTCAGTTAAGAGGGAGATGAGGTTACCGAGCAGAGGAACGGTGATGCTGCGGGGGCCGCGCGGCTCCTGCCAAGGGGTACGCAGGGAGCGCGGGGGAGACGCTGCCCCTGCCCGCTCTGACCTCCGAGCGGGTCCTGCCGGTGCCATGCCACGGCGGCCAGATGTGGCAATCGGCAGCTGCAGCTGGTTTCTACAGCCGCGAGTTTCACAATATTTATTTTTGCCTTTCAGTTTTCACGGGCTGTTGTTGCGCTTGGGAGCCATTTACTTGGCTTAAACATGGCCCGGGAACCGGCGCTGGCTGGAGGAAAAGACCAAGATCTTGTGTTATTTCCCTTCGTGCCATTAAAATAGCCAGCAGACACGGCAGCGGGACACCATCCCGGCTCACCAGCCTGTCCCAAGGCTCGTGGCCGTGCCGCGTGCGTGGCCCCGCTGCGGAGCCGGGGGGTGCGTGGGGAAGACCCCGGGCACGACCCTGCCGACCCATGGGGATGCATTTGCTCTGCTCGGTGCTACTTTAGGCATCTCCCTGTGTTTTCCTTGAAACCAGCTCTGCCAATGGCTTTTTTTTGAGGGGTCGCTGCTCTAAGCTGGCCCGGTGCAGCAGCCGGGGGGTCAGCACACCCCTTCCCGGCTCCGCAAACCTGCTGCCACCCTCCCTTGGGGCTGAAGGAGGGATGGAGCCGAGTCCCCCGGCCCATGCCGATGGGAGAGCCGCTTTTGAGCAAGCAGGGTGACAAAACGGCACCCTTCAGGGCCACCGCATCGCCTGCGTGCGGGTGCACATGGGCTCGGGGGGGGGTGCGAGAGAAGAGGAGGGGTAGCTTGGCTCACTTAAAAGGCTTTTAAAAATACGATGAAGTTTCTTTATATTATTTAAAAGCCTCTTTAAAGAGCAGCTGCCTCCTATTAATACCGCTCGGGCTGATAATCTTTGCTCGGATCTATCTTTAGAGCGCTGCCAGCATAAATGGGAGCTGGAGGTGCAGCGCGGGGGGGTGACGTCAGGCTGCGCGCCGGCTCCGGGGGCGGCCGAACCAGCTGAAAACACATCGGAGCCTCCCGGGAGGAGGAGAGCAGGGAGAAAAGCAAATAATACCCCTGACTTTTTGGGTGGGTTTGGAGAAATCAACCTTTTGGTTGCCTGTTTGCTCTGAAACACGTCTTTTTTGCGACACTCGAGAGCAGTTTTTCGGGAGCAGTTGAACACGGCGGGGCTGCGGTCCCGGGCTGGGATGGGGATGTGGATCATGATGCGCTTTGCTGGCTCAGCCGTGAAGTGGTCTAAGCCCAGCTTGGGGGAAAATGTTTAGACCAGCTTTGGTTTTCTTGCTGCCCAGTGCAACCCAGTAGCAGTAGTGGGAAACACACTGTGTCAGAGGCGGTGGCAGCGACTGAAAAAGCCACGCAAGAGTTTGCAGAGATGAGGCTCTGCCCCAAATCAGCCCCCGCTCCTCTCTGCCACTGAATCCGGGCTGGAATCGAGACGATTCCCCATGTTCAGGTGCCATCCTTTGACGCAAGCGCGGCTTCAAAGGGGACCCTGAATAATCCTGCTCTCCGGCGTCAGCGCCGTGGAGGGAAGAGGGTGAGCGGGATCAAAACTCTTTGACTTGCTTTTATTTCCTTTGCTTTCTTAATCGCTTCCTGACAGCCCCGGAGCTGCATGAGAAATCCTCCGGAGTGATGCTGTGCGAGGGCTGACGCAGCTTTCGCCCCGTTCCCAGCAGCGCAGCCGGGAGGGGTTTCGGTAGGGATTAACACCGAGCTTCAGCTTTGCCCTCTGCCACAACGCCCGAATTGCAAACTTCTTGAGGTTTCATCAATAACTGTCTTAAAATCACATTGTATATCTGAGCTGGGAGCCCAAAATGCCTCTCCAGAAGAGAGCATCTCCGTGTTTTCTTTCCTGTTGTTGCTTAAACCAAATCCATCCTTAGTTTGGCTCAGTTAGACTTATCCCAGGGGTGAACAGGATTTTTTGGGAGCTCAAATCTCAGCCGAGCGTTGGGATGTTGAAGGTGGCAGTAAGCTGGGACCGATGGCTCACTTCTTTTAAGGCACTTAGGGGCAATGAAGGTGGCTGATCCTTCACTCAGTGTGCGAGAAACTTATTACTGCATTAAAACAACATTTACAACCTCGGTAAGGGATTGCTGCCTGCATGACAAACAGCCAGAGCACATCAGACCTCTCTGAGCACACGTAATTTAGAAAAACCACTGTATTATTCATTCATTCATATCGTGCCCATCAGCTGAATATCAGGGGATGCTGAAAAACCTAACACGCATCTTGCCAGAGCCCGGCCTAACAGAGGGATGCGTGCTGCTCCCGCTGGCCTTTCAGCTGGCGTCTGATGAGCAAATTGCTGGAAATTCAGGTTAGAGGGAAGATTTTGCTCTCCATACGGCAAATGATGAGCTTTTTGTAGCAGTTTGAATACCAGAGAAGAGGGCTATTTGCTATTTTGATGGCAGATGAAACCCTTAGCTGCTGCAAAATTGAGTAGGAGATCGTAAAGCTGAGCCAGGCACCAGTGCGTGCAGGATTTCTACGAGACTAATGTGGCTTTTTTAGCTGTGCTTGGATGTGAGATTTGGGAGATGTCGCAGCCAGATGCTCCTGGCAACTCAGCTGCACGTAAATGGGACGTGGGTGGTGGCTGTGGCTCGCTGCGATGGAGAAGGGCTGGTGTTTGGGGCTGGGATTGTCTCAGCTGGTGCCGATCTGCTTCTTCAGCCTTGCCGAATACCCGTGAGCTGGAATCGGGGCTTTGCCAAAGTGTCCCGAGTAGCCCCAAAAGGGGATGCCGGGAAAATCCCGGGTATTTGTGGAAAATTCCTCTGGATGTTGATCTACCCCAGAGCACCGAGGGGCCCCGAGGCTTCAAGCAAAAAGTCCCTCGTACTTGACTCTGATTAGTGACTAACGATGGGGTGAGTGTCGGGCTCCGTGAACTCCAAATACACCCCTAGGAAGAATAAAGCCGCACAATGCTGGGAGCAGAGCAGAACGCCTTTCCACACCAGAGGAAAAACCAATATTGTCCTTCTGGTAATCTCATTTTTTCGGCCAGAACGTACCACTCCCCATCCTTAAGGGAAGTTTGCTCCCTGACCTGGGAATCCAGCTCCGGGGCTGGTGCATCTCCCCGGGGGCCCCATGGGTGGATCTGCCCGGAGCCCTTTCCTCTGATGCAGCGATAAAACATCTGCCCTCTCCAGCTCCATCAATCAAAGCTTTAACCGTGTCAGCGGGGCTCGGGGCTCCGTCCCCGCCGGCACCCGCGCGAGTGACGAGGAGGAAAAACGCTCGTGCGTCGTTGGGACTCTCTTGACTCACCGATGGCAGCTCCACCTAGCCAGTCACACTCTTTTCCGTGAGCCGCCGGCCCTCTCAGCCTCCTCCTTCCTTCTTCCTGAGGAC
Source organism: Platalea leucorodia (assembly GCF_965183815.1). Lineage (NCBI taxonomy): Eukaryota > Metazoa > Chordata > Aves > Pelecaniformes > Threskiornithidae > Platalea > Platalea leucorodia. The sequence continues at coordinate 3,691,604 of NC_138859.1, forward strand.
AGTGCCTTTGCCCAAAGGAAGGAAAGGTTTACCTCAGGCAGGAAAGATTCGCAGCCGCGTGGCAGGAGCCTGTCCTGCCCGGCCAGGAGACGGCGGGCGACAGGGAGGCTCGTTGGGGCAGGGAGTGGAGCGATGCTCTTGGAAACTTGTGCATGGGAGCATCGGAGTGAGCAAACGTGATGGAGGAATGATAAACCCAAGAAAACATCTGTATTCTTCTCTTATTGTTCAGATTAATTGAATTTTTCAAATTTTCATGCTTGCAGCTTCTCTGTGAGCCTACGCAAGGGGGCCCGTGCTCTTCACTGTGGCTGTAGGAATAAAGGCGCATTTAGGAAAAAATCAAAGGGACCTTTTTCAGATAATTAGCCACGAATGTGAACTCGAATCCCACAGACGGACACCTCATTCCCATGAAAATCATGGCCAGCAAATAAAAGTGATTCTAAGACACACATGTGAAACAGTTAAGCAAACAACGGCTCAGAAAAAGATTTTTTTAAGTCCTGAAAAAACTTCTAGGATTAATTATCAGCAGAGTAATAAAAATAAATAGCTGGGCTCTTTCTGCTGATTTGGACTGTCTAAATTCCCCAGTTGAGAGCAAAAATCGTGCTGGGGTTTCGGCACAACCGGCTGGAGATGGCTGATGATTTTATTGAGCCCGGTTGATTACTCCAAGCCAAACAGCACATTGAGAGAAGAGCAGAGATTTGTTTTTGCAGCACAAAACGCTCCAAGCCTGCAGATGAAAAATAACCCTGAAGGCAATTCAAAGGAACCAACTGGAAGTTTCTCCCGGCTTGAGAATACAGGGAACACGGTTTCCATAAAATGATTTTTCTCTTTAAATAACCATTATGACCGGCTCGGTTTTATGCGCCTGGACCCGCAGCATCCGTCCCGGCCCGGGGAAAGGCTGGAGGGGGAAGCGGGAAGGTGCAGGTAACAGGGATCAATCATCCTTTGTAGCCACAATCTGGGCTATCCTGGCGTTTCAGTCTGCTTAAAAATACAAACCAGAGATGAAAAAAAAGAGAAAAAAATCCTGTCTGTGTGAAAATAATTACATTTCCCCCCCATGAGCTCATACAGGTTTTACTAGTTTTTCCAGCTGTCGTCTGGAATAAAACTCCCGTGTCTCTCGCAGGTATTTTCTGCCTAAGGTTCTCCAGCCGCTTGCAACGCGGATCCCTCTCCATCACCGAGATAAGGGGGGTTTACAGCAAAAATTATCTGGCGTTATCTCCAACACCTAACTTGGCCTTCTCGAGGAGGAACCCAGCCTTCGAAAATACCAGTCTGTATATTGTGGCTGAGGCGAGGAGGAACTGTCTCCTTGGAAAATGCTGATTTATTGAAAGCAAGTGATTTTTGTGGGTGGCTGATGCTGTTGAACAATATCGTCAGCTTTCCATAGATGCTGAGTATCCCTCCCTCCCATCAGGCCTTGGAAAAAGCGGGATTTCAAGCAGCGTTAACCCCCAAAAAATCCATCAGCGTAATTTTTGGCCATTGCTTTACACTGAAATATATGAAAATCCCGATTGCATTTGTACAGCTTGGCGTCCGGCAACTGCGAGTTCCCCGGTTTATAATACGGTGAAGTCTGCATCCATTTGCCATCCGTCAGCCTTTTCCTTTTGCATCTCGCCCATCGAACCCCGCGCGATGGGAACGACCACTGCGGAGTCAATTTGTTTGCACTTTGATTATATTTTTAGCATCCTACTTCACTTCTTTTTTTTTTTTTAACTTCTTTCATAGTCCCGGTCGTACTGGCTGAATCATGATGGCAAAGACAATGTCCTTTATTATATTGTGGAAGGGTTTTTTTGGGCTTTTTATTTTTCAAAAAGTTCAGGGGAGGCAGGAACTGGAGTCTGTTCCCAAATTTCACTCCCAGTCATTTGGCCCGGGGTCATCTGAAGCGCCCAAGGTCGCGCTCCTCCTCTCCGCCTCTCACTCTTTCTCTCTCTCCCCCTTGCCCAGAACAGCAAAGCAAGCAGGAAGGGTGAGGACCAGGAAAATCTGAAATGATTTTCCCCTTGTTTTGTAATGAAACGTTAAAAAAAAAAATAAAAAGACAAGACAAGAGCACCAGTCAATCATGTGCTTTGGGCCTCGGCCAAATCAAATTAACTCTTGGTCTGTTTGTTCCATTCGAAGATGATGACCAGGACTTCGGTGCACTCTGAGCGCTCCCTCGTCATCGAGCCCAGATTTCCTTTCCTAGGACTGTTTTCTGCCCAGTCTTTCCACCATGGGGGTGGTTTGATTAGACCCCTGCTGCTGCCAGGTTTTTTAAAATCAAAGCCCCAGTTACTAGCACCGGGCTAAACAGCATTTTTTGTCTTAAGTCTTGAGAAGTTGTGGCACTTCAGAAATATTGTCGCCGTTGGGGATGCCAGGTAAAAATTTCCCATGGTATTTCCAATAATAATAATAAAAATAAATAAAAATAAAAATAATAGAAATAAAAGAACATAAATAAAAATAAAAGAAAAATAAAAAATAAAAGAAAAATAAAAGAAAATAAATAAAAATAAAAATAAAAATTAAAAATAAAATAAAAATAAATAAAAATAAAAAAATGAAAAAATAAAAATAAAAATAAAATAAAAATAAAAATAAAAGTAAAAGTAAAAATAAAAATAAAAATAATAAACCCTCCAAACAGCCTGATTAACACCTTTGTTCTTTTTAAAGCACTTCACTTGACTCATGCTGCCTGCTTTCTACGCTGTCTAAATGAACTGTTGACGTTTTTATCTATAGGATACACAATCCCCACTACAAGGTTGGTCTTGAATTTGGGAAGAGAAAGGAAAACTTGGGTTATAACGCTGCAGTTTCTGGGGGAGCACGGTTGGTCTTGCTTTGAACCAGGCTGGAGAGTTCTCGTGCCGTTTACTCCTTTCATTTTGGGGCCGAGTTTTAGCCCTCGGGGGAGCCGAGGGGAGAAAGAACAAAAACCAACCCAGAATTAGCAGGGTTCAAACAGAATTTGTGGTGCGGAATTATTATAGAAATGTCCAGATTTCTAAGGACTCCATGCATTGGGGTGAGGTGCTTTGGGCCGGCAAAATCCTCAAATTCTCTAAAGAATTTCATTTTAGGGATGTGGTTTGCTGAGAAGGAAGCCATACAGGCGGAGATTTATGAAGATGTCATCTGAATAGTACATTGTATTGACAGTAATTATTTTATAGCGGTTATTAATTACAAAATAGCTGCGAAAGCCAGCGTTCGGAAGCGTGGCATCTGTACTATTTCCAAGGCGCTTTTGTTGCAAGAGGAGAAATGTTAACTGGCAATGTATAATTCACTGTTTATCCCTAAATTTCTTTGTGATTTCTGATTGATTGAATGCTGTTCCCTTCGCTGCTTCGGCTTCTGGAAAGAGGGGTGGGGGGTGCTCGCTGGCAGCTGGTGATTTACAGGTGGGTGAGTGGGTGCGCGCGTTCAGCATGGGAGTGGGGGATTCCTCCCAATGGAGAAGCAAACGAAAAAAGCCAGGGGCTGGCACCCCTTCGTAGGACCCCAGGCACGTCAGACGACGCAGCGGCACTCGTACGTAGACGAGAACTGGTTTCGCATCCCCTTGTAACCCGAACCGGTTTGGTGCTCGGTTATGGCAGCGATGTTGGCATTTCTTACCAATCCTTTTTGCGTCGGACTTTTTCGTCTGGGGAAAGGGTTTTATGAGAAACCTAAATGGAACGGGCAGTGCAGCTGAGTGCTTCGGGGGATGGACGTCATGGCCCTTTCTGCCTTTTTCCGAGATATTAGCTCGACTCCCGCGGGGACGGCGAAGCTCCCCTGCAGCCAGGGCCAGGGAGGATTCCCACCACGGCACGCAGGCGGGGGGGCGGCTTGTCACCCCCTACGGATTAACGGCAGCAAACGGGAGCTCCAGGAAGGTCCAGTTCCCTTGGCGCCTCGGCCCTGGCTTGCAGCAATGTTAAATAAGCATCGCTCGGGCTTATCAAGTCTCAATGCTGTGAGCCACAGCAGCTTGTTTGTTTGCAACGAATGATAAATTCTGATTTTGGTAAGTTCCTGCACCTTATTCTGAACGTCATTTTTGACTAAAAAGCGATTTCAACAAAAGCAAAGTTTTAATAGCCCCTTTTGAAGGTGATTTCTACATGGATGGACAAACCAAGAAGGAAGAAGTTTGTTTTTTTTTTTAATCCAACTGTATTGCTAATATTTATTCTTTGATTCTCTCGGACAAGTCTTACTCTAGTGTGATGGGGGAAACAGTTTTTTAAACTTTGCAGCAATAAGTCTGACCTCGTCTGCCAGTCTTCCTCTGATGAGTATTGCACGTTTTTTGATCTTCCACTGGAAATTAGAGATTTCCTGAATGAAGTGTAAATGCACATTTACATGTACATCAAAGCCAAAACCAAGGTATTTTCTTTTTCCTGCAATGCTGTTATGGATGCATTTATCAAAAAAAATGGTCCTGCCTTAATTTTCTTATCAGGCTAAAGAAGACACAATTTAGGCGGTCAGGCCACTGTCAGAGAGAACCATGACGAGAGCTTTATTAGCACTGGGATTTACAGCTGCTCTCGGACATCGCGGGGCCCAGGATCGGAGGTTTTGGTCAGCCCAAACGTATTCAGAGGATTATTCTAGCGATACTCAGCGGTCTACGTGCCGAAAGGCTACTTCGGGAAACATTTACTCTGCACTCATCCCCTTTCTTCCTATGTTCCTCCAGCCTCGCTGCTGAGCGGCACCGAGACGGAGACGGTGCGAGCTGAGCCTCTGACTTCGGCAGGATCTGAACCCGAGCTACTCAGCATCCACAACAGATGTAAAAGCTACGATGCTCTGTCGAAGGTTAAGCGCAGCAACCGGCTTCTTGGGTAGTGTCACGGTCACAGTAAGGTTTAATGAAAGAGTCAGACACTAAAAACCCTTAAATTTGACATTTTATTTCATTGCAGAAGAAAATCCAACATAGGCCTCATTATGTTATGCATCTTTAATTATAAAAATAAGCAAAGAAAATAACTTGCATCTTTCTCATTACTATGATATGTTTCAAATAACCTTTATATGAACACACTGAGCTTTAAAAATGTAATTTAAACAATAAATAATGACATATACCAGATATGCTCACTGTTTATTCCAGTACTCAGCAAAAAAACAAAAAACCCAAACTCTCTCCCTCTTCTAAGTATCTTTAAATTATAAATACATAATGCAAATTTATAATGGCACAAAACATCTAAAGTGCAAACAAATCACAATGAGAATCATGCAAACATTTCTAGATAAGCCCCTCCCCGCCCCCAAGAGAAATCATTTTGCAATGAACGCAAGATTAAAAACATAAAGCATTAGAGATTAAATAAAAACGTGAAATAGCTGGACTTAATATTGAGACTCATTCCCCATCCCCAGGGGGATCTCTCTCACCTAATTCAAACCATCTAAAGTCAGGCACCCTTCCCGGTCGATGGGAAGCGCCTCTCCCATCTCCATGTCCCCCTCCCCTGGTAAGAGGGAGCTTTGAATGACCAGCTTCGGCTAGATGGCAAAAGTTAGGCAAGGTGAACCCCAGGCCTTTTGATTTTCTGGATGTGTGCTTGCGGCTTCCTTACTACTTCAGCATAGGACAAAAAGGGACGTATTAAAGCAGCTCAAAAATCTTGTGATGTGGTCGAGGCTCTCTCCGACACGAGGCACCCGGTGAGTCCCCAACAGCAGGGCTGGTGCGGAGAGGCAGAGCTTTGGTTTGCACAGGTGATGGTTACCTGTGACACCAGAGCAAATCGAATCGGGGGGAATTATTTTCCCAGTCGTCTTCCCACCCGCGTTAAGGGGACAACAAGTTTAAATTCCCACTGGAAAAAGAGAGTTAATTATAACAACCCAAAAAGATAGGGTCTGGGGTAACGTAACCCTCCTCCCCAGCCCCAAACCAACTTTATAAACCTTCTTTGGGTTTTCATAGAAATAGATGCACAGAGCAACAGAGAAGCCACTTGCCATTAGGAGCATCTCCATGGAAAATCGTGGCTGCTAGATGTCCTCAGTGAGCTCCGCTGGTGCGAGCCCCCGGGGGCCCTGGGTACCCAAAACGGGAGCTGCTTCGCAGAGCCCAGAGCTGGGCTCCGGAGCGCCGGTGCAGCCATCCCGGCGGTTGTTCGGACACCGCCGGGTAAAGACCTTGTTGTAACTATATTTCCCCAAATAGCAATATGCACTTGATGCACAAACCCCGGCAGGCTTCCCTGTTTAGTAATCCCCGTCTCCTAACGGTGCGGCGTGAGGTGTAATGCTGTAGGGTGGAGAGCCGCACACGCACAGCTCTGGGATCCGTTCCTAAGCATAAGTCAAACTTTTAGGGTCAGGATATTCAAGGGGCCTTTGGTTTTCACCTTGCAAAACTTCTTTGTGTTGGACTCTATATACCTGACTGTGATTTAAGAACGAGCAATATTGCATCTTGCTTGCCCTGGACGGCACGATTCAGAGTATTAAAAAAAAAAAAAAAAAAATTAACAACCCTCTACCATCAGCAACATTTTTTGCTGCTTACAATTTTATGACAGCACTTTTGGGCTACATTTAATGAAGACAGCAATATTAGAAATGCTGCCACTGCATCTGGTTTCAATATATTAGCAGCAAGTTATTGTTTAAAGGCTTTGTGGTTTTAAAAAAAAAAAAAAAGTTATATTGCTTTAGATTTTGAAAAGAAAAATAGATCCCTCCTTTATTAGCTCTCTAACTAGTTGAGCAAGAATCATCCACTCTGCAGACGGACTCTAACGGGATAGATTTGGAGCGTGGAGCTGGCCTTGTTGATCGCATGCCACGGCGTGGCTTTTTTTGGCTCGCGGAAGCCCGGCCAGACTACTGTGCGGAGAGCGGCCTTTGGGGGAGGCCCCCAGCTACTGCTGCGGGACCGGCTGCTCCACTCCTCTTCGGAGGCTGCCCAAGAGGTGGATGGGAGGAAAGGCAGATCGGAGAGCGTTACCGCCTGCGTCCTCTTAACGGCAGGCACGTTGCTTTACTTCTGAAGCTCAAGAGAATTTAAGGATTCTTCCTGCCTTTCCCCAGAAATCAACTTTCTAAAGTAGGTTTTACCCTGTGGCAGCTACGAGAGGCCAAAGCAGCTTTTTGTCAGCCCTCTGATAATCCCCCAAACAGCTCTCCAGCAGCACTCGTGCCTTGGGTATAACTGCGTCTCACAGCAGCTCTGTGGAGATAGGACTGGCCAGTCTGAACTCTTCTCCCCCCCGCCTCCCCTCCATTTTAACTAGGAGAAGAGAGGCTTGTTTCTGGCCCTGTAATTTCCGTCCTAAACATTTTCTCTCTCTCATTATAAAAAGGCCACAGAGTAGAATGTGAACTCTTGAATATGACAGAGATACTGTTTCCAGGAAAAAAGAAATAGCTAACTTACAAAACTAAGTTTATGCAATAAAGTTATTATATTCTGCTCCTTTTAAGCAGACTCTCGTGGAATTTATGTACAGTACATGACAGATTTTAAAACTATTTATACCACAGTTAGAGCAAGACCTTTAATACTCTAGTCTTAAGACAGGGTTTGTTTTTGTTAGATTTCTTTTAAAGCTTTAGACAGTTAAATACAGTACATAGATGTTAGCTTTTAAATACAATGCAAGATTATGTAACCTTCTGACTAGCTTCAACCATAGACTGGCACCTCTTTTAATCATTTCCGTAGTACAAAACGTTCCTTTCCTGATTTGGTGTGTGTCGGGGGGGGGAAGGTTTAACTCATTTTGCACTGTGGTGCCAGGTCACGGTAACTAGAATCATCCACAGCTAGCGAGTTTGGTAAATCAACGGGTTAACGGAGCTGTATTGGAAGGATTAGGACTGTATGACACTAAAGAGACCAGGGATATGACATTCATATTCGTCCATGGCCAGCACAGATTCATAACACGAATTCCATTGACATCTTTAGGATGTGCAATAGTTATTAGTGCATCTATCGTCGCCTACCAGCTTACTACAAGAGAGAATAAGCTATTCTCCTTGGTGCCAAATCTTCAGACTTCAATGGTGTTAGCACTACAGTACATTTAGGTTTGGTGTCTGAAGGCCTGACTACTGTACGGTTATATTTAAGACTGTTTGGGGTATCTTTTTGTGGGGAAGAAAAGAGATGGAGACATTTTGACGGCGGGAAAGCTGAGACACTGAACACAGATCCATGCAAAAGTTTTGTTTGAGAGGAATAGAAAATATTAATGACTAAATCTAAAACCAGTTCCTAGTTGTTATTAAAACTAGCTACAGTACACTTGGTTTGGGTGCATTACTCTTCTAAAAGAGAGACGTCAGCTTTGGTAGTGCTTAGCATCCCTTACACACCCATTGTCGCTCCCCCGAGGCGTTACGCGCTTTCGGCGGAGCTGCGCTTTGCGTGGGCCGGGACGGACCCCTCACCTCGGAGGTTCCTGAAGTAGAGTTTTAGCTTCTGCGGCTCGGTGATACGTCTCCTGGTGAAGTCTGCGCGCGGGTGGCCTTGGGCGCAGTGATCTGTCTGGAGCAGGTGGAAGAGGCTTGCCATGTTGGGCCCAATCTTCTCCATCAAGCTGTCCTTGATGGTGCTGACAGTCTCTTCATCACACTCCAATAGGCTTCTCACCAGCTTGTTGTAATACCTGCGTGAGAGTTGCCATCCGTTACTCCAAGGCAAGGCCAAAGAAACAAGGTAAGAGCTGATCTCAAGCCAGGAGACCAGTCCAAGTGATAAAACTACGAGAATCAGAATTTTTAAGTCATTCGGGGGGTGTTTGAAATTGATTTTCAACAGTGCACAATGTACATATTCTCACTGCATCTAACAAATGCCCTGGCGCTGGAGATGCTGTGCCCGTGACATAAGGAAGGAACAAAACCCGTCAAACTTCTAATTTAGTCGTCCTAAATGAGCAGCTGCTCCAGCTCTGAAAGGTAAGGCTATAAGCACAAGTGATTTTGGTGTTACCCTGGTGGATCGGGAAGAAGGTGAGAGCGAGGAGCTAAGACGATCTAGCAATTGGCTTAAGCGTGTGTTTTACTCTCTGCTAAACAACCCGAGTTTCTAGAGCTTTAGGAAGAAAAATAATTGCATCTTTCTAATGGACAGATACTGGCCATCACCAGACAGGGTAACAGACTAAACAGACCACCGGTCTGAGCCAGTACGACCCTTCCTACGAATGCATCCATCCCGGTGGCACCATTCCCTTTTGTCCCTCTCCCTTCCCCTCCATGCACAGCCTTTAGCAAGGGACCAGAAGAGGGAGAAGCAAGCTCAGTCCAAGTCAGAGCCTGACAGATGCATGTATTCCCTGGGGACAGATCTTTAGGACATACAAGCAGTTGTCACTTCCAACAAGCTGACCATGCATTAAATCACAAGTGAGGACCTTATGCTTTGCCCTGTTGTGTGCCTGCCTCCTCTACAGTCTGCTGCTGCACTTTCGCCTTCCAGCAGCCTTGAGTACGCGTTCCTTGCTCAAGGAGGGAGCCAGGAAATTGTGCTGATCTCTTTCCCCAGCGCTGCTTGAGCCGAGCGGAGGGCAGTGCCCAAAGGAACGATCCTCTGCGGGGCTAAGGCAGAATCAGCCCAGCCCTGCGTGCGTGGCTGGCTCGGGCAGGGAGAGCAAAGCTGGCAAGTGGGACCTCCCTGTACAAGAGAGCATGTTCCTAGGGAGAGAAAGTTGGGAAAAGAGGAGCAGTCCCATATTTGCTGGGCTACTTCTGCCTGAAAGGACGTCGGGGAACTTATTTTAAGCCTTTAAGGTCACGGTGACATTTTTCCACGGGAGCAGAGAAGAGAACAACCTGCAGGTGGAGGAGGGGAAGGAAGAGGGAAATGAGAGTTCACATTCAAACTCCTTTCCTAACTCTCAGCTCTGGCCTTTAGAGCAGCCAGTGGAGGTCAGGTGAGGTTAAAGTTTCTGCTGCACTTGAAGTACAAAAGGATCAGGCTTTGGCACGGTGGAGCACAAGTGCAGGCACAGCTCGGCAGTGCTAATATTGAGGTCTGAAGCGTGCACAGTCGTTGATGATGAATACAGCTGTGCGAGCCGTGCGTCCAGCTTAAATCAGTCCCAGTCTACCAGGACAGGAGGAACAGATCCTCTCCACCTTCCTCTGCTGCGCTGCCTACACCTCCTTCACACAAATACCTCTTGGTGGTTTCCATAGCTGGAGTTGCAATCAAACAGCTCGCTGGTGCCTTTCAGCAGGGAGACTGCAAGCAAAGGCAACAAGGCTTTCCTCTCCTCCTGCCCCTGCCATGAGATTAAATCACAGGAAGATGCTATGACCTTTAACTACTTCCTCTCAGTGTCCCAGGCCAAGTGGCACATTCTTATTCTGTGGCTATGTTGGGACAGGGGCTGGGAAAGCAGGATGCTTTAGGAGACCTCAATGTAAACTATTAGCTGGGAAATCCTGCTGCTTTTGTTACTCAACATGTCATAATATCCTCTGGCTTCGACGAGGGTTGGCGGCTGTGGGGGAGGAGTTCCCTCCGCCTCGGGAGACAGCGGCTCCGCTTCAGGCTCAGTCCTCTGGAGAGGAACATCCCCAACACGTAGAACACCGCTGCCGCTATCACTGCATCCTCCCTCTCCCAAGTGTCCACACGTCCCCCCTTCACCCCAATGCCCCTACAGCCCCGCCAAGGGCTGTTTAACTCTACGATCCAGCGTATTAACCTGAACTGCTCTTCCAGCCTGTAAAACACTGATGCCCCAGCGCTGCCTGCTCCTCGTTCCAGCCCTCGGGGGAACGCTGAAGCAAACCTCTTCCACGTTTGCTTGGGGGAAGAGGGGAAAGACACAAAAGTATCATTTTCGCCTTTCCATAAGTATAATTTTCTGGATAGAATATCTACAATAGAGTTTTCTATAATAAATTCACGCTGGTCAGAGATGCAACATCTATATCTCACTTGCGTACCTGTCCTAGGATAGGTCTGGAGGTTTAAGATGCTTCTAGATCAAGTCAAACAGCCACCCCAGAGGAGCTGTAGCATTCGCCGCAGCCAGCCAACACGTTAAATTGCAGCTTGGTCTGTTTGCACTCAAATTCTAGAGCATATTTACTCAAACTGTTCAAAAAGATCCCTTTTATCCCAATCACAAGACTCAGCACTGATTGTTCCAGGATTTAGAGGAAGAAATCCCTGCCCTTGCAGCGTGACTGCGCAGACTGCAGTAGCTCCCTGAAGCCTCTCTCTGTCCCTTGTCCTTGGAGGATGGGGACAGGGCAGTTCTCTGCTCAGATACAGGCGTCAGAGAGCAGCGTGACGTGCCCATTTCTGCAGGCAGCCTTTGCAATCAAGAAGGAACAGGGGTGAAGACAGCCCTAAAAGAGACCATTAAGAACACCCGACCATCCCTAGAAATATGAACTACTGGATCATGGCAGAATAAGGTTATAAAGGGAACCAGCGAACAGGCTCCTCTAAGCTTTCCTACTTCTTCACAGAGGCGCTAAGTCAGAGGGCAAGGTCTCATTTGCTAGGTGCCATATAAACCCAAAAAAGGGGATGGTTGCAGTCTGAAAAAGTGAATGAAGTTGCAATAGGTTGAGAAGCTCTTCAGTGCTCAATATGCCAGGGATGCTATATTAATCAAACTGGTTTGGTATTTAAAAGCTCTGTTTACCATTATACTGCGTTCAAACCAAAAGAACTAACATTTAAACAAACTCCAGGCTTTGAAGTAATGTACGTCTAGTTAATTTTATGATTCTCCCCTGGAGATGTTTATAAGTGTATTTACCAAAAAGAGAATCAGAAGAATGCTGGTAAAACTTAACAAGGATTTGAAAAGGCAGAGAACATGACTCAGGCTAAGCTATATTAGGACTTGTAAGAAGTTAGTCAACTTGGTTCCTCTCATTTCTTTCTCTGTGCTTCACATCTTTGCATGTGATACATTTCAGCTGAGGAAAGCTCCACGTACCGGTTTGAGAACTGATTTGGAAGCTGGACGACCTCCGTGATGGCTTCAGGATTTCGTTTCGCAATGCCGCACATGTCCAGTTTGCTGTAGCACTCCTCTTGCACTTCAGAGATCATTCTTTGGAAGGTGGAGCACCTCCGGATGGCAAGGAACACCTTGGACGTAACCCCATTTGCAATGCATTTCAAGCTTTCTTTCACAAAAGCTTTTCCCTGGAAACAGAAAACCTTCAACTGCAACAGATTTCGTAGAAAGGCATGTATTAACAGATACTTCGCTGCGGCTGGCTGCTATTAATTACCCTTGCTGCAATTACAGACCTGCTGGAGGTCCCTTACCAAGCACGGCAGGGAATTGGACCCTAAATGCTCACCATTATTGCATAGTTATACCCACAGCGGTTTAAGTTGGGATGCACACAGGCCACAGAGAACAGGGAGCTCCTGTTCCCAAAAGATTTAGGCAATGGAAGTCTTTGCGTGAAGAGACCTAGAAGTGCCAGCACCAGAGATGGGCCAATTCTGCCCTCCGGGAGGCGGGCGGACCGCTCGCTGCATACCAGCGATTTAACGCATCTGGTTCACCAGACCTCAAGATGCTTTAAGAGCTTTTAAGTTTGTCCTTGGGAGTGAAAGCACAGGGAACGAGGGGGTATGCCCATTTGGGGAAGAAAGCATGGAGGAAAAGGGCCCTTGGCAGAGCCACAGTCCTCTGATATTATCCTATTTATTCTGCTGCAAGCGACTGCAGCTCCGGAGAGGCTGATCTGGCCGTGCATTCCCAGGCCCAAAGACTTCCAATTCAAATCCCAGCCCCTTGCCAGGTCACACAGTCAGAAGACTTACTTTGTTAGAAGAACGTTTATATTTCCTCCTGAAGAGGAAACTTCGCTCTCCGCCCCACAAAACGCTCCTTGCCAAGTCCTCACACATAGCATACAGTATGTGGAAAATGTACTGTAGAAAATAGCCCTGAAGGATGCATTTGTAGCCAAAAACCAAAATCATGGTTCAGGGGAGCAGCTAAGCAGCAGGAAGGGCTGCAAGAAAGGAAGGGTTAAGCCTGCACAGAACCCATCTCCATGAGGACGGAGAAATTAAGGCATCCATTCAGCGAAGCATTTAAGCACGTGCTTTAGTGTCGCAGGACTTGTAAAAGCGCTTTATTGAATCAGGGCATGAAAAGGGAGCTCTAACGGCGAGGCATTATTCTTGTCCCCTTTATACTCGTACTGTACCTGAGTGTCAAATTTAGCAGCACTGTACAGGAAGGACTTGCAGATGTCGTACATGCCATCCGTTTCGCACGTGGAGTTCTCCAGGCAGGCGAAAGCCCCGCAGCCCACCTGGAGGGCACTGTTCAGACAGCGAACCACCTCGGCTGCAACGAGAGGCACAGGCACACCGTTACGTACGCACCGCTCCCCCACGCCCAACGCCGTAAAGCCCTTCTCCAGCGCAACGTCAAGTCATGCTCAACTGCAGCCAAAAGGGAGTTATTAACTGAAGTCATGCAACAGATCACCGGCAAATCAAGGAAGAAAATCTGCAACTACCACAACCTTCAATCGGTTACATACGGATTAAAAGAGAGGCAATATCTGATAGTCTTCGGCTAGATGGAGACCTACAGGTCCATCCCAACCTAATTCTGACTGCATGCATTTACAGCTTTCTTCCGAGTTCCTCTAAAGAAGGCAGAAGCAATGAGGATGGGCCCACGAAGAGCAGCAGGTAGTGAGGTCTTCTCCACGGTCTTAGACCGAAGGCAGGTCAGAGCAGCTTGGCAGCATCTGGCTCACAAACCTCATTTGAAAATGAGACTGAAGTGATGGCGATTGCCAATAAGCTGGCATGAAATCTGCACTTACTGCGAGGAAGTGCTGGTTTTGCTAGCTTTGGAGGTATTTGTGCTTTTCTAAAAAGCGTAAAGTACCTAGAAATAAGATCTTAGTTTGTGTGTCTATTATCAGTACTACAAAGGACTTGAACGAGCAGCTTGGTGCTAAATACTAACCTGGTACCCAGCAGTTTGCAAGCATAGCCAAGAAAGGTCATATTGCCGAAGATTCGCAAAGAGAAGGGACATTTGGGCAGAGAAAGTTAAGGTAATGGAGCTGACCATGTATAATTAAAATCGTCGAGGCAGTAGTTAGTCTGAACAGGAGGGTATCCATGTCATCCCGTCTTTTTTAGTGCAGATACTACGCATTTTAACAATGAATCAGCAGTATTGCCACATGATTGCCCTGAAATTAGTAGGGATTAACCTTTTTTGGTAAGCTGAACATCTGTCCCCTTATGTGTCTGTGCAAGGCATATTCATTACTTTTGCAGATCATGTTACGAGACATTCTTTAGGAAGAAATGCAAACCCAGTGCCTCCCATCAAGAACCTAGGTGTGGGAAAAGTGAGGATTTGCATTTAGTGGAAGAGAACACAGCTTATTAGGAGCTAAGTTGTAGCCTGAAGACGTATCTGTATAACTAGGATCTTTACAGAAAAGAGGAGGAAAAAAAATATTTTAAAAAAATCACCCAATTAACCCCTCCTTATTCTCTGCTCTTGCTTACGTGCCTGAAGGGAGAAATATTTGGTAAGATCATCCTCTCCCCAGTTCATAACCTCACCATCGCACAAGTCATTCCCATAATTATGTTTCCACAGGTTCAAATTATAACTTTGCTTTCAGCAGACTTAGTATGCATTAAGCTTTTATTGTTTTAGGCACGGTGCAATAGTGAGACCCTATGTTTCTATAGCAACCAAATACAAAAGGAAATTGAGCAAACACCCTAGTATAATGCTGCAGAGCCTTGCAGATCTAAAATAAGACATCTGTTAATGAGCTCCAAATTAGAGACCTAATATCTTTTCAGTATACTGGAAGACAGATTTTTAATTTCCATTGTTCAAGACAATGTGTCCAACTTATCTAAGCATCTATAGCGCACAAAGTAGAGACATCCAGAGCTGACTTGCCAGCAATTTTTTTATCCATTGTAAAAGCAAGTTTGCTAAATGTCACAATCGTATTTTTATGGCACCATCTAACTGATAGCAGTCAGGTTTTGAAAATAAATGCTAGTAGTGGACAGTTTCTAGGTTACTGCATTCTTCAAAGTCGCATATCTCTCTCCCCCTCTTTGAATAGACAGATGTTTGGCAGAACAATGGTTCAGTCAAATTTCCACAGATTTTATCAACTTCCTAAAAAGCAAGGAATTTAACACCAAAGTATGATTGCAATTGGAGAAGCGAGAAAGATACATGCAAGCAGGAGGAAAAAAAAAAGTACATGGAACTCATTTAGTAGATGGGGGAGGAGGAGAGAGAATGGATTGCATCCTGCAAGCAGATCACACACCGGTTCCCTGACCCAGCTCCTGAAAGGAGAAGATTTCTTCTCCAGCTATGCACCAATATCCTCCTGAATCAGACCCTTAAATTAATATTTGTTCCTACCAGCCGTTAAGTTTATAAGCAAAAAAGAAGAAAAAAAAAGAAAAAAGAAAAAAAAAAAAAGAAAAATCAGCAGTAGAGATATCTGAAACAGTTTAACACATCAGGGTTCAGGCTCAAAGCCCTCCTTGCTGGGTGTTACCTGAGTTCTGGGCTGCAACCCTGGGTTTCCTGGGGCTCACAGAGTCATTCTGTTCAGCTTCATAGGATGCAGATGCACTGATCACCAGCAGCAGGAGAAAACCAGACTTTAGGAGCATTCTCTGACAAGTTTCCGCTAAGTGTGGTTTTTTGGGTGGGTTTTTTTTTTTTTTTTTTGGTGTATGTGTGTGTGTGTCTCTCCTCTTCCACTTCGGCTTGAGCAAAGATGTGGATCTGGATACGCGCTCCCAGGGAGAGAGAAAGGAGTCTGCCGAGGCTCGGGGACGTGCCGCAACCCCTCTCTGCCTGGCCCCTCTGGCTCCTGCTCGCTGGGGGACCAGGAGCAGCGCCGAGGGCTTTTATAGCCGCCCTTATCGGTCCCCCCGCGGGCTGCGGAGCCAATCGGGAGGCGCTGGGCAGAGCCAATGGCAGACTGGACTCATTCAAGCCCCAGAAAACTGCAACTTCACAGGAAGAATATTTTCCAGCCAATTAAAAGTACCTGCCAAACAACAATAACCAAAAAGTTAATCTTTGGAGAGGCGGTGGGAAAGGGAGGGGGGGACTTCCTATGGATAATTGAGCTCAAGGAAATGACAGCGCAGTCCTAAATCTTCCCCCACCCCAAAAAAATCACCTGCCCTTTAAGAAAAGGCATTTTCCCATCCGTTTAGCAGTTAGCCCAGGGTTACAGCAGCTTGGGAGAAGGAAAGGGGCATTTTTGCATGGCACGTACAATGGGGGCTGGCACCGAGCCTTCGCGCGGTGGGTCAGCCCTGCACCTGACCTCAGTCCCCCAGAAAGGCAAAGAGGACGTACCTGCGTGCGTGCAGACGGGAGGCATCGCCTCTCGCCTGCCAAAGCACGTGTGCGCAACACTGAACCCGTGTACAAACACACTACGCCTCACGTAGGCACATGCAAATACCCTCGCGGTGCCTAAAACCTTATTCCTCGTACGCTGCACATCTTCCCCTCACTTGCACAATTACGTTAACAAAATCACGCGTTCATACCTCAGACTTCAGCGTAGCCTTGCTTCTACTGCTTCCCAGTCAAGCTGAAGAGCCAATTTTTTGGGTGTTTGGTGGTTTTCCTCCCCCCCAAATTCAATCCTGTTTTTCAGATTTCATAACGGGAGGAGGCACCCTAATGCTTGATTTAATCTTCATTTTAATAGGCACATAATGAGGATTAACACACTAGAGAACTGATTATCCCGTATACCAGAGACAATTTAAGGCTCTGAGTATTTAAGGGATGAAAGTATAAGCAGTAGTATTAAGTCTTAGAGCTGAAAGGAAATTGGGAAGGTGCATGGAGAAAGCAGATTTATAGATAAAAAGTTGCAAGTTCCTGCAGCTTAGAATAAGTCAAAAGACTTAGCTATCAGGTATTACTGATCAGAGACGAGATAGCTTCTTTTGGAACTTGAGCACGTTTGATTCTCACTCAGCTGTCCCCACGATCTTTTCTGTCGAAGGAAAAATACTCTCATCTCTGT
Source organism: Platalea leucorodia (assembly GCF_965183815.1). Taxonomy (NCBI): domain Eukaryota; kingdom Metazoa; phylum Chordata; class Aves; order Pelecaniformes; family Threskiornithidae; genus Platalea; species Platalea leucorodia. The sequence goes on from NC_138859.1 coordinate 3,708,689, forward strand.
GGTGTCAGGCAAGGAAATGCAGCTCGAACAGATTCATAGGTCCATCCACGTACAGAAGTTCCGTTCGGATGAACCAATTCTACAAATCTCATTTAAGTCGAGGTGCAAAAAACCCTCGTCCTGTGGGCATTCATTCAGGTTTATGGGTGGCTAAATTTAAAAGTCAATAAGGAAGCAATTTAAAGAAAAACAGAAGTAGCCTCTTCCTTAGCAGAGCTCCAGAAACAGTGCCCGCTGCTTTACCTCATCCCTGTCTTTTTTTGCATAGGTTTGACAGCTCTGACCGTGACAACGGGACCACTCTGGTCCCTCGCCCCATCCCTGAGCTCCGATTTCTTCCGAGAGGGAGCTGACAGCTCAGTTTGGGCTGCGCAGCCCCATTCGTGTTGGCATATTTGGTGTCAGCTTCAATTGTAATAGGAACAGGAGTGAGGTTGTACTCCTGCCTTGGGGTCAAAATAACAGCTGTGCCAGATGTTCCAAGAACATTCAAAAAGCACTGAAACAGAAGGGTTTCGGGTTTCGTCTCAGTTTTGTGACACTGAGCCAATTTCATTAAAAAAAAAAAAAAAGAAAAAAAAAGAAAAAAGCAGCAGCCCTGCAAAAGCACTGTGGTTTCTCTACTTAATAGGACCAGTCCAGTTTGCAAGTGAGAATAATCCCATAGGGTTTGATTCTGATTAAATCAAAAGCAACTCTGGCATTGACTTCAATTGGGGCTGAATCACCATTCTATCTAAGTCCTATTTGGAGTGGAAGCATTGCATTTTCCACAAAATTGAATTTCAAAACTCAAAGCCCGATTTCTCCACCCCTTCACCCCCAAGGTGAACATTCCTACTTGTCTTTTTTAATGTTTCAATCTGAACTGAAGTAGTTTGCAAAACAAAACAGGTTGTCCTGGCCCTCTAAGCACGTATACATCCTGATTTGGGTCCAAGTAAGTGTAAGGGAAAATTAGTGGCAAGTAGTTCCTATAGATACTAAAATTCTTCCAGCACATTTTCTATTCTTTCTCATATCATTATTCCAGGGCTGATACATATTTAGTATTTGTACTTGCTGCATATTTTTAAAGCAACCAGTTTTAATTACGGAGCACAATAACAGGAGATTAAGATGAGGTTCAGTTTAGTAATGGGAATGGGCACTACGATACAGCCCAATATATTGGATCAGGACACGTGAAAACATTATAATATCAGAAAAACTTTATTGAGTCTCCAAAAAGACCTTGTGAAGGCAGGACCTTTACTACTGCTTTAAGAAAGTGGGAAAATGAATTCAGGAGCGAAGGACCCATACTGAGTTGCTGTCAAATTTGGCAGGAGACTTGTACAAGCAAATTTCTGCGCGAGACATTTGAGTCCTTTGGTACCAGAGCCTATTTGCATTACTGATTTTGCATACTGAAGGCAACAAGAACTGCAAAATCCCCCTGTAACTTCCATTCCGCACTCACTGTATGATGGCAGAGGAGCTTGGCTGACGTCTTGTACTCAAGCTTCTAAAGGGAAAAAGAAATAACCGGCGCAGGAATCATTAGACTGTTCAAAGATCGGTGGTTTGCCCACGCCAGGGTCACGCCTTTAAGACCGTTGCTAGAAGGTTCAGGGACACAAGAAGAATATGCATTATGGGATAAGATTTTCCCTAAAAATCTTCCCTCCTCCTGCTCTCAGTTAACAGCTGGCCCAGACCCTAGAGATCTCACCAGAAGATTAAAAGAACCCCAAAAATAAAAACCCAAAAGAAGTTCCACTATTTGTTACCAAAGGCTGGACGTAACCCGCTAGAAGAATTTTCTCCTTAGCTTCCCTTACAGGTTAAATGCTGCCCTGAAGTAGAAGGGTTTGTTTCCTGGCTGACACATGTGAAGAAAAAAAAGAAAGGCACTGTTAGCCCTGAGTGAACCATCCCCTTCTTTCCATTTCCATTCAAGAGATCCTATTAAATCGAACAGTACACGCTATTGTACCACTGTTAGTCTGTTCCCAAGGTGTTAAGATTTTTGTCCAACCTCAATAAGAAACGTAGGGGAAAATAAAAGACAAGAAGAAAAAGAAAAGAGGGGAACCTAAAGTCAATAACCCCCCCGCTTTGTGCTCAGCTGCTCCCTGGCTGGAAGCTGCTGGGAGGGCAGCGGCCCCCCCTGCCATTGTGTAACTCGATCCCTGCCCACCTTTCAGCCCCCCTTCCCCGGCTCAGGACCCCTCCATTCGCTCCGCTCCGGAGGGACGTGAGCAACTGCATCACCTCGGGAGTTAGCAACGCTCCGCTGGTTCGTCCCTGCACGTCTGCTCCTTCCAAGCAAAACGAACCTCCTCTTATGCCGCCTCTCGCGGCGGCGACACTTTGGCACACACGTACGCAGCCACCCCACCCTTTCCTCACGGCTCGGCCGGTTGACACACTGCAGTTAACTCTGTTAACACGCAAAAGGGATGGCTGGAAAGAGCCGCCATGGAGCAGCATCGTGTGCGTGGGGTAGGCTTGCACGCAGCAGGACCCATGCCCGGCAAGGGGCAGAGCACGCTTCCTCCTCACCGCAACTTTAACGTGCGGGGAACCTCACGGGAAAGGCTCCGTGCGTTATAAGGATCAAACCTGCGCTGTCTCGAGGCCTTGAGAGCTCGCCAGCCGCCTGCGCACATCTCGCCGGACCAGATCCTCAACAGGTGTACATTAGTCTAACCGCCGAATTCAATATTAGCCCTTCATCTGCACCATTATTCTGATGCGTCACTACACGCTGTCTGGATGCAATCCCCCATCGTAGAGTTATAAACCAGGAGTAGCTTCAATTATACTGACAGTATAAAAGCAAAGTAAGGGAGAGGCTAAGCAGAACCTTTTAATTTGCTTAGCCCAAATGAATAACCCTGGCTGCACCGGTGCAAGTGATGTCAGAACTTGTTCCAAAAGGCAGGATACAATTTAAGAGTTACCTAGGTGTCTGCCCCAACAAAGCCACTTGGATCCGTCTACAGGCTTTGGCCTTCGCTCCATAAACCTGGCAAAAACAACAACAAAAAGATCTGCTCAAAATCTTCGTATTAAACAAAGGGATTTAATACCTCTGGTTTGCATGCAAAAAGCCAGAATAGGTTTAATTGTGTCATGGCCACTGTATGTTTAAGGTACAATTGTTTAATGCCCAACATAAGGTTGCAACTATTGTCTTCTACTGTGTTTGAGTTAATCAGAAACAAAAACAAAGGCAAGTTAAAGGTCTTCTCATATTACTCTACTACATGATTTATTCACTTCGCACAGTTTGATTTTTTAATAAAAGGAATTACGTATTTTAGTATATTTCTGCTGGGATTGTTCTGTATCTTGTAAATGCAACGCATGATGAAAAGTGATTACTAATAATAACCCGGTATTACTTGTAATCCTATGCTCTAAATCCTGACTGCCTGTTTCAATGGGATTTTGATTAAAACCAAATGTGCATCACATATCAGATACATAAAGAACTTTCAGCACTCAATTCCTGGTACCTCGGCCTGATCCAGGCAGTGAAAATACTCATCTGTGGAAGGTGAAACAGTCCTTTAAAGGCATCGCTGTGGCAGGCTGACAGCTTTACTCCACTCTAACCAAACATGGATATCACTGGCTTGGACTGGATTTGTACCTGAAAAACAGAGTCAGAGGTTTTTTAATCCTTCTATTCAGCAGGTAGACGTGCCAGTCCCAGCCCCAGCCCTGAAGCACTAGCCAAGAGGAGTTACAGAAGCAGGACGTGGCCCACGGAGGCGAGGAAGTTGCATTTGAACGCGGCAATATGCTTTGGCAGGTTGTCCCACATCATGCCGATGAGTAATGTATTTTGGAGGATGCACATGGAGACAGAACGCCAGGTTTTGCACACAGTGACAGAGTTGTTCACCTGAAGTAAAAGTAATCAGAGCTCAGAGATGCTGGCACAGATGAAGAGAGGGAGGAAGTCCCCCAAAATTTGGGAGTGGTTGGACACCCGTGACATCTACTTTCCTCCCTGCAGCCAGCAGTTCGCCAGGCGGTCGATCCAAAAGCCCCAATTCTTTCGACTGCAGCAAGAGTTAATTCCAAACCCAATTTTTGAGGGGCTCTGGGTAAGACCTTTACTCGGGGACTCCCCCATCTACATGGGACTCCCACCGCAAGAGTCTTTGCCACAGAGGCACGCACACCCCCCCGCACTTGCAATAAGTATTTCCCTCCCCCTGCTCCAGAGCCTGATGACACTAGCAAATATCTAAATAGTTTCTTGCAAAGGCTTGCCTTAACCAGAAAGAGGATCTCTCATTAAAGCATAAAATTAAACACTTCAGAACAAAGATATTGGCACATTAATATGGAGATTCTGCCTCACCCCCCCTCCTTCATCAAAATGCATTAGCCCTTCATGTGCAATTTGCATTGGAAAGCGTAGGAGCCACATAGCATTAACAGCTGTGAAATTGGTGTCATTCTTAAAGGTTAAAATAAACCCAGCTATTCTCTAAAGCTGCCAAGCATTTCTTTGCAAGATCTATGGCCAGAGCCTTCATGAATCATGAATTTGCTTTTTTTGTGTGCTGTGGAAGGATCCTTGGGAAGATCTTTTCCCTGTTTACAGGCAGGCAAGAGCATTCCCTGCTCAGCCTCTTGCAGGGTGACCTCAGCACTAGGTGTGAAATAAGGCAAGCAGGAATCAGCCAGCAATATACATTTCAATTTGCATAGCAGCTCTTTAAAAAAAAAGGGAATGACATGGCAGCCTCCTCACTTTACTCTTGAGAAAGTCTCTTGAAACTTTTCTAGCCAATAGTTACCGGAATTTGTTTTGCAAGAGTGTAATTTTGTATTTTTTTCTTCTTACTACCGCAACAAGTCACAGATCCTAAAGTTAGTATATTAAATATTCTGGTTACCATACTGACAAGAACATTTAACATGAGAATCATTCTTTCCCTGTGATTTTTCAGAAGCTAGAAAGATTATTCTCATGAAAAAACTATTAATTGCCAAGGCCTAAATAACACAGAGCCTTGTTAGATAAGAGAGGCTAAGCGAGTAGAGTGTAATTCAAAACATATAGAAGCAAATGGGAAAGCTCCCCTGGGGATTATGGCCTCTGGTCTCCGTGCCAGAGGTTGACTTGCAGCCGATGCAACCCCAGCACTGCAGAGGCTGAAGGTCCCTTGAAATCATTGTCCCTCCTGGATTTTGGGCTAGTCGAAGCACAGGCCGCTGGATGCTTCTCGTCCCAGTTCCTGCCCTGAAATACCCATATGCCATACCTGTTTGTCACAGGAGAAACATACACAGGGTATTTTTAGAAGAAGAAAACCAGGGAAATTTTCAGTATTTTCTCCGAGGTTCCGCCTCGGTAATACGGCCATTCTTCTCCTTTTAGAGGCCCTGGGAAAAACCACTGGCTCAGCGATGGTCTCAGAAGAAAAGATATCCCCCATATCCTCACTCACCCTGAACTCAACCACAATGATTGTGCTTCCTTGCCCTTGGAAACTTTACGATTTAATACTTATTACGCTAACTGGAAGGAAAGGCAGTTCCATACACCTCTTTCCTCCCGAGCCTGTACAGCGAGTAACGGTGCCGCATTCTCTGCCATGCCTCACCCCTACGGAGTCCTACTGGCGATGCAAAGCCACGGGAGCGTCCAGAGCTGGGGCTGAGCGTAGCGTTACTTCCAGTTCAGATGGGAGGTTAAATCCAAGCGGAAACAGGCCTAGAACAGCTTGTTCCAAACCCTGCTCTGCCTGCCGCCCTCCACAGCGCACGCTATCCTCCCCATCTGCTGCTTTGGATGTCAAACCCTGAACATTGCTAAATAAGTAGGGCTGTGAAGAGTCGCGTGTATTGTCTGGCTGAAGTTCACTGCGGGTTGGCCTCCAAGGGAGACGATGATTAACTCGACAGCACAGTTTGGGCAGTGAGAAAGACCGGGTTTTGTAGAGAAGCAAGTCAGCATCTCCGATCCTCTGCTTGCTGTCTCCTCCAGCAGGTTCAGTTCGAACAGCGTGTTTCGGCGCTACACCTCACACCTACTTTTGCAAACGAGCAGGAAAAAGAAGCAGGGAGCTCTGAATAATGTATTGTGGTTTCCAAGCCGATTTCTTTTTTTCCCCCCCTCTCTCCCCCCACCCTCTTTTTTGATCAAAACCAAACTTAAAATAGAAGAGGAAAAGGGCTTGCATAAATATCTGACAGCTGCTCCAAGCTTTCTCGCTAGTGCGGTAACCAGCAGAACAGCGAAGAACCTGATTTTTTAGCTTAGTCAGAAGACCTGTTTTGGCCCGCTTATTAGGAAAACAGACAGGAGAAGGTGTTACCAAAGCAGCTAGCCAAGTGAGGTCTAGGATGTAAGTGAAAGAAAGACTGGAATCTAGGGAGTGGGCCAAATGAAAGGGAAAAGGATAAAGGACACTAAGGGGGTGGCAACGAAGAAGCTTATCTGAGGAGGAGACCTCCAAGGAGGTTTTATGTATTTGCCATGGGAAATTTCACCTCCACCCGTTTCCTAACTGGGCATGCAGTAATACAGAAGAGATCACAGCTCCAGTGTCCACATTTTTAAAACAGGCTTTTGCCTTTTTCACACCGTTCAGTAAAAGCGAGAGGAAAGCAGATTTTACAGAACAAAGTTTCAAACATCCGTATCATGTCAGGGCAAATAGGTGAGTTTTCGGGAGTCCGCAAAGGTGAAGGGACAAGAGGTGGGATAATTAACGGTCCTCCCTCAGCAACAACCACAGCATCCACAACCTTGACTTCGTTCGCTTTTCAGCAGCTCCTTCTGAACCAGCTATGGGAAAATAGAGACATCACTAAACGGGACAATCAATTTTCACGGAAGATAACAGCCTGGCCGGCAGCGTGTTATCTTCTGAGAGAACAATCCCTTTGTAGTCCTAAATTAAGATTTGTCTTCCAGATTGCAGTTGCATCAGATGGAAACTAAAACCAGAGCAGCCACAAATTGATTGTCTTTTCTAATTGTCACTTATCTGGTGTGCAGCCATAAGAATAAGCATCTTAAAGGCCTTATATGAACTGGGAATTTGCCCCAGTTCAAGCCAGCACATTGAAAGCTTTGGCCGGGGATTTCTACATCTCCCAGCACAGCACAGTGGCTTTGTCCATCGCAAACACCTAAACACCAAGGGTCTTTTTCTGGGAAACTCCATTCTCTTAGCTCACAGTTTTAATTTGAAATAGAACAAATGAGATCTTTTATTCCCATGTAACAGTTGGGAAAGCGAGAGAGACTTTAAGGCCTGATCCACAAGCGGATGGCCAATATCAAGAAACTAACATCTCAGCTAGATCGTAAAACAAAAATCAGGTTTTTGCTCCTGCTCTGCCTGTACTGAGCAAGCCAGGATAATGCCCATAATCTTCATTTCAAGAATAGCAGAATTTAAACCCTCCAAACCACTAAGTTAACAAAACCCCAATGAAGTTTATGAAGTCTGCCATGATTTTCCAATCCATCCTTAGTAATTTCAGCCTGATTTAACACGGAGACATTTCTGCAAAACACACTGTATATGCATGGGTGTGTGCACATTTCTGACCGTTTTAATTCTCTGGGCACCTACAGCTGCATTTGATGGGGGCATAAATGCCTCAGAGCTCCCCATCACCTTTGTGAAAAGTAAGCTGTAAGAAAGGACAGTTGTTAGAAGACAACTCTAAAAACCACTCCACTCAAAACCTACAGCATCTGATCACCCCTCACTGGATACCAGAGACTCCATGGGGGAAGAAGGGGGAAGGGAGATGTCAAATGCCCCAGTTGTGGGAAAAGCTTCAATCGCAATTAACAATTGCCCACAAGACACAAATCTGTGGGAAACCAGGCTTTGTTAATCCCTGCGCTCAAGGAAATACTTATTCGTACCCTGAGGAAGGGGCCCGTTTCCTGCCAGCTGCCTTCCCGCCGAAGGGACCCGGGTGGGTGTCTCCAGCCACCACTGCTCGGGACCCCCGTACGCGCCACGGTAGCATCCAGCCGCTCACTGATCACTCATTTAAGATCTAAATATTTAAGACCTGGCTGGACAAGCTACGCAAGTAATTTGAAGCTTAATCTCTTGTGATATTTAAGACATGGCTGGACAAAGCCTGAGAAAACTAGAAACCAACCTGCGCTATTCAGAAAGACGAGCTGAAGGACTGGATAGATTTTACCATTTTTCTCCTCACTTTTCCTCCTTTTGGCCAATTTGTTTGGAAATTGCCACTCTCCTCCCAAATACACCCTGCCCTTCACTACAGTAACCATGCTTTCGATCCGGTGTCAAGGCTTTGAAATCTCAGATGTTGCAGATTGCTATACCCGGGGAACTATCAATGGGGCTACAGGACAATTTGGCTGGTGTCCAGTCCGCCCCAGATCAAGACAATTGCTCTACAGTGACCGCCGTAATAGCTACCAAATAGCTAATCCAAAGAGTTTACCAAAGATTTGAAAAGCTTTTAGCAATCTTATACCAGGAAGCTCCTGATTTCTCAGCTGAGATTGTCTCTTCTTATGGAGAACTTCTTATGGTGTAGGATAGGTATTTGCAGGTATTATTTCGAGGGATTTCAGAGCCTCCTGCTTACCAGATAGGGTTCATGAGAGAGAAAGGGGCCTGGAATAATAAATGAAAATTGCTTAGATATTTTCCAAAGATCACAGGCAAGAAGTATGGTCTCCCTTGGAAATGCTCGCCATGGCCTGGATTCAGGGTAGCAAAAATCTCCTAAAGCTGTAGGATGAAGGCTAGCTAATTAACAGCACTTAATAGCTGGCTAAAAGAGGTATGGGTGCAACAATGTAATACAAGAGTCCATGTCACGGAAATGGAAATTTTTTTCTCTGGGGCAGGTATGCTTTCGGGGCTACTCCTGGAGGAATGGAGTAGCCCAAGCTAGTGAACAATAGCAGGGAGAGGTAGGGAAATCAAGGCAGGAAGCTTTTGAGAATGCTCTAGTTCTAAAAATAGTCTGGAGTTTTGGTTATTTTAGTGTACAATGCCACCAGGCAGCCAGCTCACACAGCAAAATCTGCAAACTCATTCCCTTCACACCAGCTCTGCACTTCAGCATGGCTTCCGGGAATAAAAGTGCAAATTTGGGCAAGGATGCAAAGAATGCAGAGTTGCTCAGCTACTCTGGTTATGAGAAGCAGTGAAAGGCCCTAATAGAGGCACAGAATCCCATCTAAATATATAGACAGAAACTGAGAATAGCCTGCGACAGCCCTGCTCCAAAAGCCCACTCCAAGCTCTCGGAAAGCCTCTCTGACTTCAGCAGGCTTTGGGTCATGCCCTGTCCATACCGAAGGGCATGTTAAATTGGGTTTACAATAGCCCTTTTCCATCTGAGCTGCCCAATGGGCAGGCAACGCCTCCAGGAACCTATTGACTTTTCAGAGGCTACAAGAATAAAATTACAATTTGGAACTGAAATCGCCGCTGCGACTGTGATGGAGACCAGAGCTATTTAGGGATTAGATTAACACAGAGACTTTATGAAGCATCAGCTGTATGGCCGCTGTGAGTGAATCAGCAGGCTGTTAGCCTGGGGACCAACTGTTAATTGAAAAGGGGGGGTGGGGGGGAAGAAAGGCTGGAGTTTCATATCTAACGGTTAAATACATTTCAGTTGCTGGTCCAAACTGTTCAAAGGATTTGCCAGACTTGTGCCTGCCTTCCCATCCCCCCGGCAGCCTTTTAGCCTCAGCTTCCTCATTAAAACGGCTGAATAGAGCTGCACTTGTTACACATTTCTGCCTGCAAAGGCAGTACCAGCCTCAGCATCCAGGCAACCCCGCTCCCTCCTCAAATTCATCCACGGGGTCTTTACCTGCATGGCAAAAGGCTTCTTCTCATTACAGCAAATGCGATCACTCGTCTTTGGGAGGGTGGAGTGGATGGCTGTAACGCAGCAGCAGTAAAACACATCCTAACACCTATGGATACCTCTAACCACGGGTCCTGGGCACAGGTGGCCTCACCAGAATTAAATGATGTAAAATCTACAGACTTGCGTTCGCTGACAGTCCACTGTGCTGGTGAGCTGCACCCTGCACCAACTGCTTTTTTTATGGGAAGGGAACTGGTGGCAGCACGCACAGGACAGAGCACAACCAGAGGACCAGCAGGTATTCTCTCGGCGACCTAGTTAAGTGTCAGAAAGCAGTTAACATACTCACTTCCACAAGTTATTAAATAAGGTGAGTTTTTCAGCACAGTTATGGTTAGAAACAAGAAGCACTAGAACAGGCCGTGAATTTCTGGGCAAGAGAGGCCACGCGTAAAGTTTTTCTTGCAATATATTATGTAGCTGCCTGAAGTCTCTACGGGTTATATTAGAGCCCTAGACAGTTGTCTGACAAATTCCTGGTAAACAAAGAAGACAAAGCTGGAACTCAAGCTATGTGCAAGTCTATTTAGGTTTGTTAGTTGCAAGTTATTTCTTCAGTAAAACGTTTCCTGTTTAAGAAACATTCAAATTTGTAGTTCAACATGCCTGCAACAAAATGCCCAAGTACCCCTACTCAGAAAAAGCAATTGTCACTTCCCAGGTTATGCTGGTCAGATCCAGCCCTTCTCATATACGAGAGGTTTAAAATGCATCTTCGAGAGATTTCATCTTCAACTGTTTCGTTTTTTTTTTTTTTTTAAATAAAAGAGGCCTAACCAGGAGTTACTGCATTGAACATGTTAATCTCCCCAAGCATAACCCATTTCCAATTAAGTTATTATATAAATGCACATTATGATGGACAGCAGCTACTTAAACATACATAAGCTATATGATATGGTAAGCACATATTACTGCTGAACATGCAATAAAATTTGATTTTACCCTATTTACATCCATGTGTTGATTCAGTTTGCCTTTTTATTTCTAAGAGGATAAACGCAAGACCAACTGACAAGTTAATCTTAACCACACAGTGAAAAATCTGTGTGAACACAAGAAATAAGAAGGATAGTATATTTTCTCCCTCCAGCACTCGAGTTTACTTCATTAAGGACGTCCCACAACCTTTTTTCAAGGGGAAGCCTTCTGACCTCATTCTACAGAGCAGAAAACTGATGCACAGATGTAATCGGAATAAGATGAGGACCCAGGCTGCCTGGCCCCCGACTGTTCACCAGCAGATCAAAATCCTTTCCTAGAGGCATGAACAGAACCCCAGAGCCCCATTCCCAGTCATTCCTATTTCATCGCTGCATCCCATTTTCTTCCAAAGCAGGAACAGCCCTTTGGCATCCCAGCTTCTGGTCTCCTTCCCCCCTCATCCTCATGACAGCCCTCCTCGTTGCTCTGTGAAGCGCCAGCTGCCTCGGCCTTATCAATTCCAAAATCATCGTCGGTGACATTATAACAAAGCTGTTTGCCTTTGCATCCTCGAGCATATAAGATGCAATCCCTCCCACACGCACTTTTGTTCCAAGCCAGCCAATATCTGGGAGGAGAGACAGCTCTTTAGCCTCCCACCCAGCGTGTTTCTGTGGTCCCTGCTTCCTCACAACATAACGGCATGAAAGGAGCAGGGAGGCAGCTCTGCTCTCTGCCTCTTCTCTCAAAGGCTCGGCGACTCTTGTGTCAGCAGAGCTGTGGTGAGCCACATACCGCTGCTTCAGTTCAAAGCATCTTTCCCGGGAGGATGGCCAGCAACATCCCAAATTGAAACCACATACTTGATAGCTAGCACCCTAATCGGCTACATCTCAAACTTAGCACATATTGGCTCGTTAAAAAAAGAAAACTATTTAGAAAGCCAGCGGGGCGCCTTCCTTGGGGGCCCAGTTCAGCAGGTAGTTCGGTGCGTGCTTAGCTTTATTATCAGGTGGAAAGCAACCACTTCGTAAGGGCCAGGCTTGCAGCATAGCACAGAGGCTCCTGCTTTCTACCAACATTTGGGGTCCGGAGAGTCCATGTCCTTCACCAGAAGACACCCACAGTAGGAAAGATCTCTCTGTACACGGCTGCAGGTGTTCTCCCTCTTGGGTAGGGCAGATTTTGGCAGTCAGGCCACTGAGCAGTGCATGTGTAGCATATTAAAGACAAAGTCTTTTTCACCTACTCAGTTCTAGAAGTTTTTGAAATAGAACATAAAAGCCCTTTTTGTTTTTATCTAAGGCCTTAGGGAAACGTGCCAACAGAGGACAAAACCCAGGTGGCGTACAATGAACTCTCTGAGAAATGACTTCTGTTTTATGAGATATTTCTTAATGGAGCCAAGTGATGCAGATATACTACATGACATACTGCCCTCTCCCCTTCAAACAAAGGGGGGCTGGAGCTGAACGCCCCATTCCTTGGATGCTGGCAGAGCAGCAACCTGAGTACACATCCTTCAGGCAGAAGCGAGAGGGGCTTGGAGGAGCTGCGTGGCGATATAGGAGGTAGAAACACACCAGCTGTGAATTTGAATGGAGCTGCTTTGCAAGAGAGCAGAACGCTGCTGCTATATTTGGCTATTCCCTGAGAGATTTTGCTGGGAAGGAGCATCTGTTTCATTTGATGCAGTGCCCATCACCCCCTAAAAGACAGCATCTTGCAACCAGCCACCACCAAGGGCAGTACAAAAGGAGACAACCTGTCACCAGTCTAAGGGAGATGACTGGGACCACCTCTCGGAGAACAGGGATGCTCTTGGCAAGATGGGGAGGCTCATGTTTGTGTCACCATAACCCCCCCTTCCACCTACTTGAGCGGGAGGGATCATTGCAAGACAAAGCAATACGGTACATCACACTGGCAGTACTCACTAGGCAGGGCGGAAAACATTGAACTGTGCCTTTATCTTCACCTGGACAAAGATGTGACCTAACAGCAAAACCTGTTTTTCCATTAGCTTCGTGTTGTGATGAACGTGTGAGCGGTGTCATTCTCTGCTCTACCTATTTCATCTTGGGGCAGAGCCAAGGTGCTAAGTGTCTTTAAATTACAGTAGAGAAGAAAGGAGCAGGCAACCACCTACAGAAACCTGATAGCCGCTTGCTACAGTTGTAAACCTCCTGGCCAGGGCACTCGGTGCTGCCAGGAGAGCAGCGCACACCATGTGCACACACGGCTCTCCCTCTCCGCAGGCCACAGGTTTCTTTCCAGTCACCACATTTTTTTTTCAAAATCCATCCAAAATAGCAATGCAGAACCAGTGCAAGGGACCAGATTTTTTTTGGAGCATCCAAATTTAAGATTGCTGGCTTCCAAATAAATACTTTCTATGCATCCAATATTTGTTACAATCACAGGGCCATTCATTTCAGCATAAAACCACTGTTACACCGCAAAACTAAGTATTATCAAGCAATGCTGGTGCTGCCTCAGTCCAAACCATGCTGCCAACACTTGGGAGTCCAGGAGGGCAATTTGGGGCTACTACACAATTCACAAAGATCCAAGGAGAGCAATGTGCGTGGAAAGGGTATGCCCTAAAACCCCACAGGTTGAAGATCCCACATCAAGGCGGTCATGGCACATGGCACAGTAATACCTACACGCTCATAGCAGCTGGGGCTGGAAGTCCCATGCTCTTCCCGAAATGCGGCTCGGCGGGAGACTCGGGGTGAGAGCGAGCCGATTCCTCCCAATAGATGGCAGCAATGCATGGAGACACAGGCGCTTCTCCCAGCCCTCGTCCAGCCTCAGACACAGGTGAGCACCCAGGCAGAGGTGAACCACGCTGGCAGCGTCGGGGTGCAGAGCAGGACCCAGGCGCCCTGGGCACCAGCCTCCGGACCACCCTGCCTTCCCCCCTTTGCTGCTGCTTCATTATTTGTGCACTTGAATGCAAGGGCTTCCTCCCCTCAACCTTCCCCTTGCCCTCCCCTATTTGGTCCTCCGCTACTTTTGTTCGGTGGTGGAGGCTATTAAATGCCGAGTGAGGAAGAGGCCTGTAGCAGCGAGCACAAGCACTAGATGTACTCTGAAAATAGACCATGTCAATGGAGCTGGGGTTTTGTTACTAAGTGTCCCTAATCGAACTCTTTGTGACTTAATCACGCTTTTGGCAGCGGCATAAGAAACAAGTAATGAATCAAGTTATTGTATTTCCTGGATTTTACTCTGCTATTGTAGTGTGCGACCCCAGTGAATATGCCGATTCCACTTCTTCCCCTGGGTTAATTCCTCCAGCCCTCCAAGCCCGGCCAAAAGGGCTTTTTTGGAGAGAGCAGTTTCGCTAACACTATGCGGTATATAATGGTTTAAAAATCTCATCTAGAACTGTTAAACCTCTGCAGAAGGAGCAGGGGCGAGAGCAGAAAGGGAAAATGGAAAGGGTTCAGACATGTCGGGAGCCGGGAAACCGGGGAAAGAAAAAGCAGTAAGAAGTTGCTTTACAAATACAGGCCTCCTACTTTGTTAACACATTTAAGTAATGTTAATTGCAGTGCACTGCAGTATAAAGAGGCATTTGTAATTGATTAATCTATGTTTGCCATTTTCTAATTAAAGAGAAAAGAAACCCTAATTATTCCGCTCTGTACTAGGCAGCGGAACAGTCATTATGGAATAAGCAATTTTCCCTCCTCAGACACTGGGTTCCCCTATTCTCCCACGTTACATAAAACCCTCACCACACAACGCTCCCTGCAGCATGGCTGATTTCTGCTTGTTAGGCACTACCAGCGTTGCTGAGCTCCACAGCATCCCACTGTGCGGGAGCAGGGGGAGCAGACCGCCAGCTTCAGTTCAAGCTCCAAACCTTGCAAAGGATGACAGTGCAATGTTTTCCAGGCCCCCTCATCCTCATGGAAAATAAGATCAGAGAGAAAGATAAATTTTGGGACCCAGTCCCATCACTACATCTGTACTGATGCTGATAGATTAGATAGATAGAAACCAAGAAGGCCATTGGGGGGGAAAGAAAAAAAAAGCCCTGACAGAGGACCTGTGTCAGGTGGAAAGAGATGACAGCGAGCCCGAGCTGCTGCTGCTTGGTTCTGCATCGCTTGAACAACAGAGAAAGGCAGAGAGAGCGTTTGGTGTCCTCGGGGTGCAAATCACAGCCTGCGGTCCAGGGTGACGGACTCAGCCCCAGCTGCTGTTGCAGCTCCTGAAATTCTCTTGAGAAAGAAAAAAGCTGAGCCTGACTCCAGCTCCCAGTGCTGACCCCTCCGAATTGCTCCACGGCCTCTCCCATTCCCTCCTCCACATCCCGCACGACTGCAACATCTCCCCTTGCTTGGGGAGGGCAGTCTGTGGGCCAAGAGGAGCAGAAATGGGAAAAGCCTCCAACAGTGTGGGAGAGGCCGAGTCCCTCTCTGCTCGCTCTGAAAGGTTGATGTCTACAATAAAGCTGGGCAAGACAAATCCAGAGCTAGGTGAATTTGTTCAGTGACATAGAGGCTAGCTGATGGAGAAGGATGTGAGGAAAACAGGCTCCCCTTTCCCTGGCTTAAATGAGGCAGGATGGAACATTTTCTCTTTAATTTGGAAGACATGCTGGTAACGCGGTTCCTGCTGATAAATCACACGCCATTGCCTGACTCGAGAAAGGGGGAAAACTACAGTACGCTAATTTGCGACAATCACACCTTTGGCACACAAGATGCAGTCACTGCAGAGCTGTTCTCCAGAAATAGTTAAACCGCACCACATTGCACTTAAAGCGAGTATTCAGGGTAGGTGATGTGACTCCCTGGTTTTATTCAAGTGCCCAGTGCAGCGTTTGTATCTCTGGTTTCAGTAAAGGAACGGTGGGTGATGAGCTGCCGAGAGCGGATGATGCTGATCGCACGCAACCCAACTCAGAGCAGAGTTTGGAGTTCTTGCTGCAGAGGTACTGTGGGGTTGGATTGTAACTTTTTCACTTTTCACGATTTAAAAAAAGCTTTGAGAGAAAAAATATTTCATAATTAGACAGTGGGACTCATTATTCCAAGATATTGTTGAAGACACGTAGGAGGATTTTTAAAAAGAGCTTAGACATGAATAAAGATAAAGAATATGCAGTTTTAAGCCAGGCAAGGGTTTAAAAGAGAACATAAAACCCTCATGCTTCAAATTGAGACCCATTTTTAATAACTGGGGGTTGAGAGGAGAATTATTTTCTGCCAAGTGCCAATGTCCTCCTCCTTGCTAGCACATCTTAACTGGTAGAAGAAAGTTGTTCTTAATCTTGCATGGAATCATTATTCCCAGCCTCAAAGCAGACCCAATGCGATTACTTGAAGTGACAGAATGGGAGGTTTTTAAAGTAAAGCCCTTTCAGGGTAGATGAATAAAATGCGGTGAGACTAAGTTTCTGCCCCTTGGCTGAAGCAGATCCTAAAAAATGAAACTTCAGAGACCCCAGAGGGGCAGGTAGATAACAAGGATGGAAACAGCACAACTTAAATGCTCGGGTTTTCCTGTACTAGTATAGCAGAGGCCCCAGATCATTGCAGGGATCTGTTGTGCTAGGTGCTATACAATCCCCTAGACATTGCCGATAAGATTATTTTGGTATTTACTATGCGATAAAGTTACATGAGCATGGAGGTGCTTCCAAGTTAGAGGTGGCCAATTCACACACAGAAAGACTGAAGATCCAGTTCACCGTATCCATACATGTGTATTTAATTTTAAGCACGAGTAATCCTTTAAATCACAGACTTTAAGGAACCACTCATGCTTAAAATTAAGCACACATGTGGATGTTTGCAGGGTCAGGTCTGGAAGATCGTTTGCCTCAGTTTCCACCTGTTAGGGGAGAATCCCTTTTCGCATTGCCATTTTTCCCTTTTTCCCCAGTTTCAGCTACGCACTGCGATATCTGGGCCTGTGTTCGGTCCAGCAGTTTAAGGACATGCTGGTCCTTATACTGGGGCCTTGAGAGGTTTTTTTTTTACACGAGTAATAAAATTAGTCATTATCAGAAATCTCCTGCAGAAGCAAAAAATAAAATTGAAAATGCAGAAAGTTAACCAAATACAGCCTCTGCTGTTCTTATCCAATGCCAAGGGAGCTCAGCGGTGAGCAGCACATTTTTCCCCCCATCAGCTGGATTTGTCTGTGTTGTGCCCATGGCATCAACCCATAGATGAGGACAGAGCAAGACACAGGTAAACGGGCAAGGCATTAAGCTGAGAATTAGAGATACATGGCCTATTTTTAACTGCACTTCACAACCTTGGGCCAGTTATATCATTTTTTCTGCCCCCTTTTTTCCCCTCCTTTCCTTTGTTTTGTCTATTCACAGTTTAAGCTGTTCAAGAGAAAAATGTATTATAACAGTTCTTAGAGATCCCACCTGAGCTCAGGGCTAAATTATACCAGATCCCAGAGAAGGCAGCAACCAACAGAAGAACCACCCAGCTCCCCTGGGGCCCGAGAGGCCTTCACAACAACAGGACAGCCAAACAAAGACCATATAAACAAGTTCTTTTGGAAATCGTCTTTTTCCTCAAGCGAATCAAACCGCTCAGCGTCACAAACGCAGAGCAAATCAGATGCATCTGAAAACCTCCCGCAGAGCTTTGCATATCACTCAAAACCACTCCAGTTACTTTTGAGGGCCTACCCTCTTCTTTAGAATAAAAAGGAAAAGAGCAATTGTAAAAAAATACCAGAAACTCCCCAAACTTACCAGTTAGAAGGGATATAAGCCTATAGGAACCAGGTGGCAAACAGCTACCCTAGCAGAAACACACTTTCTTCCTTTCCCACCCCAATTTAAAGGGCCAGAGGGCAGGTAAACTGGGAACTGCAACTCAGGCTCAATTTTCATTTCTGTAATAAAAATGCAAAATTCTGAACCTGGTAGATCTTTCACTGCACCTTGTTAGATTATAAATTACTATTTTGCCCAGGGAGTACAAGATAAGTTGAAGTACGACAGATACATAGCTAACAAATCTAACTAATGCAAGTGAAGGAGGAAAACTTTGTAACAACAGGGTATGTTGGTAAAGAAGATCCTGCAGATAATTTTCTTATATGATGCTTGCTTTAGTATTTAGGTAAATGCACGTAGACACTGCTCTGGTCTGTTGAGACGTTACATTGATACCGGAGTTGGAGTTCTTGACCGACACTGCCATGGCTTGGGCTCAGCACATTTCTCAACGGAGATGGTAGACATCTGTCAGTCCTGCCTAGGTGGACATGCCCTCCTGTCTTTCTAGGAGAAGTTGTGCTTCAACTTCTGGACAAAATGCTTTTGAACATTTTTAGAAGTGAAACAGATTTCCTTCATCCCGGTGTCACGCCAGAGCTAGATGTGTTGAGATGTGTGATGGAAATTCATCCTTGTTCTGTGCCCAGTTTGTTCTTTTTACTCTGCTCCCTACAGGAGAATCTCTGGCTGTCCTTGCTTTATCCCCATGCTAAAGATAAGGGGATGCAGGACTGAGGGGGGAAAATAACGGAACTAATGTCTTTTTAATGATTTGGAGAAAGAGCTAAGCTGTTGAAATCCTCCCATTGTTAATCAGGTGATTCATCCCTTATCCGCCACCACATTACATTTCAGGAGGATTTTCTCCTACCTGGCGTTTATGTTCAATCCGATGACCTGATAGTCCTCCTGAGCGGATGTAATCCCCAGGTACGGCAGTGTGAGCGGTTGCTCTCAGCAGGATCTGTCCGTGACTCTATTTCATAGTGCTGAAATGTCACCAGAACACAGTTCTCTGCAGAGGGAACTAACTGAAGGAAACCACCAAGAATTTGGCTCCACATTATCACCCAAATCACTAGTAAATTATCTACTTTGTTTTAAGAAAGGAGTACTTGGAGCAAAGAAAGACAAGGAAGTTCATCCAAACCCCTTGATCTGAATCCCCTTTGGGCACAATAAAAATATGTTCTGGCTTTCTATTCCTTTATAGATTGTAGGCAATGAAAGCTTCAAGTTCACCAACCCTCCACAGTGCTTGGCTTCAGTCAGAATAGATGATATCTGGGGCTTTCGGAAAAAATTAAAAGGGCTGGAAGATGTCTGCAGCTCTGACATGGTTATTTATGGGCCTTCAATGAGCGTTGGCTGCAAAAATAATCAAGAGTGAGAACTGAGGGGAAAAACAAGACAATTAAGCTCAATAGGCTTC
Source organism: Platalea leucorodia (assembly GCF_965183815.1). Classification (NCBI taxonomy): domain Eukaryota; kingdom Metazoa; phylum Chordata; class Aves; order Pelecaniformes; family Threskiornithidae; genus Platalea; species Platalea leucorodia. The sequence continues at coordinate 3,727,729 of NC_138859.1, forward strand.
TTTTTGCTAATATAGAACCCTACAAAATAAAGGGGCTTCTGAAAATCTGTAGGTGTCCACAGGATTGGCTATAAAATCATTGCAAGAGTTTAAATCTACAGAGACAGGGCCAACACCTGACCAAATGAGAAGATCTCAAGCAAAAAAAAAAATCATTGGTCACATTTGGAGAACAGTCACTGAAGGCAGCCTGGCTTAAAGCCCCTGAGTGTGTGTGTGTACAAACCTCCCTTGACTTTCACTTCAGATGCTTTACGGCCTGAAATGATAGAAGGGGGGTTATCGGCTACAGAACAGAAACTAGAACTTTTACAGCCGCCTTCTGCTCTGCAAGGGAATAGCAGGGGAGAAGATCGATCCATATTACCCCTGTTTTGGTCCAGTCAGAGGTTGGGCCAGGCCAACCTTGCCTTTGTTAAAAGCACAATCCCTAATGTGCAGTGCAGAGAGCTTGAGCAATGGCAGCGCCCAGCAGAAGCTCCACCTAAAGCAGGGCTGAAAGGGGACAGATACAGCCTTGTGCTGTTCTTCTCCCCAGAGATGCATCTACCCATGGAAAGAATGGCATCCAAACCAGCAGAAGGAAGCTTCCCATGGTGTCACAGCAGACTGGTGGTGGAGGAACAATTTAAAAAAACCAGATTTATGGCCTCTGTTCCAGCAGCCCTTTGGTGACTTCTTGTGGAGTCCCCGGCAAACTTGTTCTGAGATCACGCGGGAGTGCTCGGGGCCGCCTCGCGTATCGGCGAGGCTGAGCGCAGAGGACAGTGCAGGCCAAGGTGGAGTGACAGAAGCTGAGACTACTACGGACAGGATCCCCAGAGCCTACAGAGAAGGCGGGGCTGACAGTCCTTCCAGAAAACTGAAAAGGCTTTGGCAAGATAAACAAACAGTAGTTATTCACTTCTTGGGAGAGACTTAAACGGGATTCAAGAGTTTTCTCATGGTTCCACAAACAACTGTCGTTATCCATAGCTCATCTCTGTGTCAAACTGAGGTTTCTCCTCCCCCCCAACATGTTGAAAGAAGAAGTGAAAAGGTTACACATTTATCTTATTTCTTCGTCTCCCAGGACTTGTCTTTACTTTTCTCCTATTTCCTTAATGCAGGGGGAGAGAGGGAGAAAGAGAGAAAAAGGAAACAAAAAAGTTCTCCATGGAGAATTCAATTCAGCAGAATTACACTGCTCTTACGTCCGCTTCGAGGCTCTCTCCCACGCACAGCCTGTGGCTTCCAGCACAATATCTGCACAGCCCCAGCACTGTGTCAGCTTTGATAAGAGCCCCTGTGTAATCAGTGCAGTACCAGTTATCCGGCTACAATACTGTATGATTTCCTCTTGTGGCTTCTTCATTCCTGTTTATAATTAAAGAAGGACTTCTTGCCATGCCAAAGGCTATATAAAAATAAGTAATAAGTAATAAAGTGATGGCATCAATCCAAGAGCTTGCTGCTGCCGCTCTTATTCTTGCAACACACTAATATCCAGCAGTGGTTAACAGCATTAAGGTTTTGGTGTTTAATTCAACTGTTTGCATCTAGCAGTTATAGGAGGATGCAGCCAGCCTAGGTGAAGTAAAGGGCTGATGTGGTTTAGGATTTCTGGACATTTAGCCTTTCTATTTAGAAAAAAGTTGAATCATTTGCTGGGTTTTCTTCACGGCATTGTGTTCGCTCTGCTGCACTCAAATTGGCCTAAAGTCATAAGCAGGGCAGGTGGTTAGAAGCTCAATCCTGGAGCCAGAACTTGTTCCATCCATTAATTATTTGTGTTGGATGATTAGCACAAGTGCTATGGAAATCATGGCCCCATTGTGTAAATACATATGGTGCCCCCAAGAGCTTCAGATTTAAATAGACAGGAGAGACAATGGGCAAATTAGCCCGTGCTACACAACAGGTCATCGAGAGCCAGCGGTCCCACCCCGACTTCCCATTTTCCAGGACAAACTGTTCTCTTCATTAGCCCATGCAACTTCAAAGTGCTCCAAATTGCAGCCCCACACTTAAAAATTCCTTATCTCCTTCCAACTGCCTTCAGTCCCTGTCCCTTAGTCAAAGGGACGTAGGGATAAGGAGGAGGTCTCCCGTGTCACTGTATTTCTTTTCCCTGCTTGTGGAGAAGCTGTGTCATACAATCTCCTGCGCAAACCAAACAATCTTGCTGTGTTGCATGTGGGAGAGAAATTCTCTTCCTAACCATGTACATTTGTGGGGTGTAACTATTGAGCAACGTACTGTTATTTATTCTTTGTTCTTCAGTAACTTACGACGGCTCTGTGAAATCAGCACAAGGCTGGGGACTGCAGACACCCAGGCAAGTCACTTTGCCAGGGACACTGCAGGTGCTGCCATTTTACAAACGAGGGTCTCGGATGGAAGGACTCGAGTCATGCAGGTTGTCTGTGGACAAAAAGGGGCCTGGATTAGCTAGCACTGTAACCACAAGACCATTTGATTGCATTCAGCATCCTCTTGCTGGTAAGAGAACCAAGCTGAGAACAGACACAGCACAGGACTAATCCAAGCAGTACTAAAGAAGTATTTAAAAACACAAGTGTTAAAAAGTCAGGGTGATTTCTTCACCTGTCTCTGATATGTTTTATCCGCTGACCTCGCTGGGATGAACTCACTTAGGGAGTTGCAAAGGTTCCTAAACAAAGGCTCCTACCCATTCCGGATTACACATGAAAAACATTGCTCCCCGTCACTCTGACTCACTCCTCAGTTGCCGAGCCAAGCCTAACCAAACCCAACCAGCCCAACAGCTTGGGGAGGGGGCTCCCTGCCTTTGATGTCTTTGGCTAGAAACAGTCTTACCCTTTCTTACACCTGAGAAAACATTCTGCAAAGAACCTCCTTTCCTTTCACTTTGATGCTGTCTTTCACTCTCTTTTCTTCCTTCACTTCATCTGCTTTCCTGAATGAGAATGTAAATAAGGTACTGCTGTGTAACTCTGAGGACCTCAAAATACTTAATGAAGATGGATCAATTAAATGTACAATCCTGGATGAGACAGAGAAGCACGGAAGTGCTTCTTGGAGCCATCTTCTATTGCTCTGAAACAGCCATTTCTCATGCGTTGTAGGCATTATGTGGGTTATGGAGAGCCCTCAAACGTGGCCCATCTCAGCTGTACTTTAGTGCCCTCCTCTCACGAAATCTCCCTTTATTTGAGCAACTTATCTAGAACTTGGGGTGTGTAACACACCCAGAAAATTTTCACATTCCTTGGCAAAAGTTTCATATGATCACCACACGGAAAGGTACTTTCTAGGTACATTCTCTTTCTAAAAGGAATTACGGTCATGCAGGGTGAACAACAGGCAGAAAGAACTGGATGAAACTGGTAGCCGTTTGGATCATGCCTTTAGGATGGCTCTTGTTTTATTACCATTATTATCCCTCTACTTCTGTGTTTAGGAGGCTCTGGAGTATCAGGTTGCTTAGAAAAGTTTCCATCATTAGGCCTGATTTTCTACTCATTTAGGAAGACACAATGCTGAAATTGTTGGAGCTACACTTCTGCAAATCCTTCTGGAAATGCAATTCAAAACCCATTGTGGTCAAGGCCTCATCCACTGAAGCCCACTGACTTCAGCTGGCCCTGCATTAGACCAGAGGTGTGATGAGAATCTGCCCTGGCTTTCCTTTGACGGACTTTGAAGCCCCATTTGGCAACTTGTTTCCTGTCCTCGATTCATCCTGATGGTCACGTGCGTTAAAATGCTCAGCACCTCACCGGTCAGCCCTGTCCTCCTTAGTGCAGTGCTGGAAACAGGGGCTGTTCTCTGTCGCTGGCAGACCTCGTGGGGAAGCTGTCAGTACGGGCTGTTTCCAATTTCTGCACTTTGAGCAAGACTTTCTACTCCAGTGTATCCAGTTTGGGCTGAGAAGATAGATGTTAGCCACAGAGCCTCCTTTCTGTGGTTTCCTGAATGCTTTGGTTTAAGACTCCTTTTCCTCCTTCCCCCCCATAGATGCAATTTTATTCTGGAGATATGGAAATTTGCAGTGCAAGCTTCTTAAAACACCAGATGGCTTTTGGTGGTGATGGTGGTAGAGCAGAACAGATACTCACAGGCTTGACTGAAGTTTTCCCAACTAAAGCCTGCCACAAATATGCAGTTGCCTTCCTGTGAGAGCGATCTAAACAAGACTGGGCGTGTGGATCTGGCCCCCAAACGCCCCAGACAAACAGAGGGCTCATTCACTGGTCAATCACAAACAGAAATTACATACTTGGTTGCCCACTTCTCGTTTGTGTTTACTCTCCACTTCTCTCCCAGCCATAGGGTAGTTGATGGCCAGATCCAAACCTCACTGAAATGAAGAGGAATTGTTCCCTGGATTTCACTGGCCTTTGGGTTAGGACACAGTGGGTTTTTAATCAGCTATTTTAATCTGTTTCCCCCCTTAACCTTAAGAATCCAGCACATCCTTGAAAGAGGTTGTTTTAATGAAAATAACAACTCAAAGCTCCAGGTGGGATTTATCTGTCACATGGATTTACAGACATGCCAGGCTTTAGCCATATCTATCCTCACGTGACCCAGACTAAGGCTATGAACACCTTGCTGCCTGAGATTGCCTCCAAGATAGGCTTGAGGTCAAACTTGCTCCCTCGCCTCATTGCTTACCCGCCGCTCACCTTCAGATCTGGTTCTGGGGTGTTTCAGCTTCTATCCCTGAGTGGAAAAGCCTCAGCAACACCTTTGCACAGGTCCCCAAATTCTACTTGTGGTTATGAGTAGTTCCAGTGAGCGCCATCACGTCATGTCCTCCTGCAGATATTCTCAGTTTAGTTCCTCCTAAACATAAAAAAGACACACAGAGTTATGGCAAGACAAACTGCCAGTAAAGACAGAGAGCATGTGGGTCACTGGGTGTGCAGAAACCCACTCCCGAGCTTTCTGTTGCCACTAAAATTTAGACAAAACCAGAGAGATTTGGCAGATAAAGTAAGAGTCCAATGACATGTCGTTGTTTGCAACAGGGAGTAGTAACAGTGTAGAACTGTAAGAGCATTTCTAACAAGACAAGCTCTGCAAGGCAACATGATGAAAGCCGTGTCAGGTGAAGCTACAGTCTGACCTTAGGCATTTTGACTAATGCAAAGGTGAAGACATGTACTTGTCTTTTTGACCTGGTTCTTTTAAGTCCCATCCAGCTATGCGATAAAGATGATTTATGGAACATTTTGTTACTAATATCACTTATCTCGTATTCCAAGAGATGCTACCATGTTATCTTAAGACTTTTTCCATACCTGATCACGATATCTTTCAAACAGATGAACTAATGAAGAGGTTGAGGCTGATGGATATGTGCAGGGGTTACTGGCTGACTCAGGGAAGCATAGAAAAAGCAATAATACCAGAGCACAGGCTGCAATTTTGTATTTTGATTCAAAACGAGATATATTTTATTAAAAAAACAGGAATTGAGTGGAACAAGAAGAGCAAATGGGTTTGTCACCACTTGCACTGCTTAGTAACAGGATTTCGGAAAGATTAGAGGCTTGATTCTCTTTATCATAAAATGCCTTCCATGCATCTCTGGTTTCAACAGCTATGTTTTCAGTGATGATGAAACCAAGTGTTACTGACCAGAAGAAAACAGAGTCATTACGGAGCAGGACTATCTACTCTGGGTCTTGCGCAAGTACGAATAAAATCTGAACATCTGCTGCATTAACCCTGACCACTGTGTAGGCATTTTAAATGAGACCGACATCACGTCTTGCTCTAGCGCTGCAATACGTATGATAAACCGAGAGTAGGATGAGAGACGTAAGACAAACCTGACTCTGCAACACAAGTGAGGTGGGCCAGAAAAGCCCGTTTAATTCTTTTGTATTAAACATGAAGCAAAGTGCCACTTGTATATCACACTGACAGAAATTAATTACAGCTTCCTCCGGCATGATCATAAAAGAATCTAAATCACAACAAGGTCCCATCTTACAAAGTGACTTTAAGTTTCACGTGTGATGTTACAAATTACTTCAAGTGACGGTATGTCAAAGTGGTAATTAATTTGAGGAGCTTAAATGACATTCTGTAGAGGAAGAAACCCTGTTCTTACACATCAGAAATTTTTATATACTATCTCCTATGGGAAAAGCCTCATATAAAAAGAAACCTAGTTGTGTCTGGCTTTTATTATTTATTGAACAATGCTCCATTGATTCACAGATCCTCTCCAGACAGCTCATAAACAAGGCCTGTAGTGCAAAGTTTAGACAAGGACAAAGATTTCTGAACTCTTAAGCATAACACAAAGCTCTGTGATTACCCACACCGGAAGGAACGGACAGAGCTGGAATTTATAAAAGAGAAATGCAAGAAATGCAAAGATACTTTGCAGAAGGAAGAAGTCAGTTTTCTGTGAAAACTGCAGTTTCATGGCTTTTTCCCTCTGTAGTGTGCTTTTGGGTACACTTGTTCCAGAAGTGTTTCTCCTGACTCATTACTAGTTCCTCCAAAACTTCTTGCCCCGAGGAACACCCAGTAGATTTATTTTGGGCAAGCACACGTTTTTCTCAGGCCTTTGGTTGAAAGCTCTACCTACTTGAAATGCATACTAACGAGGAGGGTTTCATGCAGTTTGCGATTTACTAGTTTATATAAAAAAAGACCATGGTTAGAGCAAAAGGCTACCTAGACCACCGTCCTGTTTCACTGTGGCCTGTGGCGCTACAGAAAGTTTAAAATGGTATTTCTGCCGGAGTGTCTCCCCAGCAGTTCAAATGAAAGCAAAGTGTGAACATGACGAAGTCAACGTCATCGAAGGCATCTTGAAATCACCGCCTCACTTCCCTGGGTGCACGGTGGGGCTGGCTGTACCTCCCTTTCTCAAAAGGGCCTTAAGAAGAGAACTGTCCCAAATTGGTGCTCATATCTGGGGTTCCCACAGACACCATGTATAACCTCTTAAATTGGCTCAATTGCTTGGAAGCCAGTCCAGCTCCTAAAACCAATGGAACAACTTTAGTGGCAGTCACATCTCCTTATATCCAGCTGTTAAATCATTTAAAGGCAGCTAAAGCTACATTAAATTCTCTCCCATTACCGTCACTTCCCACGTAAGCAACTGCTGAAGCTCTCTCTCTTTCCAGTGAAAGGAGAGGTGGGGTCCGTGGGATCATGTTCTCAGCAGAGAATCTCAGTATTAAAACATCATCCACCCTATGAAAAGGGTTGAGAACCCCTTGGCCTCCGTGAACCCTGAAGGAGAGTTTCCAGCACTGTCAGAGGGGCTCCCTCTGTTATTGCAGGCAGCCCTGTCCTACCCTGGCTCTCGTTCTTGTTGATGATTGTCATTTCTAATCTTTTGGCAACACACACAGTCCAAAAAAAAAAAAAAAAAATAACAACCCAACAAAAAAAGTTCCTCTGAGTTGGCTGCATCTCAGCTTCCTGGCTTGAGGGATGAACTACTCTGCCCCAGATCCAGCTCTTCTTAATATCCAAAATATGCTGCAAGAAAGGTCATTGGAAGGGAGTGGGCTAATTCAAGGCACAATTGTATCACACTTAAAAAAACCCGAGCCTGATGAACCTATTTTCCACCTGATGAGCAGTACCCAGAGTTTGTGCAAGTATTCCAGTCCCGCTGAGGATTCAATACAGAGACCTCATAAGCTTAATAACATATAATTTACATGTTACAATTAAGACTTAATATTCCATTTTTTTCTATGCCACTGGTATTCTGTGCCTTGCTTTCTGTTCCAGCATGGGTATTTCACCCTCCGGTGTCACCTAGACACGTTCTCAACTGGCGTGAACGAACACAGACCCGTTGACTCTGATGGCATTACCCACCACGAGACCCTGGCTGACAAACACGGCTCGTTAAAATGGAAGATCCTGCCTGACGGGACATAAGGCGCACAGGGACTGAGAGGAATTTGGTTTAATTACTTTGTTGCATAAGTTTCCTACTTCTGGTCTGGGCTTCTAATTAGAAGCAAATACATTCCCTTTGAAATCTCAGTAGTTTCTGTGAAATGCAGAAGGTCATTCCTTTATATGACACTGAGAAGTCGGGTGTCATCTTCATTTTCAGACCAGCCAATGTTATACCCTTACATGTTGAGCTATGAAAGATACCCTTAGAATCAGCAGGAACTTCATTTCATGCCCCAAGAAATCCAGAAGAGACTTTTGTAAAGCCTTCAGGGCCAAAGATTTCTTTCATATCAAGTAATAATGCCAGTATGTGCTGATATTTGAACAGAGAGCATCTATTTCACTTCCTTTCAAATGCAAAATGGACTGTGGTCATATCTGTAATTGATGCAATTATAAAAACTTCCTAGTTATCCACTCTTTTAGCATTATTGTGCCTCCCTTTGGAAATGGTTTCAGTTACATTTCCATCACCGGATTCAGAATATTCTGGTTTCTCAGCTAAAAACTATAATACTGAATCCTACCAGAGTCTCTAGAATTCACATTAACATCTGGGTTGTGTTTGGGTTTTGGCTTTCCTTAATAGAATAGCAAATAACAGCTGGGAGGAGAACAAAAATCATTGGGATTCATCTCTTGCTTCAAGACAATGAAGTTACATAATAAAATAGGAGAAACCTGTGTGATTTAGCAGGCAAGTTGAGAGAAGTAGAAAATCAGTTTTACTGCTCAAAACTATGCAGAGGGCCAGAGGCAGATACAACAAAAATAGCAGCGTATGTGGTGTCATGCCTTGGGGTCCACTCGCTGACTTAGCTCCGTGGACGTACACCATCCAAAGATCTCACCCATCGTTGCTGATTTGTTGTTATTAATTAAAGCTGAGACACATCCCTCATTTTTCCTGCTCGTGACAGCCGCCATGGCACTGTGTCTGGGCCCCTGTTCCCCAAGGACAGCCTCCGTCTTTCCCGTCCCATTCAGATTTGGCAAGAGCCCCAGTAAAGGAATCAACACCAAGGGGAAGAGGAGGGAGAAATTTCCCTGCTGTAGCAAGAAAATATTTCCTAGTTTGGGAAATGCTGTCCTTTCTGGAGAAAACTGTTGTTCAATAGAGACTGTAAAGACACTTGCAAATCCCAGAGCAGTGAACTCAGCCATGGGCCTATTATTTTTAAGAAGCTGTGGATGGACTCTTATGGTTCCCGCCTAAGTATTATCCCTAGGAGGATCATCTTCCATTATGTGGGATTAAAACTGGAGGTTTTTTATGCTGCAACAACATAAATACCTAGGATGTAACTAGAATGGGTATATGTTTTCTATTCTCACATCTATTTATCTTAGTAGGAAACAACTTCCACTGAGACTGGAAACTGAGCATTTGGGGTTTTTTAAGGTTTCCTTTCAAAAGGCAAAAAAGCAGATCACAGAAACCAAATATTTAAGAGGTATACTGTTAGCTGCACTCCTTTAAAATTCGAGAAGGAGAACTACGTCCCTATAGTTAAAACAGACAGCACACCGTAGTTCTGAGTTAAAACACCAACACTGGGAAAACAGTATATCCCAGCAGCTCTTGACGAATGCAAGGTCCAAAAAACTGTCTAACAGCCTTCCTTGGACCACAGTCTGAGGAGGGACATGAGGATTCCTGCAGGAGAACAAGTTGCATTGTCACCATGCAAGAGAAATGTAAGTCTTTAATTTGGGGGATCTGGCATATGGCAGTTACTGTACACGGGACACACTAAAACCTCATCTGCTAACCACATGCTTGGGAATAGTTCCTCTGGGAATACTCGGAGCCTGAGTGTAGGTATGAGTGAGTGCTTGTGGTCTTTGCCTCCCCGTCCAGAGGTGACTATGCCACCTCCAAACAGAAATATTTCTGTCCCAACAAGGAGAATTTGCCATCTACCGGCTCCTGTTTTCTGTTCCTCTTCTAAGCATTTGTTGCTATCTTTGTGGAGTTTAAATCACAAAGTTGATATTTGCCCAGCTACTTTGATGCCCAGAGGTGTAATCCTGCTTGGAGTGGTATCCATGGCAAAATTCCAGATCCATTAGGTGAAATATATATTTATGCAGGGAGCTTAAATGAATCGTTTAAAGCTACAAGAAAAGGAGTTAATTAGGACGTACAGGGCTTGTGTTGACTAGCTGGTTTTAATCCTTTCCATGTAGAAAGGATAATATGTAATGGGAATTTTTCATTTAGCTTTTTAAAGCTTAGAAAAATGTTAGAATAGTGATGCTATTAATGCCGTTCCACAGTCCAAAAAAAAGTCATCTCCATTTCTACTGCTAAAATAAAACAATCTGCTGCTGAAATGAAGCTATATTTAGGGGCATAATCTGTTATAAGGACTTAAGCTAACATCTAACAAGGGAGTCTGGGAAGGAAATTCCCTGAAGGTAGGTGATTTCAGAGCTGCTCACTGCAGAACACACTTTCTTTCAAAGCAGCTGGTACCAGCCATTACAGGAGAGAGCTCAGGAGAGCAATTGGGCTACTGAGCCAGTGTGGCCCTTGCTCCGTTCTATTTATACATTTATCTGCCTTGGCAGACCTTGAGAGACTGAAGGACTTTGGCCATGTGCATCACACTGTAAGATGAAGGTTTGTTTAGCTCATACGTGAATCTGCTCCATGTCTTGAGCGTGCCTAAGTGCTTGTTATCGAGCCTCTGTCATGCTAAATGTCCTGCAATAACCAAACTTTCTATGGAAGGCTTTTGCGACTGAACCTTTCTCATGCACTGAACCCAATGCCCTCCCCAAAAGAATGGCTTTTACGGGCACTGCTCCTTTCACCTTCAGGACTGTGTATTTGGAGATATAGCAAGTTAAGAATTTCCTTATTGCATATTAATGCCCTTTAATGTGCTTTGAACCTTTTCATTTTAATTGCATTAGTTGCCATTCTATTTAAAGTTCCTACAATCTGGTTACTCTTATTCAAATCAGGTTTCCGATTCTCCACACTTAGCTGCTGTTTTTCCGCTTTGCTAAATGCGGAGCTCTTTTTCCTGCGACCTTAAAATCAGCATTAGCACCTTACAAAGGACAAATAGGAAAAGATGACCCCCCTTCTTTGCAACCATAGGACCCAACCTTATTCCCACTCAAGCAAAGCAGGTGAGCAAACGATTTTTCCCTCAGGCATTTTTTTAATTTTCATTTGCCTGCTATACGGTCACTCTTCTGGATGGGAGAAATTGAGGCAAGGATAAGTCAATAAGCTGGTGGGAGCCAGCACAGTCATCTAGCCTTGCCTCAGTTTCCCGGTGGCAGGACCTAAGATTATAGATCACTGGAGTTTTATCCAGCTGCTCTGTGACAATGTATTGGACTTGGTAGAAGAAAATGCAATTAAATAGGATCAGCTGCAATTAAGCAGGATCAAAATAGTTCCCCTCCCATTTAAACAAGCAAATTAAGCGCAAATTTTTTGCATGTGCCCATTTATCAGCTGTTTCTATGGTAACACTTGCTTTTCTTAATACTGTGTCTCATTTGTATCATGGTAACACCCTGTAATCCTGGTCCCATTGTCCTGGCTTCGCTGGAAATGTGCGTAAGAGAGAGTCCTTTAGTTTAAGGATCTTACTGTCTACTCGCAGACTTTCACATTGGTTAACTTAAACTGATACAAGTTTACAGTGGTCACTATTATTTTGGTTGCAGTGGCTTATCCCAGCATAGCCTAAATATTCTCCTTCCTGGCTTGAACTGAACTGAAACAAATTTGATTGAAGTTGAAGAATCAATGTTTACTCAGCAATTTGCAACCCTTTAACTAAACTAGTTTAAAATCACAACTTCAATAAACCACTTTAACTCCCTTGAGTGGAGTGAGGCTGTTCCTCACTGTCAGAAACTTTGTGGGTTTTTGTATTGAAATGCCTCTTTCGGTGTTAAATTCCAGCAGTCAAAAGACCTTGTTATATATAACTGGATGCAGGTAAAACATATCTGCCGTTGCAGAGCTACACCATCCTATCTGATCTACTCATTTCTATAACATTCAAGTCATCATTTTCTGCTTTTTGTTACAAACCCTGCATTTGTTGCAGGCTGTTGGGGCCGTTTTGTGGTGTGTGATAAATGACCTGGAGGCACTGCAGAGCCTTCTCCACCAGGAGCCGTTACATGGCTGCGTACAGGCTGTGTGTCGTTATGTCTTTCTGTAAGATCGACTCTTCGTGATTGATCTTGGGTAATCACCGTGAAGTGAAAACTACCTGTCCCCTGAAAAAACAGGATTTTGCATGGAGGAAAGTCTCTGCTGAACTAATATTCTCGTTTCTCTTTCACAGGCAAAAGGATTTCAAAGCATCTCTGCAGAACTCTTGTAAAGCTGGGGTGTCATTCTTTGGAAATACGGGTCCTATTGACTTACCCATCCAGCCCAGAAGTCAAAGTAGAAACCACTACCACCAAGAATGACCTTCCCTGAAAATCTCTCAGACTCTTTGAAACACACAGGGATACCTGGGTATGTCCTAAAGAGACATCTCATTAATGCATAAAGGTGTCTAATCTGCTATACACTTCCTGACGATTAAGGGAGGATTGAAGGCCATGTACATTGATGTTTCCTGTTAGCATCTCTCAGTGAAATTAATATCACAACAAAGATTACACGGATGCTTTCAAATGACAATTAATTATATTCAGAGGCCAGAAATAGCTATGTGCTATTTCTGCTGTAGGCTGCCTTTGATCTGCTGTAGTGAATGCACAAAAGTTTGAGGAGTCTCTCACAAGCAACCTGCGTTTACAAACTTTTTCTCAGGCGAGGGATTGAGCATCTCCTAGCAAAGCCCAGAGAGCAGTTTTGCAGCCTCAGACTGCCTGCATGGGGAAAGATTTGCAGAATCAGGCCCTTCGTGGCCTCTGCTCCCTGCTTAATTTGCTGTTATTTGTTTAGCTCCTGTGCAACAGAGGTTTCCTTAGCAACTGCTGTATCCTTTTACAAGTCATTGTTAATGACACACATTGACGTCGGCTGTGTACGAGGATGCTAAAAAGGATGGCACCCAATAAAAAATAACCTTTGTGATTACCCGGTTTCCTTAAGTAAACACCACTATTATCCATCAGGAACTTGCTAGAGGGACTTCTCTTTTGAACAATAATGTATGTTGCCTTTAGCATTACCAATGGGAGCCTTTTTAAAGCTTGCAAAGGTCAATAGGAAAATCTCTTGTCCTTTTCTCTTTGTGCCTAATGCCAACACTTACTGGCATATATCTGGCCAGGAGAGAGGCAATTGCTCTCTAGACTGTCTTGCTTCTAAAGACTGGGATCCAATTTCCTGCGCAGAGAAAATATCACTTCGTTGTTAAGCGATGGGAGGTAGCAGAGGTCTGGGCCCCCTTCTCAGCTTTCCTCACACGCTTCCCGCCTGACGGTCTGCAAATCAGCAGGTTCAGATTCCCCAAAACAGGGACACTGGCCGCTCCTTGTTACAAAGCAAGCAAAACCGGTGATTCATTTCTTCTGCAGATTCTCTGCACTGAAGAAGCTGCAGAGAAGAGATCAGGTGCAGAATAAAGCTCCCCAACAGGGTGAAAACCCTAAGTTTTCTTCACTGGCAGTGTTCCCCCTCCAACTCCATATAACATCTGGTACTGAAAACAGACTGGGACATGGTTAACTAATTTTATTACTAAGTTCATTGATGTTTTTCTGAAGATATTGGCCAGAGGCAAAGGAAAAGATGGCTCAGAGCCATTGTCCAACATGGTATTAATAGGACCTTGTGCATGTAGCTGATTTCTGTTGGAGAAGTGGGTAGAGTAGTCTATGTTGCGTTCATACTGCCAGTACTAGACTCTTACTGGTACCAGAGCGAGCTAGTTGAAAGCTTGCCTGTATCTGTTTTATTCATCTAGAATGCTGACATGCCCTGAAATGGAATTTGGAGGTTTTCCCATGGAAAATTATGACTTTGCATCAAAACCTGATTATTTTCCAGTTTGTGATTATTATTTTTTGACAAAAAGTTGACGCTATTTGTTTGCAGATAAAACTGGATTTGCTGTTTTCTGGTGAAAATATGAAAAAATTGAGGCAAACATGCTTTCCGTGAATGTTTTCAATTTAGTTTGAAAACTCAAGTTTATACAAGAAAATGAGAGAAGAAAGTTTCAAAAGAATTTTCTACCAGTCCCAAAGCCTAGACCTCTCTGGTTTAGCACATTACATGGGTGGGGTACAGCTTGGTTTGAAACCAGATCCAGGTTAGGAGACCAGGCTGTGCCTCTCTTTTCGTTTTCCTCTCTACAACTAGGGGTGCACAGATCTGGGGTTTGATTCAGGCTTATCTCAGTAGGAATTTCATCCACGGGCTAATTATATGCAATATCCTCTGGCTTTTCCCTCCAAATTCAACAGAATTTTTGATTCAGTGGGAAGGAGGTTTTAGTTGTGATCTCAATAAATTCTTGATAAGCTGCACACTAACACCAGGCTTGGATACATAAGGAAGGTAATGGAGAGACAGTCTCTAACTTATCTGAGCTGAGAATTTCACCAGCATCCCTGGTGATTAATGGCTGAAACCCAGTTCAAAACCAGCAGCATTTGTCTTAATTTCAAGTTCTTGAATACCAAACGATGCTAAGACTGCAGGAGGACAGTGACTGTAACCTCAAAATGAGAACAGCATTCTTGAACAGAATTTGCTATTGCAATCGGTTTTTATCTTGGGCTGCAATTATTTTCAAATGAGTGGTAACCACTAATACCGCAAGGACCAATATTCCATTCTAATTCTTAACTGCTCAGTGTATAGGTTTTGCATGTTCAATTATTTTTTTGAGTGACCAAAAAATTAATAAAGAATCAAATAGATTTTATTGGCTTGGGAAAAATGGCATGGGCCAAATCATTTCTTACGCTTAGGCAGCTCCTTTCTGCTATCACAGTGCAAATGGCCTAAAGCTGGTGTGACCTGCTACTGCACAAATGCTGCACACTATCCATCAAGCAAATACAGGTGAAATGGCCCAGAAACGATCATTCCTCTGGCTATACATGGGTATTCCGATCCATAGAAGGAGATTTTGAGGGGCTAGGATAGAAGATATGTTGGTCTGGATAAGTTGGTCTACTCTTGAACTGCAGGTAAAGATTCCTTTCAAATATGTCTGAAGAAATGCAGGAAAGCCTGGAATAGAGAGGCAGGAAAAGCCTGTAATGAAACCCTTATTTACTTTTCTTTTTTTGTTGTTGTTTTCCCTCTTTTTTGCTTGCCCCTACAGAGAAGAGACCTAAGTTCTACTTGCACTTTTGCTTCATGACGTTGGATATGGCCTTTCACTGCTCTCTGTCTTCGTTTCCCATGTATAAAGTGGGGATATTCATAGAAGCAGAGTCAGAAGGGAACTCCAGGTCAACATCCAGTACCCTCTTCCAAGACGTTTTGTCCATGTCATTTCCAAAAGCAGTTTTTGTCAGGCCTGTTCATAAGGCCCGCTTGGGCTGGAAATTGCCCTTGAAAAGTAATAAATTCTTTGTAAACTTATGTGAAGTTTAAGCTCTTTTGAAAACTTTGTTTCTTTATTGCTAGGATATTTTTCCTAGTATTTAACCCGAGTCACTTGCTGCAGCATAAGCCTGCCCCTTCTCACTTTGCTCACTGTGGCCCTGAAGAGCAATGGTCTATAGCAGCGATTTGTTTAAATGCAATATCAAACACTTTGAAAAGTACTTGTAGGAAGCAGTATCTAAGGTCTGGGTATTATCATTACTATTATTATTTTTTCATCAAAAGGCAGCTTTCTATACAAACATTCAAAGGATACACAACTAACCAGCATGCCTAATTTAAGGGATTTGAGTGCACAGCTCCCAGAACTGGAAAACAAAACCCATTTAGCGTCAAAGCAGGATGTAATTAGAGACTGATGGCATCTCTATGACCACAAACTTAATTGAACCTTTAGTTCTCACTGTGGAGCAAAGCTGCCCATGGTGATGAATTCTGATTTCTTCTACCTTACAGCATAAGTGCCGGTTTTGAGCAGGTAGGTTAGTGCCTTGTCGTTAACCTCTGGCAGGAAACACGCCGTCAGGCTAGGAGCACGAAGTGTGGGCAATTTCTACTCTTATAAGAGAGCAGTTTTCGCGAGTACTAATGACTCTGTACAGTGTGAAGCAATGGAGAAGCAAGTTCTTTTGGAGATAAGTCACTGGTAAAGCTTCTGTGAGTTACTGCTCAGTATGATATGAAAGAGGACTATGTGGTCGTGCTCTAAATCCCTAGATGTTCTAGAGCACAAGTCTTATGAGGAGCAGCTGAGGGAGCTGGGGTTGTTTAGCCTGGAGAAGGGGAGGCTGAGGGGAGACCTTATTGCTCTCTACAACTGCCTGAAAGGAGGCTGTAGCCAGGTGGGGGTCGGTCTCTTCTCCCCAGTAACAAGCGATGGGATGAGAGGAAACGGCCTCAAGCTGCGCCAGGGGACGTTTAGGTTGGATATTAGGAAAAACTTCTTCACCGAGAGGGTGGTCAGGCATTGGAACAGGCTGCCCAGGGCAGTGGTTGAGTCTCCATCCCTGGAGGTATTTAAAGAACGGATAGATACGGTGCTCGAGGACATGGTATAGTGATGGACTTGGCAGCGCTGGGTTAATGGTTGGACTTGATGATCTTAAGGGTCTTTTCCAACCTTGACAATTCTATGATTCTATGATTCTATGTTCATACCTCTTACCCATGGATTTAAAAGCAAATGCTTTTCATTGTCTAGAAGTTCTAAGAAAAATAAAAAATAGGGTGCTATCTCAGTCCAAATACATAAGTAAGCACATAAAGTTGATAGTAGCCAAGCTTAGCAGCTCAATATCTCGTGAAAATCCTGCTTATGGCTTTCTAGTCCCGCACTAGCTATTAGTGCCCATATTCTGTAAAATATATACAAGCAGTGAAAATGTGCCTGGCTAATCTGCCCAAGCAATCTTGCCCCTCTCTTGCTAAGGGGGACTTTATGAGAATTTTCTTTGCATTATTAGAGAAGGCGCTTAAAAGGATGTATAAAAAGGCTATTAGAAAATTCCCTGTTTAGTTGTAATAATAAACACGACTTTAGGGAAGGGGGAGTAGTCATAAAAATGTTTAGCCAACATAATGATTGACAATGTGTGTGCGCACGGGGGGAAGTAAGGGTAAACATCCATTATAGTATTTGTTATTCGGAGAGATGTTAGTTGGAACAGTTTCAGACCGAAATATCTGAAAAAGCAAGATTCTTTCTAGGCAGGATGTTTACAACAACTCTGGGCCTGACGGTTGCGTCCACTGCCCATCCCTCCGCCTGTATACACCCATGCTTTGTTTTCTGTTGCCACCACTGCGTCACCCTCCTGGTCCCTTGCTGCATCATCCCCTTATTCTTTTTCCTCCCCGTCTTAATCAGTCTCTACATAAAAGCCTGCTGCTTTCTCCCTGCACACAGCTCGTTGGTCACCCAACTGCCAGCCACGGCTATTTGTTGGCATGTCCGATAAACCAAGCACTGCAGCCCTCTGCCATTTAGACCTGCCCCCGTACCTTGCGGTCTCTCTCTTCTCCTCTTTCCTCCTCCTTTTTTGGCTCTCCCATTACTGTATTCATCTTTGATCTCTCTCCACCACCCCCACTATTTTCTACCCTCTCCAGGTTTTCACTCTCCTCTTCTCAGACTTGTTGCGCATTTGCTCCATGCTGCAGACTCTGCCCCTTTCAGCATCTGCACTCTCCTTCACCCCAGCCCTTTTACCCCTCTGCCTCCTGTTTCATGACTGGATACGAAAACACTGGTGCCTGGTATCCAAAACAGATCAATAAGAAGAGACAGAAATCCCACTCAAATAGACTAACTCGAAAGGACTTCCCAGCTGACTGCTGAGAAAGTGCATCTGAGCTGTTGACTCAGCCCCCACCCCCGCCTTGCTCTTTCCTGGGGGCCTGGGAGCCGGCACAGGGGGGGACGCTGGCCCAGAGCCATGCCAGCAACTTGTTCGAATTAAAGCCTCATCCATTTACTTTGGTTACTCCACTCCTTGCTCCCAGGGGGAAGGGGGAGGATGCACACAAGAAGGCAGCAATGCTTTGCTTTGCTAGCCTTCGCTTTCCGAATTTTTCTTTTTTTTTTTTTTTTTTTTTTTGTCCCTTTAAACTCTTGTTTTAAAGAAAGGCTTCACGCTGTCGTTCGGGACCTGGCAGGGCTCTTGAACAGGGAGGCAGGATGGGAAGAAGACAGCACTGGAAAGGAAGAAAAGGGCTCTGATTCAGCAGAGCAGGTCTACGACTCAAAGGGCTCCCGCTCCGTCAAAGGGCAAGCTTTTACAATGTTATCATTATTACAAATGAGGCAAGCAAAGGAAATCACTGGTGTGATAAAGACGGGAATGCAAACAGACAGAAGAACACAGGCAGCAGAGAAACCTCGCTGCACCACCTCTAGCAAAAGTCCTTGACCCCCTTCTTTGTAGGTCTGCGATCCCAGAAATTCAGAGTATGAACCACCCCTATGGTCCATGACTTTCTCCCAGCCTGGCAGGGCCTTGGCTCCTCCTGCAGATACACCCAAACACTTGACTCCGATAGCCGCCGCTATGGGACAAGAGGACCAAGCTAGAACATTTGCTGACCCTCCTGACACAAGGGCAGGGCGAGTGTTTTGCCACTAAGAAATGCCCCAGCAACTTCTGCAGCCCTCTGCTTAGGGACCTTGTGATTCGGGAGCTTAATAAATCTGACCATGTTAACATGTGATTAAAACAAGCTGCAAGACTGAAGCGGCAGTGAAGAGGAAGATCTGAACAATGCGCTGGTTGATTAATGCTGTGATGAAGTGGGGAGATGGAAGACAATTTTTCTGGCACGGGCCAAGTCGCAACAAGGGGAAGTCGTACACATTCTTCAGTCCTCAACAGTGGGGAAAGACCCATCAGCAGCACCGTGTTGAAGAAAGCATCTGTAGTCATTTTGGCTATTCCCAGCGGACCCGCAGAGATGTCAGTGCAAATCATAGAATCATAGAATCATAGAATTGTCAAGGTTGGAAAAGACCCTTAAGATCATCAAGTCCAACCGTTAACCCAGCACTGCCAAGTCCATCTATACCATGTCCTCAAGCACCACATCTATCCGTTCTTTAAATACCTCCAGGGATGGAGACTCAACCACTGCCCTGGGCAGCCTGTTCCAAAGCCTGACCACCCTCTCGGTGAAGAAGTTTTTCCTAATATCCAACCTAAACCTGCCCTGGCACAGCTTGAGGCCGTTTCCTCTCGTCCTATCGCTTGTTACTGGGGAGAAGAGACCGACCCCCACCTCGCTACAGCCTCCTTTCAGGCAGTTGTAGAGAGTGATAAGGTCTCCCCTCAGCCTCCTCTTCTCCAGGCTGAACAACCCCAGCTCCCTCAGCCGCTCCTCACCAGACTTGTGCTCTAGACCTTTCACCAACTTCGTTGCCCTCCTCTGGACATGCTCCAGCAAATCTTTCTGTCTACACGAGTTCATCTCCGCTTTAGTTCCACCTGTCCGGTGCAAAAGGGAACAGGTTCATACGCTCAGAGGTTTTTAGGTATCTTTTGGCACTGTCTACATCAGGTTAAGTGTACGCTGCTAAGGGCTAGCTAAAGTTGTTGACAACTCAACTGTCTCCATCAGCTTGATTTTTATCCCAAGCATTCTTACAAAAAGCAAATGCAAAGAGCATACCCTAAAATTACAAAGTGCTTCATGCAAGGCAGTTTGCAAGTCGACTAATATTTAGTTCAACAAGCTGATGTACCAGAAACAGTTTGCTTTGAAAAAATGTCACGATTCCTTGAGATGTATTAGAAATGGGTCTGAAAATATTGTGCAAAAACCAAGGGTTTTGTGTCCTCTCAAACTGTATCTTGAAATTTCTCTTTAGTATCTTAGCAATGTTGTTTCATTTACTTTTGTTTAAATGAGTTTTTAACGTATTTTTAAGGAAGTGAAGTGTATTATCCTTATCCTAAATGTCTGTAATTGGTCTGCGGAAAAATGCTTGAGATTTCTCATCACTTATGCATATAATTACCGGTCTTAGAGAAAATTGAGAGTTTAGTTCCTTTGTAAGACAGTAACATGCAAAAGGGGAAAAAAATAAGGGAAAGCAGAAATCATTTGGAATTAATTAGAGTCTGGCACAATGCAAAATATTCCGTAAAATTAACCTGGGAACTGAAAACAGCAACTACTGATCTGCAGTGTTACTGAACCTGAAAATATAGTTTGCTTACGAACCACTGTAAAATTCCACTGTCTTCATCATGAGATGTTATTTACATGGAAAAAAAGGATATTACGGTGGTTTGGTCATCCAGCTTCATGTCAGAAGTTCTAGCTCTGGCTCTTTAGTCACTTCCAGTTACTTCTCCCCTCTGTTCCCCAACATCCCTCCACAATAAATTACGTCAACTGCAATATTTGTTTGAACTCCTGTACGAAAGCTGAAATGCCTTTCTGCAGCGCAATAGCTAACTTGACTTCACCCGGTTTGTCCCTGCAGATGCTGTGCTACACCTCAGACTCTCTCAGTGCTGAATTCAGTATAGCATATTTGAAGATGCCCGATGAGATTCATCAAAAGCATAAGGAGAGAAATTACTAAGAGATTTCTTAGTCCAGTGATTAAGAAACTGCACTCAGCCAGAGAAGCATAATGTAACTGTGTCCCTAATACAGGCAGTTCACTTCAGAGCCTATGTTTAGTTATTAATGTGGAACTTGAGCAACATTATTAAAGGACTCTTCCGAGGTATGGTTGGTGCAATACTGGACATAGGAGAAGATTTAAATCAGTTAGGTACATAACACCCACAAGGAGTTGGGATCCTGGTTATCTTTCCAAATATTGCCCTTGGGGCTTTTTTCTTTTTTATGTTTTTTATTTTACATTTGTAGAGTATTTGACAAATATCTTTCCGACACTTCCAGTATTTTATTTCAACTTGCTGGCATAAGTACTACCGTGAGCTGCATCAGTGAGCTATTAATTCCTGGGAATTGCAGGAAGTTTTATGTCACAGACACTTCTTACTTCCCTGTCACTTTTCTGGCCTTCCGACGGGCTTTCCATCGGAAGGAACAAGAGTGCTGTCAAGCAAAAACATTGCTTAACGCCCTCTCGTTATCTTTTTGAAGGTAATAACCATCAGTAGAAGGACTAATACTCAGAACTTCCAATATTTAACAAGTGAACGCAGCCTGAATGTGTCCGAAAGCTTACTGTATCTACAAGAAGGTGGTATTAAAACCAGTTTCCACATGGAGAAGACTCGAAAGAACCAAATTCAGCCAACTTCACCTAGTGTGAGGATTTTCTTCAAGGCCATATTAAAGTTTTTGTTCTGAATCTTGAGTTATACTCTGCTAAAGGGGAGTTTGCCACCTCTGCTGAGGATCTGCAAGAAGACCCGCATTGAGGTCCAACCCAACCTAAAATGTCCTATCAGCATTCCAGCCCTCTATTTATTTGTGAGAGTTAATTAACTGTGTATTACAGGATTTAGTCAGGATTCAGGCACAGACATTTTACTGTGTGTTTGCCTAGTGCTGTCCCGCTGCAGTACTGGGTCTTGTAGCATCACTGCAATAAAACCGAATAATTAGTAAAGTCTGGAATAATGGAAAAGCATCATTCAAAACAGCCTCTAAACAAGACAGTGGTTGAACAATTTAGACTCTCCAGTCGTCTAATGTATACCACAGAGTCTGGTGACTGGAGCCAGATTTATTAGTCGTCGAATGACAGTCTGTAAGTGAACATGGTTAAAAAACAAAAAACCATTGCGGTAATCACCGCAGCTTAGGGAAGATGACCTATGAATCACTTTGTCGGAAGTCCATACTGGTTCCCTAATAAAAATGTACATTGAAGCAGCTAAACAGAAGGTTGGTTGTCCAGGCTGGTTTGACTCCAAGGGTTTCGTAACGCATTCAAGCCTGAGGTTCCCCTGTTACATGTTAACATGAATGACAGCTTTGATGGTCAGTACGGAGTGAGGAGGCGAAGCAGGTCGAATGCTGGGTGGCAGCATGCCTTCCATGGAACAGTTTGCAACAGCCTGTGCAGACAGTGGTTCGAAAGTGTGGTTAGAGTCCTGCGGTCTTTAGTCAGGCAACATTCAACAGCGATGCTGCCATTAATAATATTTGGTTGTCTTTTTTCCAACAGGCTGATAAAACCCGACTACTTCGGCATCCCTCACTTTCTGTCCCCACTCAAATTTTGTTGCTCTCCAAGCCCATAACCTGAGTTGACCGAAAACCCATTTGAGACTCCAAACTTCTACTTTATAGAGGTATACACACCCATTTCCTCTGATCTTCTGTTTTAAAGCATTGGGTTGAGACTTGGGGGATCTGGGTTGTCACCTTAGCTCTACGCAATTTCGGCAAGCCACTTCCTCATCCTCTGCCTGTTTTTCCATTTGTGAAAAGGAACTAATAATTCTTGCTCTGTCAAACTGCTTCCCTGGCCTATTTAGGCTCCTTGGAGAAGAGTCAGGCTCTTGCAAATTGTTTATGCAGTGCCTAACACGAGGGAGCCAAGATCTTGACTGGGACCTATAGAATGTACCGTAAATATATACAACAAGCTTACTCCAAATGTATGATACATCTGCTCTTTAAGGGCTTAGCCTTCATCTTCAGCGCAGATTTTATTCTGGTAACCACAAGCACGAACAAACGTATGCAAATAAACTTGTTATTTCCAATGAAATTTGACATCCTCAAACATCCTACAGCCATCATATGCATTTTACTGAAAGACAGCTGCTATTTGTTCAGCTTCTTCTCCTCATCCTTGAGAAAAAGGCATATTGACTTAATCTACGGGTTATGAAAAAAATGCTCCCATCAGTTCATAAATTTACAGAAAAGAAAAGAAAGAAAAAGTGAGCTTTTATCTAACCAATATTTGAGCTATGTGGCAGCTACAGTATAGGAAAATGTAGACAACAGGCAAATATATTTATAGGGACAAATACACCTCCAGCTAAAAAAAAGTGTATTTTTATGTTTGACTGTGAAGACAGAGATATACACCTGCATGTACAGAAATACAGAAATAGAGAGACAAAGACATAATGATATGCACATGTTTGTGGTTATATGTATCTCTCAAGGTTACATACCTGCGAGTATTTTTATATGAAATTTTGCAGCCCCCCTCCAGCCCTAAAGGTATGCACATGGTAGGAAGCGGATCATTTGTTTGGGAAGGGGGGGTTAAACATGAAAGGACATGTTTTCTTGCACGTTCCTCATGCCACATGAGCAGCCAATAATGACAGTCAACAATGTGTCCAAGTTGTTATTTGAGATATTTTCTAAACCACAAAATAAGTGGATTACTAACCAAAAAATCACAACTCCTGCCAAAGCACATTTTTTAAAAAACACAAAATGAAAAAAAAAAAAAAAAATCAAATAGATTTAACCCATGGAAAAAAAAAAAAGGGAAAAAAGAAGAACACAATAAGTGCAGAGCAAAAGAGAGAGAGACTAATCTGGTGGGTAAACTAAGGTGTCAGGAAGAATAATTTTTCTTTACTGCTCTGCTAGAGAATTCACAAACTGAGTCAAGTAAACTCTCCAGTGCTTCCTTTTTACCATCTCTGAAACAAGGACAGGAGAACTTTGCAACCTGACAGTGCTGCTTTAGGTCTTAATTTGCTTGAAGCAAATTGAGCCTCACAATCTAGATAGTAAACTCTTCGACCACTCCGTGCTTGAGCAATGCCCAGGAAGATAAGGATATAGATGTATTCTTGGTTTGTAATTAGCAAAATTAAGGAAAGAAGGGTAACAGTTATTCCGGGTTACATAACAGTATTAGTATTAAAGAAATACTGGCTGGATTCTCAGCGGGTAGAAGTGGATGTTGTGTTGCTGCCAGTAGAGCTGTGCTGCTTTGTACCAGAAGCAGCCCTTTCCTTCATGAGCAGTAGCGTGAACATCAATCTTAAAGCTATTTTCAGTGCAAGAGCTAACCAGTGCAAGTGAATCAGAGTACAGCTGGTTGTATTATGATAGCTATTAGGAAATATTTTATATCCAGGTTATGGTTCATTGCCTATACTTTAAAGAATTGTGATTAGCTTGGCCTCCAAAGTTTCTTCATGTTAATTCCTAACATAGTTCACATTACTTTAACCGTGAACTATAAAATATGGCCGTATGTGTTGTGCAGTAAAATTCTTCAGTGAATACTTCATGCCATGTGCCCCTCCATCAGTTGGGTTCGGCTGGGATGCCAGTCAGAACTGCTAATTCACAGTAACTCCAATGGGATAACACTGACGCTCAGACAATGTTACTCTGGCCTCGGTTTGCTACGACTTCCATGCTGTGATGCAGATTTGATGATTTAAAAGGCCATTTCTCGTCTGTGACATCTATGATCCTCTGACATTTAAACAAAAGGCAATCATCCCACAGCTTCAGTTATGAAGAACTGGAACCTTGCCATTCACAATATTACCCTCATCTTTCCACTGACGCGGTAAAGACTGCCTGCATGCTTCAAAGGAGCTTCTAAGCAGGATAAATCCATAGCGCTGATCAGTAAAAACTGAGCTATAGCTTCAGTCAAAGGCTAACGCAGGAATGGCATAGTTGCTTAATCTACAGCTTGTGGCTGATAATCATTAGAGCCGGTTGCAGACCGTTAGAAATACTTTGTTAAAAATCAAAAGTCTTAATGGGAAACGGTCAGCTAGGGACAATATCCTCTTTCTAAACAAGTCCAGAAAAGCAGGCTATTATTTACAACAAAGTGCATTTAAACGGCATCATATGCAAGAGCTCCACTGGGGGGGGTGGGCTCGGTGTTAAAATAACCCCCAGATTAGAACATTAAAACTCACCTATAGAAAGAGAAGATACAGACCTTCCAAAATGACTTGAACGATGAGCAAATTATTCAGCGCTCAACTTTTTGTCTCACTTTTGGAAGAAGAAAGAACTTCTACAGCTCTAAAACTCTCCTAGGACCAAACAGCTGTCTTCTGCTTTTGCCATTACCACCAGGAATACCGCCCTAGTGCTCACTGAGCTCCCAGAATGCCTGTGCCATCAGTGTTACAGAGGATGAGATGGTGGAGACAGATTCCATAGATCCAATTCCTCATGCAATGGATGGTGATTCATGTGCAGATTATCCAGCTATGAGCTAAGCCTGTTCATGGTGCTTAGGGACATGGTTTTAGCAGTGGACTTGGCAGTGTTAGGTTAACGGTCGGGCTTGACGATCTTAAAGGTCTTTTCCAATCTAAATGATTCTGTGATTCTCTAACTGTTCTCTCTCCCTGGAGTACTCCCCTCCCTTATCCCAAGAGATCTGCTATGCCAGAGATTACTTCTTCTGAATTTTAATTTGTCAAAAGGAGAACAAAAGACGGAGCGGGTCACTTACATAAAGGAAGGAATATATTGTCATCATCAAACAATCAAGAATAATGAAAAAGGTCATAAAAACATACTAAGGCCAACATTTCAGCTAGTAGAAGTAACAGAGCTCCACTGGTGACATCGGTTCATAAACTTTAATGGCATGATGAAGCTATACACCATTTGAAGCTGTGGACCGCAATTTGCAGATGAACAATTTGTGAATAGAAAAAAAAGGAAAACAAATCCCAAAGTCCGGCCAAATCTAGCAGATACATTACTTTCAGTACATGGTTTTCTCTGATTTATTTCCCAGCCTCTAGTTGATGAAATACTCCTTTTCAATACGTTCTTATTTTCCTCTTTATTGCACAACTGTTTCAAAGTATTGCAAAGCTCCAAGGACTGCTAGGGCTACTGGCTAGATTTATTTATTGAACTGTTCCCCAAGTCCTACATCATTAAACTGACAACTCCAGATGGCACAGACCAAATGCCATTCACTTCAACTGGCTGCTCAGTGGCCTACAGGGAGGTCCTACAGAACCAGCGTATGGATGGCAAAAGGCAAATGTCTAGTGTTTTATTGGCACCTTAGCCAGCGTGAAGACATCGGTGGCCCCTCTTCGCTACCCTCCTCTTTCCCCGTGGGATCCCCTGGGCTCAGCACTGGAGCAAACAGCAAAGGATGCCATCAACGTCCTCACTGCTGGTTTTCCAGGCTTGACATGCCTGCTCACTGAAAGCCAAATCTTGAGGCATTTAGTCTTACAAACCCTTCCCAATCCCTTCCTCCACCCCCTCTACTCAGGGTTTTCCATATGTAAGAGCTAAGATATGAAGGAGAGAGGACTTGAGAAGTTGGCTCTGGATGCACGGAGAATTCTTGTCTCCAGGACTGTCAGCACTAACATGCACTCGTTATTATTTTGATGTTGGATACTTTTCCAAGCCAAATTGCTGCTTTCAAAGCTGACTAAAAGTTCTTCCCTGGGATGAATTTGTCCCAATTTATTTATTGCATAACCAGCCCTTGAAAAAAATTCAGAAAGGTTGAGTGTGAGGCAGGCTTGTGCCACTTACACGCATGGGATATTCCCTTTATATTAGTCACTGAACAGATGTGTCTTGTCATATGATGCATGAAGTACCATTGGAAAGAAAAAGAAAATTAACTCATCCCTCTGAATTGGAGAAGTTCCATGAGAATTTGCTCACCCAGGCCTCAGATCTACCTATTTATCCTTTATCATTAAGAACACAGAGGCAGAAAAGAAATAACCAATGAACCTGTTAAAATGTAGCTGTCTGTTCCCAGCAAGACATCAGTTGGATATCATTTGGAAATCTTTGGGAAGAAGGCTAAAGCGTTTCTTTTCCTGAAAAAGTTCTTGTGATGGTAGTTATTTCAGTTCCCTTTTTCAGGCTTGGAAATTATTTTGGGAGGTGCCAAGTTAAATTTAGGTGTTTCTTTCCCTGGGTGGTGACAGGAAAGTTGTAAAAGAGGTAGAAGGAGTAACCAGAGCGCTGCAGTTTTACAGCACTTAGCCTGCTGTCATCTAGTTTAGTAGGAGCGATAGAAGCATCGAACACCCATATTTCGTAGAACTGATGAAACTTGTACGTTGTGAAAGCCGTTTGTTGATAGCTGCTCAAGCTATGTCTTAACATTACCTTTCAGACTGTGCATGATATATGTTGCCCTGCTGTTTTAGTTCACGATGCGGGATCCCTCTAACCTCCTTCGGCCTGAACGTTGATAGATGGTTGTGATTTCTGGCAGAAATGAAAATGAGAAACAGTTCCCAGTTAGTCTGGTGAAGTTGTTTAAATCCATAATGCAAACCAAGACAAAGACTGTCTTTATTTGCAAACAATACTGTTGAATGGAAACAGTAGGGTATTTCCCTGATAGAAGACAAGTGTTGGCACTACCGTTAAAAGCTGAAGAGTTGAAAAGCTAATTTCATTTCCACTGACAGAAAAACACAGGAGCTGTAATAAATGCAACACAGGTCTAAACAGGTCTACAGAGCGCTGGTTATGATACCAGCGTCCAGCCCATTGGTGGGAGCCATCGTTCTGTTTCATACGTAAAAATACAAGAGTACCCTGTGTTTGAGAGCAGCAATAAGCACACATGGCAACTTACTTTACAGTTAGCTGGGGCTCAGATCCAGCCCTGACTCACCCAGTGAGTGCTTTTCATTGCAAGTGGAAGAAACTTTGCAGGACCAACCAATTTTTCAGATGCAATTTAACTAGAAAAAATGGAGGGAGCACCACACCTCACAAAAGGAGTTTGGTGGTGAATCTGCAGGTCACAATCTCCTTAAGATTTTGGAGAAATCTTCTCTCCATGTCTCACTTACACGTGCCTCCTCACAAACTCAATGGTCTTTGTCATTAAGCCACTACAACTGCACCCTGTTTAAAAACACGCAATGTTTCCTATTATGTGTAAAACCTTAACAAATGTCTTTTGTTGGAGGTTTTTCAGTTATTTTCTTCTCCCCAATGAAACAAGAATGTCCTGCTTGCTAGCAGCATCCTTTCCTTTCTCAGAATTCAGGCTATAATAGATTTCCATTTAAAAATTACAGATTCATGTAACAGTCTGGCTGGGACAACATGCATTTACCATGTCTCCTTCAGGTTAAAAACTTAGGAAATTTGGCTTTCAGCACATATGGGAACATAATGGAAAACATTTTTATTATGTTTCTCCTCTGGTTTCAAATATTTTCTTAATTTAACTTCCTTGTCTGAAAAACACAATTTTTGAATTTTCTCTTTTCAGTTTTTCAAACTGAACATAAATTTCCTTTTTTTGAGAAGTTGAGTAATTAACTTGAGAAATGTTAATTTCCACTAAAACAAATTTGTAAAAACTTTTACTATTAAATCAAAGCAAGACATTTGAAAATGCTTGAAACATAGTGTTTCAAGTGCCCTGATCCACATTTTTTAATCTCACTGTTTTTTCCTTTTTTTCCTTTCAAATGATCAATTTATGAGGTGCTGCTTTTTTGTCCCAGAGAAGAAAGTAAGTGTTGAAATCATGAAGGACTGGGAAAACTGTGACCTACCAGTTAGAAGTCATTTATTGAGGGTAGCCCTTTCTTTCTACACCCCAATATTTCTCCCTCTCACATCAGAGCAAAAGCTAATCCTTGAAAACCCGCTACACTTCTGGAGACCGTGTGAGGTGCAGCTCTAAACCTGCTCACTGGAAATACTGCTGGAGATCAGAGTTAGCTTATGCCACTGTTTGAAATCCTTAAATAAGCTGATGCACACCCAGGCTCCCTGGAAGCACGATGCAGGGGCCCATCTGGCCTTCATAGTTTGAGATTAAAATGGGTTGGAACAGTTTTCCAAGGCAGAGTCTTTTCAATGACATGAGGAAAAAATGACTGATCCATTCTGGGTGGCACTGGATGGAAGAATAAAGATTCTGGCAAAATGGCCTTTTAATGATGAAGGACAGCCGCTGACAGCCGTTTGCAGCCCTAGCTGTGCATGCATGTGAGCTGATTTTTTTGTAAGCTGGAAGTGCTTTGGGACTGTAAGGATTTATCAGAAATGGAAGACAGACCTCAGTCCAATCTATTAGTTCTTCCTATCCTACCCTACCCTGAAGCATACAGCTGAAACTTGGGTGGCGGGAGAAAGAGGATTCCAGGTCCCAAAGCTGTTTCTGAATTTCTTTGCTAGGAATTGCTGTCTGATCTTGCTTATCCTAATCAGAAACAGAACTGACTTAACCAGAATCACTACCATGGATCCAGGTGGAATCAGAATTGAGCACCTTTATCCTAACATATTTAAGGCTGAAACACAAGGCAAGCTGCCATTAGCCTTGGTGGAAACAAGAAGGGAAACCTAGTTTTCACCCTTGTGTCCTTGGTCCTGTATGCTTTGTCCCTCCCTACCCAGTTGAAGCATCCTCCAATACAACACAATTAAAGCCAGGCTAAGTGCAAGATGTTGGTCATATCACATATAACTCCAGATTTACGAAAGCTTATCTATTTATTCCAAACGAGCTCTTCAGTCAGGATAATTAGTCAGAGCATCCATCTCCTTATCAGCAGAAGGTGAAAATATACCTTTAGTAGTTTTTAACTCAATAACCCCAAAATCTGAGATGAGCTTCAGTGGCCCAGCTTTTCTGCTGGCATAAGTCACCATCACATCATCAGCTGCCATGGGGAGAATTTGTTCCAGATTCCCTTAATTACCTTCTTCTGCCTTCTTGCTTGTCCAGTAATGATGCTCCAATCACATCTGTCTGGTGCAGTAGCATGACAGACCCCTGGCTGTTCTGTATCACTGGAGACATTGCACTTCATCCTTTGCACCGAATACAGATAACGCACTGGTCTTATTTCTTATTCTAGGGTGGATGGTTGGTGTAATTCAAGAATAGATTTATACACAAGACATTAAAACCCGCTGCAGATAGCCGGATGCTGCTGTTGATAATTGCCAGGTGTATAAGAACTGCAGAACCACAGAGTTGCCTGGAGCAAGAAACACTAATCAGTTACTTGTGTGGGAGACTTTATGCTCGCAAGAGCTGCAGAGGTGTAGGCTGGCATGCATAAAGCAACAAATCCCGTAGAAATGACCCTCACAGCACAGTAAAATAGAGATTATTCAGTTTTCAGAGGCAACACAAACCCTCTCAAGTTCTGGGAACAGTCCCACCACTGTCCCTCAAGGGGAGATATCAAAGCACACAGACTAATTCTTCTCCTTGAACTCTCAAGGACAGCTGGCTCAGCAAAATGATAAACTTTACTAGGTGATGGTAGCCAACAGGCCGAAGCTCGAAGGCTGCCTGTGTCTGTAAATGCAGCCACAAGGAGAATTTCTCAATGGAAAGACACTCAGGGGAATGAGCTGTATTAATGAGTCTGCAGCTGATTAACTGTCTGACTTCATTTCACCGTATTGTTCCTCTCCCGCATTATACCTATCTGGCTAACCAGAGTGCTCCCTCTATTATCTAGTTACAAAATGCCTTCTGTGATAGGGGTTTATTTTTCCTGGGAATTCTAGGAGATATTTATAAACAATAATAAAGTGGAAGAAATGTGTTTTGAATAGCTTGGTGTTTTGTCACATGCAAATTCCTAAATAACTTGGTGGTAAATAATTATGTATATATGTTTGTTTACATACACTGACTTCAAAGCAAGTCACAATTAACTTAGTTAAACTTTCCAGCAACTGATTTATACTTGCTGGCTTTTCTTAAATTTGTTTGGGAAATCTCAATCTATTTTTTGTGGTTAAGTGTGCATTTAAGCTCTTTTCTTCCACTGGCACTAATTAGTACCCTGGTCGTTAGTCCTAGATGAGACATGGAACAAAAAAAATGAAGACTGAGGACTTGATTCAACATTATCGTATTCCAAGTCTGTGGTGTAAGGCGTCTTGCCTCCCTTTGGGCTTCTACCATATTGTGTAGCTCAGAAATGGGCATCAACAGCCTCAGTGACTGGTTGGTGAAGGGAATCCTTGGAAAGCAAGACTGGAATTCGGGCTGCATTGCAGCCAACAGCGCAATGTATGGATGAATCGGACTCTAAATTTTCAAGCCTAGAGGTCACCCCTCAAGTGTGCTGTTAGGCTATGACAGTAAACCATTCCTCTTATTCTTTGTATGAGCAGATAACTCTGGTCATGTGGCTACACCCATCAACATTTACCACAAGAGTTTCCTTAATCTCCTACTTCATTTCGGTGACTCTCTAACCCATCATTTAAAAGGACTGTTCAAATTTCCCAGCCTTGCCCCTATAGCTAAACCAATCAGGTATAGATGATCTTGGACTAGGCTTGTATCTCTAGCCCAAGCTGGTGCAAAAAAATTCACCACTGGGAAAAAGATGGAGAGCAGCCCAGTCCCTTCCCAGCATGGATGGCTTGGCCGGAGAGGGCAGCAAAACCCTGCAAGCCTGGCAGAGCTCTGTGCCATGATTTCCCTAGGAGCATACTCTAGAGCAGCTCCGAGGCTATTTTAATTATACACACAGAACCTGTGAGCATTAGCAAAGGTTCTGCTGGCAAAGAGGTGATGTTGGGCTGCGTTAAACCCATACGGTTTGGTTTGGGACTGTATTCCTTTTAAAAATAGGAAAAGGTTACAAAACATAACAATCACAGAAGCCTCTCTTCCTCCCATCCCCACTTCTGGTATGAATAATCGTGTGGCAAGATAAGTGGGCGAAGTATTACAAGATGACGTTTCTGTCGACCGTGATTATAAACAACAACAGAAAAGAAATGTAAGACCTCTTGGTTAATTTTTCCCATTATAAAACCACTTGGTATTTCAAATGAATCTGCCAGGGAAATGCTTGTTTTAAAGTTGCACTGATGTAGTTACATATCGTCTCATTTGTCAATGTTGGTTATTGGTGGTGGGAAGGGGACGCAGAGGAAGGAGAGAAGATCTTGTTTACTTTACGTGCTGCACATCCAGCCTGGCCGAGGGCTGCGGCGCAGCGGTTTTCTTGCTGACACACTGGCCCCTTACATCAGCTGGGAGATGCACACTGGGGCAAGGTCCCAGTGGGGGAGAGAGGATGCAGTCTCCAGGCTGTATTAGGGCTGTGATTCTCAAGCACTGGTATGTACAAGCCTTCAATGGTATCTGTGTGAATTTGCCGTTCGCTGCTGCTGCTGTTTAAGAGAAGAAAACATGCGTTAGCCTTAATAACGCTCTGGGAATATTTAATCCCAAGAGAGGTGAAGGGATAGGACCATGTATTTATTTGTTTTAGGCTTAAATAAAATGCCTATGGTAAAAAACATCTGGATTGTTGAATAGAGAGAGCCAGACACAGCCTGAAATGGGCTCGAGATACCAGCCATTCTCATAACCCGCAGAGAAACAGGCAAATGAAAATCTGATCCACAAACAACAATTAACAAAGGACATAGGTTAAAATGACCTAGAACCGGCTGATCTGCTTGGGAAGACACATGCCTAGTGCTCCATTACACTAACTATACTTTTTAATATGCCGGGGCATATGGAGTCTCTAAAACGGACACCAATTTTCTTATTCTATATCCAGAGGCAATAATATAAAAGAGGCTTGGCAGAATTCAGATAACTGCTTGTATCTCCAATATTTCAGCCGAACAATTCGTGGGTCTGCAATGTACAAGAGAGCTAACAGCTGGTTTGATGCGGTCAAGACGAAACTCTATGTATTGAATTCAAACCTGCAATGAGGTGTTTGAAGACACGGAAGAGGATGTTCTGCTTGGGAATGCAGGAACTTGAAGTCTGCCAGAAATAAGCTGCCATTTATCTGCATTAGCGGTTCTGATTCAAAATGGAGTTCTTCCAAGCTCCATGTTTAAGCAGCAGACAGGCTAAGTTGTTCGTCCCAGACAACACGATGTTTTCTTTTCCCTTCTGCTCTTGATAATGTATTCTGCATCAAGGACTGGGGAATTTAACCAACGCCATCCAGTAATCCTGGCTAATACTATTCTTTAATTACTAGGCAATGGGAAAAGTCAGAGAGACCTTGAGGTTTCAGACTCAGATCAGACTCAGAAATTGGACTAGGATTAAAACCAAAGCCAGTTATGGAAATGGTCCAGGACTCATTCATTAACTACCACTAGATCAGACTGTGCTTTATGGGTGCAATTATTATCTTTGTGGAGGGACAACAGAGGAATCACAAACGATTGAAACCACATCCAACTCCTAACATACAGAGTCACACGCAGCCCTTATATGCCCTTCATTTGCAGAAAGGATGGGTGAAGGGCAGAAGGGCAGAAGAAGTGTAAATATAAGTTTCAGAGGAGTAAATAGGTTCTGCAGGCTTGAAACCCTGGGAGCTTTCCGCTGGGGTGTCTGGTTTTCATATTCAGGCCTGCTTGGATTGCATGCCTATAGCTCATTAGCTGCCTTGTGGATCAAGTTAAAAAGCATATTGTTTTCAGAGCAAACTATAAAATTAGTGGTGTTGTATAAAAGGAAACAACTCAAATTGGACCTCTGTCCTTGACGTCCTATCTGTAAAGAGAATGTTACCTTTTGCAAACCCAAAGTAAGTAGTGAGAAAGGAGGGAAGTCCCTTTAATCCTCAGTCCAAGCAACTGGACAAATTAAAAATGGCAAATCTTCTGACAGCTTTGTTTTAAGGATCTTAATCTTTAGTCACTGCCTGGTCCTTTAATCAATGGCATTTTGAAGTAATGAGTTCTACAGGATTAAAAAATTTACTCTTACGTTTTGTTCCCTTTGGACTGAACATGCTTGTAACAGAAGTACTCACACATTGTCTCTACCATAAACCACAAAAACACACAGAAGAGGCCCTGTTGGGCTGAAAATCTGACTCTTGCTTATGACACTTCTCTGGACCTCAAAGGTACCTCAGTACACCAGATAACCAGTCAAGGTGACCTAAAGTATGCTACTGTGTCCTGTCTCACACTCTCAGCAGTGTTTGCAGGATAAATACCTCCAAGCAATAGAGAAGAGTTCACCTATAATTCAGATTATTATGCAGACACTGGATGGGAGAGCATGCGTACAAGACTGTATGCCCAAAGGATACCTGTAAGTTTTCATATGCTTCTGCTGTAACAGGATCCACTGATTTGCTCTAGATACAGCAATATTTACGCAGCCAAAAGCATAAAACGGCCCTTCATTTTAACAGGTACTAGATTACAGGAGGTTCATGGCATGACACATGTCAAAGGACAGTTTTCAGAGGCAAAGCATAGCCATTTTTTTGAAAATGGCGTGATTCAAGGTGAAAGCTTTAGCCTGACATTGGATAATCTCTCACATTTTAGCAGAAATTTTTCAGTTGCAGTTAACCCACAGTGACTGCAACGATCATCAGCTGACAACTGGCACACATAGACATACCTTTGTTGCTACAGATCAAGAAGACTCAATGCAAGAGGGTGACTGGTGGGTCATACAGGTTAGGAGTTTGAATATTCATCTCGGATGCAAACAGTGCAGGTCCAAGTTCCTCGTGTATTTCAGGCAAAAGAGGGACGTGGGTTTTCTGTATCCCAGGTGATCTAGTCCCTGAGCTATTTTTTATTTTGGAATCTCTCTCAGTTTTTTCCATGAAATACTTCAAAAGATCTCAGTTTCATCTGTTGCGAAACAGAAAAAGGTTGAAATCTTAAAAAATTTTGCAGAACAGGAACGCTATTTCCTCCCCAGCTCTATTTCTAGATGTGCCCTGTGTATCCAGATATAAATCTGGAAGGGGGATCTCAGCACAATAGCTCTAAGTCTGGTTATATTCAGACAAGTGTCACTGTTCAGGGCCATTCACATTTATTCTTTTTCAGTAATTCCAGATCTCCTCGGTTTAGTTTAGAAATCAGATAGCCATTTCATCACATCCTCCCCGTCAGAGCAAGCATTGCCCAAGCAGAACAGCCGTCTTTCCATCTCTATTGTTACTAAATGAGAGTGTTTGATGATCAAAACTTTGCTGACGCTGTTTGTCAGAGAGGCATGAACTAAAACAGCCTTGAGGGGATCTCTCTCAAGTGAAGTTGGCTTCGCAGGGCTGGTGGGAGTGAAAGCTTCTTTTGAGAAGGAAGGCCTTGACCTTGTGAATACAGAAGCATGCAAGTAGCTCTTCTAGAGCCAGACAGACAGCTGTCGGGCCGAGACCACTGTCCATCAGACGGAGCACCAGTGCACAATTGTTTCCTTGTGTTTTTCTGTCTGGTTGTACCCATCTGCCATCCATTGCTGTAGTTAAACTCCCTGGCGTGGAGGCCACTGCCTTGATTTATGTTCATAAAGTACATAGCGCATTGAATTCATGCTCTGCAGTGAGGACCTGCAAAGGCAGCCACTGTAAAAAACAAATCCTGATGCCGTGGACATCCTATAGAAATTCACAGGAGTACTCACATAAGTTCCTGATGGGCTCTGAGTGTCTGGGAGCAGGGACTGAACCGTAAAGGTGCAACGGAGAGCATCCTGAGAAGATGCCATTTTTGTGTCATTGCTCCCTGTTAGACTCCTGCCTACTGTTCGCAGACTTTCAAAGCTGATGGTCCAGCTCACTTTCTTTCCTTTTAGAGCTAGAGAGTATGCATTCCTTTGCTCTAATGCTACTGGGAAGAAATTGGGAAATAAATACTTGTCTATTTATAGTTGATAAGATGTAACAGTTAGGCAAGATGTAGGACAGACCAAAAACCAGATTTCTTCGAAAGGTTTACCAGCTCTCAGAAATGTACAGATAGCCCCAAACTAAAGGCAGAAATGGTCTTACTGATTTTTTTCTCCTATTTTGGCACAGGCCCAGTATTCTTTCTCTAGCACTTTAGGAAAGGTACATTAAGACCTAAAGCCTGAATGCCATTCTTCAGATTGAACCACCTGGGTACAGCACTTCTGCTCTGTCTTTTGGCTGAGTTAGTAACCAACACTTTTGTGAGGTCTCTTGGTGAGTAGGGTTATGATGGGCTCTGATTCATTCTACATGCTTGAGTTGGGACACTGTACTTTAAAATCAGTAGAACAGTACAAATTCTACACATTGAGCTCAGTTAAAACAAAGGCCCTACCAGTTCATCAGAAAGCTGAATTTTTTTAGAAATGGAGGAAAAAAAGTGACAAAGACAGCGCATATATTTCAGCATTTAGTTCTGATCCTGCAAGACATACACATGCTTTGAATTAATCCTAGTAAATACAAGGCACAACTCACTTAGCAAAGGTAAGCACATGGAGAAACATCTCCAGTTCTACAGGACGCCAAGTCCTCCCTCCATAAGCAAGAGAAAGATTCAAGAACATGCTGAAGTGCACGTTTAATGACTGAAGCTCATGTAGCAATTGGAAGCCCGATACCCAAGCACGTTACTGAATGCTTACAGCCCTTGTACAACTGAGCCCAAGGTACCGCAACAAGGACAGATGATCCCAGAAAGGTAGAGAGATATTTGCCACCTCATGAGATTTCAAACCCCCGTTGTTATCAACAGCGTATGTTAGGAATCACTCTGCTGCTCAGTGTTAATTTCAAACAAGTGGTGTGCTCGCTTTTGGTTTGTGATTATTTTTAGCCCCTTGGGCTCTTTTTAAGTTTCAATTAAATGTCACTAGGTAATTAGCTAACAGATAAAGTCAGCTGTTAGGGCCAGTAAATGAAAAAACCATATGTTGAATCTTGAATGAATGGAAAGCTTCTTCCTTGGCAGATACTTTTCAGGGACTTTTTTTTAAGGTCAACTTTTTGTGCTCCTATTATAGGAGAAGAGCTTTGAAAACATAAATTAATTTTATGATGTATCTTCTCCGCTCCTCATCCTATACTCACAAGGAAGAAACACACATACACTAGTGTATGTAAAAGCGATCACAATAGCTCTACATCAAAACTTTTTTTAACCTTAAGTAGATGTTTAAAAAGTTCCAGAGCTGAACAACTCCAAAATCAAATTTACAACTTCCCTTCCTCAAAGCCAAAGGAAGCGGGGAATTCTTTAAAAGCTCTGTTTGACAGAGTAGAATATTTCAGCTTGTCTTAGGACATATTACAGGAGGTAATTTTGACTGCAAATTATTTCAGCCATATTTCATATTACAGTTGCATGTATAAGTAGTCTGCAAAAGGTTAATAACTGAAGATGAGCCCATTAAAGACAGCAATATACATCACACGTTAAGAACACATCCCTTCAAGGTGTTATTAATGATCATAAACACATTGCTGGAAGTATTGCCAGTAGGCATAGGTAATCAATTGCCTTACAGGGTTAAGTCTTTAAAAGTGGTTGATCAATTGTTAGCATTCCTTTAACTCTATAAGCCCCGTGTAAGTAGAACCTCAATACTCATTGTTACCAAGCTCTAGATGACAAATATCCACTGTAAGCATTGAGCCTGCAGAGGCTCACAAAGGTACAACATTAATCGTTGTATTTTTGCAACTCAAAATAGCATAGCTGTAATAGCGGTGTTAAAGACTGTGACTGGATGCCATACAAAGGAGATGCGGCACAGGAGCATCCCTAACAGGGAATGCAATCAGGTGCAATCAGAGAACGCAAGTGAGCTACCCTGAAGCAATACACATGAATTAAGGTTTGCAGATATATAATCCACCAAAAATACAAAGCATGAAAGCCATTATTTAAAACTACTTAAGCCTGTGAAACCAGTACATAATTGTACAGCGCACCTTTTTTCTGGTACCAAACACAATCAATTCCTAGCGGGTAGAATATAAAGTACATAAAAATAGAAATAACGTTTGAAACAAAATAGTCTCCTAGGCCTGCTAGAAAATGGGGGATCAGATGTTTGGCTGGTTCTGGCAAGGATTTCTGCTCCTATGGCCATAGCTTTGCTAAATCTCATACCACCCCTTCTTATTGCATTCAGGCCTCTCTTAGGTTCTCAGCCTTCTTCTCTGGCCCAGAGCTCTTAAAACTATGACTTTAGTGAAGCCTTCAATGGTCTCTCATTTCATTTGAGATGATGGAGTAGAGCAACAAGAGCTACGATGAATCATCCAGCTCTTGGGAGGCAGAGCAAAATCTGTCTTTAAGTCATATATCATCTCACACTGCAAAGCCTTCCAGGAGAGGCCTAATATTGTCCTGTGGAAAGCTCTGACTTGGGAAACTGGCTCTGAGTCATCACACACTAGCCAGGTTTCAAGATAACGGTGACCTTCATGGAAGAGGCTTTGTCCCTAACTGTATGACAGTTTGCTCCTTTGAAGGACACAGCGTAAGCTCCCGGTGTAAAGCTTGGCTCTGAAACTCCCTGGTAACTAGGGCCTGTTAACTGCACAGTCAGATTCCTCAAGAGTTGGCATCTTCAATAAGAAGTGCATACATTTAAGAATAGCGCTGAATGCTGGAGTTCAGCTATGTGGTTTAGGTCTTTCTTACTGTGATGATAAATCACTGTCTGAGCTTCACAAGTGTCGCTGATCAGTCAAACCAGATGGAGGACACAAAACCAGCCAAGCCAGGACCAATTACAGAAGGAAGGAGAACCCATTGGTCTCCAAAGAAGATCAGGCAATTCTGGAGACGAGTTTAGTACAGCGATTTTTTAGTCTGCAGTGCATTAGTTATTAAGAAATTGATTCACAAATTTACACATGGCCCCATTACACTGGAAAAAATGTAAATACTAAGAGCTTTTTGCAAGTGCGTGCAAAAATATTCTACCACCTACAGTGAAAAAAGCTAAGACTGCAGTAGATTTAAAATAAACAAGACAGTGAGAGAACATCTCACAGACTACTGTCTTTGTTCCAACTACATGTCTCTATCTGAAATATCCACTGTTATTAGCCAAAGCCATTGCAAATAAAATGCAAGTTTTATAGCCATGCTAATAAATGTTGAACAAATGTGACTGTCTCTAAGGTTTGTGATAAACTGTAGTGAGTGGAGCCCACGACTGGGAATGAGAGCAGTGACTTCTCCCAGATACGCGCTAACTTACTCATCTCTACAAACACTTGTGACAACATTTGCACTCTCGGCAACTTTGCATACCTTGGGACTGAATACACCTGACGTGTCTGAATCATTTGCAGTTAATAAACAATGCTGCCTCCATTAATGATGGAGAAGAGAGGGACTGACGCTCCGCTAGTAAACCAGCTGCAGGGAGGGCCACAGAAGCAGCGATGGTCAAATCACGGTGCTTCCTGCACGTGGCTCCAATTAACGACCAGGGACAGCTACAGCTACTCGAGCTGAAGGCAGGTTAGCAGATGTGCTTCCAGTACAGCTCAGTTGCTCAGCTAGTTTATAAGGAAGGAAAGAAAGGTGGGAGAAGGAGCACTGACCTTGCGCAGACTGTGCCAAGCAATAAACTGTGGCCACTCGGTAGCAGCTCTGCAGGGAGTTGAGACATCCATGAAGTGAAGCAGGAGTGCTAATGGACAGACAGATGAAAGGAAGGACCCACACCACTGCCCCAAGATAAGCTGTTGCTGCTCATAAATGAAAGCCTGGAGCCATTGCTTGGAGCAAGCAGGACTTCTGAATCTTGGGCCATATGAAGCTCTCTTAATTTAAGATATTAAGCCGAAACACTGTAAGCATCAACGATGCTTTATCCCATTCAAGCCTAAAGAGTCAACATCTGTTCGGAGGCTGGTTTTGTCGCCTGGGTATACTGCTAATTTTAGGGAAATTAATATTGTGGCTGTCTGGAGAGCAGAACACATACAGTGTGTCAAGGGAATATTGTTTAATTCCAGCTAACGCATTGGGTTGGTGCTTTTTAGTGTGAACATGGTGTTAAATGGTTGGGTCATGCAGTCTGGCTGCCTAAAATACATCTCAGTAGAGTATCAAGATCCCACATAGGTCCTCTTCGCTATATGCCATTACATCAAAATGAGTTTGTTCAAGTTACAGCTGTCAAGAAGACCACAACGCGGTCAATGGATAAAGTGAGGAGGAAAAGACAATTATGTGACTTCACTGGTGATCTCACTTAGCCTTTTCAAATGACAGTGAAAGCAAGCTACAGATTTTGTCTCAGCCACAGGGATCAAAAATAATCTCATACTTTGGATGTTGAGACCTTTTGAAAGGGTAACAGAGAAACCGATTACTTGCCATAGACTTTGGCCTTCCGGAGTAATAGGCCTTTGAAGGAGAATCTGATTTCATAATTAGAGTTGGTTCTAATAACAATGTGGGACTACATATTGTATCACCTTCCTTTACATCTCTGCATTTTGGAAGAGGGAGGATTAACACTTCTTTACATGGTCTCTTGTATCCGGCCCTGCAAACACACAAACTGAACTTCCAAAACACCAAATCTGTGCTTTCACTAGGAAAAAGCAAGGGCATATTTATAAAACTGCATTAGGTAACTCACATTCACAACCAGAGACAAAAACCTTGTGAACACAAAGCGGTTTAATAAGCGTTAGCTCATTGCTTTCAAGGGTACTGGGATTCAGGGCTGTGCTGCTGCTTTTTCCAGAGTAATTCCAATGAGAATGGCACAAGTTTCAAAACCTCCTCAGTTTCAGGAAAGGAAACCATTTCTACGTATCTTCATTTCTCAAGAAAGAAGGTGGATTCACGCAGATATTAATAGCAGTTACCACTTGGTGATCAAAACTAACTTCAGAATATGTTAAAAAACATTAATCTAATTCTTCAAATGTCTGACTGTAGCAATTTCCTGGCAGTGTATGCAGCAATCATTACATACACATTTACCGTAAATCTGTGCCTGCTCTAGTCCTAATCTAAAACTGATGGGCAGAATTATTTTTAGTTTAACCTTGGTATTTTGCTAAAAGGAATGCAAATGTCATTGCTAAAGGAGAAAAGGAAAAAAAGAGAGAGACAGAAATAACAACTTGGTGGAAAATTAAAGCACAGAGTCGACTATGACCCCAGCAATTAGACAAACACAGGTAATTGATCTTTAGCTGCCTGGGTTCTAATGTCAGAAAAGCGACATTTTTGACTCTCCCATAACGAAGCCTTAATGTGGGTAATGTTCCAGCAGCCCAGATAGGAATCACCAAGGTAGACATTTAAAGCAAACTGCATTTTCTTTATCTAGATTTTAAAACTACTACTAGAGTACTGTTATTTTATTTATTTCCTTCCTCCCTTCCACCCAGATACTTTACTTGCTACACGGTAAGTATTTGCTGCCAGTTCCAGCACAGCAGTGACCAAGTTCATTTTGCCTCCCCGAGGGAAGCCGGCAACAGCAAATCCACAGCCTAGATTGTTGTGAACATCAACACTGATTCCAGTATCAGGCCAGAATATACACGCATTCATATTCTCACGGGTTCATTAGCTTTTTTCTCCTTGTCTTGCTCCATACAGGGCTAATGGAGTAGATCCTCACCACTGGTTTGTGTCTTCTGTGATCATTTACACCAGTGTGAGAGGATTCAAATGCACTTTCCTCATGTTCATTTTGTGCTGGTAATAGAGTGAATTCTGTTCACAGGCATAGCATGAAGTGCAGACAACAGGTGCGAGATGGAGATAGGATGCAGAATGAAGTCCCAGTTGTCAAAGAGGTGGCAGTCACCAACCTGCTCCTCCACCTGGATGTGCACAAGTCCATGGGGCCAGACAGGATCCACCCAAGGATACTGAGGGAGCTGGCAGAGGAGCTGGCCAGGCCACTTTCCATCACTTATCAGCAGTCCTGGTCAACCGGGGAGGTCCCACATGACTGGAAGTTAGCAAATGTGACGCCCCTCTACAAGAAGGGTCAGAAGGAGGATCCAGGGAGCTACAAGCCTGTCAGCCTGACCTCGGTGCTGGGGAAGGTCATGGAGCAGATCATCTTGAGTGTCATTACGCAGCACGTGCAGGACAACCAGGGGATCAGGCTCAGCCAGCATGGGTTTATGAAAGGGAGGTCCTGCTTCACTAACCTGGTCTCCTTCTGTGACAAGGTGACCCGCTTAGTGGATGAGGGGAAGGCTGTGGATGTTGTCTACTTGGACTTTAGTAAGGCCTTTGACACTGTCTCCCACGGCATTCTCCTGGAGAAGCTGGCTGCTCACAGCTTGGATAAGTGCACTCTGCGCTGGGTTAAAAACTGGCTGGACGGCTGAGCCCAGAGAGTGATGGTGAATGGAGTCAAATCCAGTTGGCGGCCGGTCACGAGTGGTGTTCCCCAGGGCTCAGTGTTGGGGCCGGTCCTGTTCAGTATCTTCACTGATGATCTGGAGGAGGGGATCGAGTGCACCCTCAGTAAGTTTGCAGATGACACCAAGTTGGGTGGAAGTGTCGATCTGCTGGAGGGTAGGAAGGCCCTGCAGAGGGACCTGGACAGGCTGCATCGTTGGGCCGGGGCCAACTGCATGAGATTCAACAAGGCTCAGTGCCGGGTCCTGCACTTGGGTCACAACAACCCCAGGCAACGCTTGGGGAGGAGTGGCTGGAGAGCTGCCTGGCAGAAAAGGACCTGGGGGTGTTGGCTGACAGCTGCCTGAACATGAGCCAGCCGTGTGCCCAGGTGGCCAAGAAGGCCAATGGCATCCTGGCTTGTATCAGGAATAGTGTGGCCAGCAGGACCAGGGAGGTGACAGTGCCCCTGTACTGGGCACTGGTGAGGCCGCACCTCGAGTGCTGTGTTCAGTTTTGGGCCCCTCACTCCAAGAAGGACATGGAGGTGCTGGAGCGTGGCCAGAGGAGGGCAACAAAGTTGGTGAAGGGTCTGGAGCACAAGTCTTATGAGGAGCGGCTGAGGGAGCTGGGGTTGTTTAGCCTGGAGAAGAGGAGGCTGAGGGGAGACCTTATTGCTCTCTACAGCTACCTGAAAGGAGGCTGTAGCGAGGTGGGGGTCGGTCTCTTCTCCCAAGTAACAAGTGATAGGATGAGAGGAAAGGGCCTCAAGCTGCGCCAGGGCAGGTTTAGGTTGGATATTAGGAAAAACTTCTTCACTGAAAGGGCTGTCAGGCCCTGGCACAGGCTGCCCAGGGAAGAGGTTGAGTCTCCATCCCTGGAGGTATTTAAAAGACGGGCAGACGTGGTGCTTGAGGACATGGTTTAGTGGTGGACTTGGCAGTGCTGGGTTTACAGTTGGACTTGATGATCTTAAAGGTCTTTTCCAACCTTAACGATTCTATGATTCTGTATAGCCAGGCATATCCTTGAAAACCCTCTTCTGTCCTTCCTTTTTCAACATCTGTAAACAGCCACAGAAATACTGTGCTGTTTAATATGGATTTAGACAGATAAATCAGTACATTAGCTTAAAGCTTGTAACTCCACTATAAGTTAAAGCTACAGCACAAGTCACATCAGTCACATTGAAAACCAAGGGGAATTAAAAGTTTGAACTTTAACCTGATCTTACTTTGCAGCTTCTTTGTGCAGAGTGTGGGACTGGAGACCTGCACAGGTCCCTTCCCACCTGACTTACTCTGTGATTCTCAGCTGAGGATGCTCTGGGGCAATTGATAACCTTCAAATTGTAAAAAAAAAGCTTTCATCTTGCATTAGCATTCTCCGCTCACCACCACTCCACCCCCAAATTTCACCAAAAAACCCAAAACAAACATTTTTTCCCTTAATTTAAAATGTCTCTTTTTTTCCAAGGGAAATCTAATAAAAAACATGTTTCGTTGACTGAACAGAGTACTCTGGTGTGTAAACAATGGAGATTCTTGTGTGAAAGTCAATTTTGTCTGGCTTCTAGGAATTCCACAGGGATAAAATTAGAAAGACCTATACGCGGCCTAGGACTTGTACTTGGTGGGATGAATCCTGAAGTCAGTGTTAGTAACAGCCATCACAGGACCGGAACCACAGCGATTTCCCAGCGCTTTTCTCCCTCTAGGACTCTCCCTCTAGTCACTCACAAGCTACATCACAGATAGATCTGCTCTCAGAGGTGAAGTTGGAAAAACTTAAATGATTATAATACCTACACTTGAGTGCCAGCCGTCAGCCACGATGCTGACCAAGTCTGCGTGGCCGCATCTGATGACGGAGCCTGTGTGTGTAATTCACTCTATTATAAGAAGAGCTTTGAACGTGCAAATGAAATGAACAGCTTTCCTATTCATTGCTCCTAATTTTGATTTACATTAACACCGTGTAACTGAAAGTTGGGTGCACTATGGTATTTTGCTTTTTCATGGCACCAACTCCAACTGAATGAAGTAGCGATGCTCTGCCCTT
This sequence comes from Platalea leucorodia, assembly GCF_965183815.1. Taxonomy (NCBI): domain Eukaryota; kingdom Metazoa; phylum Chordata; class Aves; order Pelecaniformes; family Threskiornithidae; genus Platalea; species Platalea leucorodia. Next base: position 3,771,776 of record NC_138859.1, read on the forward strand.
GCTGTTGCATTTGAGGACAGCCGTAACACTTTGAAGCAATGGCCATGCTCTGAGCACTTCCCACTCTTTTCACCCTTTTACTTTGGTTTCTGCCTGTTTCCTTTGTTCTTTTTCCCCTTACTACTCTCTGTATAGGATAGTATATCCCTCCCCATTTTCCTCTCTGTCACTTCTTCAACAAACCTCCATCAGCTGCATTTTTGAGACTGTTTAGATGAGACCACATGGCCTGCTTTTCAGCTGGTGTAAATCCGGTTTTGCTGGCTTCACTGGAGCAATGCTGATTTACATGGGCTGATGATCTGGCTGTTTATATTTAAGTGCATATTTATCCAGAAAATCTGTCCATGATGCTTTCAACCTTCCATTCCTTATTCATTCAAACTCAGTTGGCTCTCTCAGGTTGGGAATAGCGCTCGTCTCCCCTCTGTGTTGTGTCTCTCGTAAATGAGCCAGTTGGAAAGCGCACCATCCGCTGTGCAGAAGGATTACGCTCCAAGGATATATATTACAGCAGGACGGGTGAGGTGCTGAAGGCTTCAGAGTGCAGGATCAGACCAGTTAACAACAAAAAATATCTCAGAAGCCTGGTTGTTAAAACACAGCAAGAATATCTGTGCTGTGAGAGAAATGCTGGACAGAGACACAGAAATAAGCTTTTGCATCCATTTGAGCTCTACATATAGGGACAGGGATGAGACAGCTACATGCAGAGGTTTCTAATTAATGTTTTTAATCTCCAGACTCCAGCTCTGAATTCTCTTCTCCTTCCTTAATTCTCCAACTGGGAAATTGCTGCAGCTCACTGCAAATTTTAACAAAGAATTTGTCCCGGGTCTAGATATAATGATTTTGGCCATTTCTTTGACAAGTAGGAAGAGGGCCCCCTTCCCAGGCACGGGAACTCTGGATCCATAAACCATAAACTCTCTCTCTTGCCCCATTAATGCACCTCCTCTATCCACACGCAGGAAGTTTACTGAGAAGAGTAGACCCAAGGAATAGCCCCAAGAGTACCCACAATCGTTTAAACTTCATTTGTTTCAGTAGCATGAAAGTGCCCACTCCCATCTTTAGCAGGACATCTTCTCAGCTAACAGAAATTGGGGGTGTCTCTTAACCTCTAAGCTGTGCAAATTTCGTTAGCCAAGGAATTGCCCCCTTGAGTCCCGAAGTCGAGGCCTTCTCTATTCCAGCTCTTTCATATTTCATATAAGTGGATACCACATTACCCGCTGGAGTTCCACAAGTACTCTTCTTTCATGTACTGTGCCTGACAATTACCTACATGAGCTACGTTTGATTTACCTCTAAATTTTGTTTTCCTATGCAGAAGGCTAGATCTCTTCCCCACTCATTTCATAATTTTGAATCCTAATTCATCCCTATCCTCTGGGAAGAATGCATTTTTTGCAATACCTATGTTGTAACTTTCTAGAGCACATGCTTCTAATTTGAGCATTATTTTCCAAAGCTCCTAGCACTTAACCACAAAAGTTCTTCATTTATTTTCCTTTTTATTCTCCATTTAATCCATCCTCTTATTTTATGCTTTGGATCATCTTTATATCTTACATTATGGCCTCTAGTATAAAAGCTTTTTGTTTTAACTAAGTACTTAAAACCCACAGAGAAGTATAAAAATTATACTGGGGGATTTAGAGAGAACTACCCTTTCCTCTCCTCATTTACTTCCCATTTTTCACCCCCTCGCAATCCCAAATTCTAAAGCAGAAGAGAAACTTCTGAAGAGCTCTACCAGTTTTAAACCAGCATTTGAAGGGGGAAAAAACGTACCAGAATCTAGTTGCTGCCACTAATTTTCTGAGTGACTTTGGCTAAGTCATCTTCCCTGCGCTTCAGGGTCCTTCGGGAATGGGAATGCTTTGTCCTTGTCAGTCTAAATAAATATACTGGATTGGGTGGTAAAGATCCTTAGGCAAAAGATTTTTTATTCCTCGAAGTTATGAGGCCCCTCTATTAGCAGGTGTAGATTAGGAGCTGTCAGAGTGGATACCATATAATGAGATGTATTTCTCTGGCCTGAGCAGAGAAAACTATAGCACATCTTGAGACAGGAGGTTACAGAAACCTTGCAGTATGAATGCCATGCAGCAAAGTTTAAAGCAGAGCAGGGTGCCAGGACAGATGCACCGAGGAAGAGGGGAAGCCTGAGGAGCAATGAGCCAAAGCCTCCCCAGTCTACCAGCATATCATGGGTAACCAGAAGCTTATCTTTCTGTCCCTCCCTCCCTCACCCTTATCACTGCAAACATCTGAGCTTCCCAAGACCACCTACCCCTTTCAACACACCAATGGATACCTCATTTCTGAAAGCACGCTGCAGAAAAGCACACATTTTTCAGCAGCTCTGCTAGCACCCGTGAATGCTACCACTAAGATTCAGCCAATTGCTTTCCCCATGTAACTACAACTCAAATCTCTTCTTCAGCTGTGACCAGTTTAGGGCCAATTCTTGAGTTATTGAAGACTACAGGCATTTTGCCATCAACCAAAAGTTGGCTTCGATATTCTTTACCATCCATACTGCTTACACTGGGGACGGTAAATGAAAAATTGTCAGTTTATTTGAAAGCTGGGCCAGACGCTCTCTCTGTGAGGCATTTGCTTAAAGGGGATGGGACAGCTTAGGAGCAGCAAGCACAGGGTTTTACTTTAGCTGTCCTGAAGCAATTTCCATCTGTACTAAACTATGGAGTGATTTTTACCCCTTTCACACAAGGGTTTATGATTAGGGACAGAGCAGGAAAGAAGCTCTAGTTGTAGACTGCTTCACATGGCTCTCGGTAGTGCCCTGGAAGCACCGAGTAACTATACAAGAGTGTACGATACCCCAGAATTTTTGGATTACTGCACTGTCCAATATCTAGGCCTGGGCCAGTCCTATAGCTACTGCACTGGGACAGTAGCTAGTCAATCCCAAAGCAAAGAGGAGGTTGAGCCTGTTTTCTTGTTCTAGCTCAAGGAAGATTGCACAGTTTCAGAACTGCAGTAAACTAGTCATGTCAGGCTTGGGCACACCTTGCTAATCCTGAAACTGGGAAAAAAGCCTGTGCAGCCACAATGTGGCTCCCCAACAGAACACCTCGTGTGGGACCATGGTTCTACAGAGTCAGTATCAAATTAACCTTGGTCGTATTTGTGCCTTCAGGGGACAGGGCATTCTCATTTCCATACACAGCAGTGTAAGTGTTTGCTTTTTCTTTGGGGGAATAAAAAAAAAAAGGCAAACAAAAGCCAGAACAATAAAGCAAGTGAATTACTGCATACTTTAGCTGGCTTCAAATAACAAACATGACCCCATTCGTATGAATACAATTCCCTCTCCAAGTTTGTAAGTATTTCCCTGGTATGTAAATCATAACAAGATGGAGACTCCTGGACCTGTAGATTTACGATGAAACCTGCATTCAGCTACTCTGCAGTTTAAAACGTGATTTCAGCACTGGCACTTGTATTGGCTTTAGCTTTCAACTGAGGTATCTGTGCATAACCAATCTTTTAAGAAGCATGGGCTAGAAGGTAACATTTCCCTGAAACTTTCTGGTACAAAACAGTTGTTTGGACAAATCAACAAACAGCCTGGCCAAAAGGTTCTCGAATTCCTCCCCCTCTTACACAAGCTCTTTCTTTTAAAGCTTGTCACTTTATCTGTTGTCATAGTAAAGACTCAAAGTTACAAGCTCTGAGTCAGACAGCTTATTAATAACAAGTGAAGGACAGTACAGCACAGATTTCATTAGGCAGAATTCATTTAGCAAACAAAGTAAGATGCCAGGGTCCCAGAGGGCGTATTCAGACCATGCTGGAGAATATAGTATCCCCTCTCCAGCACCACAGGCAAGCTCAGATCAGACCAGAGCAACCTTTGACTGTAGTGAGCACAGGAACAGACGTTACGTTGGTGCAGATGTCCCTACGCTCAGGCTGGAAATTATCTGCAGACCAACCCTAACCGGTGCTGTTGTGGTGTCAACCACAGCACAGAAGAGCTTTGAATAGGGAGATGCTACCTGAAAGCAAAATAAACTGCTTACGCTAACTTAGAAAAAACCTGCTTACACTGACTTAGAAAAAAATTCAGAAGTCTGAATACACCTTTTTCTTCCTCACAGTTAGAGGGGATGACTTCTGGGACTCAAGGCACAAGAGATTTACTAAATGGAGTTTATTCCGAGCTAGGGCTACAAACAGAATCAGTATAACACGCACACAGTAGGACCTGAGCATGTTAGGATGTCTGGCCTTCATTGAGATGCCCCGAAGGACCTACGTTTTCCTAAAGTTCATTGTCTTAACCCGCATTGGGACTGTTAAAAAACCCAGTGGAACAGTGCTGGTGTCAGACTGGAATATAAGCAGTGGAGAATCGGCTCCAAGGCGAAGCCACCACTGACACGATCTCGACAAGCAGTCCTGGTTTATGACGGTCTATAGGATTACGGCATTTGGGGAAAGGATGGGGCCTTGCAGACTGAAGTCCTTTTCAGTCGCAACAAAGGTACATCCTCTACAGCAAGTCAGCATGGTGGAAAGAGATCCTGCGTTGGCCACCATTGACTTGGTACCATCTAGTTAGTTCACAGCATTTCCCGTGAAGCCATCTGCTGCCATCAGTGAGGACTGTGTTTTAGACGACTGCCTTTTACACCTGCAGCTACAGGGTTCTGCTCGGTAGCCCTACCTTTCAGCTTTGCATTGCTATTTTGGTCTCCGCTGTTTTGCCAAAGACAGCCCCTGTCACAGCAGTACAAAGCTAAGCAAACACTTCTGTTCCTTGCATGTCTCACGATCAATTAGTGTGAACAATAATGTGTATTTCATGAAATCTTGGCCTTGTTGTTACCAGAATCCATCCTGCTACTCACACAAGAACCTGGGGGTAGAGGAGGAGGATTCATCTGGCACTATTCTGTCAGGGATTTAATCTTTGGATACAGTCATTAGATGGATTAGAGCAAAGACACAGGCTATCCGTATTTTTAAAGCCCGATGACCTTTAACGATGAGAAATAATAAGAGGAAAAACATGAACCCTGACAAATTCATAACTACAGCACAGGGGAAAGGAATGTATTCTTTTAACATATGAAAAAACATTGTGCATGACATGTCTATTTTCTTTTCAGTCCCGTAGCTGTTATGAATTATATACAGCATATTTAGTCGTCGTTTGTTCTTGTGCCTTTTTGTGTGTGTGGGTACTTTGGCTGTTCTAAACTTTTTCTTTATCATTGATCAAGTAATTGTACGAAACAGCAATTGTTTTGTCTCTCCAGAATCCTGCTGTAGCGTCGCATTCCTGTACTATTGATATGCTGTCAATGAGAGCTCAGAGATAGGGTTTTGCTGTTAACCAGTATCATCCACACAAGAGGCACAAAACCATTTATCATCCGACTTAAACCAAAAAATCGCATTTTAGTTAGCTCCTACTGGCATTACACAGGCAGCTCAGGGAGAAGAGATGTTATAAATATTCCTCATAGCCCTCCAGATGCCTTAGGAAGGAAAGAATCAGATTTGCCAACTTCCAGTCCCCAACTCCAACCACCTCTGTTATGGTGACAACAAACAGCAACAGGTCATTACTTGCACGACAGCGGTTAGCCCGGCTGTGGGCTGGCAGGATGTGTTGGCTATCGGCGTTATCGTTTCGGGATGCAGATAAAAGGAACCAGGCTGCAGCCCTCAGTGGGCTGAGAAAGGTCACTCCATCCTCAAAGCAAAAGCAAATGCGTGCACTACCTCATCTCCAAGTGCAATTACAAAACAATGTCAGATGTCAGCAAACAGCTCAAAAACTCACGGAATCTAGCAAATAAAAAAAAATAATAATGAATTCCTTTTAATATGGAAAAGTTACCCCCAGTGTCTGAAATGAAGCTAAAGATGAAATCCCATCCTTCTGTGAAATTTGCCAGCATATTCATAAAACACTGTTTATTTTTAGTCAGTTGAAAGCTTTCTTTTCTTTATATTTTCCTCATTCAGCACCAGGCCACATACCAGAGCTGAAGTTTTGTTTAGAGGAAAAAATAAAAACAAGACACAGGAAGAGGTTCACAGATCTCAGGCTACTTTCCGTGCACGAGCAGCGCCTCTGACAGCCGCTCAGCGAAGGGCCTGGCGTCCTTAAAGAGGGGTTTCTTTTGCTCCTAAAGATCCCTGTTGCCTCCCCTCTCCCCAGGCTCTGCGATGGCGGATGGGCCTGGGATAAGGGTTGCAGGAAACCGGCCCACACTGGTTGCAAACATTCATGGGGCTTTTTATGCCGATGTGCCAGGGACCGGAGCAAGAGGGAGACGAGAGAGAGCCTCAGCCCATCCCACTTCAATGTGTGAGCATGGGAAATTTGCAGTAGACATTTCTTTCCAGTGGGTCTACTGCTGCTCAGGGCAGAGAAAAGACTGTTCTTCTGAGAGGCCTCCATCATTAAAAGTGGGTATCGCAGCTTTGAGATATATCTCAACATGATGCTGTTTTCCCTGAATACTTTCAGATAATCTCCTGGATAAGTTTGAGTTCCCTTTGAGATGGTGTATGAGGCTCCATTGGTATATTTAGAGGTTGCCATTGGCTTTTACTCCTTTTCACATATGAACATCTGATGAAGACACTGAAGACAAAGGTGGTGGTGTGGTTTTTTTTTTCTTTCTTGAGAGCCATGTATTTGGCTCCCTCCTGTGGGCACCAGCATTGCTAATCTCCCAAAGCATCTGATTTAAACAAGGCAATAATACCAGCTAACGCTACAGCTGAATCCACCCTTCCCCTGGCAGAGTCCTGTGCTCACTTGGCCAACAAAGATTTTCTCAAGCTTAAGCATTACCAGCAATGCCATAGACATGTGCAAATGGCACACAGCAGTTTTAAAACAAAAGAACTGTGCAGGAATGAAGCAAAGCATGTAAATTCTTCTGTTTAAAGTACATGAGAGGTGGCTCGATGCTATATTGCCTGGGTGAATGCAGGTAAGCAGTTTACTGGCTTCAAATTTTACTATATAGTTTTCCACTACCTCTCAGTGTGAGTTCAACTCAGTACCTTCCAGGATTATTTCCTATTCAGGATCCAACTACTGAATGGAATAAACTCAGGAAATTTTAAGTCTTTCTTTGTTAGCTGTCCTTACTAATCACTTAAACAAAAAAAAGAAAAAAAAAAAAAAGGAATCATAGAACCGTTTAGGTTGGAAAAGACCTTTAAGATCATCGAGTCCAACTGTAAACCTAGCACTGCCAAGTCCACCACTAAACCATGTCCTCAAGCACTACATCTACCCATCTTTTAAATACCTCTGGGGATGGGGACTCAACCCCTTCCCTGGGCAGCCTGTGCCAAAGCTTGACAACTCTTTTGGTGAAGAAGTTTTTCCTAATATCCAACCTCCCCTGGCGCAACCTGAGGCCATTTCCTCCTGTCCTATTGCTTGTTACTGGGGAGGAGAGCCCAACCCCTACCTCGTTACAGCCTCCTTTCAGGTAGTTGTAGGGAGCGATACTCAGCCTCCTTTTCTCCAGGCTAAACAACCCCAGCTCCCTCAGCCGCTCCTCACCAGCCTTGTGCTCCAGACCCTTCCCCAGCTTCGTTGCCCTCCTCTGGCCATGCTCCAGCACCTCGATGTCCTTCTTGTAGTGAGGGGCCCAAAACTGAACACAGGACTCGAGGTGCGGCCTCACCAGTGCCCAGTACAGGGGCACTGTCACCTCCCTGGTCCTGCTGGCCACACTATTCCTGATACAAGCCAGGATGCCATTGGCCTTCTTGGCCACCTGGGCACACTGCTGGCTCATATTCATCCGGCTGTCGACCAACACCCCCAGGTCCTTTTCCACCAGGCAGCTCTCCAGCCACTCCTCCCCACGCCTGTAGCGTTGCATGAATACGTGCAAGTTCCTCAGAACTCAGCCTGGATATTCTCGATCTGGGTCCAAACCAGCACCACCAGCTCAGCTGGGAAGGGAGCTCCTCTACCCAGAACTAGAAATTGAAATTTCTGTCCTGTTCTTTCTATGAAAACATCCCACAGAGCAAAAACTCTAGGCCACTGCAAGGCTAATGTATCATGCAAACCATAGAAAAACAACATCTTAATACTGTCTCTGTATTGCTTAATCCTTAAAAATGTTCTTTTTTTTCCGGGCTTAGTTGCTTGAGCTGTTTTAGTTGCCAGCTAGTCTCTTTGCAAGCACAAAAATAAGAAGTGTGCAGGTAACAGAATTTGCCATGCAATTTAGATAGCTCTCCCTCCGGCTTCTCTGGAGAGTTTCCTCCAAACCTCATCCCTTTTCTTGTATGTCAGTAATTTGTTATAGGAGACCAAGTGTGCCCAGTTCCAGATTCATGGTTTCTATAGTGACAAAGGGAATTTGGGGTGTATATGAGGTATAATCAGTACAGTTTTATAGAAGATTTTGCTTAGAAGAACAGTTGCCAAGACATAGATAGCTAAGGTCATTTGAGGTTCTAGGATATTTGAATGAGACTGGGAAATTCAGCCTCTACAGAAAGCCACAACCTTCTGGAATAGGAACTGAAACAGCATTTCATGGAGGTTTTACGTGACATCTTGGATAGCATAAACTATCTTTTCCTGAGCAGCTGTGTCTCACCTGAGCAGTCTTTCTCTGAGAGAGCTGGGAGGACCGGCCCAATATTTTTATTCAAGAAAAGCTTTGATGCTTCATCTGCCTGTGGGGGAGCTGAGGAAGGAGGGAAGTGGGGACCTATTTTCCTCTTGCAAGTTTTCCCAGACCATGCCTCCATAGCACTATGAAACTTTAAGAAGCAGCAGGCTAGAGTGGTTTCTGGGGAAGAAATGAAGGATGACTGTGAAAGCTCAGTAATTTTTCTTCCCTGCTCGCGAGCTTCCTCTCACAAACTGGGACCGAAGTCACCATCTGCATCACATACCTGTTCTCATATGGATAAATGCTTTATCAGCTTTCCACTGAAAAAGCTCTGTTGACCGCAGGTGTCTCAGAACAAGACCTCCAGAGCAGACAGCCTCAACCAGGGAACTCAGAAGATGGAAAATGCTGAGGTTACTCCTGAGCTGCAGCACCGCCGTGGCACTGGACCATGAACGCAGCCCAACAGGCACCCAAAGCGCACATAAGCCTCACCTCTTAACATATCCACATCACCGCACTGGAAAGCAGCTCCAAGGGAGCATGTTTGCAGCAGTTTGCACTGCTCTGACCCCATATAAAACTTGGTCCCTGCAGCAGTTAGGAAGTTTTTTTGATCCCTGCCTCAAAAACTTGGCGTTTTGCCCCTGAGATGGGAAACAAAGAACAGAAAGTACCCAGAGAGAACAGGCAGCAGAGCCTGAGCAACTCTGGAAATGCAGAGAAGGACCAGGTCCAGGTGAACACGGCGGCTGAGAGGGGTCCTGGCACCCCGCAAGCTGGGAAGGTTCGTGGGGGACTGTGGTGCAGGACAGGAGTATTACTGCTGCCCTCTCCTGTTCCTTCACTGCCAAAACAAGCCCGAGTGTGCTCGGATCAGCCTCTCAGATTATCAGTGCCACTCCAGCGTCGCGGTGCAATGCCACCACCCACACCCGCATCATTCCGCTTACAGCACAACACCCATGAATCAACAGCACTGTCTGATTTCTGTGATTTTATGAGGGTGGAAGGCTGACCTGCCTCCCCCTCAGACCCTTCAGAGAGGAGAAGGAAAGCAGGTCCTTCAAATCTCCAGTCCTGCCTAATAGTCCAGTAAGGCTTTGTGTCTCCACAGCTGTCCCACCACGCTGAAGTGCCCCTGCTCTGCTCTGCACAGCTCTAGATCCTTCTTTGAACTCACAGAAAGTTCAGGAAATCGGATTTGGAGTGAACCTGAGTCTCCCAGATAACCTGGGAGACGTCTGCTCCTTATGACACTCAGACAGTCCTTCCTATTGCATTCCCTCAAATTTAAATGGAAATGAGATAATACTGATCACTATAAAATTACAAGCAAAGCAGAAAGCCAGACCGCCTTGCCATGCTGCAAACAAAGTTAACACTCTGCCAATTCATCAGTCACCTGAGTTGTGAATTATTGACCCGTCACTCCAAAGACACCTACTGTGCAGCTACAACACAGCCAGACCTCTCCAGTGACCTTCACCCCTGAAGGCCAAGGCTTTCTGTGCAGTTCCCTTGTGTCCAAGAAGAGCAACTAGGGCAGCTTTCACGGGCCCTGCTCCGGCAGCCCCGCACCGACGGCTGCACTCAGGCAGCCTGGGTGAGGGGGTTAACCACTTCAAACAATGGAGCCTGGCATGACTTGGCTGGACACATGACGAGTGAGTAATTCACGAGTCCACGCAGGTAGTGATTTACAGTCTGGATTTGAGCTGGAATATTGCTAGAGGGGGAGCGCGGAGCTTTCAAGTAAAGAGCCGTGTGACTCACTTTCTCGGTATTTGTTTTCTTGCGCTGCCTCTGCTCCCCATTCCTCATGCACGATCTCGCAACCAAGTCTTGCTCTCCAGTAAAACGGCTGAACTTTCTCTTGCACCAGATCAGTAGTTTTAAAATTAACCAGCAAGCCTCAGTCACACTGCGGGTCACAAGTGCCTCTTTGTGCAGGTACAATCAGGTAACGCTACAGTAAACACTCCAGGCAATATCCTTGGGTCATTTGCACTGATTTCAACAGAGCTGTGCTGCCTGATGCCAGCCAAGGATCCGTCCCTCCACAAAAGCCAGTTCTTTCATGTGGATGGGGTGGGGAGAAGCAGCAGAACAGAACATGAATTTAAGCATGCTGGGTGTATAGGAATCGCTAAGAGCATGATCTCCACTCCCGTGTTAAAAACAGCACTTGAAAAATTGGCAAGGAAGACACCACATTAATACCTCTCCTGAAAACCTAGAGCTCCTGACCAGAAGCTGGTTCCTTCCAACAATGCTCGACATTACAAGAGCTCACAAAGATGCCCTGAACTGCAAGCAGTTCACCGGCCCCAAATTTTCCTGGGATGGTTTTCCTCAGCCTCTCTCCATGGCAGAAGAGTAACTTGGCAACATGACCACGTTTCAGACAGTTGTTGCTGTCTGAAACGAGGGCCACAGTGCTACATCCTTAGTTTCTAGTATCTGTGCCTGACCCCACAGCAGTTTTCCCAGGAATACAATTCTCAAATCTCTCTTCTCTTCGAATCAAGAAGTCAGAAGGCCGCATGCAGTAACGCGAATGGTAGCTCTGTACCCTTCACTTTTGAGATGTATCCCTACAATAATGAGCAGCCAAAGTTACACCTATTTTTTTTATACAGCACTATCAAGAGTCACTTAAGAGTAACTGAATCAGGTTATAGAAATGCTTATCTATGAACATTCATCTCCTGCGGGTTCTTTTGAAGATATCATGTTCTCATTGATGCCAGTATCTAGGGGAAGAGAGAACAGATTGCATATGAAATGAAAACAGACTTTCTCCAGATGTGGCAGATACAGCTTCCAGTTCTCGCTGGAAACTGAAGCTATTTTGGAACATCATTCTTTATTTATGGCATTTATTATTTATTGCCTTTATCTTGCATGTGTAGAAGAAGCAGAAAATCTTTAAATGCACCTCACTCCAGCGAGCTCTGGATGGCAGCAACACACAACACAGAAGCATTGGCCCCAGTGCTGCAGGTGTAAATTCACATCCTTTGCCTGAGTACGGGGACAGGTACCCCAGCGTGAGTTCAACCGACGGAGACAGCTTGGCCTTGCCTCTGCGATTCCTGATGGGTTTGACGATTCCTGATGGGTTTGACACTTCCTGAACAACCTTTCCAGCATTATGAGAAACGGCATCTACGGGTGCAATGGAGCGCCTATTTTTCCCTTGCTGTGCAAAGCTACTGGAAGAACAACACAGCTTATGAGCTTTATACGTGTACTATCAAAAGCAGTGACTTACAGTGCAAGGCAGCATGTACCCAGCCCTCGTACCCGCACTGCACAGGCATGGTAGTACAAAAAAGAGATTTTCAAGCCACCTCTAAAAGTACAAGCTCCAAGTCTCACCTTGCGCCCACATCACTTGTCCCTAACCTACCAAATAAAACTGAACACTAACATGCAAGGGTCTTGTACTCTAATCTCACAGCTAATTGCTCAAAGGGAATATTCTCTGCTTTAACATCCTCCATTCCTCAAGGCAGTTGAACCAAATATGGCTAACATATACTTTGATTTTAAGTGTGCTTTCCACACATGTTTTTCAAACATAGTTCAGCAGCTGTTTCTGAGAAGGCCTCCTTAACATGGGATTATAAGTAATCATCAGCAGTTTTCTACCTAGCTCTGGTCACAAACACCAGGTAATAAAAGCTGAGTAAGAAATGAAATAATAGTAATGTCTCCAATGAGGATAAACTCCCGTTACACTGTGATAAAGCTTATATCAAAGCTCTCTGATATGCTTAGGTTGCTTTAAGGTAAAACCCACTCTCCACAAAACTATTTAACTTCTGCTCTTACGTAATGGTCAAAATTTTGCCCTTAGCAAATGAATCCATCTCTCCCTGCTTGAAATATCTTAATGAGAAGTGACCTTTCAAGAGTGCTTTAAATCTGCCTCGGTAATGTGAAACCCAGGAGCACACTGGGAAGTCGAGAAGAAACTTATCTAACATCAGTTGTACTTGCTTAGTTTCCAAAATGCAGCTGGTTCCAAGTTGTCACAGCAAGTAGGACTGGAAGGTCCCATGGTACTTGGGTGGTTTTTGTTTTGTTTTGGTTTTTGCTTTTTTTTTTTTTTTTTTTTTTTAAACAGAACTGATTCACTTGTCTCTAAACCTTAGGGCACAAATATCACTTTCAGAGTGACTCATCTTGGAGTAAACGGAAATGTTGCTACAGGCCTGAGTAGGTGCTATCATCTTTTGTTTTGCCGGATTTTTACAGATAATGCTCAAAATTCTTAGGAAAAGCTTTGAAAGAGTCTCTCTTGCATCTTCCTCCTCCTCCCACATCCTTCCTCTCTCCTGACTATGCCGTTTTTAGTAGTCACAGTGCATTTCCTGGTGCTCCCTTTTTATTCTTTCAGCCTTGCAATAAGTAACAGTTATAGAATCTAGCGTCAGAAATTTTGAGATAGGTAAGAATGAGGTGTGAATGTAGATGCGCTTTTGTGAAAGCACCAGAAAAAATAATAAGCAAGGGTTAAAAAACTGGCATCTGTTGAGAACTAAGGATACAATTGAGCGCAATTATGCTGGCAAACATCAAGGACGGTATTTTCTGCATCAAGAACACAGCACAGACGAATTGTCAGCAGAAGACCTGTGCTTCTTATTGAAGGACAGGGGGATGACAAAAAAGAGAATTTTATGTACCGTACCTCTTTCCTGCTACCCTAACAGGAAAACAGGGTGTAGCTGTAAGATACCCAAAATGAGGAAACAAGTGACAATTGCCTAAGATGTAGGGAGGGTAAAGTAAACAAGATTCTTCTTGCAGGAATAACTGCTGACTGCAAAAGTGTATTAAAAGACCGATTCAAAACCCAGTTCATTTTCACCATTCAAGAGGAACACAGCAGATGTAATGTGGACACGGTAGCTGACATGTTCTCCATGCCTCCACAAGTAATCTCGCCCAGACTACTTGGACGTGTATGTATTGGTGGTTTCGACTCTATAGGCACGAGAATGTGAATAGATAGATACAACTTAGAAAAGCTAAGTAAAATAAAAGTCTCCTTTCCCTTCCATAAGGTCTTCCATTTAATTTTTCAGATATGAATTCCTACACACTTACTTGGCTTGAGTGCTTTGATGACGCAGATATAGAGTCATCGGCTTGTAACAACTGAATGGCATTAGTCAGCGATGTGAAACCTGGCAAAGTATAGACCGACAGACTGTTCAGCAATAAATCCTTATCTTAAGTACTTTATAAAAATGTTTAGAGCTACAGAGAGCAGGGGACTGGCTTTGTTCACACTCTTTAATCACTTCTGCATCCTACTCTCCGCTTTTCCTCTGTTTTTCGTTGTCGTGGTGCATGTTGAACAAAATCATATATGAAAGGAAAGTTGCAGTCTGGAGCACCTTTCAAAAGTCTCAAAATATTTTAGAGGGTAAATTCCAGTTTTGCAGAACTGTTCTTCTCTGAAGTGCTTGAGCATCATTGACATTCCCAAATGACAATAGTTTCTAAATGTTTCTGATAGTGCGGTGTGTCTGAAAAGCCTAAAATTCTACTGTCACTTTGGCGAAAGAGAAGGATGATGTGGCCTCTAAATCACTCATAAATGTTCCCCCTCTTTCCTCCCACCCCATCATTACAACTCAGTTTGCACTTCCTTGGCATTTCTGCACTGAATTCCCATGGACTCTTTGAAGAACCTGAGCCTAAAAGCTTTGCCGAGGTGTTGGAGCCTACAGAGCAGACTGAGTCCAGAGTACAGGGAGAGACCTCGATGCTACCTTTAACCTCATCAACTTGCGTACCAAGAGAAACCAAAACCGCAGGGAGCTTGGAGAATGATCTGTGCTGATCTTCACTCCCAAATCACCCCTGGTACCTATCTCTGGATTTCATTCCCAGTCCCAGCGTTGGCATGCCCCGCCGTCCATCCCCAGCCCTGACAACAGCACTATTAACAACTCAGGTAAATAGCTTTGCTCTTCTGTTTTCCACCTTGTGAAACAGATCTAATAATATTTACACAGCTTTTCAAAACTCTTGGACAGGCTCATGCAATTAATCACAACGGTACATTTACCAAACTACTGATTCAAGAAGCTCAGCGTGAGCATTCTGGTGTTACACCAAAAGCAAGCATGTCTTTAAAAGGTGCAGTGTGGTAACAAAGGCTCACATTTAGAGTCTCCTGGGTAAAACAACAAGTTCGGTCCTCAGCTGATTGCTCTTGGCTAAAAATCCTGGTCCCATGAGTGAGAAGTTCAGAAGTGCTCGCAGAAAATTGTCATAGGACAAGGGATTAAACATACATCCCTGAACAGAAGAAGAAAAGCCTTATTTATTCTTTTTCATCCGAGAAATTAGAGCTTTCTGAGTCAAGATGATGATGATGAATAACTTCTCTGCGTACACATGCACAGAAAACTACTTGTCTCTGTCCACCTACAAGTGTATGTGCGTGTTTCTCCGTATTCCCAAAGCTCACTTGCACTGCATCTCCTATAATCCGGTATGGCAGTGGCTGCTAGCGATGCAGAGCTAAGGAAGAAATTATTGTAATTCACGGCCACTTTATTTCCCCTTACAGAGTGGCGCAAAAAGGCTCAGTTTGTAGAGAAGCGGAGGGCTGTGTGAACGAGTAAGTGAGCGAATGTGCGTTCATGTATACCTGCATTGCGTGTGAGCAAGAAGTTGGAAGGAAATGTTCAAGAAATGCACCCCAGCCAAAAAATGGATTTCAAAGTGCAAAGCTGCCTTACTTGCACAGGAACCGCGGTTACCGTACAGGCAGGTGTATCTCTGGGCAGTATTCACGAGGACAAGTCAGCAGGCGCCGGGTGCCCAACTGTAACAAGAAGCTCCTTTATGGCTTCACCCTCTGCACTCATTCCACCTGTTACCTAAAGCTTTGGAAGTATAAAGTCACCAGGTTTACTTTAAAAAGGGCACAGTACTGGGGATTAAAGTGAAGTTTAAGATTTTAACAGAAAGAATGACGGATTCATTGTATTGACCTCTATGGTAAGATTTTAATTTCCTGCCAGAACATTTTGAAGGCAATATGAATCTAAGGAGACTCTAATGAGTGCAAATAACAATGACGTGGCAGAGATCTCATAGCCTAAATTTTTGGCAAATGATATTGTAGAAATTCGCTTTCACGGCATTCATCAACAGGGCAGATTTTCTGAGATGTGCTAAATAGATTTCAAATTTTTAAAATAACATTTTCTAAGGATCAGATTTGCTCTCATTCGAATAGGGAGATACATGGTAGCTGTGGACATACTGGAAGCTATGTTCCATGCCCGGAATAATTTCCCATCAAATTTAATTCAGACAGGGCAATTTACTGAATAAATTGCGGAATAAACAGACCTGTTTGGATAAGCTGTTATCTTGGCAATTGTCTTAGTGACCTGGCTCTCGACTTCTTCCTCCCATCAGAAGCTCGCTGCCAGTCCAAGGGGTTTTTGTCAATGAGAATTGATAGTAAAGCCTACCCTGCAGGGAAAGAGAGGTCTCTAGAAGAGCTACAGCCCTGGTGAGCTCCATGTCCTCACTGTCCCATGCCACCTTCAGAAAGCTTCTGAGGGATCTGTAACTGGTGCCTGCCAGTACACTGCATGCTCCTGGGCAAGGATGGCCTTGCAGGTCTGGGAGGGCACGCTGCAGCGTCCCCTGGGACGCCAGTTCCAGCCGCACAAGGTGGCAAATGGGTGAAAATGATAAATAGTGCAAAACGAGCCATGACCTGCAGGTGATTTTTCTGCTCTAACCAGCATAAAAAGGACAAGGAGCAGAGGATCTCACTCCAGGGATGTTCCTGCTTTGTTTATGGGGTAGACTGCCATGTATTTACTATCCAAATGTCACCACAAGCACAAAATTTTCTCACACACATCACAGAAAAGCTTTTGTTTAAATTTTGCAGCTATTAATGGAGATATTGAACACAGACAGTGTTTTGCATGGTGCATTAAAGCATCCATTCTTCCAAGAAGAGGGCTATCCTTTCCTCAGGATAAAGGTGGGTTGCCAGAGTACAGGATTATATAGAATTAGACAGTGACACCAACAAAAAGCATATTATGTGAGATTAAAAGTAGATGACTAGCTCTGGGCTCTCCCCTCGCCCCGCCCCTGTACGTTATTGCAAGGTGAAAGAATAACGGCACAGAGAGAGAAGTCAACTCTTAATTCAACTTGGAACTGCTCCCTTGAAGCAGCAATGATGTCCTGTGAGCTCTGGTTTGAACCAGACAGACACTGCTGCAGGAGCTGTCTACCACACCAAACTCCTTCTCCTAGCAGTAATTAAAAAACCTCCAAAAAGTAGAGACCAGGGGCTTTTAGAGAGGGATATGTGAACTACACATCTGGCTTTCACAGAAAGAAATGGGAGGTTGGGTACTTAAAAATCCTAGGATCTTTTCAAAATATGGCTATAAATTACCCGGGGGAGATCTCGTCTTTTCCACGAGCCCCTTCGCTTTACCCCCTCCGGCTCCTCCAGTCTGTCCCCTCCTCAGGTGTCGAGCCGGATTCAGTGGCAGCTGCTTTGCAACGGGGCTGAGAAACAGCTCCCGAAACCTTGGCCCGCTCTTAGCTCAACCAAAGCAGTCGCCTCGAAGGACACCAAACGCCACAGCCCTAATTTTCCAGGGATCACAATAACGAAATCTATACCCTTGATTGCAAGTTCTCGTGGACATTGACAGTCCCAGTGATTAAACACACAGAGTAACTTAGCTTTTGCTGACACTGTTTCATCACATATGGTAGAATATAAAAAGATTTCAGAAAAAGAAAAGGTTTTTTTTTTTTTCTTTTTAAATGCAATATAAATGAAAGGATATACTGATTAAGTAAGGTCGTAAAAGTTATTTATGTAGTAGAGAGTATGAATCCATTGCAATTCGATAAAACATAATTTCATTTTATATTTTTCCACTTTTTTCATGTCCCTATTGGACTCACCCATCTTTTGTAAAATTGGGTGCCTTTAACATGAATAAACATTACAATTTTTTTCATTTTTTTGCTCTGTTCTATAGCTGACAAAAGCCCTTAAAAGTTGCAGTGTTCATTTAGTAGAGTACTTGGGCAATTGTATCCCCAACCATTTTATTCCTGAAATCTTGTAATGTT
Source organism: Platalea leucorodia (assembly GCF_965183815.1). Lineage (NCBI taxonomy): Eukaryota > Metazoa > Chordata > Aves > Pelecaniformes > Threskiornithidae > Platalea > Platalea leucorodia. The sequence continues at coordinate 3,789,592 of NC_138859.1, forward strand.
TCTTTCTCATGAATTTTGTTTTACTACTTCATGGCAATAGTGAGCTTGGAAATACTGCAAAATCAGCCTTTCTTGGGGCATTCTGGCACTTTTTGCACAGAACTGACCGAGGCCAGGATGCTCAGAAGAAAACAAAATTTAAAAAAAAAAATGTTTCCCCGAAGTTTTATGAAACTTAAAAAAAAAAAAAAAAAAAGTCTGGCTCCAGATTAGTATCTTAGCAAGCTTCCAAGATTACTGTGCCCTTCCCAAATTTTTACGATTGAAAACAAAAAGAGAAAAAAAAAACATTAATTTTCCTAGGCAGCAGATCAGAGCTCAAAAATATCTACCAGACTTATTTTAAGAAAGGAACTTGGAAATGTTTAACTAAACCCACTAGACCAATTGCCACACACACAAAAGCAGCAATTATATGGGGTATTTACTTAAAGATTTTGTAATCTCCTCTGTGCCTATGCACGTTCCTCTCCTCTCTTATCTACACGCAGACACACAAATCAAGACTTTAAATGCCAACAGAATGAAGACTCAGGTGAGGGGCCACATGTTGAAATACATAGCAGAATTGAAGGGTATTTTTGTTTTAATATTTCTTCCTGCATTTGTGCACACGAGTCAAAGCCCATAGTTCTACACCTGAAGGCTGCGACACCGACAGGAATAATACACGGGCTGCATGGGAAGGCTGAGCGCTGGATGTTCATCCTTGGCAGCACGAAACCATTAAATGGCTCAGGTTAGGGACAGCGGTGCCTGTAGCTGGTGGCACACAGGGAACAGGTATAACTCTTGTGCAAAATGCGTGAGTCATTCTCCCATTACTCCTTTGAAGTGGTGCAAATTTAAAGCCATCACCCCGTTTGAATGGAGCTGAGGCGGTGGAGAAGGAATTGCTGAGGTCTTATCTCTCATTTCTATTAATGCTTTTATGCCTGGATTTGAACGGTATTAGCGAATACCTAAGTATCTCTGCCACTATTTGCTAACCTAAGTAATTGCTAACAGCACATTAATACAGTGCAGGGATTTGGGGGATCTTTGCTGATACTATCAGTGCTGTCAGAGCCTCAAATAAACGAGGTGAGGAAGAGTGGTAGCTTATAAAAAGTCAACCAAAGCCAAGGGCTGTAATAACACAAGGAAAGACCACAACAAGAAGAGCCACTCTATGGCAACTGCCTATCAGCATTAACCTTGGAACTACTGCCATTGTGAATACAAAATATTTCATACAGTGCTGGTGAGCTGAGCTAAGCTGGAGTGCACATTATTGCTGTTTGCGGTCTTTCCTATGAAATATTTCACTAAGTCTGCTCTTTAAAAACAGTTTTCATTGTTTTCTGAGGGTTAAAACAGCAACGATAACAGGAAAGTGTGGATTAGCAGCTCAAAAACAGTCAGCTAATAAATGTATGGTATTCTGTAAAACTGACTAACTTTCAATTAAATGCATTTGGAAGTTTGTTTTACTTGATTTAATTTTCAGAATTTTACCTTTTGCAGGTAATAATTTGAAAGGACCTTTTCTGTTTAATGTACCTGTGTACGTTTGGGTTGGCACTCAGCAAATGTACTCTTTAAACAGGATGGTTAAAAACTTCTCCCGTACAAATGTAATTTTAAAGCAGTCTTTACTTTGCCTCCAATTAAAATACACAAACAGGCCAAAAGTCACACGGAAACCAGGAAAAGGCGGTAAATAAGTTTTGGCGGAACGACATCAATTAAACCCTGGCTGTGTTCCAGCTTAGAAAGACAAATAAATGCAAGTCAGTAAATTTTGAATTAGCTAATGCTTACACACCGAGAATGGACAGGTTAGGACAATGGACTGACCTGTTGCCTCTGTTTGGAGATGCGGTTGTGGGGAGCGAACACGAGAGCCTGCCAACCTGCCAGGGCCCAGCCCCCAAAAGCGTCATGCACAGGGCTGGCTCCCATCTCTTGGAGCCCTCCTGTATCTCACGTCTTGGCAGCGTTAGAGCAACAACCTACCTACCATATGGCAGATGCGGTTTTTCTTCCAGATACCTGATTCCTTTATCACCCCCTCACCAGTTCGCCCTTTTTAGTGGGTAAAATCCTGAAGCAGGAAAATATATCTGCCGTAAGAGGCACACCTTAGAGCAGGATGAAACTAGAAGGCACTCTCCCCATGGGAATCACAGCCAGTTCCCCGTCATATGACTTGACGGGGCAGGTACATACCTGGGACAGACGAAACTCAAGAAGTCTGGTGTTTGTCTCGTAGTCTCACTTCTTTTCTGGCTGATTTGGATCTGGAAGTGTTCCACCATATGGCCACAGGCTTATCTGATCGAAGACAATAGTGCGTGGAGTGAGTAAACAGCCACACTGGGCCTTGCCTTTGTTCCTTCTCTTCTGTGCTCAGTGCCTGTCCTTCTCACAGGGCATGTGGAGGGTGGCAGGAGAAACATGATCCACACAAAAGGAGTTCCTGATCACAAGACGAGGGGAGCTGGTAGGCAGGGGTCACTTTTTACAGAATTGAATGTGGGATCCGGGAACTCTCCTTTTAGAACTGACCCCTCCATGCCCAAATCACTGAAGCTCTGCTCGTTTATATCCAGTCAAGGACTATTTGCAATTTTTCTTTTTTTTTAAACTTTAGAAATAGCTTCAGAAGCAACACAGCATCACTAGTGGAGGCTCTAGGCTACTTCACTGCAGAGAAGACTGAGACTTAGAAGATCTGAAATTGGTTCTTTATGCCACTACAGACTTCCTATGAGACCTTGAGTCCTTAGTCCCACACTCTCCAAAGCACTACCTCTGTAAAGCAGGATTAAATACATGCTTTAATTCACCTTTTGTCTTTTGATGGCTTGCAGCCTCTTCGGAAAAGGGACTGGCTCAGATCAGGACTCAGGACTGCCAACTCCAAGCATTCAAAACCACCAGCCAGGCCTAAAAAAAATAACAAAGAGACCAGGAGATTAAAAAAAATAATAATAACACATTTGGAGTTCTTATTTGCTTTCTCAGTTTTACATTGCTCAGGTTCATGTTTTCAAGCATTTTTCTAGATCCCTGAGACCTAGGAAACTGCTTTCTTTTTAGTTAAAATAATAATAATAATAACTGAAAGCTGAGACTGCGAACTATTCACATGACTCCAGGGATCAAGACTTTAGGGAAAGCAATAAATGTACTGAGACTCATCATAAAACCATGTGAGCTGGCAGGCGCTCTGTGCCTCACGACAACCGGGATGAGGTAAACAGAGCCATTTATAATTTCTATCTTGCTATTGTTAAAAGTGGTTCTCCCTTCTCCGAAGATGCATCTTCATGTATCACAGAGGGCTTCTGGCACTGTCCTCACCGCTTGTACGCTATATACACTGAGGAGCAATGGTTTTCGGGCCCCAGCTGTCTGGTCCCCCTAGTTTGCTATGGCTCCAGTGGAGTCATCCCAACGTAAATATCGTTGAGAGGCACATTTAACCGTTCAATACCAGGACTGGAAGCAACACCCTTCACACATCCCACTAGAAATGCAAAGGGACCAAAAATCCCCGGCATAGTACAGCATTTCAAATACATCATTAACATGCTCATACCTAAGAAAAGCCTCAGGTACTGCTTGAGAGCAGCTGAAGTATGCAGAGCAGTTTAGATAAGTAAAATGAAATTATTTGAATAAGTGTGAAGGCAGAACAGATATCTATCTTCAAGGAAACAATGTAGTTCAATCTGCTGATCTATCCTGTTACACGGACTAGGGGTTGCCTGTTGTCAGCAATACCAAATAAGCATTTTCAAGGCCTGTTTAATGAAGACAAAATGAGAAGTAAGGAAACATGCTGAAGTGTTGCAATTCCCTGTAGCTAAAGTATCCACAGACGCTGCAGCTCATCAGTGGGGGTTTTTTTGCTTTCTTTATAGTTGCTTACATCAAAACAATATGAAAAAACAAGATGACCAACATCTTGCCCTGAGTGTAAACCCTGTCTGTATTCTCTCTCAAGGTGTAACAGCTCGTTGCAAAGTTGCAGCTCAGTTTCATACAATCTCGAAGATATAGGTCTGGTCCAGAAGGTTGCCACCAGACTGGGGGGACACTTACAGCAAACCACCCAATTTGTACATCCCAGGCTTCCCTACCTGTAAGATGGGGAAATATTAACCTTACCGTCAAAGTGTTTTAAGACCTACTGATGAAAAGCATTCTATAAAAGCTAGGTATTATTAGACTGTTGAGATCTGATTTTTATTAATAAGAAGGAGGTATAAGACGGTCTTAACTGCATTTGCACCTGCTCAGTGGCCCTTTCGTCTTGAAAGGATAGCGTCAAGAAATATTTGGGGCCGCTCACAGCCGTGTCTGTTGCTTCACAGACGGGCTTAAAAGAAGATAAGCAAAGCCACAGATAATTATAGAAGGCTGCAGTTGAGAGGGAGTGGGGAGAATTGTCTCCTCACCCTTGTGGGTAGAGATCATCTCTGAGCAGACAGCCTTTCCAAAGGCTCCAGAGGTAACCGAGGGAATACCAGAAAGCCACCGTTGTTATTCTCCTGGGTTGAGACTCACAAGTAGCTGGAAGCAAAAGGAGGAAGCAGTTAACATAAGAAGCAAAAGGCAAATGTCATTTTTGAATACATTCATCACAGCAAGCATTTCCGTGAGGAAGTCAGCAGAAGATGTCATGCAACTTAGCTGGTGGCAGCTGCGTCTCACTAGCCTCCCTTCTCAGTGGTCTTAAGAGCATGCACATATGAGTAAGTTATTGCAAGGTAAGGTACGGAGTAAACCTGCAGCTCACCCCCGTTCCCAGTTACCTCTGCACACGTGCTTTCATCTCAGTGTGAAAGAACGTGCTTGCTCACTGCAGGTCCCGGTGCCTCTCACTGTGCAATGAAACGTGACTGTGGGGTTTACTGCAGAGTACCTGCCATGCACTTATTTCCACACATCTTTTCTTTTTGTTTGGATTAAGTGGGTTGGGAAATGGCTTCAGCTACCCTGCATTCGTGTGAAGTGGGTACGCACCTAACTGCTCGCTGTTATGCTGCTGATATCACGGAGACCAGGATAATTTCAGAGAGGTCATTAATGTGTTTGACTTTTGACTGCTTTATATCTTTTGAAGACCTTTTTCACAGCCATCGGGAGAATATACAATCTACATGTTGGAGGTTGAAGCAGTCTAAAGGTGTTTTGGGGGGAGTTCTTTGATAGGCTCAAGGCCTTAAAAAGCAAAAGGCAGCTACTGAAAATGAACAGCAAATCCCACACATCTTTCAGACAGCAGACTGGGCCAAGAAGATGTCTTAGGCTACAGACAGAGGAGCTGCAGTTGCTATAAAAGCCTAGGCTATTTATAGTATGTAGTCTGTATCAGATAAGGATGTTAATCGGGGTAAAGAAGATACTGCTGTGCTAGACATGGCATCCTGACATAGACACAACCGTACTTGTACCTGTAGGGCTTGTTTTACTCAAGTGGAAGGCACCTTTACTCTGCTGGTCCAAAGCACAGCTTGGCTGGTGGGTAGCTCTGTCCGCACTGGGAGCTCTTTGTCAGTAACTACATCAAGTTTCCTACGCCAGGAAAAACCTCCTGCTGCAGAGGTAGCGCCGGTTGGACAGTTGCTTCTTTGTTCATGTTCTTGCCTCAAGCGCAGAGGTAAGATGACTCAATAAAATGTTCTCTATGTACTCTATATGTGTGGGAAGCAATTGGAGTCCATCAGACTGGAGACACCACGACAGGTCATCCAGGTAAAATAGCTCTGCTTCCCCTTTCTTGTTTGCCAGAAAAAAGCTGCGTGTCTTGCCAGCTCTCTCCAAATTCCCTGTGAGGGAAAGGAGTGGAGCTGAAAGGCCTGATTGTGGCAGGGCCGGCAGGACAGCAGGCAGGGCAGGCAGGTGCAAGACCTTCCACGGGCGATGCGGGGGTGAAGGAGGGAGCAGATGGGCAGAGATGAGGTTCAGTTCATGGAGGTCCAAGGTGTGGATCCATTCTTTGTCATGCACGCACAATGCCTTCCACAGCTCTGACACAGCCTAGTAGGTCTACCCACAGCCTTGGGTGGTATCTCCTCCCTCCTAAAACCCAGCTCTAAGAACTGAGCCACTCTTTGCCCTTGTACACAGCAAGCAGAGCCCGGACGGATGCCAGCCAGCACAGAATTGTGCTAGATACCACGTTGTTGCACGCAGGATTCCCCCGTCCCTTAGCAAAATTGAGCAAGACCTCACGTACTACAAGTATAAACAATATAATAAACAACACCTTAAAAAAAAGGAATTAAGACCACAGTGCCTAATTCACAATGATCTGCATTGTCACTCGTGCTGTACAGATGGAGAACATTAAACAGCTTGTACGTGTGCACACAATTGCACAACATGTGGCACAGCCAGAAATGGGGTTGCATGTGTTTTCTGAGAAGTATTAATCTCCAAAAAATCACCTTAAATCATCTTAAGAAGTTATGAGAAGTCAGTGGTTCTTGAGAAATACATTGAAAGGTCCTGTACCTTCAATTAACTACTGACAGTCTGCATTAGATTGCTACTGTATATACTATATTATACGGGTGCAGGAGAACTAAGCAAAATGCAACTAACGAAGAGGGATTTAAAAGGAAGATGAAGTAACCACTTCATGTCCTATATTTTGAAGAAAAGGGAAGGAAAGAAGAAAGAAACATACTTGGAACACACCGTATATGTCTATGATCTCGTCGAAGGCAAAAAGGGTGACAGAGAGGTAAAAAGTTGCTAATGAGGTTTCATTAGTCAGAATCAGATGACAGACTGTGATCTGAGAAGAACCACACCAAAAATAACTCGGCTCGTGCTCACTAAGTTAGTTTCAATCACAGTTTAGGTGAAAGCATTTTACTTTATATTAAACCCTGGCAATACAAATGTGGCCAAGCACATAAGCTGAGGAGCCGGTAACTAATAGCTAGAAGGGAGGTAACTTTTCCAAACACTCTGAATAGGTCTAAAGCAGCCATCTGATTATATCCTTCAACAGAAACCCAGAAAATAAGAAGGACAAAACATGGAAGACTGGTAGCTGAGGAAAAGAAGGATAATTCACTTTGGGCATGTATGAGACAAGAGGCAAGCACAAGAAAAAGCTTTATGTAAAGAGTAGGTTTTAAAGAGGAACCGTAGAGCTGATCCAAGGGCCCTGGAAGGCAATAGAAGGTCTTCTGTTGACTTCAATGGGTTTTGGATCAGCTCTGGAAATGGAGGGGAAGGGCCTGGGGCTGGCACGGAGAGGCAGGTTGTGGGGAGACTGGAATGCATCTGCAAGTAGACGGAGGAAGCAAACAGGAGCGTAGGGCTGGAACGCAGATGCAAAAGCCACATGGTTTTGTTTGTATGTCAGAGAAAAATAACCTGCAGGCTGGCTTGGGTTAAAGCTTGGGGAAAAGAAAATGGAGGAAGGCAGAAGGCAGGTTACGATTTGAGCTGAACCAATAGACCCACGGTTGGTCCGGTGGCAGCCGCCTGTGAAATACCACGTTCCTTCCCTGAATGTGCTCCCGGGAGGAGCAGGATGTGCACACAGAGGCAGAGCTGCTGAGCTGTTTGCTGACGCTTTCCCAGGGTTAGATGGGGGGAAAGCAGAAGGAGACAAATGGAGAGACATGGAAGAACAAATTTATCTCTCTCAACTGCTGATCTCTGTCTGTAGTAGTTATATGCATGTCCTTACTGTGGTGGCTGAACATATATCTATTGAAGTGCAGGGGAAACAGATACCTATGTTGTTTATACGCTCCTGAAAATTCCTGTTAGGTGCATTAGTACCTTTGCAAACCTGGTTCAAAGTGAACTTTAGGACAAGGCAGAAGCAGAGAAGTGATTCAAACCCTGATTTTTCCCGAGCTCAGTCTAGTGCCCCAGCATACAACCATCATTTTACTCTTAATACTCAGTTTAATCTCACATGGGCAGTATTTGTGCAGACCCTCAGCGTAGGGGTGAATTTCATGATTTTCTGCTTCCTTCTTTTAATTAAGCAGATAGTACTTGAGTTAAAAATACCAATATTCTAGTTACTAAACATTGAGACAAACTTCTCATTCAATTTTACTCCCCCCATGAGTATGAAAACTGCTCACTTAGATATTGCACAATTGTTAAGGGGTTTCAAAAAGTCAGAAGCAGCTTTCCTGTCAGCTGAGACCTTGCAGATACTTCTTTGACCACCTCCGGGGGAAGAAGCGACAATCAGACTATTACGGAATCGCTGAAGCAAGGGCAGAAACACCAAATGCTTCCAAATTACATCCAATTGCCTTTCAAGTCTACCCAAGACCTTCACCACGTCACATTCCCTTCTTAACGCCAGCTCTTTGTTGGGATGGTGTGTCTATTCATAAAGCAACTCTCCTTTGCATACTGTTCGAAAGCTCAGCTTATTAAGAACACTAGCTTAGGAGGCTGGTGGGGTCAGTACATGGTTTTCAAGTGCGTCACGCAGAGAGAATGAGCCGAGATAAATACTTGGATAGCAGCCACTCATTTTTAAAACCAGTTGTTCACAGTTATTCTTCTTAATTATTTTTGTAAGGCAAAGATGTGGTCCAAGAACGCACTGCTTATTTCCATTCATACAACATCTAAAATACTAACTTGTCTACCTTTTAGACTAAGCTTTATCTTTACAGAACAAAAAAGATACCGACATAAATTAAATTACACAGCTGCTCTCTGATGCTCGCCGCGACTGAAATGAACACCTTGACAGGGTTCTGTCCAAATCCTTCACAACTACGCTTCATGAATTCTTTGCCTGAAAGTGCTCTTTCATAACCTGGGATGGCAACATGGTTTGGTGTGGTATGTGACTTTTCTTACAGAAAGTAAGCTCGCTCTGTCTCCAAGCTATAACGTCCCAAAGAAGTTGTTACCAAAAAGCATTCCTGTCCCAGGAGTGTCAGGTTGCAGCTCTGTCCTGGGAAGGCTCAGCTCCGGCGGCACGCAGGGGAGACAGAAGAACCATCTAGAAAGGTGTCCTTTGTCAGAGCACCGTGCTGGTTAAAACTGGTGGTGTTATAATAGCAGGTGAGAGGTTAATATTGACCCAAGTTATAATAAAGTTGCTGCAGCTCACCAGACCTCCTGGGTTCCAGTCCTACGGCAGAGAAGAGGTTTGAGGGTAGTTACCAGGACTCCGGCAGACAGATGCCCTTTCCTCTCTCAGGCCCTCCTCCTGCCACTAGATCCTGCTCCGGGGCTCTCAAACACTTGCAAACACGTTCAAACACAACACTGCTCACGAAGAACACAGTGTTTGCACGAGCACATCTTGGAGCAGGCTTGGAGGCCAAACAATGTGTCTGGTCTACACTTAAGTCCCGTGAAGGAGTATTTTACACTTCCATATCTTCTGTAAAAATGTCCTGCTTCTACCAAAGCAGAGCATACTGTTTAACAGACCAGAATAAATCAGTCATAAAACGCATATGCTGAAGGAAGACCCAAGAGCTAAACGGCAAGAAAAGCTGCACGTAGGGTTTGTACGTGCATCCAGCCCAGCATCTCTCAGAGCAACTGAAGGCAAAGCAACATGCGTGGGGTGCACTGCGCTCACAGGGAACGACAGAAGTTATTCTGCACTCGGCCTCCATCACCGACACCGCTGCAAAGCAATGCAAAGGGCCATGAAGCTCTCCCGCTTCCGTTCAGCAGCATTTTACATCCGTTTTAAAATCACTTTGCCTCACTGTAAATAGCTAAACAAAATGAAGACACACAGATAATCAGGCTCGTCTTAGAATCAAGTTTTACTATTAAATTACCAGTTCTACACCGAAGTTGGTTATTGCAATCAGCATTGCACATAAGTTGCTCTTAATTACTACCATTCTATCCTTAAAGAAAGCTCAGAGCCCGTTTGTTGGTAGCTCCCAATCTGTCCCAGAATGTCTGGAGATTTAGCAAAATCTAAGGGGAAAGTTTGTATTTACAATTTCAGATTTCAATGTCCAAAACATCAGAAGTTTTCAACACATACCTGAGACTTGAGACAGAAATAGTTATCCAATAAAACTTATATCAGAAGTGTAAATTTTTGTTACTAAGTTATGGCAGTAAAAATTCTCCTGTAGATTTATATAGATATATTTATTTATAAATGAAGGTAATAGATGAATATATATATTGCTGCGTAATGTGTATTGCTAATACAAATTTATATTCATATACTGTGGTATACAGCATGATCCATTCTAGTTCTATGTACTCTGTATACCTATTCTAACATATGAGAAGTTAAACTCCTGTAAAGCGGTTCTGTATTGATAGCCGTGGCCCCAAGAAGCACATAGTACCATTTTATTACAACTGGCTAAGTCAATGATATAAGCTTCTGGCACAGATTTTTAGAATATTATTCGACAGATATCACCTTGATTACTCATTTGTCTGCAGCCCCTTTTATTTAGACTTTATGACAGGAACCTCAAGCAAACATTACTAATACAGATGGAAGGGGCAGAAAAGGACCTACTCAGTGTTTATGTTCTGGATATGATTCACAGATACAGAATTACATGTACCTTTACTGGTGTTCTAAACCTTTCCCTTCTGTACAGATTAAGTGGTAACCAGCAAGAACTGAAATATATATTGAACACCAGCCGTGAGTACCTGTTTTACCTTAAACCTCCTGAAAACCTTCCCATTCCTTGAGCCGACGGTGTTTCACCAGTAGCCTTCTATTCTATTGCAGCTTTTTACCAGCCAGACTATAAAAAGACAAGATTAGGACCCGTCCAATCTCCCTCTTATTTATTTATTTATTTCTGTTTTTCCTGGTGAACAGTTTTAGAGAACTTATTGCAAAGAAGTAATCGATATATCACAATTCGTGTGACATTAACTAACCAGCAGGAACTTCCGCTTGCTGTAACGCTCTGTGACTTGAAAATTGTGCAACACCTTTAGTAAACACTTCCTCATATAGGAACAAGAATAAAGCTGAACAACTCACTCCCTCTCATTCACTGCACAAGAAAGGACGGCTCACAGCAGAGGCGGCCTGGGAACCCAGCTTTCTCAGCCCACAGCCCACTGCTAGACAAGTGCAACTGAGATGACTAACATACATCTGGTTTCTGTTGTTTTGCTACATTTTCTCCAACAAGGTATGGCTTTTTTTTTTTTTTTTTAAACTCCTTTATCAACGGTTGCTATGGTTAACTTTGTAGAGCTTTTATCAATTTTTAATTATTTCATTTAGATAATGCTGAAGAACAGTGAATTAAAGCCATTGAAAAAAATGGTATTGCCGAAGTTAGGGATGTTTCTTTCTTTCTCTTTCTGTTCAAAGTGATTATCTAAAATTCTCTAGTTAGGGAATTATTTACTTGTGTGAAAACTGGCCATAGATTGCCTACAGACCCAGAACCGGTTCGTTTTGTGAGCCAGTTAAGAAAGTACTTCCCCTGCAAGTGAGCGGACAATTTATCCAATTAGGACAACTTATTACACTGACAGCACTTTGGCCGTAAAAGAAAAGACTTTTATTTGAATTCAATTAATGACGTTACCTGAATTAAAATAGTTAGCACCCTTATTATCTGTGTGATACTTCAGGTTGTGAGTATTCATATGACTTAACCTTAACAGACCACGCTTATTTTTTCACGTGCATTGTTTCTTTCAGTTCAGGTCAACAGGGAACAGATTTTTTCAGAGCTTGGCATGCACAAGCATGCACAGGTTTTATACACGTAATTAGGCATGTAATTTGTATTCAGGCAGGTATCTTTACGATTTCATTAGTTGCACAGAATATCTGAAAATATGTACAGTACTAACGCTTAAGGTGTTACATATTTTGTTTCTTGACAAAACCAAACCTTCACTGTCAATGAAATCCTCACTAATGGTTTTTCTTCCTCGTTTAGGCTCTTGGAAAAGTACATACTTATTTGTTCCTTATTAGCACTTTTTCTAGCTGTTGCACGAGGCCCAAGGAATTTCTTTCCTCCTTAAAGCTACTGACTCAAGACAATGCCTGAAGCAAGACAAAGACAGTATATTCAGTTGATTAAAAAAACCTACCTCTAAGAAACTATTTGTTCCAGAACAAAACTAACCCATTTTCCTCGAACTGCTGTTTGTATCACACTGCAGGAAAAGGATAAGTTTAGTTCTGAGTCTCTGTTCAAATCTAGCCTAAACTTGAACCATCTGGGCTACAGTTGGCCTTGTAAAAAGAGTCTGCAACAGGGAGTGGATAAATAAAATTAGAGCACAGAACTCTGTTCCGGGAGGCCTAAAATATTGCTGTGATCATTACGTGAGAACGTACTTTAAGGTCATAGAAACACTAAGTCTGCAAAGCAAAAGATTTTTTAAAAGTAAACTTAATTAGATGCTTAAAATAAAATATAAACCATCATTGTAAATTACAGTAACAAGCTTGCACTTAGTATTTGCTAACAGCATGTGCACGGATAGTTACTGTGTACCGTGTAATGGCTCAGCTGATGCAAGATAACTTCCTAGGACTTATCACCATTATACCATCACGCCTTTCTCTACAGCACTCAGCTTTGTTAAGATGCAACCAAGTTTATTCTGCAATTATTTTTGGAAAGGGTTTAATCAAATAAACCAATTATGAAGAATTAATCTGTTTATCTTACTGGAACAATTTGCATGAGGATGTGCTCTGTTGTTCCAGATATAGAAAATTACAGTAATTGGCTGCCCCACTCTTGTAAAAATCTGGCCTTGAGGCAGACAATTAAAATGGGAGTTGCACTCTCCCTTTGTTGTTTGTGGTTTGTTTTTGATTTTTTTTTCAAATACAGGCTCTTGTGCTTGTTCTTGAGCCCTCAAGAATTTGCCAATTCAGATGAAATGACCTTTTGGAGGAGATTAAAGAGCTTAGGAGGCATATAAAACCTGCTGTTGCCTTGTTGGAAACTAACACAGCCCTTGTACGACCGTCTTTTCCCAAATGCTGTACACCAGCTGCTATTATTAACTTCAAATGATGCAACGTGTGCTGACCACACCTGCAAGTCATGCCATAAATTTACTTTTGTTGAGATTCACTCAGGCTCAGAAGCAGAAAACAAAAAGAAACACTTTTCATCAGCACATCAGCACTGTATTTCCTCAACAAGTTCTTTATAGCCACTGCAGACACAAAACATACCTTATAAGTAAGACCATTTCTTTGCAAGTTAAGGAAGCATCTGGATTCCTTACCAGCTTCAAGATTGTCCTACTTTACCGCCTCTCTCCTATTATTTTACCTAGCCTTGTTCAAACGCCTTCTCCAGTCCTTCTGCTGTCACAAGCAGGTAACCACCCTCAATCCGATTCAATAGGTAAGAGTGTGTCTATTACTCTCACAAGTATTTATGTGAGAAGACCAGCTGAAAAGCTTTCTAAAGCAGAAATCTAGGCTTGTTCCAGACTTGTGGTGAATTGTATGAGTTTATTTGCTTATCTAGAGGCAGTCTTAACTTGTATGTCATCACGTGCTAAGGTTTGGAGATCGCTAATTTCATAGAACCATGTAACTTAATTCATGTCATCTGCAAAATGTGAAGGCAAAGGTTGCACCTTGCATAGCTGGTCTAGCATGTTGGTACTCGAAAACGCTAATTGCTACTGGAGAAAGAAATCCAAAGTGAATTGCGTAAAATATTTTGACACCTAGAAATAGCCAGGTATGTCAACTCTTCTGAAATCCAGACTGCAGCCAACCTCGTGTTAGGTCACATAATGGGGGTGACTGCTTCACAGAGCAGACGAGCACATGCCAGAGCCAGTGCAGACAATACATGAGAAATGAGTGGTGTAACAGATCAACGACTATACAGCCCAAAAGAATCAGTCTTGACAGACATGAAATATGGTGCTGAATAAGTTAATACTGTGTTTTCATAAATATATATCTGTTTCTCCCTAGGAAGCACGAGCAAGAAATTACCTGGAGTTGAGCAATATGAAATAGTTTATCCACGGAAATTGCACACAGTATATAAAAGAGATGTAGAAAGAAACAAAGAGGTATTGAAAGAGAGAACTTTTTTTAAATTTTTTTTTTTTTTGCTGGGAGATGGGGAAGACTTTTCTGGAGTCAGAGTACCCTTGGTTTTCAAGGGTAAGAGAATTCGGAGCCAGACACTTGATCTTGCAAAATGAAGTGAAAGAGAAAACCTGGAAGAGTGATCCCGTGTCTGGTAAAGACGGGCTGTGAGGTGTGCTCAGTATGCAGTGAAGTACCTGTATGCCATTGGTGGGTCTTCTGTACTTGTATCTCTGCAAAGATGTAGGTTTTGATGCTACTCAGATTTTGAATAACCTATGGACATTTTAATTTGAAGTAAATTAAATGAAATGCTTAAAACTAAGCGTGCTCTGACATACTTCAAGAGAGTTATGAAAATATTTGAACTTAAGCATCCGCTTCAGCACCTTCCTGAATACGCAGGGTATGTGCTTACAATTGTAGAAATACATTTGCAAAGTTAAATTTGTTCCTCTAATTAAAAAATATGAAACAGAGTGACCTCCTGCTTATTCTATAACTGCCAGGATACTTATTTTTGGTGGGAAGAGGAGGAAAAGAATGCAGTTGGCAACTCAATAACAGCCAGCTCATAGTGAGGCCAGAAATTGTAACAGTCCATATTCTAACACTTAAATCTGTTTACAGACAAAATACGATGACACAATGGAGTATGGAATCAAAGCCAATGGAGAGGAAGTCATACTGCACCTGCAAAAAAACAAGTAGGTTCAGTTCAACTTTTTCCTTGAGCATTATTCCTCACTGTAAATGGCTCTCCGGGGCACTCAGGGTACAAAGACAGAGGACTTAGGCTCCTGTAAGACAGAGGTATTTTGGTAAATACCACCTTTCAACTCCAATGAAAGAAGGAGAGGGGAGAGAAAGCATCATGTCACTATTTTGGTAATGTGAAATAACTATGCAGGCATATGACACTACCGTGGTGGAATGACTTGCCTATACTGCTAACTCTGTTCTCCCATTTATTTCCTAAATGGCTAAATCTGCTGAATGTTTAATGTTTGTATATTGTTTCACAAGTTTTGTGTGTCCATGGATGGTCTATGGGTTATATTTTTTTGTTCTATGCTGGTAGGAACTACAGAGAAGAGCAAGAGAAATATCCATGGAATGGGGCTATCTGTCTTGGCTCTATATGCTTTTCAAAAATGGAAAATAGTAGTGAGAAATGAAATAATCCTTAATAATTTGGCTTCCAGCACTCCATACCTTAACACTATTGGACTTTGAGTAGTCTAATATATATTAGCACTGACAAAATGCTTTATGGAAGTTGAAAGCAAGGAGAGCTCACCTCCTTGGCTGCAGAGATTAACAGCATTTAAACAGGCCATGCAGAGGGTACAGAGAAGCAGCGGGCTTTGTTACAGAACAAAGCAAAGCAAAGTCCAAAACTGTACAGAGCAACGCAAAATAAAGCGCAGTTGTGATTTTCTGCTTGCTGGCTCCACCATAATATTTAACACGGGATCAAACAAGTCTGCTTTAATAGGTACTTTTCTAAAGGCTGTGTAAATACAATAGTACTATAATCAGTTCATGTTTAATATAGGCTATAATTAACTGCCTGCCCCTTTTTTAATCTAAATTTTAATCTAATCTAAATATTTGGGGGGGAGGGAAATTATATTGTACTAAATCCCACTCTTTAAAAAGAAATGGGATTGTGGCAGTCTGGGGTAGCTGCCCAAACAGAAGTGAAAGCAGACTTGCTTTGCTCCTAGCTTTAGGAAGACTACAGCCCTGGCTTAAAGTTAAGCATTTGCTTAGCGCTCTGCTGCACAGGAGCCTGAGTGCACAGAGCCTTGCAGGATCTGGCCTTCCATAGCAAATCACAATGTGCATGCTGGTAAGAAACCCAAAGGCACCTTTACCTGTGGTGGAAGAAATACAGTCATTTATTCCATAGTCACGATGTCCTCCTTTGAATGTTCAGGAACACGGATGTGTCCAAAAATAGAGCTTTATGTAGACAGAAAAGAAAAATCAAGTTCAGATAGAATGATTACAAAGACGAGAACTTGCACTAGCAAAGTTATAAAAAAGCTGTGAGCAAAAGAATTGGGCAAATATATGTTAGTGTGATCTCCACACAGAACCTCTGAGCGCCTGCACTTGTACACATACGTGTATGCACGGGCACATGCGAAACAGATGAGGCAGCTTTTCCACTGACCTAGATCTTTGCTATTTATAATCAGTGGGGGTGAACTGGGAAGAGAACAGAACGGTACCATTTCACATGCACTGTAGAGTGGTGGAAATGTCTACACAAATTGGAGGCCAAAAAAGGATCAATACTGCATATGTAATTATACATTTACTTTCAGATCTACTAAGAGATTAATTTATACCAATGAAATAAGTAGACTTTAATTGCTTTCTTATTTTAGAAACATCCCTTTGTTTGAGTAAGGATTATGAACAGGCAGAATTCCCCACCCAGCACCTTTGCTTCCCCAGTTTTTCGATACTAATAAAAACCTGAGTAATCATTTGAATTCCCTACATGCTTTGTGTGTTATGTAATTGCCTCATTTCTAGATGACTACAGTTTATTTTGAATAATAATTGCACTTGACTCTTTGCAGGCACCTATTAGCTAGAGACTATACTGAAACAGTTTATTCTGATGATGGTCGACAAATAACAACAAGTCCTCAGATCAAGGTAATTGTCCTGGTTTCGGCTGGGATAGAGTTAATTTTCTTCCTAGTAGCTGGCGTAGTGCTGTGGTTTGGATTTAGGATGAGAATAATGTTTTCAGCTTCCCATGCTCTGCCGGGGGCACAAGCAGCTGGGAGGGGGCACAGGCAGGGCAGCTGACCCAGACTGGCCAGAGGGCTATTCCATACCGTATGGCGTCATGCCCAGTATATGAACTGGGGGAGCTGGCCGGGGGGCAGCGATCGCTTCTTGGGGACAGGCTGGGCATCGCTCAGCGGGTGGTGAGAAATTGCATTGTGCCTCATTTTTTTAATATATTCTTTTATCATTATTATTATTGTTGTTGTTGTTATTTTCTCCTCCTCTGTTGTCCTATTAAACTGTCTTTACCCCAGCCGCTGGGGTTTACCTTTTTTTTTCCAAATCTCTCCCCCACCCCACCGTGGTGGTGGGGGAGGGTGAGGAGTGGCTGTGTGGTGCTTAGTTGCCAACTGGGTTAAACTACGACAGTAATAAAAAAAGGTTTCCTTCCCTCATACTTGCAGTCTCGAGGAGGTCCATATGAGATTCACGGGTCCATGAAATATTAGCACATATCAGACAGAGAGAAAAGATTTTAAGTCAACGTTCTAAGCACTGTAATTTAGGTTGCCTCTGAAGGGCAGGAAAGATGTGACTTGTGACTTTGGCAGAGCTACATTGATTTACACCTGTTGAGAATCAGACACACAGTTTGTCTTTCAAAAAGACAACTGCTTTTCACCTTAGAGGCTGATGAACACGTTATCTGAGCTGAATTTCCCTCTATTCTCAGAAAAGGGAGTGGAGCCAGGCCCTTTCCACTGCCTTCTACCTCCTGACTTTGCCCTCCTGACTTTGCTCATTCTGCGCAACTCCCTGACTTGCTTTTACACCCTGATCTCGGTGAGATCGGAG
The DNA here is from genome assembly GCF_965183815.1 of Platalea leucorodia. Classification (NCBI taxonomy): domain Eukaryota; kingdom Metazoa; phylum Chordata; class Aves; order Pelecaniformes; family Threskiornithidae; genus Platalea; species Platalea leucorodia. Next base: position 3,807,254 of record NC_138859.1, read on the forward strand.
ATTCAGATAAAGACACATTTCCTCACTGGCGCACGTTACCACCCACGCTCACAGCCAGTGCACTGCAGGTTACCCCAGGTGGTTTCTCTGAGCCATGACAAATCAGTTATTCAGATCCAGACACAAAGGAAGTCACTGTAGAAGTTATTTTTTTAATTAACTGCACTCACAGTTCTTCAGCAAAGCTCTCACCTGAAGCTTGTTGTCCGATGTCATGCTATGTGTTTTAACACATGTAATTTGGAATACAAAGCCTAATATTCTTTGTCATGGAGAGATTAGCAGGAACAGGAGGATCGTGAGCAAAATAAACGTGCATGAAGAACACTGGGTTGGCTTCTTTGTGGAAAAATATGCCATTTCTGATTGCTCCAATCACTTTCACTCCCTGGGTGGATCCTGTGAAAAGCAAATAGCACCTACGCCTGGTTAAAGACAATCTCAAACAGGCCTACCTGTGCAGCTTGCTGAATAAGGAATTCCTCCATTGTGGATACTTTATTATGATCTCAGGAGTTGTTTCTCTTGTAGCCTCAAAAGAGGGAGAGCAATTCTCCGCTTCTTTCTCTAGTAATTTTCACTTTGTTGGTGTCTTTTTCACTGTAAGAAAGTTGGCACGTGGTGAGGGCAGGAGGACAAATAAATGGTAAAGTGAAACCAAACATCCATGAGAAAAGAAAGGGAACAATGCAGGTTTGAACACTGTTATAGGCCTCTCAAGAAATCTCTTAAGGAAAATGCTATGGGTAAAATTTTCCACAATACCCCTGTGACTTTGAAGTCTCTTTGAACACAGAATTGTTCATTAGACCTGAGATCCTTAAGTCAATTAAGTCATGAAAATTTTTCCCCTAATCATATGTTTTAATACAATACATGCATTTTAATCTCATTGAAGTTAAAGCATTTAATTGTTGGGTTAATATTAAAGGGTGTTTCCCTGAAATTTGGCCACGATAAAATAATTCAGTATGGACCTTAATTCAGCAGAGCACATCAGTACATGCTTAATTTTGAGCAGTGAACATGCATATTCTTATTTTCATGTGCTGTTGTGTATTGACCAGAGCACACCACAACGGGACTTGTCACAATCTGGGTCACTCTGTGTTGAAGGATAACAATAACAGCACCGTAGCAAACATGGAAACGGTCACCAGCTATTTTCATTTTAAGAATCTCCTTTAACGGGAGATTTCCTCAGACAGCATAGTTTGTTGTAGCTTGTAGCCAGAAATGTAGCTATGTCTCCTGAAATCACTGCATCTAGGCCAATCCATTGCAGCGAGTGAGACATGGCCCAATTTGACAATGTATTTTTTCTTTCTAAACAGGATCACTGTTATTATGAAGGTTACATTCAGAATGATGCTGACTCCATAGCAAGCATCAGTGCTTGCAAAGGTTTAAGGTAAGACAGAGGTTTAGATCCCAAAGAGTACCAATGGCAGAGTATGCATGCTCTTTGGGGATAAATTTTCCAATTTAAACAGAATCAGAATGTAAATAAGTGGCACTACCTTTTATTCATGCTTACAAGGAAACTAGTTTACAAAAAAAGGGGGAAAGAAAGGAGAAAAAAGCTACCTTTCTACTTCAGTTTCAGAGTTTATAAACTGGAAGCTAAAGGAACAACTATATCAATAAATTTATATGACTAATTCCATATTAGATCAGGTCGTAAATCCTAGCATTTGGTGGTGCTTCCAGTAAATGTTTAGGGTCGATGCTTCTAAGCTGTAGGAAGCTCCACTGACGCTTGAGGAGGAGGCTACAATATTTGCAGTGCTACAGCAGTTACAGGGTCAGAAAGTTCAAGCTGCTGCCTGAAAAGCCCAGTTAAAAGAATCTGCTCATTTGTGATCGCTGAAGACACAGTGGCATGACACAAAATGGCAAGAGGATGGCTGTTAAGTCTGAGAAGCTGCAGCAGAACATTTTCCCAGTGCTTAGCGAGGTTTTGCCAAAACCCAGACGTTCTTGCGCAGCTTGTGAGTTTACGTGTTAACACAGAATTCTTATTTTGATATTTGCTGCTCGAAATGATTCAACACTCTTAATTCCTTTCAAAATCTCAGCTTTTCATCTCAATTAAATTTGAATTGCCCACTGAACTGAAATTCACTTTTCAATCACGTCTGCTAGCACAACCCCCCCAAATTTAAATCTAATTAATTCCTAAACCAGTTTCTTTTTGACTGATAGTCTCGTACTCAGAGACCTCACCTGACCAGCCAGATCTTCCAATTGACTCAGCAGCTTTGATTTCTGCCTTTAAATTGTTGTACACTCTGCCTGCGTGCTGACAAACTATTCCATTGCATCAGTGTGTGCAATGGTCTGTATGCTTGGGCTAAATGCTGTTAGAGATAATGTTGCTATCTTGACTCAGTCCTGTGGATTCAAAAGATCAGAGTCTTAACTGATTTTCTTAGCGGATATTTTGAGACCCGTGGTCAGAAGTACCTTATTGAACCCTTGGGAACTTCAGATAGAGATGAACATGCGGTCTATAAGTATGAGAAACTCGAACAAGAGTCCATAAAGACCTGTGGTGTAGTCAATAATACCTGGGAAGAGGATTCAAACGACCCCATCAATGACATCTTCAAATCCAGCAACAGTCCAGAAGTAAGTACATGCTTAAACAACAGCCCAGTAAGTACATGTCAGGAAAGAAACTGAGGCCGTAGGAGAACCCTGTGAGCAGCATAAGTCCCACTTTGTCTTGTGGCACCTCCAGAAAAGAAGCGATCGCAGACAGTGAACACAATCAGATCTTAAAAACCAGTGCAAAATCGCACAGATCCAAGATTTCAGTCACCACCTGAGTTAAGCTGTCCTGCATGTACTAATAGGTGCCCGTGTGCATCTTTAAACATGCAAATACTTCTTAATAGCTAGCCTACCTTTCATCATTTTAAAACAAGGCAGTCCCATTCTAAACAACTTGGCTGAAGAAATACCCTTGTAACCAATTCATGGGCTTGAAATTGCAAAGGTTGAGACTGAAACAGGCCTTTTGAAGCCATTTAAATGTATCTTTTCTTCAGATGAAGGCATACCTGAAAGCAAAAAAGTATCTGGAAGTTTACATAGTTGCGGACAATACTTTGGTGAGTATTGAAATGATTTTTTCTCATTTGACCAGCTAGAGGTGAGCTTTCCAAAGCAGGTACTACTCACGTCCCTGGACTCCTACTACAATTATGGTGCTACGCTATGTTTTACCACTGACTTTGACTAGGAATAGGATTTCCTAATGCCAACTGATTTTGAAAATCCCACCCGTAGATGCCGAGAATTCAGAAAACACCGTGCAGCACCTGTCTTCTTCTGCACCCTATACGTAGATACACATTTTAAAAGGGCCTGATCTTGAAATACGTTGTCTGATAAAATAGTACATTGAAAAGAAAATAATGAGTAAACCAGGTATGGTGTGGTTTGCAATGCAATCTTCTGTGGGTTATTTCTTTTCTGATAAATCACTTCTCTCTTCTCCTTTTCCTAACATACTGTATTTACTTTTTTAGTATAAGAAGTACGAGGAAGACGTTAAAATTGTAAGACAAAGGATATTTGGAATAGTCAATTACATCAACACGGTAAGAGTTAACACAGCAAAGTGAAACTGAAATAGAAGTTATTTATCATTTTTTTCTTTTGCCAACATCATGAATTTTCATTATTGCATGTAGGAAAGAATGAAAACTGAACTTAATTGTAATTTATGAAACAAATTTAACACATCTGTCCATATTATCCTGTCCTTTGTCCTCAGATATGAGATTTCTATAAATTCAATTATTGTTAAAGAAAGATTTATACCATATTTTCTTAACAGCTGCTAAAGTGAATGATTGAAATAGTTCAAAAAGAATGAACTGATTTTCAATTCTTGATTTCTTTTGCAAGTCAAATTTCTCCAAAAATATTGCTGGAATTTTCAAGTATTTTAAAACCATTTTTATAGTTCATTTAAATGTGGGGGGAAATAAGATTTCGTATTTTGTTTTGTCTTCTAATTTTTTGTTGCAACTTCAAAGTGTGGAAAAGCTTAAATCAGGTCTGGAGTGGGCTATATTGCAAGTGATAAAAGTGAACCAATTACCAGGATAAGTGCTTGTTTCAGAAGTCTTCGTAAGGTACGTCATTTTTACAACGACGCTGTTTCTCTGCTGCAGGTTTATAAGACCATAAATATCTACGTGGCTTTAGTTGGCCTAGAAGTCTGGACAGATGTTGATAAATGCCTCCTGAGCCATGCTGCGGGATTCACCCTGGACAGTTTCTCAAAGTGGCGTCTATCAGATTTATTAAAGAGGAAAAGAAATGACAATGCGCAGCTAATCACGTGTGTATCGTTCTGCTTCCTATTTGCATTTCCAAGTATGTTAAAGGGATCTGTTCTTTAAAAATTGGTCACCAACCTATCAGAGACACTGTCTATGCTGAACCAGATTTCATGCTTTCCAAAACAACCAGACGGTATTAATTCTAGGACAAAAAGATAAATGCATGCTCTTGTTTCTTGCTTTTATTTTCTTTGTGGAGCACGATTACCTGCTAGGACATAGTATCTAATCTTTCTACCCGAATCCCTGCAAAAACAGGTAATGTGGGCTTTTGCTACATCTCAGCCTCTCCTTTTCCCTGCTCTGGTCACAGAACAGTTGAGTGTCCTGAAGACTGCAGCGTAGTCTAACAACCTAAGGAGCCATGACATGAAGTTTAATGGCTGGGAAATGCACGTTGCCAAACTAAACCGGCACTCACTTCACTATTCTGGCTCATGTTCAACGGCCCTGATTCATCCAAGCACTTTGCTCCATTTAGAGCACTTCACCCAGCTCTTTACACTCAAACAGATGCTTTAAGTCTGATGAACAGCAACGTAATTTAAGTAAAAATATAAAATGAAAAGTGTATTTGATTGTTTTCTGATTTGCCGTGATCTTCAGCACGTCCTCAAGGATCGTATTAAATCAGGGGTGCAAACAAGAGCTGGAAAGGAGTACGTGCTTAAAGCCTTCAGCCTGGTTAAGAAAGCAGACTTGACTTCGGATCTGCTTCTGGCCACATCATCGCACTTCACTCTGCCTTTCTTCTTCCTTACAGAGGCTATGACTTTGAGGGGACAACGATTGGATTAGCCTTTCTGAAATCCATATGCAGTGATATATATTCTGCAGGTATTATTCAGGTCTGATTTATTTTTATTTTATTTTTTTAAAGGCTTTTCGATGTTTTTTACTCAACCAGCAAAGAACATTTATGAAAATTATTGGGTGTACAACACTTTCAAAAGAACATTTATGAAAATTATTGGGTGTACAACACTTTCAGTTCTCTGTCTGGTTCACATCGTTATTTTATTAGACTGTAGAAATTCACAGAGATTTTATTTTAAATGAAGTGCAGAGAGTAAAGAAAGCACACACAAAGCATGGTATCTGTGTTACCTAAATGCCAACATCAAACTCTGACACCTGTATTTGGCGTACCAGGCCCCAATAGAGTCAAAAGGACAGAAATAAGTGATTTTGTGCCTCTACCTTTAGGTTTCCCCTTTTGAACAGGGAATTGGTTCTGACTGTCATAATGCATATCATCAGTGTAGCCACTGAATTACAGCTGCCTAAACTACTGTATTTAAACTTCAGCCTAAACAGGAACACAGATCCAAAACTTTACCAACAACACCGGGAACTCAACTGCTGCACCCAGCTTCAGAGGCCGGGCTTGTTGGTAAGAGGAATAACCCACCTGAAATTCCAGCTTTCCCACACCATAAGGAAATCCTAGGATGACTGTAAAACCAGAATGTTTTGCAAGGTGCGGGGATGCATTTTGTAGCCGCATGATTTGCAATGCCGTGCTGGAAGAGCATGACCAGTATGCTGTGTCTCACGCTTTATGCATTTCCACTACCACCTGCTGTTTATACATCTGGATTTCACTCAAAAGGACTTCTCCTTTCCTCCCTCCCGCCCAGCAGCACAAAACACCAAGCTAAGAGCGAAGATGGAGCACAGCATTTGCCTTTCCTTTCTGTGCACAGACAACACCGTACACAATAGTTACCTTGGTGTAATGAGTAATAATTATATCGCACCCGCGTAATTACGCTAAGCACAGAGACAGCTATCCAGAGAGAGGATTAAGAGTTTCAGATATTCAGTTCCCCTTAACACTCAGTTCTTACTTGGCAGCTTAACTTCCTCGTGTTTATTTAAAAACTCATTATACCAATTTACTCATGTTTGTTAGCGGTATCATCTCATTGCTATTATAATATAATCAGCATAAACTGTGGAATAGATGCATGCATAGATTGAACAACATATCAATCCTTATGTAGCAGTGAGGATAATTTCACCTGAAGAAAAGTTGTCCTATTTCTTAGCCACATGGCTTCTCTGATGTTCCTACTTGTTCTAAAATACTCGTAGAAATAACAGCCTATTGTTATATCTGCAGGATCACAACAGAAATGAAATCGCAGTTGCAGCTACCATGGCACATGAGATGGGACACAACCTGGGCATGAGTCACGACACCAAAGCCTGCACGTGTAGCGATAAAGTTTGTATCATGACAGATACTGTCAGGTAGGAGTCTGGATAAAAAGTTAATGCATGGGGCAGTTAAGGATGGGCTTTGGATAAGCTGCCAGTTTCCAAAATGGAGTAGAAATTATTTTTGTTCTCTGAGATTATTCCATTCAAATGATACAAAAAGAAGAGAAAAATGAAGACATTCCAGGCCCTTGTAAGATATTCCCAGATGGATTACCTCCCCCCACACCCCCCAAAAAAAACCCCAAACAAACCCAACTTTAGTCACTTTTGATTAACATTAGCTTTGCATATGTGGTAGGGGCCTTCACATTAAAGCATAAATAATTTCTTCCTTACAATGACAACAGCATGAAACTGCTGTGGTATCTCAGATGACAGAGCTTCCCCAAGATTTACCTAAAGTGTATTTTTATTCTCTACCCTGAAGATGTCTCCTGTGAAAACCACACAAAGTGCTTGCACCTTCAATAAACGCCCATTAGATAGGAATTTACTCCAGTTTTCATCTCTATTTGAACACCCTGAGCCTCTCTAGTTGAACATCCCAGTGGAAAACTCCTAATGCCTGAAGCATCCAGTCACAAATTGTGTAGACCATGCTTAAATCTTTGAGATGTGGGATTTATTATACGTAGTGTTTGCATTTAGTACATTAATTTTTTCTAATCTGTTTGTTTCCACTTTTTTATTCTGCTATAAGTAGGAGATAGCCATTGTATTTATTAATATATATATTTGGAAAAATGGTTGCACCCAATAGTTCAGGGGATGGTCACTCATTTCATTTCTCTTGTAAAGGATATCGCTTCTTCTTGCCTATGCCGATCCTAATGTAAATCCTCCTGCTTTCTCAATATAGTTCCATCATCCCCAAGAAATTCAGCTCTTGCAGCCTCCAAAGTTTTGAGAAATACATGTTGAGCGACATGCCAAAATGCTTAACAAACATCCCAGATATAAGCAGCATCATAGCACCTCCATCCTGTGGCAATGGCTTTGTGGAAAAAGGAGAGGAATGCGACTGTGGTACTCCTGAGGTATCTGCATAACTGGGAATAAAACAATACTTAGAAGAGGCAAAGAGTTTTATTCAGGCTGTACAGTAGCGGGCTTCTGTTAGTATCTGAGGTGGCCAGTTCAAAGCTAGCTGAAATATTTGTGTAGAAACGTGGTCATCAAGTCGCTGATCTGCAGTGTAATCACCCCTATAAAGCGCATGCGAAATGCCAGGAAAGATGACTGCAGGGTTTCTCATGCTGTGTTGACAGAGGAACTGAGAATGGCAGAAAGCCATACATACGAAAGCGTCTCGGCAGAAATAAGCCAGTTCCCCACACAACTTCTACCAGCACTTTCATAATCAAACACACTTTGTATGGGGTCTGGAGCACAAGTCTGGTGAGGAGCGGCTGGGGGAGCTGGGGTTGTTCAGCCTGGAGAAGAGGAGGCTGAGGGGAGACCTTATCGCTCTCTACAACTGCCTGAAAGGAGGCTGTAGCCAGGTGGGGGTCGGTCTCTTCTCCCAAGTAACAAGTGATAGGACAAGAGGAAACAGCCTCAAGCTGCGCCAGGGGACGTTTAGGTTGGATATTAGGAAAAACTTCTTCACCGAGAGGGTGGTCAGGCATTGGAATAGCCTGCCCAGGGAAGTGGTTGAGTCTCCATCCCTGGAGGTATTTAAAGAACGAATAGATGTGGTGCTTGAGGACATGGTATAGATGGACTTGGCAGTGCTGGGTTAACGGTTGGACTCGATGATCTTGAGGGTCTTTTCCAACCTTGACGATTCTATGATTCTATGATTCTATGATTCTTTATGCGCTCGCTCACAATGGCTGGCATGGCTTCTAGTGAAAATGGTTTTCAGAGAAGCAAAGCGCAGGTCCGAGGTGTCCTTCCCTCCCTCGATAACCAAGTACAGGATGGTTCGTTGAGGACGCAGTACGGAGGGGACCAAACCCCAAGGCAGCGTACCAGAGCTCTGATTGCTGATTCTGTCACAGGAGTGCACAAATGACTGCTGCGACCCCGAGACGTGCAAACTGACGGCAGGTTCCAAGTGTGCACACGGAGAGTGCTGTGAAAACTGCCAAGTAAGACTCCTTTTAATCTCTAGTTTCTCATATTTTCTGGGTTTGGTTTTTTTTCCCCCCATGAGAAAGCAGTAATACACCTTTCAAAAGAACCAATCCTCTTTACTGTAATTACTGACATAACACTGTAATGACAAGCACACTTTGTCCATCCCAAACTACACCACAACTATCAATTCACTCAATCTTTCAACGTCCTGGAGAAATGAGCATTTTGATCACCCATTTTCTCCTCTAAAGAAAAGCTGAGGCACAACCAGGCAAAAATCTTGTCAATTCACATAACCAACTTTACATTAGATACGGACCTGGCCCCTCGTGCGACTTGTACAGCAAGGATAAGATTTGTCTCCCCTAATTTTAGCCTCCTAGTTCAGTGCGATTTTTAAACAGCATGGAAGAGCGGTGTGTTAACTGTGGCATTGCTTTCCCCCCACTTCAGTACAAAAGATCAGGAGCTATTTGCCGAGCAGTTAAGCATGACTGTGACCTGGCCGAGATGTGCACCGGCTTTTCTGCGAATTGCCCGGCGGATCGATTCCGTGTGAACGGACATCCCTGCAACTACGGCGAAGGCTATTGCTACATGGGAAACTGTCCCACCCGAGAAAACCAGTGCAAAGCTGCTTTCGGACCACGTGAGTACAAGTTGGCATTGAGAAAAATCAAGTTCCCTAGGTCAAAGGAGAGAAATAGAGGTAGGCTTTGTCTGCTAGCAAATCATTAAAGACCTGTTGTAAATCAGGCACAGCATGTCTATATAAATGAATTCTAGTTTCTAGCATACACTTAATCATTATTTTAATATTTAACACTGTAAGTGATTATCATCACATGAGCTGAAGCTCAGAGCGTACAATGCAATACATTTCTAGAGAAATGGGAAGTGCTAAGCGTATTCCTCTTTTGCATAATGCTTTTAAGATAATTTTGGAATGGAGCTAGGTGACTATTCTTTGCTTGATAGGAAGAGGAAATGTCTGTATTTCAAATTAATGTCTGTTGTGGTTTAACCCCAGTCGGCAACTGAGCACCACACAGCCGCTTGCTCAACACCCCCACCCTACCCCCCCCCCCCGTGGGATGGGAGAGAGAATTGGGAAAAAAAGTAAAACCCAGGGGTTGAGATAAAGACAGTTTAATAGGACAGCAGAAGAAGAAAGTAGTGGCAGTAATAATAATGATAAAAGAATATACAAGTGATGCACAATGCAATTGTTCACCACCCGCTGAGCGATGCCCAGCCTGGCCTTGAGCAGCGATCGCTGCCCCCCGGCCAGCTCCCCCCAGTTTCTATACTGGGCATGACGCCATACGGTATGGAATAGCCCTTGGGCCAGTCTGGGTCAGCCCCCCTGGCTGTGCCCCCTCCCAGCTGCTTGCGCACCGGGCCGAGCATGGGAAGCTGAAAAGTCCTTGACCAGTGTGAGCACTACTGGGCAACAACTAAACCATCAGTGCGTTATCAACATTATTCTCATCCTAATCCAAACCACAGCACTATGCCAGCTACTAGGAAGAAAATTAATGCTGTCCCAGCCAAAAGCAGGACAATGTCCAAATTTAGCATGCCTTTATGTTTCTGAATGTATGTGGTGGCTTACCCTCTTCCCAGTCCTAAACCATCTCCAGTTCTGACTGCGTCCCTTCTCTTAGGTAAGGTCTATTGGTTTGTACTGGATAGAGGGAGAACACACAGGATAGGTTCTGCTCTGCGTACAGAATAACATTGCAGAATTAATCCATGAAGTGCCAGAGAGAGTCATTTAGGCCCATGGGTAACTTCACTGGGAAAGGCCATTTTCTAAACAGGTAAAGGAAATTGCATATTTCTAGTTTTCACAGGCAGAGAACCTAAACTAATCCCATTGCATTTTCTTCTTTCACAGAGGCTACTGATGCTGCAGCTTCCTGTTACCGGATGAACGAGAAAGGGGTATATTATGGATACTGCAAAAAAGAAAAAGGTAGTCACGTCCCGTGTAAAAAAAAGTAAGCACTGTGTTACAGAACTTGCTGGGATTTGGGAAGAGAGACCATTCCTATTCAAATTAAGAGACAGAAGGAAAGAGTGCGCTATTTTAGGTGGCACATATGTCCGTGTGTTCCTTCCTTTTGTTCAGTTTGAATATTGTGGTAAAGACAATTCTGAGAAAACTAGTTTCCAAATCATGAGATCAGTCTGAGAAAGAGCACGTGTGTACATATATATGTGGATGCCTGCTTGTGAGGATGACTGCGTGTGTGTGCGTGCATATGCAGGTAAGTACAGGGAAGGGATTTTTGACAGGGAACTTGAACCTGAGGTGAACCTCAGGAGCTGAGGCCAGTTAAATATTCATTTCTGCAAATTACTGTGGGCTCCCTAATAAGCTCAAGAGGAATTAAGAACCTGCCACCTTCTACTTGCGAACTGACCTGAAAACACCACAAACCAAAATTCCCTTCTGCAGCTGTTTCTTTTGAGTTCCTGTATGGGCACAACAAATTCAAGCTGGAGGAGAGGCCAGCTCGGATAGTTTTGCTGTGCCATGTCGTTGTTCTAGCAGTCCTTGTTCTCCTTCCAGAGATAAAATGTGCGGAAAGTTGTTCTGTACTGGGGGGAGCGAGATGCCTCGGGATGGGAGCCTGGTGACTTTCGAGTCCTGCAAAGCAAGTTTTCCTAGAAATGGAGAAACAGACGTAGGGATGATTCTTGATGGAACAAAGTGCGGGAATGGGATGGTTAGTAGCGAAAAGCTTTTCTCCTTATTTTTTCTGCTCTTTCAGTCTCGCTTATATCGTTAGCTCTTTTGCCAGACAAGAAAGATTTTAAACAGAGAAAACTGAAGTGGGCACTAAACTTCTGCTGATCTGGTTTGCCATAACTTCTGCCTTACATCTACCGCAAATCAGTAGCAAAGCAAACTGCTATCCTTCCCATTTCCTTATGCTTGACTGTTGTCTTACTGTTTTTCAGCGACACAAATATACGTGGCAGCAGAAACATACCTTTGCATGAAGGGTTAAAAGATCTTACATATATTACTGGTTTTAATTATTTCCATAATGGATGTGTTAGGCATCACGGAGTGCTATGTCCAATTTCTTTGCTATATGTTTCTACTTGGGGGCCGGGAGGATGAAGGATTGAAGAGGAGTGGAAAGCAGTGATGTCTGTACATCTTTGTCACTCCCCTTTGCTATAAAATACCCAAAGGTCGAATGAAAAATTATATCCACATATCAAACTCCTAATGTAGGTTTAAGTGATTTGCAGACCTGTTCCTATGCCTCCTTTCACTCTTCATCACTTTACACAATAATGTGCAAGCTCTGCATGTTCTGAAAGCTATAAATCACTTTGGTAACATTTGCCCTGAACATTTCAGGTGTGCAGCAATGGAGAATGTGTTTATGCTGAAGATGTCTTTAGATCAACCAACTGCTCTGCCAAGTGTACTGGACATGCTGTAAGATATGAGCATTTGATGCTATTAACTTAAAAAAAAAATTATGCATATCAGCTACAGACCTTATTGACGATAGTATTTAAGTCATTGGGATAGGAATTTGCAAGAGTTGTGGAGTCAGAAGCTTCCTATATGTTTATGAAAGCAAATCTAGCCTGATACAGCATCAATATTTTCTGTGCCTGGCTCTGCCTCTGAGCCACAGTATCACGGCTGTTCTCTTTCAGGTCATCTTCTGCTTTGGGAAGATAATTGTGCTCATATTATTTGAGCATTCAGAGACCTACGGGTGTAAAGACCAACTCTGCCGCTTTGTGCGTTGTACTATAGCTTTCACTGCAGAAACACCTGCAAAAGGCACACGACAGCAGACGGTCAGGCCTGTCCTTTACTGGGCAAAACTGCTAACTCTCTCTGCTCAGTTTTGGTCCAAATGAAATGAGAGGGGGCTTCCAGACCTAGCTTCAATAAGCTGATCAGGACCCTGATCCAGAGCCACTGAAATTTTATGACATCACAGCTTCACTCACATTTCCAACCTGAAGATAGTCCTGGCTTTCTGCTTCCTTAGGTGTGTGACCACGAGTTGCAATGCCAGTGTGAAGAAGGATGGGCACCACCAACCTGCGACAGCTCGTCAGCAGTTACCAGTAAGTGCTGTACGGCCACACGCTGGGTACTGTCATCCGCTGCCTGAAATGAGCTGCTTTAACTCCACTGAAACAGCCCTAACTTGCACTGCGTGCCAGACTCTTCCTTTGCAAACATTGCATACCTAGGTCTCCGGTTTCTGCACATCTTTAAGTCGCTGCAGCTTGGATCAATGACTAGAGCAAGCTATTTTTCTTCCTAACCGACAGAGGTGATACACCCAGGAGATTATTTAGAATAGCAGGCTTTTCCTTTCTCCATCCTGAGATAACGAGCACACCATGTTAGCTCCCTGTCAAATTTGAGTGGAGGCAAGCTCCCAGAGGTTTTGCTGTGAGGGAGGTGGGCAAGTTCATTTCTTTATCATCTGCACGGAGCTGGCCTTTAACTGATCTACCTCTGAGGGAAAATACTTTGTGTACAGATTTCTATGTGTTTGGGAGAAAAAAAATTTAAGCCTTTGTTATTAAATATTTTTGTCCTCTCTCCACACTCACTAGAGCACCATCAGCTCTCAATATTGTGGCTTGGTTGAGGCTTTAAAATAGCTTTGTTGAAGGAAAATTGGGAAGCCTTAGTCGTGTACAATGCTGTCGTGGTTTAACCCAGCAGGCAGCTAAACACCACACAGCCGTTCGCTCACTCCTCCCACCCGCAAATGGGATGGGGGAGAGAATCAGGGAAAAAAAAAAAAAGTAAGAATTGTGGGTTGAGATAAAGACAGTTTAATAGGGCAGAAAAGGAAAATAAAATAAAATAAAATAAAAATACAAGAACACATAGAATAAGTGATGCACAATACAATTGCTCACCACCCACTGACAGATGCCCAGCCAGTCCCTGAGCAGCGGCCCCCCGGCCAGCTTTCCCCCAGTTTATATACTGAGCATGATGTCCTATGGTATGGAATAGCCCTTTGGCCAGTTGGGGCCAGCTGTCCTGGCTGTGCCCCCTCCCAGCTTCTTGTGCATCTCCAGCCTTCTCAGTCGGTAGAGCACGGGAAGCTGAAAAGTCCTTCACTGGTATAAAGACTACGTAGCAACAACTAAAACATCAGTGTGTTATCATTATTCTCATCCTAAATTCAAAACACAGCACTATACCAGCTTCTAGGAAGAAAATTAACGCTATCCCAGCCAAAACCAGGACAAATGCTAAAGGCCCGTGCCCAGTTTTGGGTAACACCCTTTGAGAAAGAGGAGAGGAATGACAATGAAATGGTCTCCGAGGATGGGTGGAAAGGGCTAGCCCAAGGACAGCTGAGGCAATAACCACAGTCTTCAAATATGGCAAAAATGGCAGGAATACATTCCTCTCCATCGCCATTTGTGGCAGGAGAAGAAGCCAGAAGCTTGAGCAATAGTGAGGACAAATAGGGTCTAGACCTTGTGAAAAAAATTACTTTGCCAATGGTCGTGATGGGAAACCGCTTAGTAATAGTGGATCTTTTAAGAAATAGCAACTTATGTTCTCTCACCCTGACAGGCTTCGCTATTGTTGCCAGTGTGCTGGTTGTCCTCGCCGTCACAGCAACTGCAGCAGTGTTACTTATCCGCTTCCGAGTATTCAAGAAGAGGTAAAATGCTTACCCCCATCGAGGAAAAAAAAAACCCTAAAGCCAAGCAACTTCTGGATAGGTTTTAAGCTGGGGCTTTCGAAGGGGATGGAGGGAATTAGACACTGGAAAGCCAAGAAGTTGCTCCATGACCTTTGTTGAGCTATTTCAGAAATCCCATAGCTGGGAGAGGACTGAAGACTTGAAGCTGTAGCTCTCAAGATCAATCCTAAATAATTAAAATAAGGGGGAGAAAGAAAGAAATAAAGGACATGGCTAGATAACATACCAATAGGAGTAAGGCAGGAATTCAACTTCAGCAGGTTTTTTTACTTCAGTCAGAGTAAGATTTACAGTTATACGTAATATTTGCATAGCTACCAGACCAGAAGGGGACCTGGAGCCACAAACCAAGTCTTTGTGGATCAAGAACAAAGACACAGAGAACACCCTGTCCTGGCAGTACCTGCCCAGAAGGTAAGAGTGGGGAGGTGCTGGGTCAGCTATAGTCTCCCTGGGACTGTAACCGAGTGGTCGACACATCAAAACCCACCAGCCAAAGCGCTCTACATTTCCAAGAGGGCTTCAAAATGCTTGTCTAGGGCTGAGAGGACAGCGCTGGGATTCCCAGCATGAGGAGGGAGTGGAGAAAGCACATGGCACTAAGTCCCTGAGTAATCTGTTTGCAGCTTATTAGGGGCATGCAAAGATAACACACAAGATAAGGGCTCCATCCAATTTAACTGTTTCCTGTTTTCAGATGAATGGTAAGAAACTTCTCTTTCCCATACTTCCACTACAGAACAAACCACAGCTCCAGAGCATAAGTACTTCTAGAGAATTTCTTTGTTTTCATGTTGGCTTTAGGGCAGATAGCACCTACCAGTTCACACCATAGCGGACTGCAATGACAATCTGATTGCAAAGGCTGGGGAAAGCACTGCCCTCCAGATAAGGCCCTGTATGTTCTCTCAGGGCCAGCTAGCATAAAGCATCCCTGCTTCTGAAATGAATGTATCCTTTTACCCCTATTAATGCACTTTTTATGTAGAACACAAGCCTGCACGTTTTCCATGGGAACATCTGGATGCACACATATGCAACGTGTACATAGGGTCAATATATTTTATATTCTCTTCTTTTACAGCCTGTCATAAGGCCAAAAGGTCCCCCACCTCCTGTTCCTGCTACCAAACCAACCTCTTCTCACACAGAAGAGATTTTTGTAAGTATAACCCTGCAACTTTTCACATCTTTCATCTGAGTTGCCAATGACTATCGGTTGCAAATTAGTATTTTCAGTTTCTGACTCTGATTAAAAAAAAAAAATAATCACAGACATTCAAACCACATATTCTTTAGGGTAGGAGTAACCTTTTTTTGCCATGTAATCCTAAACTGCACAAGATACTCTTGATCTGTGCAAAGGAGTCCTGTACACCATCACCAGCACATCTCATTCGCAATAGTACCTGGAGTCCAAACCAACAGGGATTTCAGGTGTAAACACAGTGCAAATGATGAGCATCTTTGCTACTACAGATGTCTGCAATGGTCCCTGTATTGTGGAGATCTGGTAGTCTCTAAAGATGCCACCTGTGAGGGATCTCCATCAATGTGCATATATATATTTTTATTATTATTATTATTATTCTTTTAAAAAAACAGAAGAATATCAATATTTGCCATTAATAAACCCAAAGCATCCTACTTATATAAAAATGCCTCCCTCAAATATTTACTATCTCAGCATTTGAGCCCCCTGCCCACCTGATACAAGGGTGTACAAACCATCTTCACATTAGCAACCTAGTTGCATGGTATTGACTGCATAAAGAATGACGGATCAGGACTCAATAAGAAAATTTTTAAAAAACCCACACACCGGCTTGATTATAAAAACACATTTAAATTCCACTGTCTTTAGAGATGCTTTCCTCAACACACACCTTGAGCATGTGATCAGCTCTAGCTTCCTAAGCAGTCTGGTCGAGCATGGATACTTGAGATACAGATGAATTTACACATTGAGAATAGCTCAGTGGTCTTCCGAAACAGGAGATCTATACCCCTTGTGTATTTATATTATTGCGCCTTCTTGTATGTGGACAGATTAATCTAATTCACCCCTAGCTTTTCCGCTAGGAAATTTAGCAGTAAATATATGAGCTAAGCGTAGCAGCAGCTGAGCTCTGAGGAGGTTCGGCAGCTGCTCAGACAGGAAAGCCTAATGACATTTAAACTACATTTTCGTTGTAGGCACCAGAGAGAAAACCTGCTCATCTGCCCGTTCCCAAAGGCAAACCTCCACCTCCACCGAAGGTAACCTGAGTTCAAGTGTGAACAGCAAGTCTTTCAGGATGTAATTGGTTGAAACTGCACTGGGCGCACTGTGATTTGTCTAACTCTCTCTTTTTCATGTAGGCTTTAAAACCTCTAATTAATCCCAGAGTATGAAGCTTCCGACGTAGGGCTGATCAAGATACCAAGATATCAAGAAATTTTCAGGGGCAACTTGTTTGTCCCTGGATTCCTCCGCTTTTGGCAAAGGCAACCAAGACAGTCTTCCTGTTCTCTTTAAAAAAAGAACTGATTGACAGCTGCTTTGAAAGAGAAAGTTTGGTTTTCAAACAGCGAGGAACTCTTCGGTGATGACATCAAGCTACTGTCCAAAAGGAAACAAAGCAGAATCACTACTTGCACTGAGGTGTAGACTGGGAGTAAGTTACGAAAGCTGCTTAACACATCCTAACTCCTAGGCCATCACCGCAAGATGTGGCTGCACTGGGATGCCCTGCATCTACGCTGCTTTTCTGGGTACAGACCTGAGAAGATCAGGGAAAGTATGGCTACTCCATGTTTGTAAATGGGAAATTTTTTGCTACGTTCCTGGATCTTTGCCAGCCTTCTCTTCAGCAATAGACCAGACCTTCTCCTTCATACGCAAGTTGCAAGTTCTGGAAAAAGAAAAAATCCTTCCTGCCCTTTGGAGAAAAGCTTGTGTCCTCAAGGCCTGAACTAGCCTTGGAATAATAAGATCACACATTGGAAATGCATTGATTCTGGAAAGATCCTTCTGGATCGGATTCTCTTATTAATCCTTAGATTACCTGTTAAACAAGATTCCTCTGTTGAGTAGGTAGAACTGGAGATACGCTCAAAAGCAAAGCACGCAGGAGTCAGACCACTTGCTGCTTGCAAGTGCTCCCAGAGCTCAGGCTGTGCCAGTTTAAAAAGAGCTCCAGCTGCCACCATTGCACTTGGACAGAAAAATTCAGAAAAGCACAGTCAACAAAATCCTTAATCATTTATTTCATTTGCCCCTCAGCTCCAGAAATATCTGAGTATTTCTCCCTTCCAGGATATACACACCTTGGTGTTTTTATTTAATTGCTCTTGCACCGGGGTGTGTTATTGTAAAGTTGCTAATGAGAACTAGGCTGGGCTTTGTTATTGTGGGACAGCATCGGAGCATGAGGCATTGCACACCGGTTTACTACTGAGGGGTTCTTAATTCGTTCTGGCCTGTTGGCATCAGCACTGTTGACACTACTGGCCTGCTGGCATGGATCTGCATGATACTGTTGGCATTGATGTTAATAATACTGTGAGGGTGCTGGCACTGATGCTATTGTTACCATTGGCACTGATATTATTCATGTGGTTGGCATCAATATTTTTAAGTTAAAGCACACAGAAGTGTTTTTCAAGGAACAAAAATTTTACCGGGGGGGAGGGGGGAAAGAAGAAAAAAGAAAAGAGAGAGAGAAAACCAAAATTGCCTGGGACCCAAAGTACTCAAGATTTTATAGAGGTTCCAGTTTGAACTGGATTTGGGTTTGGATCAGGATCAAAATCAGCACACAGATCCAAATCGATTACACTGTGGCTCAGGAAGGCAGTTTCCAGCCCTTGGGCATAGTGGCTTTGCTAGAGAAGACCACATGGCTGCCAAACTGCCAAAACAAGATCTGGGGCCTTGGGCCAACATTGTGCATACTAACCTTTACCTGTACTTGTTCTGACCAGGGCCTATTGGAACTTTAAAAAAAGCCCAATCCTCAGAGGGCCTGAAAACTTCTACTCAAGTTTGCCAACCAGCTCACACCTGCCGAAATCCTGATCCACGTAATCTTGTTCAGATACTGAACACATAACTGTACAGCTACTTTTCAAATGCAGAGCCTTGTTATTTACAGTGACTGTTACTGCAGCTGCACACTGCAGACCCATCGTCTCTGATACAGAAACGCATACAAAAACCCAATTTCTTCTTTTGGGCTCAGCTTGCTTTGAGGTTTCCAATCAAGTGATGTATGCTCTGCAAAACACAGATGTGATGAAATTACAGTCTTCAGTTTGAGCAGTGAGGTGGGTTTTTTAGTTTAGGACAGATTTTACTGGAAGAGCATAGCTTTCTCTCGCTTTGGATGATCGCTTCTCTATTGGAGTCGGTGTCATGGTTTAACCCCAGCTGGCAACTGAGCACCACAGAGCCGCTCGCTCGCTCCCCCGCCCCAGTGGGATGGGGGAGAGAATTGGAAGAGTAAAAGTGAGAGAAGTCATGGGTTGAGATAAGAACATTTTAACAATTAAAATAAAATAGTAATAATAGTAGTAGTAGTAATAATAATAATAGAATACACAAAGCAAGTGATACAGAATGCAATTGCTCACCACCCGCTGACTGATGCCCAGCCCGTCCCCGAGCAGCAGCCCCCTGGCCAGATTTCCCCTAGTTTACACGCTGAGCACGACGCGGTATGGTGTGGGATACCCCTTTGGTCAGCTGGGGTCAGCTGTCCCAGCCATGTCCCCTCCCAGCTCCTTGTGCCCCCCCAGCCTGCTCGCTGGTGGGGTGGGGGGCGAAGCAGAAAAGGCCTTGACTCTGTGTAAGCACCGCTCAGCAGTAACTAAAACACCCCTGTGTTATCAACAGTCTTTCCAGCACAAATCCAAAACTTAGCCCCATACTAGCTACTATGAAGAAAACTAAGTAACTCTATCCCAGGCAAAACCAGCACAGTCAGAAATGGATTTTAATCTGTATGTATTTGACTATGGTGTAAAGATTCAGAACTTATTTTTTATGAACTGTAATTAATGTATTTACAAAGATTTCTGTATTAGAGGTATTCTATCTAAACTGGAGGTGGTTGTTTTGTTTTTTAAAGATCATCATTTGCACATGAAACACATCACAATAGTGTAAAGTGGGATCATTTGTAACATTGCAAAATCCGTAAAACTCCCAATTTGAACCAAAAAGATCATTCACAGGTATTGCCAAAACCTGCCAAGGTAACCAGTAAAGCTGACTTAAATTTATAATAAGGGTTGACAAGATACTACATCACAATTTTTCTGCCAACTTAAAATCTATTTCTTCATGGTTTCCAACCTTTTCCACTTTGGGAGCACTCAAGAATTTTCCAAGGCTATAGAGGTTTGAAGCCAGCTAAAGTCTAGAGACTTGCTTTTTCTTAATTATCTTTCTAAGATTCAACTCCTAAACCATGGAGCTTGGGCTTACTTTCTCCTGCAGAAACCAGTGCTCTCTCTGACCTGTACGGGCTCAAACCTCCGTAATTTCTGGACACTTTCAGTAAGCAAAGCCTGCACCCCAGCACCCAAGCAGAGTGCGAGTGCTGTACTGAGACCAAGCATCCATCTTCAGCAGTGACTTGCAGTAGAAACCTAAGAAAAATATATAAGAGCACACACCTATAGCAGTTTACGATTTACAGCTTTTCTTGGCCCCAGCATCCATAGGACAGGTCAGAATATCTCCTGCGATGGAGCACACGTTCTGTCATTCCAGCCAGGCCTTGCACAGAAGGGCCCGTCTGTAGGTACAATCTATTGTTCTGTTATGCAAAGATGACATCTACTGTTAAAAAGCCTCTACTGCAAGAGGAAAGTGAACCCAAGAAAACTGAAGACATCTTCAGCACTGCAGTTGTCAAGAGCCTGCAGTATGTAGCCCCAGAAGCACATCATCAGATGCATTTCCCTCTGCAGTCTCACACTTTTCACCGAATTGCACTAGTTTGATCCGGGTCCAGCTGTTCCCTTATTCCTGGTTCAGGGTCCCTTGCCCAGCATGGCTTGCCACACAGACGGTACAGCAGAGCAGCAAGCCCACCCGCTGGTAGCATACAGTAAGCTGCAGAAGGGATTTTGGCACAGTGCAATCACCACCAGTGAACTGACACCGACTGAATTTGCATTTGCTATGCAGGAGCCATGTGCCGGACCCTTGTCTTGCTCCCAGCCCAAAAGCAAAGCAGTTTACCACTGGTTTTGGGGTGTTGTGGTGTTTTTTTAGTATGAGGGAGCACTCTACTCCTCCATCTCCCCTTACTCCATGGGAAAACAAAAATGTCTTTTTTTTCTGTTTCTTTTCAATCTCTGAATTTACCACACTCTTTCATCCCTCTTTTCCCTCCCTCCGTCTCTGAGGGATGGTGCTACCAGGAGAGAGCAAACCTTTTGCTCTTTGCACGCCCAAACCAATCTTCGCTGTGAACAGTTTTGGGGGTTTCTTGAAAATAAGGCACACACTGGACCATCACAACAGACCAATTCCTCAGTAGTTCCTATCTGGCCCTCTGAATTGTCCATTTTGTTGTGCAAATTCAACACTGGCCATTAGAGGGCAATGGGGCATGGAAAAGAAGCTAATCTTGCTTGCTATCGGATGACTGCTATCACCTCAAACGAATCAATTCTGAATTTACTGCGTCCTCTGACCTTGAGCTATAGATTCGGGAGACATTAACACGGACACCATCAGCCTGGAAGAGTGGGGAGATTGTAGCACATTCAGATTTTCAGACACAGAGGCACCAGACAACTAATAAATAGGCTAAACCCAACCCTTCAAACATGACACCATAGACAGTACATGCTTTCAGCTCTACACAGCAAGAGGCAGTCCTAATTGATTCACGTTTTACTGACCGGAAAAGAAAACATTGTCCTACCAGCCCTCATCAAAATGAATAATAAATGTCACTTGTAACTTGAAATTAAGAATTTTCTTCCCCTTTTGCTTCCTCATACCAGTACATCTTTCATAGCCTCATAGTACTGCATAAATCATTACCATCTTAACAAATAAGTGAATAAAAAGCTGCAGGTTGAATCCACTGATGTGCAAATCATGGAAAAGTCATGGAAATATTGAAGATTTCCTAGCTGACAGACCCTAAGAGTTCAGACCGTACTGTCTGTCTACCACCCAACTGGGCCTAATGGCTCTCCAGTGCTACGAAACAAATGGCTCTTACTATGATGGCCTTTGCCACTGGCTGATCGTATCAGTAAATGTGAACCTCAGCCATCAGCTACTTAGTGTTATTTACCAGTGCCTGAGAAGTGCCAGTCTTTAATCATCCGTTTATTGATAACTTCCCGAGTACGGCATTGCTGGATGTTCTAATCTTCCTCTGGTGCCGAGGAAATGGGAGGCCCTGGGAAAGGAGCAGGGCTGTCTGTCGGGCTGCCAGCGATTGCCCTGGCCCCCAGATCACTTTAAAGCAATCTTCAGAAAAGTGGCACAGATATTAACTGGCTGTTACTGACATTAGATCCATAAATAATTCCACATAATGCATGGCCCCGGCCTTTAGAAGGTCCAGGGGAAAAAAAGTAGAGGCTGAAATATTGATAGATGTGTCTGCAAGAGCTATTAAAAAAGGGAAAGCAGTTTCCATGGGATTGGTCTAAGCCACTGCACCCAGGGGGAAACCTTGGTCACATGCCTGACAAAATAGATCTGAGTGCACAGCACCAAGCAACAGGATAAAAGAAAAGAATAACACAACTTCAGCAGGACTTCAGAAATGGAGGCATTCCCCTTCAGCAGTCAAAAATCATTGTGAAAGACCGGAGGACCTTTCTAGCAAGTCTCAGTACAGGTGAGAACAGAGCCCAGGTGCACTTACTCTGTGCTGCAGATACAGAAAAGATCTCTTTCTTACATCCGTTCATGCATGGAGAGAGAAATGAACTGCTCTCTGCCATACGCTGAATCTATTTTTTCACGTCCTTAAGTGCACTGGAGTAATGTATTTTCCATGTTATTTTTTGCAGCTATCACTGAGAGACGTGTCCCTGAATCCCGTCAGTGGGTATGTCGCACTAAAGTGCTGCAGTGAATTGCTAAACATGTTTTATAAATTAGCTCATCCAAAAATCCCTGCTACCCAGCCTGTGAGAAGGTTCCATAACAGTAGAAAACCCAAGAGATGTCTTGAACAGAGGAGAAAACAAAAAACCCATAGCGTGGTCTCCCAGTCAAGGTACTGAAACAGATGAACACGATTCACCCCCTTCGGAGATGCCGACTGAGCGCCTACATGCTTTGCTCTGGGCATCTAACTCTGTGACGAGTCCACCCCTCTCCCTTCTCTGCTTACGACACCTTCGCTCCCGACAGACACATATGAGAACAGCAAGAAAATTCCCACTGCCTAGGTGACATTGCTCATGTAGCTTTGAGACAAATTTCAAGGCAACAGTCCCTCTTCAATCCTCCGATGGTGCTACGGGATTCACTCCCACACCAGTGGTCAGGTTTCTTGGCACTTAGCAGCTGCAATCAAGAGCTGGCTTTTCAGAAGAGTTTAGCATCTTCCACACACCCAGCACATTAAGCTCACTCACATGGAAGTTCAATTCCAGCCTTAAGTTCCTTGTGCTTCAGCTTTGCACGTTCAAAATAAGGACACCGGCTCCTCTTTCTTCTCATCTGCCTCATCTCTCCAAACTCAGAGGCCCTCACATGCCTCCGTTGGCTGCAGAGGGGATGTCCAACCCCATTTTTGGGCTGAGCCCATTGGGACAGGTTATCTAACTGCCTTGCCGTTTGCACCTTTCTGGATCCCCACTCTCTTTTTTGTGCATTTATAGTAGCCCACACAAAGGGGCCTGTGTCGGTCTTTTCTAGGCTATAATAGCAGGAGTGACTTACAGTAACAACACAAAAGCATTTATTAAAAACCTCTGATGCCGCCACCTCTCTTAACACACAATCTACTGACACACCGCCCTGCTGGGATTGATCTTTGTTTGACAATCCCTCTGTTGAAGCCCTGCAAAGGAAAACAAATAACCCTGCCCAGGTCCAAGTACACTGCAGCAGCAGCCCAGCACAAAAAAAGGGGAGAGGGAGAAACCGCAGCGGGCCCCTGGGCCTGACTCATCCGGCAATCACCAGACCTCCGGATAGCTGTAATTTGCTGTGAATTTTTCATGCTAGAATCAGCTGTGTGCTGCAGGCATGTAGCCGAATGGAAAATAAACCTGAAATATTAATGACCCACTGCAGAGTGCAGGGAGGAAGAGATCTACAAATGAGGACAGGGAACCTTAGATAGCCTAGTGGAACTGCTCCCTTTTTGTCCAAAACACAGGTGAATTAAAATGAATGTGCGCTGTCCTGGAGGCACTGGGAAGGAAGAGCACCGGATTCCCGGTTTTGGGGTGTTCAGCAGTTGGTCTGTGTACCACGCTGTGAACCCGGGTTACCTAAACCTTCCAGGTTGTCACTAGAGATTCTTGGCCCTGGCTTGGCCTGGATTAGCACACCGTGTGCCAAAATTAGTCTCCTTCCTAACCGCGGGTCTGAGCGGCACAAGTCACAAGGCAGACAAAACCCACAGAAAAGGGGAAGGGGAGGGAGCTCTAATTGTGCACTTATCAATATACCTCGGCAGCTGTCTAGACATTATAAACCAGCAGACTTCCCTCTCTCACTGATAAGCCCTGACCCAAAACTCTTTCAATTTAACCAGAGTGGAAACACAAGACCTCTCTCAGAAATGAGCAAGAGCTCTAACTCATACCAGCATCATGGGTTTTGTTTCCTTTGAATGATTATGTTACTAATTTCACACCTATTCCTTATTCATGTCACCATTTCCTTGCCTTAAAAGCCATCCTGACATGGAGTTAGAATCACTTACTTAATCATTGCCATCATTAGGAACGCTGCAATCAGAAGAATAGTGCCTTCTCATTACTTATTTAAAATGTGCTAGGCAGCATAGATGTTTGTGAGATATATGCCAAATTATGCCCAACGGAAGCAGGGGGGAAGCAGTTACATGCATGCATCTTCTGAGCATCTGCAGAGTACCCCATGACACGTAGGAGTAGCCTAGAAGCTCCACTATTAGTTTAAAAAATTCATGGGCCAGCAGTTGCTATACCAGGAATAAACCTGTTAGAAAGTGTTACTCAGAATGAAAAAAGGTGGTAATATTTGGCCTGCTGAGCTTATGCATCATGTCTTGTTAGGAAAGTCACTATATGATCCTGGGTAGAGGAAACCGTCTCAAAGTTGCATAGCATCATTCACTTGGATTGATTTTGACATGTTTAGCAAACCGTATTTATGCAAACCGTATCTCAGGAGCTGTAGTAGAAGGCAGATAGTGGGAGGTTTTGCAAAAGCTGGGGATTTGGACCACCCTTGCTCTGTAAAGTGAGAGCTGCTGGTGCTTGACCCTGCTGTGTAGTGTGGGTGGTGCAGTGGGTCCTGTCACTGTGAATCTCGGAAGAAAGAAAACCCCAGCTGGCAATGCTAACATTGCTCATTTTCCAGCAAGCCGTGGCTGTCACCAAGGGCAGATCCCATCCCCTTCAGCCAGGGTTTGCCTTGCAATTCCACCCAATTTTGGAGCAGGTCTAATCTTAAGACTTTGACTTGACCCATCTTCCCATCTGAAAGCGGTAGCTGCAAAAGAGAAAGCAGCACTTATCTGTTCTCTGGTGAATTCTCCTCTCCCTGCGCAGGATTCAACCTTTGACCGCTCTCTGGAGCCCACAGAACTGGGCTGTGCCCTCCCCACACGCAAGTGGATTTTAAGCTGGAATACTGTGATACACGAATCGTTGACCTGGAACAGCACAGGGCTCCCCGCAAGCTGCGATATTCGCCAAAATGGGGTGGCAGGAGACAGCCCCAGCTGTGCAGGCTGCTGTGCTGGTCCCCAGCCCCCCGCCGCAGCCCGGAAAGCATCTCCTCTCCCTCCTGGACACCCCTGGGAGAGCCTCGTCCCTCCCCGGAGCCGGTGGGACCCGTTTGCCAGACACCAGCTCAGGTCGTCTCACCCAAGGGCTAGAACACACCAAGAGACACTGGCTGCTGCCTCCGCTCATGAAATAAAACAAGAAGTACTGCTCTTATTATTCATAAGTATTACTCTGTTCTGAAGAGTGCTGTGTATCCGCAGGGTTTGAAAGATTCCAAGGTGCTTTATGTATTCGTATGAAATATGTATTCATATTTATGTATGAATGTGTAGACCATGAAAAGAAGGCTGTGTTCATTCATAGAATACTTTGGTACATGAAGATAAAGGCTGCTGCACGTGTTAACCGCCACATACACGTGTAGAACTGCTATAGACACAAGCATGCCTATATAAACCATGTGGAACTGCCCACCAAAGTACAGCACACTGGGTATTTAATGCCATCCCGACATATAGAAGATATTAAATGAGAAAATGTTTAACATCACAAGGAAATCTTCATTTCAGAATGCTTTTATAGTGCTATGGTTTGGGGTCAACCTTATTTCTTTCTGTCACATGTATTATTCAAGTTGTTAATTCCTCCTTTATAGCCAGCTACTATTTCTTCCAGCCAATCCTTTGAAATGTGGCCAGTGGGACCTGGTGTGTTTTGCACATTATGTTTATAAAAGCCCTCCAACAGAATTTATTTTAAATTATTCTGTATTTGATTTCTCTGAAAACCAAAATCTATAATCAATTCTAAACTTGATGAGCAACAGAAGTAATCGTTACACTTAAAAGAAAGTGGTCAGGAGGTTTTCTTTACTTATTTGCCCCGTGTGTATGCTTTTGCTCACTGTATTCAGCTGGACAAAACTTACTTCATCTTGTGGTATTTCTGGAATTAATATGGCTACTGATTTTTATGCAGTGAAAAAGTGGTCCTTTTTCAACATGATTGCTGAGGCGTTTTTCAGCTGTGGCAGACTTTCTTTATTTTGAAGGGAGAATAAGAGCAGTTTTATTCCCACTTTCCTAGGCTCCTATATTTCCCTTTCCTTGGTGTCTATATTTCTGCTTTATTATTTCTTTTACACAAAGAAAAGAAAGAAAGGAGAAGGGAGGAAAGAAAAAAAAACCAAAACCGACCTCTTTCCTCCTCCCCAAAATGATCACTTTTCATTAGATCAATTGGAAAACTCTAAATATTTTTATGGTGAAGTTTTTAGAAACTACATTTCCTAAGTCTTTTATGCTTTTCCAACCAGGTCTAGAAACTCTCTAACAGGGGTATGGTTTCACATTATGAACAGGGAAGCAGAGGTCAGGGAGGAAAGGTGATCTGGTATTAAACCACAAACCCACTAGTAGAAAACCCACGCTGGGTGTCCATCTCTGCCCCGCGTTACGGGGACTTCAGTGAAGCCAATGCCCTTGAATCTTAACATATGCTTCGTTTTAAGCACATACTTAGATCTTATAAGAAAGTCTTCTCGTTCTCTATAGCTTCATTGCTTGCACTTGTCCTACTTTTTTTGCTTGTCTTACAGAGCACCTTCAGCTGTGACTGTACCCTGCCGAGCCCATGGTCTTCACCACAGCCAGGAAAGCTAAGCGAGAAGTGGAACAAGCCATGTGCAGATACTCCAGGAGCTCCAGAAAGAGCCACCAGAAACAGGCAAAGTACATTAAGGAAACATAAACATCTTGTTACACATCAAACACACGACTTCAACCATAACCAGATATATTTGCAGTGTTATTTTTGTTTCTTCCCTGGCAATATTTGCAACCTAGTTCGATCCCTGCTGGAGTCAGTGGCAATGTTTCCATAGATTTAATGTGACCTTCACAAACCCCATTTGTCCCCCAACCAAAGCATCCATCCTGTTTTCTATTTTGACCGTAACACTAAAATTTCATTTTCTGACTGAGCTTGTGTTGAGCTGCCTGACGGACAATAAATATAATCACACTTAAGTTAATGGGCAGGATACCAAACCCAAAAGCTTTTACTTTCATTAAACATCATTAGATGTGGCACGTCTTTTATCAAATCTGTCTCCGATATTCACTTTATTAAAAAGTCCATCAACCCCAGATTGCATAATGTAATCTGCAAGGACAGACAGTGAATTTATATTAAACACGTTAGCAGGTGGGGACGCAGACTCCTGAGAAAAATAAATATATTCAAAATCCTTCTTTAGAAAGGATCTTGAAAGGACATGCAAAATGAAGATAAATTAATAATACACACACACACTTTGAATTATTTTGCAAACAGTAAGAAGAAATGACTTATTTTAGCTAAAAAAAAAAAAAAAAAAAAAAAAACAACTATAAAGTCTTACAAAACCAAGTCAAAGGTATTTAGATGAACATGGTAGTTAAACATTTAGATGTCTTTGAATATCTGACCACAGTACAGAGGTTATAAGCAGCTTCCAATTCTGCGAACTACCACACACCAACAGGCACAACCCAGGGCCCCAAGGATGTCTCGGGACAGCTACACGAGTTACGCAAAATGGATGGCTGCACTGAAAATTCACTTACCCTCACCATGCTATACTAGCTTTAGGAGGGGTCGTTGGGGCATATAGAAAATAAAAAGTTTTGTTTACCTTTGACTGTACTCATGTATTGAGCATTTAATTTCAGGACATATAAAGGTGCAATTTTCAAGGTTGCAGAGATGCTACTGAGCTGAAACACTTTGGCTGGGGTTAAGGGTGTTCAGGCAACAGAAACTCTTCCATGTAGCTCATTTTCTACACATCTTTGTGACTCCAAAAGCTAAAACCTGACTTCTTGCAGCCTCAAACTGCCTAGGTCTGCATGGCTGTTTGTCTGTCCGCATAGAGAGGGAAAGACAGGAGAGAGATCAGGAGAAATCCGACCTTCCGCTCCCGAACTCCCATAGGCACAGGCAGGTTCTTGGCTCTAAGATGTTAAGACTAGACCAAAGCTTTATTTAGTTTTTCCTGGGCAGCTTTAAATTCTGCACCTTTATGTTCAACTTAAAAGCCATGGGTGCAGGTAAGGTAAAATCTCTTTGCAAGCACCCAATCTAACCCCAGCTTGGAAGAGAAGACCACGAGCTGCAACACCCCGAGGACAGCTTCTTTCTCTGCACAAGCCAGTTGTCATCTTCCGCTCACGCTGATGGTACCATTTGCCAGCAGGCAGCACCGCCTCACGCGTAAGCCTTGTGAGACCTCAGTCCATCAAGCTGATGCCATGAATCAGTGGAGCGCATCATTCCCAAAGCCAGGGAACTCGGGCTGTGCTGCAGAGCGCTCTCCTGCAAAGAGCCCCTGAGGCTTTAGCGGGAAGGAAGCACTCTGCGTGTGGATGTCGCCTGAATGGTCTCAAGACTGACGTTTAGGCAAGTTGTACATGCCGCCACTCCAAATTTTCAGTGTTTGACTTGGAGCAACCTCGGGAATTTCACTAGCTGATGACTGCTTCAATGGGTGCAGGGAGATGCGACCTCGTGCTGCACTGAGCTCCACACCCACTGGATTCAATCGGAAAAATCACAGATGCACCGATATAACGCAAGTCTAAGAAGCAGAATCTATTCTCTGTCATTTTAACTCAGAGATACAACTTCCAGAAGAGAGCTGGTCTGTACTTAGATGACTTGGTGCCGGGGCAAAAGAGCTTGCACCTACGTGAGTTTGTCCACATCTGACGCATGCAAAGGTTCGCCTGTCCGTAAGCTTCAGCACACTGAAGCGTAGCATTTGCTGCACGAGCCATTAATTGCACTTGTGACTAGAGGCTGATCTTCAGGAAAATATCTCCATTCAAAAAAAGCAATTAAATAGGAACAACCTCTTTTCACGGATGCTTTACTTTGTATTGTGTAAGAATGTTAGTTAAAAAGAAAAGACAAGGCAGATCTTGCTACAAAATTACATTGTATTTCCTTCTCTGGCAAAAAGCAACCCCCTCATCTTTCCCTGTCGGTTTGCCAAAAAAAAAATCCAAACCCAGCAACTCAAAAATTCAAAGCACTTCACACTCATGTCACAGTTTTTTAATCTCTGAAAATCAGTTTTGTAAGTGAATGCGGATAATCTGTGCTAGCTTCGATTTACTTAACAAGCCACTTACTGTTTAAAAACAGGCATGTTTTCATGGGAACCTGTGAACCAGCCCTCTTGACGGAGCCCTTGCTGACTAATACAGCAGTAGCTGTAGCAGCGCAAGGCTGTTTCTTGGTCTGAGGAGGAGACGGCTCCTGATGCAAGATGCAAGTGTGACCCCATGGCATGTAGAAAACTTGCTGGACTCTGCACATGGAGGGATGTCTCCCTTTGGTTAAGATTAGCCCTTGCAGCCTGCCATGCATGGCCTCTTAGGAAGGATGCTATTATCTAGGGGATATTCTGTTCCAGTCCCACTATGAAAATTCAGTTAAAACAGTATCACAAGGATTTTATCACACAACTTTCAGATCCTCAGCTTATTCCATTCTAAAAAATAAAGTGCCCCAGCGTTGCCTTTCTCAGTCACATGTGAGAGCAACGTGAGCTTCTTCACACACAAGCTGGAACCCCGTCGAGACCGCAGGCTCTAGAAAGCGATGATTTAGCGAGAGGAAGCTATCAAAATTCATTTTAGTCCTGAACTGTTATGTCCTATAAACATCAGCGTAAACTGGGTATGTGAAGAAAGAAGTAGAAACTACTGTGCATCCTGGCAGACGTAAAACGTTACGAAAGAACAGCTCAACAATGGAGTAGCACACTGAAGAAATCACGGACTATTGCTCGCTTTTGCATTGTCCGACTAGTTTATGGGATTTACGAAACACTTCGAAAACATTAACTAATCCTCCAATAGGCCTGCACAGTCAGCATGTTAGAGTTGTAGCCTTCCAGATGGGGAAAGCGAGGCAGCAACTTTATGCAATCTTCCCAAAATCACAAGGGAAGCAGCTGTCAAAGGCAAAATGGGAACTTGTTAAAACCCGGGTTTATATAGCTATGCCCTGTGCAGCCCGGGGAAGAAACCTTTCAATGCCAATTAAATCTATGCTCACAAGACCATCTCCTCTCCTCTTTCATACACAATCCCAAATTCTTGGTCCTTTGGCCCATGGGAAATAAGAGTCTTCTCTCAAACCTACACATCTGGTAAGAGCAGGAAGGGTGCTATCTCCTGTTGCTTGCTTTCCGAGTTTGATTTAGAGTTAACAACATTAGTTTCTGGGGAAAAAAAAAAAAAACCTTTACTTTGCAAGAAAGAAATGCCGAGTTGGGTATTTGCCTGGTGTTGTGTTCACCTGCAAGCACAGGACAAGAGGGTGCTTTTCAGTAAGGTCAGCTCTTTGGAGAAATGCTGAACTGCACAGTAGCACCTTTCAAGCCATCAGTTAAACAACCAACAAGCTACCTATACTGTCAATTAAGGGGGTAATTTTCTGTGACATCAGCTTTTGAACAAGATACCAGTGGTATTTTCTTGTCTGGAAAAAAAGACTTTATGTCTCACTGTAGAGTTGATCTAAAAATTACTTAAATCAGTAGAAAAGACTGCAGTAAATTTTTGGTTGGACTCTGACAGACAAGGAACTGAGCAACAGAACGAATATTGCTTTTTAATCAGTTACCCTAGGGAGCTGCTAGTATTAATTTATTTTGTATGATATTAGTAAGATATTAGTAAGTGATCCTAATTGCAGGCATTAGTAAATATTATGAGTGAAGTAATGATGTATTTAAATTAAAATACACAACGTGCCGTCCTTTTGATCTGCAGCACGCTCTTGCAGTGGCAGACTTGTAAGTAAGAGTAACTACGTGCAAAACTCAAGCTGTAAATATCGCCATATGGACAAAAGGGAAGAGCGCTCTGCAGTGCACAAGGAGATCCGAGCCGTTGTGCTGAACCCCGAGGCGTCATCCGCAGTTAGAGCTAAGCTAAGGGTGTCACACCGCAGGGAGCCAACCTTGGAGGTTTCAAAAATAAGTGCATCTGCACCCTCTCGGTGACCTCCTCTTTGTCAACGCACTTCAGGATGGGCTCAGCTCACAAAGCTAACTACATGCTTAAGTGCTCTGCTGATGACAGAAAGATGTCCAAGCATGAGACTAGGTTTATCTGCAATTCCCTGTTTATTACAGCTTTTATTCCGACTGGTAATCGTCCCCAGGAACAGCCTTACAGCCTGCACAGGACTAGATCCTCTCAAAGACAGCCCAGTGTCAAATCAGCAGCAGGTCACGCCGATGCAGCCTGCATCATTTCTGAATGCCTGCAACCAAATGAAACTCCTGCTGTTATTCAAATCTAGGACTGCATACGCCAACTTTATTTTGCATAACAGGACTCACTTGACTACAGAATCTATTTCCCAGCTTGCATAACCTTACTACATTACTGCATGATTTGTTATAACTTCCTTCCACCTTTTCACTGATTATATTGTCAGAAAGAGGAGTATGAGTAGCTGAACAATCCTGGGATGAGGGGGTTGCTCCAGCAAAAAGCACTTAGATCAGGGACACCTGAAAATAGAGGTTTCACAGGCAGCCTTACACCTCTCTCTTGGCAGATGTTTCAACTTCTACAGAAATAACACATCAGTCACAGCAGGAAGGAAAGGGCTCCAAACAGATGGTTTAGAAATATAAGGTTTGTCAGCGTAGATCGAGTCTCAAACCTCGAAGGAGGTTGTTGCCAAAGATACTATAAAGATCAGGTCATTCAGAGAGAAATATTAAATCCGGTAAGTTGGAAACCTTTGCAAAGCTGTGCATGGGGATAACAAGGGATCATTCCACTGCAAAGAATTACTTAATTTCCTGAAGCATTCAATTACCATTTATAGCACGATTGATGACACTCAAGAAAACAAGTACATTTAATTTCACACGGCAGTGAATCCCCCAGCTTCACTACACAGTATTTAAAACACAGTGCTTTGTCTGACATGATGTTCCACCCACCCATCTCGGTGACACATTCAGTGTTGCTGTCAGTGTGTCGGTGAGGTGGGAGCCGCTACCTCGATCAAATTACCCAGCCTGGGATGTTGCCATGTGCAATGGCCAAGCCCTGCGTCTCCAAAAGCAGCAAGGAGCCCTGCTGCAGGCAGCGATGGAGTAACACGCTGACGAGGAATAAAACTCTTCCAGTACCTGATTGTTTTGCAGCCAACACACATGGGTTTGAATTCCAAGCAGCAAACCAAACTTAAAATCTTCATGTTATTTTAATTCCAGGTATGTTAATTATTTAAAATAAATGTCCGTTCTACAAGCAGCACTCGATCTCTACAATATCTCGTGGCAAATCTCAATAGAAGGAAAACTGATGTCTAATAAATCCTACACATCAAGAACTTTAGCTTTGGCAAAGCCAGAGATGTTAAAGTGGAGATATACTGGAGCTAATTCTCAGCACTTCAGTGAAATGAGGAGATAGAATAATTGCTATTATCTCACAAGTACATCTGTAACAAATAGGCTGAGTGTATGTCCTATAAATCTTAATAAGAAGATTTGTCTTTAATGAAATGCCTGCTGCAGAAGGGGCATGCATGCACCTTAGGCCGCTCCAGGTCTGAGATGAAGTGTCCCCTGCTTAAATCCAACACCTTAAGCTTCTTTATTAATGTCTCAAAACAGCATGATTGATGAGAGTCCTTCCACAGCAGGTATTGGAAACCATTGAGAACAGCGGCTGCTTCATTTCAAAGAATTAATCTTCCTGAAATTTATCATGTTATGTGTCAGAGCTGAAGATGTTTCTGCTGCTCAAAGGTTACATAGTTCACCCTCCATTCCCTCTTAAAAACAGTTCCACCTTTTAAACAGGATTTTTTACAAGAAAGAGTGATATGCAATAAATAAGACAAAAGCATTTCTTGTTGTCATATAATTCAGGACTTGTGGTGAAATCTTCGAGTATTTTACAAGATTATATGAGTATTATAACTTAAGAAACAAAAAGTAGGTTCCAAATAGCGAAGCAACCCTTTAACACCATCTAAGATAATTTTCTTTTCAAGGCATCCGGGGAGCGACAGGATTGAGGCAATCTTGTCCTTTCTATATGCAGTAAAAAAAAAAAAAAAGAAATCACAATGTGACCTCAAGGCATGCACCTCTTATGTTAACCTCAGTATCTGCTTTATTTTCAGAAAGGCTGACTCTGCAGAAACCTTCGTTGAAACATTCCCAGAGGGTATTGCAGATTACACTGGGACAGCTGAAACGTCCTGCTGCCAAGACAAGCAATTAAGAAAAACTAACAGAAAAGGGGGAGAAAAGCAGCATCGAGAAACTTCACGTCAAGGTTAAAAATAATGGATGGATTAAATGGAACCACACTTCAATTACTTCATTTAGAGAATTTATGGTACTTGATTTCACAGTGTAGAGTGATAGATGAAGAATTATTACACAGATAAACACAGCAGGTTTATTTTCCCATAATATTTGTTTCATTTTATGCATTAATCAAAAGCATGTGGACACTCAGCTGACACATGGAAATGTTTCCCAACATTTCTATTTAAAAGACCCACTTAATTGGCAGCAATTTTACTGTAAACCTCTTTCAACTAAGCGACAATTAAAAAGCCACTTGCTTCTTCGCTTACAACAGAAAGGCAACCCGTCGTATACGAATAGTCTGGAATTGTTTCCCCCTGCCCCATCACTGCCTTCTGGCCTCTTGTTAGGCAGTGGGATCTCATGTCCCCCCCTAAATGGGCACCTGTGTCCCGTAAGCGGTGCCTCCAAGCAGCGAGTGATCGACAGGGAATGCATTTATTCAACATGGCAGCACAGGGTAATAAAACAAAAGAGCCTGGATGCAGAAACTCATGCGACTCTACAGCAGACAGCGTGTGAGAGACTGGAAATAAGTCACTTTCTGAATTATATGCACTTTTCTTTGTCTATGAAATGCGAAATACCCTACCTACCTTCACTATCTCTCTGATAGAGGTGATAAGGGCTTTACTGATGTTGGGGTTGTAAATGCAAAGCACTGGCTGCAAATATTGTTCCAGTTCCCTGAAACTGCTTCAGTCTTAATCCTAGCTGACTTTTCCACGAACACACCCTTTTCTTTGGGCTCACTGGTTCTCTCCTTCCGACCACATCCTAACCTTGAAAACAGACTGAGGTCAGTTTAGTTTTAAATTGAAACTTCTAAAGTCAGTGTAGTATCTTAGCATGGATTCAGCTTTTAATTAACCAGTATCTTATCTCGCCCACCCTCAGATAATTTTCATCTTATTGCGTTTCTCCCACTCCATCTCTGCAAGGCAGAGAGATAGCAATGCACCAGCTAAACGATGGCATCAGCATTTGTCCCTCACACCAATAGGACAAATGACGTCGTATTTTCACAGTCTGACCTTCCTAAACTACTTACTGTTCTCAAATACATAGAACAGCAGTTTCTTCTCCCAGAAGGGGTGGGGGGAAAGAAACCTACCGATGCCAAACCATGCATTAATGTAAAATACTCTGCTTTATAAATAGAGGAAGACACAGATATAAATTAATTCTGAATAATATATCATAAATCATGGATTTTTTTTTTCCCCACTGAATTTTATTTCTTCTGCACTGCAGTTGAATCCTTGCTAGAACTCATTACATTGCTGCCTGCAACTCCAGGCAGCCCACTCCAGCTGTTCATTTAATTAATAATATTCTTAACGGGATTTAGAAACAACGCATTTTAATTAGAGGTCAATTACAAACAACCAAGTATTGACTCTGAAAAATACACAAAAATATTTTAAAGTTCATGAGTCAGCTGTACTATATACTCCAGAAAGCTTATGAACAGACAGTGAGGTCTACGGGACAAAAAAAATCAACATTTACCTTCTAAATACTCTTCTCTGCGTAGGGACTGAACATCATTACCCCTCTGTGCAGGGCCTGGGGTCCTACCGAATGAGAGTGCTCTACAGCAACTCCACAGTCTAATCTCACTTGCTGTAAAAGGCACGATTCCAAAATTAGTCTCTGCGTGTTCATTAAATCTTTACACATTGAGTGTCTACCTAAATATTTCCTCCTAGATTAGGCTTCTTTCCTGTTTCGTCTTTTATGCGCACATCATATTTACATCAATATTTACTATACTGAAAATAAACGCTCATGAGGATTATGTTAAAAGCTACAATACGGAAGACATTGAAAGGCATGGAAAGATATGTGGGAGAAAATATAAACATGGAATGCTCATTATGACAATAGTTTGGATTGTATAAGAAGTCATATTGTTTAAAAATTTAAAGATTGAAATTTATTTTTAAGATTTTGGTTTTAATTTTCAATGTGGATCTGCATATATTGTGAAAGTATTCTTTTATGTGTGTGTATACACATACACTACTCTCATTTAATTAGATATATAATGTTATAAAGATACTATCACCTATTTTCCCAGTAAACTGGGAAATCAATCAGGCTGAAGTAGGTGACTCCATTGCACCTCTGGCTCTGTCCTTTACCAGCTCCATGTGGCACCAGCTCTAGCTACCCTTGGCTTGCCTTTGTGTCCCCAAAGGGGATGGTCATCTTTACCTTCTCTTTACAGTTCCTGGACACGCTGGGATGAGAAATGCTATGAACAGTTTATCTTCTGTCGTTTCAGTGCAAAATTAACTTTACTTACCAAATAAACCTTAAATAGGAGCATATTCTCCGTTATTAACAAAACAACGAGAAATACAAACGGGGGTCAAGCACTAGCGCTGGACACTGTCACATCTTCCCTGCATGCACATGAGATGCGGAGCCAAGGAGTCCTCAGGTGCCAAGTTTCTGTCTCTCTGACCAGGATAAAGCAAACCAGACAGAAAAGGCTCTGTCTTCTGTCTCCTTCACCATTTATACTGGCGTCACGCCTAGAGGCGGCCTGGCAAGGGACTGCTGCACAAAGCAATTCTACGGACTCACCGAAAATGACAGTCGCTGCCATACAGGAGTCACAAGCTGATGAGAGAGCCGGGGACTGACCTTTATTCTCTGCACTCAAGTGGCAAAAAGCTCAGATGAACTCCAATTAGCACAAAACAATACCTGCGCTGCACGACAGAGCAATGAGGTTGTGCAGACTTGCAAAGACGTGGTGATAGCACACACTGAACTTAGCGGAGCAGCTTTGGCAGCCAGCACACACGCTCGAGACTGAGACGCTCAGGTATCGAGATCCCAATTGTCTGTCTCCTGCAGTCGCTTCTGGCCTTGCAGCTGCCCTTTTGACCTTTTATTTTTTTAAATGGATGTTTGCCATCAGACACATTAATGGTTTATGCTGGGGTCAAACCACTACTGTCCTTCCCTGTCAAGCTGGTTACGAGCTGTCTTGCTATCAGCTCGGGCAAATACATGGAAACAGCAGAGTGCTCAGTGTTAAATCAACATGTCCTTGATCCTCTGGGTAGTTTTTATCATTTTCCTCTTGATACCTGACAAAATGGGCTGTCATAGATGTCAGTATCTTCAGCAAAAACACCTGCAATAAAGGACCAGGCCACCAAACGAGGGCTTGGGTTACTGGATTGAGCCCTGGATTTTCAATCCTCACATTTGCGTTACTAGGCACTTTGGCCCAGCACCAATACAGATAAGAGACAGACTCCCATTAAGGTCAATGAGAAGTGTCCTGTGAATTATGCGTGTCCAAAAATGCATAAGCAAGTTGTAGGAGGTACTTTCTGGTGCCTTTCCTCTGGGAGACGGTGATGCCCTTCACGCAGTGCCAACCACCTCATATTCACCTGTCCCAGCACCCGGCGCAATCCACATCTTCGCTCACCCAGTTATGACCAGCTCCTGTGCTCCAAGTCTTAGTTCAAAAGTAACTTAACCAAAATGCTTCAAGTTTCATTGGTTTTCTGTGAAACAGAGTTGCCTAAATTACATGTTAACATGAAACAGTGCTGGACAGACTGAGCAGAGTGAGAACTTTTGAGAGTAGGTTTTGGCAAGCAACTTGCAGGACCGGAGCTTTAAAAGGCAAAGCAGACTGGAATCCAGTAAGTCTAATTTCGCCTTACCAGTTTTCTGCTAAGGGTGGTATAGGTGGGGAAGAATAAGATGTACAAATTTCCTTCACAAAACATGATCACAAATTAGCCTTCTAAAGTTTTGTCTTTTGTAGAGACTGAGATGGTAATTTACTGCAATTGAGGATACTGGGAAACTTAAAAAAAAAAAAACTGTTTTGAACAGCCAGAACCACTTCCACCAATTCATTAGGGTTTGTCTGAACTGGGATCCAGATATAGAAATACTACCTGGATCTCTGGTTTCCTTTCAGGTCGATGAACTGAGTGAAAGAATTTAAATACCAGGTTCTGTTTTTACTGATTATTTGGTTTAACATTCAAATTTACTCTTACCGAGCTCTTTAGAAAAAGGAGGCAATTTGAGATTATATTCTATAAGCAATAAGTAAATCATATTTTATCTGTTTATTTTATTAAACTGCTTTAGATATATTAATGCTGTAAAACTTGATCATACTAGACACATTTGTAAAGTGAGGGAATGTCACCTGAAGGGCACCTGCAGTAAATTTGCTATATGGGCCACATCAAGAAACTTAAAAAATCTTTGCCATTTCCCAAATAAGGGTCTCCAAATCAGTAAGAGTCAAGAGTAATAAACTTCATTTATTGAGCTAGAACTATCTGAAATGATTAGATATCTCAGTCCATAAATGACAAGCCATCAAGGTCAAAGCCACGTACAACCCTACCGACAGCTATTTTCTCTCTCAGACACAGGAACTTCTATTCTTTAAGCCAAAATAACACGAGATACAACGCAGCGATGACTTGTCCTCCAAAGTTTCTTGTAGCTACCTACTCTATTTGCATGAAGTTAAGCGATCACGCTTTGCTACTACAACTGCAGAGATGTTCATACGTTGAACTGCGATTTTAGACTGGCAGGAAACTGAAACCAAATGTTGCAACACATTAGTAGGACAGCACACAGCTTTGTCCTACTTTTGGATACTCTTGACAAGCTCTTGAAGGTTGAAGAGATCTGTGTTAGACAGAAGGTCCAGCCTTATGTACAAGAAGAGATGAATAATAAGTATTGGCACCATGGCAAGAGAAAGTCTCAGTTGCAGGAACAAAACAGTTGCATATCGCAATGTTGTCAAATACATTAAGTTATTCCGTAAAAGTTCTCTCACTTGTAAGCAATCTGGCAATCTGTTAAAATTAACATGCAAAGTTGACCTAACACGTTCAGACTGTGAAGTCACATATACCTCCCCTCTTTAAATTTAATTCTTATAAACTGATTTCAGATTTTAAATAAATTCAATTAAACCTACTGACTAAATATCAGCCTCCGAGTCCCCGTCACACGAAGACAGGAGTATTTCACCAGGCAAGACAGGGGTTCAGCTAGTATTGGCTCTGCGTGAGTCTTCGTTACAGTACTATGCAGAAACAATCCATTTCTAACAAAGTTATAGTGGTTATCAGAAACCACTGTACTCTGGAGAAGCTACGTGCATCTAATAAGTCAGTTTTTTCAAAGCGAGCTCAGCTCTCCTGGTTTGGCACCGTATTGCGCTGCACAGACAATCGCCCCGTGTCAGCAGAGAAGCAGGAAAAGCAGTCACCCCTGCTGGGAAGGCTGAGCCTCAAAGATGAATCGAGCTATTGGGGTAAATAGATGCAACTCCGCTGAAGACAACGCCAGCAGGCCCACAAATATCAATGGTGGATTGTGTCGCTATGTTGGCTTCCCCCCCCGAGACCGAGCAGTTTCCCAAGTAAGGGCGAAAGTACATGAAAGACAGGCTTTCTTTGCAGAAACGAATAGCACGTTTTGAAGACGTGGATGAATTCGACAACTTTCCATACCATTTTTCATTACAAAATTCTCTGCAGCGAAGAACATTTAAACCGAGTGCGTTACGAGACAGCTTGCTCTTTACTACAACCGACGTTGTCTAGATTGGAAGGTTACTCAGCTAGAACTGAGTTTAAGTCAGGGGTATGGCTTGCAATTTTTATGCACCGCTCTGCTTCTTTGAGAGAGAGTGCAGCAAAATATCAGGTATAGATATCAATTGATTAATGCTCTGCTTCTGCAGCTAATTTTAGCACATGGTAAATTGTGGCAAATACATCAGGGATATTTACAAAACAACACATTACAAACAAAGGCTTAATCTCTTTACAGAGTAAACAATACATGGTATGGTACGGGGAAACCAGTCTATCAAACACTGAAAGAGGCAGGTAGGTTAGAACACAGAAGTTGCTCAATAGCAATGCTGAAAATCAAATTATAGCCAGAAATGGAAGCAAATTATATTCCTGGCCGAAACTGCAGCATAAATGTACTTCAGCATTCAAATCTGCAATTCATTTTCTTTACTTTTTATTCTAGTATCTCCTTGGCCACCCCAAGAGCCATTTCCCATTCCCACCCGTGCCAGCAGGTGCCCTTCTCGTGACTTCAAGGCAGACCAGCCCACAGTTTTTATGTTATTAGAAAGCGCTATCTTGAGTTCAAACTCTTCTTTCCAATACTTCTTACTGATGCTTGGATTTCATTACAAATATTTACATCAAACAATAATCCTAAATTATATTTCGTATTTCCCAGCAGTTCTGGGGCAACTAACACTCACACAAGATCATTTTTTCCTCTACTCTTGTTGGATTTTCAATTTGCACATTTAATAACAGGACAACAATCCATTAGGGATGGAGTTAAAACGACTGCCATTAGTTATTTATTGATTTACTATACAGAGTAGCAGGGTATGAGAAATAGACTTTTTGCTTTTCACTGGCCCATAAAATTGCAGTAATAATCTAAAACAACATTGCTTGAAGCTTTTATATGTTCCTCAGCTATTCTGAAGCAGAGAATCTTCCCCATCTCATTTTGTCAATGAGCAGTTTAAAAGACGCTGTATCCATTTGTTATCCACTTAACAGCTGCCAAGGCTAAGTAAGTATATACACGGATATACAGATATCCTAAAATGACCAGAGAAATCACTCCTGCTATCAAAGGCAATGCAGGGCACAACTGAAAAGATAACTAAGATGACCTGCTCCTGTTGAATTAGGTTGGTCATTACTTACCACTGAAGAGCTCTTCACTTTTTAACATTAATACACAGAAACCCCATCACTATATTGACTTTGATGCTGTTTCAAATCTGTGCCGCTGAAACTCAAAAGCTCCTTTACCATTTACTTTTATTATTTCAAGAACCTTTCTTAAACAACCGGCTCTGTTTCCTCACCTATCCTGTCAAAGAAAGTTTATTCATTGCTATTTTTTTATCTTTTTTGACCCAAGGGAGTTTTACAATCATGCCCTAGTGAAAACACCATTATTAAACATCCCTAGTACTTAACATGCATTTTATGGGGCATGAAAGTTGCATAAAGCATTACAAGCAAAATTAATGTTGAACATGTTGATAACTTGGCTATGAAGAACATCAAACACTTAATCATGCGATTAATAATTATACCAAGCACATCATAAGATAGCACAGCATTTATAATATCTCCCTAAACTAAATGCAGATCTCCCCTGTGCTCACTCCTTTTATCTTCCAAGACTTTAGGGAAAAATTCTTCCCCGTGCAGGGGGTTCATGCAATGCCTACGGGCCCCTTATTTTCAGTTTTTCATCTGCATTCACTGGGGTCCCCAGGCCATCTCAAGATATTTCTTTTTTTTTTTTAGTACCAGTTCCTCCCCAGCCCCATTCTGTTGAAGTCAGAGCTTTGCCAATTCAGTCAAACCAAGGAGCTGGGTGTTCAGGGAAGATGAAAACACTGAAAATTTGCTGCAGAGCATCTTAGTGCATACAACTAAGCCAGCTGCAGTCATGGCGTGCCATCTTATGGCCTTCCACATAGCTTATCCTGAAATAAGCCAGATAATTCAATAGGAGGTGAGGATACAAGATCTTGCGAGATCATGGCCGAGCAGAAGCGCTGCTCTGTTAGACTCCTCAGCGCTCCAGCTGCTCTGCACATGCAGGTTTTGTAGGCTACCTCAGCTGCAACAAGCATCCCCGTAAAATAAAACATGAAAATCCCATGCGGATGTGTAGCAATGCCTCCTCCCCAAGGTTATAAACTGATTTTGTTAACCCTAACAACCCTGTGGTTTTACAAAATATCTAACACTGACTTGCATCACGAGTTACCTAGATGACCCTTGCGTCCTGAACGAGTCCTGATAGAAGGTCCAATGTGAAAATGCAAAATTAACTGGACCGACCAGCAGGTCACACACGCTCATACAGTCACTGTAGAAAGAAAACGTTCATTCAGTGCATTACAGTGCTCCAAAGATAAAACTTGCTCAGGACACAAAGGAATTCAACAGATTCTGAGGAAGCCAATTAATTCAGTATCTCTGGACGTTTTCCAAGCTTATTAAAAAAAGTCAGGACTAAAACTCATTCAAAACAAACCCCAGCTGAAGTTTTAAGATGTTATCATCATTTACTTCCTTAATGAGACAATATTTGTCTGGAAAGAACACAAAGTTCCAGGCAGCCTGAATTTCTCTGCAAGCGGCTTTTAAATCAGTCACTGTAACAAGCGACTGAATGTCAGCGTTCAGCGAACCCTCCGGGCAGACTTACTGTACACCGTGGGCCAGGCCTGCAGTTGCAGAAATTGGCCCCTGTCCTCAAGTATGCTGATTTACCGTCCTGGAGATGGGGTTTCATGGGCTTGGCTCTGCGCTACATTGCGCTGGTATAATTCTGAGTCGTGCCTGCCGAGCCCAACTAATGTGAGAGCGGCTAGACCCGTCTTGACCAATAAAATTATGAAAAATCAGCCAGAAGGGGGGAAAAAAAAAAATCATAAACTCAGCTATTCTGTTAATAGCTAAGGAAGCTTAGCTATAGCACGGCGGTTCTTGCCAATCCATATTCAAGAGAAATCATTTCCAACACTTCATCACAGATGGATCATTACATTATACGTTACATGCATCATGTATGGATTCCAGCAGGCATTCAGCCTTGCTGAACTACCTATATCCCTTCACATCACCTTTTTCCAAACTATCTTTTTTTCTTACGCACTAGGTCTCCCTTTGATCTTTGATTTTGACTAGATTCAAATTAATCCGCTAGGCTACGATCTAAAAGACACCATTAAGGCAAAGATAATTATGTGCACAGACGGAGTTCAAGGATCAGGAGCCATGTAATCTTGGTACTCTAACTTTATAATGTTAAGGGCTGATAACCATTAAACTGAAAGTACTACACCAGACAACCCCAGATCTACACCCATTCATTTCACAGACTTTGGCTCAGACTTTTAAACAGAAAATATATTAAGTTTAGTGTTGAATAAGGCTCACATTGGTTTGCCTTCAACACGACAACCAAAGCAATTC
Source organism: Platalea leucorodia (assembly GCF_965183815.1). Taxonomy (NCBI): domain Eukaryota; kingdom Metazoa; phylum Chordata; class Aves; order Pelecaniformes; family Threskiornithidae; genus Platalea; species Platalea leucorodia. The sequence goes on from NC_138859.1 coordinate 3,850,041, forward strand.
AAGTGGCAGTGCTGTTTTAAGATGATTTGGTATTGCCCTTGAATCTACGACGCAGAGGCTGAGCTTTACATCAGCTATTTCAGTGGAACATGCTTCTGACAAACGCTGCAGTGATGAAACCAGGCTGTGATGTAACCACAAATTAACGTCACTTCCAAAACAATCCGCCAACCTGAGACATTGCTGTTGTGTGGCTAAAACTTTAGAGCTGAAGTAACAAGCCGTGGCCTCTCTCCCTGCATGCTGTGCTGCTCAGGACGTAAACCTTTTCCTTTCAACCCTCTTTCTGCTCAGTCCAGCAGCTGCCTGGGGCAGGCGCTGCGTTTGCACAGTGACAAGTGTAGCTGGAGTCTTACTGCATGGTATTTATTCTGGCCTAATTGTAAAAGCAGTAGCTCTACTAGAGTTCACAGAGCTATCTGCTAAGGGACTGAGTCCAGAGAGAAAAATTTTCTTCCAAATGGAATTATTTTCCGCTCTAAAAATGCAAATAAACCACATGCTCAAAGTCGTCCTGGTTGCAATAAAAAAATAAAAAAAACCCCAACCTCTTCTATTGAGTGACTGAAGCAATAGCAGCCCCAGCTGGATGCTGTCATTTAGCATAACTTCCCTCCTTCCACTGCAGAGCATCAGCGCAGCCTATCAGGAATACGTCGGGGATGGCCACATTACCTCATGGACTGCTACTCTGCACGCCTTCCGGATCCATACACCAGCCCTCAGGGGCCGGGGCACCTTATTGTCCTTCAGATGGTCTCTGAGCACATCCCAGCTGCCTCCTGTAGCATTGGGGGCGTTTGGAGGTTTTTTAATTGCATTCTGTCAGTGGCGGTGATCTCTGGGCCAAAGAAAGAACAGTCTTATGGATTTCAGGCTCATTTTTTAATGTAAACCTGTTCCTATTAAACAGTTCTTGAAATAAAAAGGTCAGTTCTAGGCTCTGTGGTTGTCTTCATTTGTAGCGAGCAGGACTGGAAATCAGCCCCACTGCAGCTCTGGGTATAAGCTGTTTTTTTTCTTCTCTCTGCTAGCTCACTCAGCTCTAGATTTAGTTATAATTCCAAGTACGAACTTAAGAGGGAGGCTGAGTACATAAAAAACCTCAAGATCCTGGGATGAGATGGTTGCTTAATTCCCATCGGTGTACCATGTGTGCTCAGAACACATCTGCAAACTAGGAGCGCTGCTTTCAAATGATTTTGAAATGTCAATCTTCAGTTCCTGCTGCACCTTGGCTTTGCCAAATACAAATCACAGGGGCAAAAAAGACTAAATTAATGTTCCATTATTGTCAGGGAAGCATCGACTGACCTGCCAGAGCTTGGAAAGCGCCGATACAAACAAGTCCTGGGCCTTGGAACACAGAAGCCCCTTAATAGAAGGAATAATTGCAGCTGCAGCACGCTAATTGGGAGAAAATTCCTCATTACTAGTTAATAAGCTAATGAGGTCCTTAATGTTGCATCTATCAGTATGGTATCTTCTTTGGGCATATTCAGCCCAATAGCCTTCACTACTGCAAAGTGCTTTGCATTTATAAGAGAAAGGTGCTTTAATTAATGACCTTTCTGAATATGAAATGGAAGAAGAATTAATAGTCAGACAGCAATAAAAGCAAATACAAACACTTCCCAGCATGACTCAGAGCTCCAGGTGAGTCCAGGCACTTTATTCTAATTGCATCTATTAAACAGGTGCTGCAAAATTAGATAATCCATATTCAGCATAGGTCAAATTCACCCAAAGCCTGGGAGCCCCATGACACTTATTTAAGTCACAGTGTGAAGCCTTAAAGGGGAAAACTCAAGATATGGATTGGTGCAAGGATCACCAGTTTTACCACCTTTTCATTGCTCCGCAGCAGAAAGGCTCGTTCACCTGTACGCAGAATTAGCAGCTTCATTTTCAAGCCTTGTGCGCTTGGCTCTACGCGGCTATTTGTGCTTCGCACATGCATGATTAGTCAGGACGCACAGAGGAACCATGTTGTTGTTGTTGTTGTTCTACAGTTGCTGCACAGCAACTGGCACGGCCTTGTCAGGCTGCTAACTCAGATTCCTCTCTCATCCTCATCCCCAAACTCTCTCTTTCCCTCTCCTGGTACCCTGATCCGAACCACCTACGTTCCCATTCAGAAGTAATACTTACGCTGATGCCCTAGCTTTTGTGCAAGATTTTCCGGACCAATTATTGCTATTAAATTATGTAGCTAATCCTTACATTTAAGTGTAGGAATTTACATTTTTTGCTGAAGGACTTAAAGTCATTAAAGACAGATTTCCTGTTTGATCTAGGCATCCAGAAGCTACATCAAGGTACCAGTTTTTGCCCTCCTGCATTTCCATTACTGACATGTAATGTGCGATGCACTGCAAGAAAAATATGCTAATGAAAGTCTTTTACAGACAATCACATTCATGGCTTTTATTCCCCCCACCCTGGATCCATAACCAGAAAAAGAGAGAAGAAAAGTATTAGCATAATTTGCTAGTTGATCTTTAGCTGCCATCTTTTTCATGTCACACTGGAATTTCCAGAAGAAAGAAAAAGCAAGAATAAAGTTAGTGTATTGCTTTATAAAAGCAGAGAAACTTAGAAATATTTGTCTTCTCATAGGACAGAAAGGTTATGGTTTTTAGAAGAATATTTAAAATTTTTTTTACTCTGTCCTTCCACAGAGCTTTCTATTCCAATATACTTCAGAAATTAGAATTATGTCCCAATTTGCTCTCTAAATGTCATTTTTACTGCATTCAAGCACTGGAAGGTGTTCAATTCAGGAAAATAATAAAAGAAAGTACTTATAGTCATCTCTAGCAGAAGACAAAGTCTGCAACCAAGTCCTCAAAGACAGACCGTTTTGCCCACGGGAAGGTAATGGGACTCTGCAGGGGAACAAAGGTTCCTCTGGACAGTAATCCAAGCACGTCACCATTCAAGTGACACAGAGGCACTGTCCAGTGATTAAGAAACAGCCATCCCATCTGGCTTTGATTTATTATTTATCCCACTATCAGCATAGCAGCATCTCTCTCTGCAGCTTAAACCTGGCTCTGCTATTCTGCATCTAGCAGCAGGAAAAGATGCCAGAATACCTCACTAGAGACTCAGTACTGCTGAAATAAAACAGATTATGCCATACTTGTTTCATTGACTGACAAGAAGTCACCCAGGTTTTCCTGTATGGTCCGTGCACGAGCATGCTTACGTTTATTGTGCCCAGATTCAGGCACGCCAGTGTTTAAGGTCACTAGAAACACAGACATCTCTTGCAGCTTATTGAAAGGACGCACACCAGGCAAGACACATTGGTGGTAGGATACAATCAAGACTTTCTGTACTGGAAAATAATAGTTTGTGATTAGAAGGGAAATGCTACCTAGACTGTACAAAAGCTCCCTGCGAAAAAGTGGATTTTCTTCTAATAGGGAGCGTGACTTGGACACTAGATGTGAATTGTATTTCCAGAACTGCCACTGATCTGCAGAATGACCCTGAGCACATCTTTTGACTTCTTTCTGCATCAGCTACCTTCCTTTCCCGGTCTCTGCCTGTCAGCTCTACTTAAGCTATAAGCCCTCAGGTATAATGTCTCTGCCTTACTCCATTTTCAAATGGCCCACACTGAAAGTATAACACAAGTTCCCATTCTATAGGGACTATAGAAATCTTTAAGGTTTCCATCTCCCTTCAAAACAAGTTGCTAGAGAACATGGCTATCCCCAGCTCCTTTAACATCCTGAGGGATAAATTTTGTCCCAAGGTACAATGTGATAAATTAAGGTTAATTCCAGTGAATTACACCAATGTATAATTGGGCTTAGAACTGGGGAGCTCAAGCGTGGTTTTACCCTAAGATACATCAGGCATAATTCCACTGAGGCCAGCATAATTAGAGTATTGTAAAAATAGCGCAAGGATGTAAGAGGCAGCCCCGAGGTTGTGAAAAAGCACAGGAAATTGGAGAATTCAGAACTATATCTTAATATACAGATCTCGGGGGGGGTGTTAAAATATAGGCAGGGCCTGCTTGGCAGACAGGGGACAGAAGCAAGAAGTGGTATTTTGGTATAGATTTGCCAATTCAGGGCAAATTCATTTCTAGAAGTAGACAGCACAATTCTGTGAGGCTGGTGGAGTAGCTCTCATTAGACAGCAATGAAACGGAGCGCTGAATCTGGCCACCGGTTCTGTTGCTGAAAGCTCGTATTATCAGATAACACAGTTTTATCTTTCCTCTCTGCATCATCATCAGCTTTCAGCTTCCTTCCTCTTACATCTCTCTGCTGGGTTTCTGAGTTGCAGTCAATACTGCATTAGCAAATATACATTATTGGATTATATATATTCTCTACACACAAGGCATGGGAGGTTTTTCCGATGTAGAGAATGGCATTTTGACAAGACTGTCTGTAGAGGCATCTTAACATTTCTTAGAATTGCCATTTGAGAATAATTTTTTTTCCTAGTACAAAGAGGGGGAGGAAAGAAAAACAACTGCAGCACTGTTGATTGTGGGCATAATCTGCAGGCTGATGTCAGATCTGCTCATGCTGACCTAGATGTCCCAATGGACTTTCTAATTCATGCTGCAGATACTGCAGAGATATGGGTGGGGTTTTCTATATGGGGAAAAAAAACCTACTGTAGAATGAAGAGATTTAAAGATATAACCACACCACTGCCCAGTCAGAGAGCTCATGGGTCTGCTATGCCTTTGAAGACATTTTAAGTAAATTACATTTATATTATGCAGATTAATTTTAAAAAATCATTCTAGAGACTGCTTTTTCACTTCTGTTTCATATGGTTCAAAATAAATTGGTAGCATTTAGCAAACAACAAATACAACAGAGCATGCGAACATGGTGTAGCAACCCCATACATTCACCTTCTGCTACAAATAGAAGAAACAGAACCCAACCTTGCTGCAGTGCTTTCAGTTTTAATGCATTTTTAGTAGGGTTTTGTTTGTTTCTTTTAAAACAAATGAGGCTTATGCAGCCACACTGTGTGTGAGCACAGCCCTACAGCTGGCAGGTCAGCCCGTCAGACGCTAAAGTATATGCTCTCTCTAAAATATCCTAGCCCAGGACTGGCAACTTATGAGAATGATTAACCCACAATTTTTCATGTCTTATTGGCTTAAAAATCTTTCTATACTCTGGGATATGGAAACGCATGGCGCACTTAGTGCCTTGGGTGCAAAGCATTCCCGTTTTCCTCCCCCTCTCCTGCCATCTTGCCTGGATTCTCAGTGGTCCCAACTGCACACTACAATTGCCACACCTCAAAACCCAGACTGTCTAGGTCAAACCTAATAGCGAGTCCATTAAATCTATTGGCCAGTTGGCAGATTTGGCAAAAGGTGCTTATTCCTGCAAGTTTTCAACATAATGTTGGGCAGAGATGAAAGATCATATGCCTACACTGAGAGCCTGACTACAGGCACAAGCACAACCCTTATGAGATCTTGCAGAACCTGCATGAAGGTGCAGCCGTGAAGACAACAGGAGGCAAACAGCCTTCCTTAGCTAACCAAAAACCTGCGTTTTTTTCATATAGTAATGATTGTATTTCCCAAAGCATCCTATGAAAGCTGAACACAGCTTCTAGATTCCTTCAGCAGACTGGCATACCTCCTTCAGGCCCTTCGGAATAACAAACTAAAACCTTCAAACAAGCTCAGTCTTGCTTAAGCTTAACTACTCACCAGAAACCCTGCCTTGGACTCGGTCCTCAGGTGCTGAGCCACAGTCAGTGTTATCTAGAGCAATTATTGGAACACAAAACTAGATGCATCTTCTGCACAGTGTAAATGCTCCTGAGATTGATCACAGGTGAGCATGAAATTTAATCTTACAAAATTCAAACTTCTTCTCAAAGCTAAAATTAATTTGTGGGCAACTTCTCCATTTTTCTTGTTTTGCCAATATTATTTACTAGCCTTAAATGTTCTTCCCCCTCCAAGCTTACCTCCATTCTATATAGAGAGCGTATTTGTATCCCTTATCCTTAAATTTCCTGGGTTAAGTAAGCAGGGACTCGACTAGCGCAGTTTAAGATTTAAGCTTTCCATAGAATAGGATCTCCATGCCCCTGAATTACTCCATAACCCTTTTCTGAACCTTCTCCACTTGGCCTATGGAGTGAAGTGAAAGCAGCATACCGTGAATATCAGTGACTGCAGGGCACGACCCAGAGTTTGTCAGCACAAAGCCCCATCTGTTTCAAAAGGCGCTGAATGAAGCTCTTAGAACCCTCTGGAAACTTGACCGCCGGACACAAAGGCATTGCCAGTAAAGATAAGAGCAGGTAAGCAGAGTTTGCACCTCCTTATTTGGGCAATAGCAAGTTCCCATTTCTCATTCCCTGGATTGGCGTTCCAGCCAGGACCGTGTATTTCCTTTTAAATCTCCCCTGGCACCACACCCCATGGAACCAGCAGTGATTTACTCCAATGCAAAGCAGAAATACAACACTGCCTTCAGAACGGCAGCATCCAGCGCTTAGCTTGGGTTTCATTTTACCAGACGAACGGAATACTACTCACTGACATTCAGGACTGATCCGAGCCCACGAGAATTTCTTGGCAGGACTGTGCAATATTAATAATTGTGCGGTGCTAATTATAACAACTAATGGGTTGACACCACACTGCCTTTGTGTTCCAATTAAATTCTACCGCTACTTTGTTTTTTAGCACATACTAATGCACGCTGTATTTTGGTTTTTGAAAACAAAATGCAAGCAAAGAAACAAGTCCACGCTAAGATATGATGCGGGAAAAATACAGAGGAAATAACATTAGCAAATCCCCAGTATCATCAAAGAAAACACTACTTTAAAGCAACAGAATAACCTTACAAACTCAAGCAATGTAGGAACACTGCTGCTTGGTATAGTTTATGGTGATAGAGGCTTTTCGTTCCACTGCAGAAAAAGAGATCCTGCTGGAGTGATGCAGCAGGTACAGAACATGGTCAGAATACACCAGGCTGTTTCTCCAGCCTCTTCACTTTCTGCCCTCAGACGAGGCGTTTAAAAATGTAGAGCTTAGCAATTATTGCAATTAATGCAGCTGAAGTGATCACTCACTGTCTCTAGGATTGAACTGGGTTATTCATGATGTCTGGATATCCAGAGCCTTATGGAGTGTTGTTTCATTCCTTTATAGCTAAGTAATGGTAATTAAAGCCTACCTCATGTTTGCTTTAATGTAGCTGATCACTAATTTTCTGTGTGTGAAAAAGCTGGGCAGACAGATGAAACACAGTATGCTTGCTTTTTTTTTTTTTTTCTCTCGGTGCAGCTAAATCCCGCTTTGCCAAGAGAAATTATTTTTAAAAATTGCAATGCAATGTTCCAATCATTCCCATGTTCTAATCCAGTGTGCAAATTGCCATCAAAAACATATGGTAGGAACAGATGGGAGGGAACTTCCTGTAAGCCACAGGAGAGAGGGGGGGGCAGAACTAAAGATAAAAAAAATAAAGCACTTATTGACAATTTACACTTATGAACCAGCTAAAAAACAAAAAATAGGGAGCAGGCAAGAAGACATCCACATATGGATGTGCAAGCAGAAGTTACAGCTGTACGTATCGCGAGAGGGTGGACATACCCAGTGAACAGCGCAGTGAAACCCAGTCACAGGCAGACTGGAATTTGATCTTGCACAATGCAGAAGACTTCTGGATTTCACTGTCTTCGCTAGAAGCAGAGACATCTCATACCTGCAGCATTAACTTCTACTAAAGCAGCCAATGTGATTTTTACACTAACGTAACCAGCTGCCTCCCACCTTTGTATTTTCCACCTTAGGTTGCTTTTTCTGGTCCTAAATTTCAGTTGCATAAAAAATTTAGGGCTCATCTTGGCAGAGGTATCATCCCTTCTGTTGGCTAATACTGTAAAAACTACAAAGCATGAGACTGCAGATCCATTAGTCCAAAACTGGTCACAGAACAAACTAAATTACTCAAGACCTCAGGCAAGCCCCTCCATGCTCCGGACAGGACAAGTGCCAGATCTCAAGGACACAGTTTAGGACCACTGCTGACTCTCCAGGAGGTTTTACAATGATCTCAGGGAGAGGGAAAGAGTGAAAACTGATGTAATGAGAAAGAAGGTGACTTACCCAAGTGCTAGAGTTGGGAATGAACACAAGATTTCCTTACATCTGAAGTTACTGCTCTAGTCATTGAGTTATACTGCCTCCGATTCATTTACTCGTACACGCAAATTAGCAAAACACCATTGGATCCAAGGACTGACTATTTCTTAACAATAAGCGCATCTTATAAATAGGTATTCTAAAGATACGCATATGACAGACTCCCTCCCATCAATCTTGCCACAAAGGAAAATAAGGTTTAAGATCTTCTACCCAGGAGTCTTTCCATGTATTGTCTCTTCATTTTGGCAGCTCTCATCCAGGAGAGCATTACATCATCTGGCTGGATCCTTTAGCCATCAGTATGGGAACAAGCATCCCATAGATCTGAAAGTCTGCAATACCTCTTAAGAGTGCCTCTGAATATGCAGTCTGTTCCCTCAGACTAAAATTAATAGCCTTATTGGCAGGATGACTCAGGGAGCTGTAGTTAGGCTTGTCTCGTCTCCCTGCATTTGCAATGAGATTTCCCTGATTTATTTTATCTGCAGTAATTAAGGCAGCCTTCTCCCTCACTACCACTACACTGTGAAGATTTAAAAATAACACAAGAAACAGCAGTAGGCTAGACGAACGGATCAGCAAGAAAATTGCTCCAGGCAGTTAAAATTTCACCTTAATATACATGGAGCAATTTCTGCTGCTTAGGAGCCCTCCTTGCCTGTAAGACAATACAGCAGAGCTTGCTGTGCTGGGGCAAGGAGGCTGGCTAGAGCCCAATCCTGCAAGTGGAACTAGCCCCAAGCAGCACTGCTTTTATTCTGGGGTAGCCACCCTCAACGTCCTGTTAGACAAGGCTGCTGTGCCAGGCAATACCAAAGATTGAGTCTTTTATGCAACAATTACAATATCAACAAGAAAACTTCAAGGTGTCTTCTACGAAGAGATACTCCTAGGTTGTAATTTCTGCGGTATTACAAGAGCTTTGTCCTTGTAGAGGAAGAGTCACTCCCTCCCTTGGAGGCAGCTTGATGCTGGGAAGCCAGAGCTGCTGCTGCAGCAGGCGCTGATTTGCTTTGTGCTTTGGGGAAAATCCCTTTCTCATCTTTTTGCAGCCCTGTTTGGAATACAAAACGCAGCACTAGCATGACCAAGCTGCCTGCCTCCCCTGCAGACACACCCATTCCGAAGGCTGCCAAGGTGCAGCTTCACTGCACAGGACCTGGCAGGAACCTTGTCAGTAAGAAGCTGCTCCAGCTCAGAGCAGCCCTGGGACAAAAGGGCGCACAGCTCCCCTCCACAGATTTCTCTAGAAGCAAGGAGGGAAGGTAGAACAGTGCAAGATCCCCAATCAGAGAGTATTGCAGTTGTGCTAAATTTTACCCCGTGCTTAATCCCGGCAGTAATTTTAACCCTTCGCATGCTTTCTGGGCCGCAGAGCCAGATGCAATTTCGCGACGGGCTCATAGCCCCAAGCCTATGCGTTACAGATGTTCCTACTGCACCGAAGCCCTGGCAAAGCTCTTCAGGGCTGGATCCCGCAAGGAAGAACAGGCATGTTTCTACCTATTTTGCCTTGGAGATGGGCTCGGGATTTGTTTCTCTCATAGCCTTTTTCCCCATTAGTTCCTGCTTTCTGCTACTTCACTCTCAAAATTATTTCAGGCACTTAACAACTCAGCTAATTATAAGAAAGAACCACACTGCAATCTCTTGTGCTAATGAAGGATTTTGTCATTTTCTGGAACTCTGCTGTGAGTGCTGCAGTATCCACTCCCTGTCTAGTATAAAAAAAAAAAATCTTCCTGGATAAGTACCGACAGAAACACATACTGGCTTAATGCTGCTAGTCAAGGTCAGGCAGACTGTAATAAAAATATAATCACGAGGAACTAAACAATAAGTACAAAATGGAACACCGTAGACTCACAAATAACGTTGCCTCTTACACTCTGCTCTGCCTGACTGATATTTCGTATCCCAGAATAAAACACATTCAGTTCTCCAAGGGAAAACGGCACTTAGAGTGCTTGCCTTAATTTTCATACTGACTTCACAGATATATCCAAAGTGTCTCCAGGAAAGAAATGATTTATAAGGTTCATTACATACTCCTCCACTCTGTGGAACTGATTCTTCACTGCTCTGCAGCTTGTGTTGTCATTTACACCGAAGCAACCTGCCGTTCTCCTCATTCCGTTCCCGTTTACTCCCTCCCTACACGGGCTGCACAACTTTGTAGAGCGGAAGGACAGCAGCGGTGTTACCTCCGGACTCAATCAGCTTCACCTGAGCACCTTATGATTAACCACCCTTTGACTCACCACGTTCCCTTAGAAGATGCACATCCTATTTATGTGACAGATGTGGCTGAAAGCCTGCATGCAGCAAGTCAGAAGAAAAGAGGCAACTTCACACCATTTCAGCTTGGACTGACTCAGCACTTTTTGCTCCACTTATTGTGCATGGCACTGAAGGGCAATTTTTAGTAGCGTATTAGCTACAGAGGCCATCAGTTCTCTTGCTTCAAGGCAGAGTTGTCAGGAAGGAAATGCCCACCTTAATAGAATTACATACAAAATTTTGTTCGGTGCCTGAAGGTCTGTTTGTCTCCAAAACAGAAGCAGCAAGGCGGGCGCACAAGTGGAGTTTGACCCTGGCTTGATCATTCCTCTGTGGCCAGAATGGTTATTTCTATGTATGCATGGAGCCATACCAGAATTCAAAGCCCACGATTTTACTCTAAATGCTCACTGCACCCATACAGCAGAAAGCAATCGGAAACTAAAATAGGAGCTGCATAATAAATAGCTATCTGAGTGAAACTCTTTCAATAAAAGGGTTCATAACAAAGAGCTCTGGGTTGTATTTCATTAGTCATCAACTAAATATGGATTAAAGTAGTGGCAAACTAAAGGATGCCCAGTATGTCATCAAGGAATCTCACAGGCTGCTCGATTATTGTTATCCTTTCATTACAGTAATTAGTTTGATACATAGAATAATTCAATATCTGCACGTGCATCACAACCGTGGAAGATAAGTGCCTGCCTTCCCTATTTCTCTTCTTTTCTATTGTTCTACAGGTATCTCTGCTTATTAATTTATAGATTAAAAAGTCCAAAATTGTCATGACGCATTTTGTTCAGAAAACTCTTTGATTTGCGGTATGTCTCTCAGATGATTTGCCATCTTTTAGAAACACAGCTTCAGCTACAACATTTTCTAAGCACTAAAGCTGTTGCCTCTGGCAGCTTCCCCATCCCCACCACATCAGCAGAGCCCAGACAACACCAAGAATTTGGTCAGCAGAGTACCCAGTACCACGGGAATTAAGGCCAGCAGAGATGGAAAGGGAGAGCAGGGGATGCAAGCACTTAAAGACTTGGATCGTGCGTTTTCAGTGAAACAACATGAATATACCTTGGTCGCTTCCAGTTTATTACTTTCCATCACAAAATAGTCCTCTGCTGGTATAAACTGATGAAAGTCCCCTGTGTTCAGTGGAGCTATACTATTGACGCCAGTCAAGGAAACGCTTGTCTATATTTAGCCACTACAAGATGCAAAAGTAGTAGATAAGGCAGCTAGGAGATTTATACCCAGCCATCTGCAAAGCATCATGCAATTTTTATAGCATTGATCCAAGGCTCTGAGTCCCCTTTAGTACCCTTCCCCCGAGCTCGCTAAATTCTTCCAGGCTTTACAGTATTTTTAATTTATATGCTGCAAAAGCAAAAATGCTTTCCATGAAAGTTGTATCACACGGATTAACATTTCCTAAGATCACTAACGATGAAGCGAAGCATGGCCCCAAACTCAAGGGAACAACAGCCTCGAGTCTTGATTTCAAATTCCCATTACAAACCTTCAATTAGTTTCCTGGAATCTTTTTCTTCCTCCCAACCCTGACAAATAGCAGGAGTTAGCCCACTTACTGAAAAATATGTCATTGTAGCTTATGCAACTCTGAAACCTCTGATGGCAGCATTAATCTCTCTATGCACGGGAGACAGAGATCTGATGATGAACTAATCTGCTGAAAAGTGAAGCAGAGGCACTGGGCTGTGAAAAGGCACCCCTTAAATCAAAGGAATTACGGGGCCAGATCTTGAGATCTCGGGATACCTTTCAAATCCCACTGACTTAAAAGACATTTGAAGGCACTTTTTAAGAGTAGCTTTACTAAAGGCTGATGCGTAATAAAGAAGTAACTCCCCACTGCTGGCGTTGTGGCATTCACATAGCAATGCTTTCTTTAAATAAGAATTAAGCACTAGCCAGAAGTTAATGGTTGGTATGTAGAGCTTAGGACCATGCCTGCATTATTTTATCTCCGAATACAATGTTAGTGTTAATTGGCATAGCTCCATTGACTTTAATTGTACAGTGCCAGTTAACTCTAGCTGATGTTCTGGCACCTACATGCTGGGATCCAAGCAGATGAAAGAAATAAGAATTAGGGTTGTCTGATCCGCATTTGGAAATAGACCTTTCAGCTTAAGACTTTGGACATGTAAAATGCAGGTTCATGTGACAAAGTGACATTGAAGTCATTAAAAGGCAAGATTGGTGTCTCCAATTTAGACTCATGCATTTGAAAAATGGCCTTGTTTATATTTGGGACTAAAGTAAATCAAGGGATAGATATCCATGGCATTTTGCTGTGTTTCTTTTCCCCAGCCAAATGAAATTAAACCTAAAAGCCATATTTATTTACATTATATGCTTATCTACAATATCTATTTATTATAACAATTACATCAGGGCTTATAGAGCAACAAATCTAGTGCATTATTAAAGCCTACAGGTTTGCAATTTCCATAAGTAAATACCACACCAACACATACTGCAGGGACATTCGTTTGACTTGTCACTAGACTTTGAAAGTAGGAGGAGTCCTATGTATCGGCGGCCTTTGCAAAAGCTGATGAGAGAGGAAGCCTGTAAAACAGAACACAAAAGATACAGCTCTGGCAGTACTACTGGGTAAGATACAACATCATGGCTTCCATTAAGAAATACCTGCGATTTTGGTTTTTATCTGTCTAAAAATACACGCTTTGGGGATTGGGTAGCTAGTAGAAATAACCTTTGACCATTCAGTCCATACTGGGTCTGAAAAAAGCTATCTGCCTATCCGGGGATACTGATTAATGTTTTTTTGAGAGGTGAATATCAGATCATCTCAGAGAGGCTACTAAGAGGCTGTTACGGACATATTGGAAACATGAAAACCTCACCCAAAACCATCAGCCATAGAGTAAAATCCTATTTTGCAGAGTGCTGGCCATTCACAGGGAGAAAGGCAAGTGCTGAGGTCGGGTGCTTACATTCAAAAACAACCAGATGAAGGAGAAAGTATTGTTATGCTTGGAATACAGAGGGGGAAATGGAACATACGGGACAAAAAGATAAAAAAGGATTTGAACACTAAAAGCTCATTGAATTGCCTTTAGATTACTTTGAAAAATTCTGGGCTAATGATTTATAGTCTAGGCAAGCTTAAGGCTGAACAAAATGCAAACTTACATTTGCACCAACATCCAATATTTACCTCTATCTTGCACAGTGTAATTGAGGCATGATCCTGGACTGTACCTAAGTCACATGAAGCATGGCTGATGATTACAATGTTACTGTTTTTTCTTAGCCATTTACCTCTTAAGGCAGGCTGTTTGTTATACAGCCTTTCCAAAGAGCTTCACATACATTTTGTCTCTCCTCTGTGGGATATATATATACGCCAGAGTTCATCTTACACGGTATTCAAAAAAAACTAGAGAGAACAGATTGTGTTTGAAACGCAAAACAAAACCAGATTAAGCCTTGATTTTTTTTTCCCCCCTTTAAAATACGATTTGACCTAAAGGCCACCAGTTTACTGTGAATTGCAACTACATATGGTATTGCATGAGCCATCCCGTAAGAATCCTTACAGCAGCGCGTTTGCACCGAGCCCTGTGCTTGCCCCGTTTCAGAGCACCTCCAGGAATCTATGATTTTAATCCCCTAATGTAACTGCCCGTCACATTTTACCAGTAAATTTGATTGATTGCATTTGCTTTGTTTTAATGAGCTCTCAGACGTGATAAAGAGATCTAAAAAGCCTAGCGAAACATTTATAATTCATTCATAGCATACACACATACCTAGTACCCGCAGAGTTAGGTGGGTTTATAAATGCAGACGGAGAAATCAACACGCAGAATTAAGATTCACAACATATACAGACCTTCGCATCTGATCACAATAAGAAAAAAGCTACAATTACTTCCTCTTGAAACAGACTGGAGGATCAGGACCCATTTCTTAAATATATGGTGATTGCTGTCAGATACTGCTTGCTTGCTAAACTCAGGCCAGCGTGAGAGAGCTTTCAGTGCAGCATCCTCCAATTTTAAATCTATGCCCATCTTTGACCATAGTCAGAGCTTTCATCAACAAAAATACAGACCTGCAGTGGACAAATAGATATATTATTCCTCAGTGAAAATATCACTAAAGGATTAAACAATAGGCTTTAGGACAGATCTCTATAGCAGCAGTAAGCACGCACACACCAAATCACAAATAAATCGGTTAATTTATGGCAGCATTTGCAACCGTCCCTTCTTTATGCTAATTTAATTAATACAGAAACATTTGCACAATTTTTTCAATGACCAGATCATCAGCAAAATGCCCAGGAATAGCCACCTGACATTTACTTCATCAAAACAAAATGGCTACCAGTAGAAAATTATTTCGTGACAGATCCTTATGGTGCCAGAATTAAACGAGAATGATTGAATACGTATGGGTATAGAGGGCAACTGCTAGAATGAGATAATTAGGTATTGCGGCACTCTAATCTGGGGGGAGTCCATTTTCTTTCTCCACGGAGGAGCGGTCTCTGCTGCTCATCAAATTAGTAAATTCCATTAAGCATTTCCAACTGCCGTTGAACTAGTAATGATGAGACTTATCACAGATAGCCCAGCTTCACCAAGACAGTCAGGATTAGTCAGATGAGCACCAGCTAACCTCCTTTTCTGCAATGGCCCCATACCAATTTACCAACCCTCTGAGCTCCTCCATCTACTTTGTCTCAAAGTTACAGCCAAACGACACATGACTCTGCCCCATTTCTTCTTTACTAGTACAAATACGGACGCTGGCACAGACACAACTGCACAGGTGAAAATCAGAAGTCAATCTTTAGGACATCAACCCATGGCATGCTCACTCCCTGTGTCTCTCCTATCAGCAAGGAAGAGGTAGTTTCCTCCTCAGTGAAGGAAAACAAGCTACCTCGCATCTACTGCGGGATAAGCATGTACACAGAATAGCTGACGCTACAGCGTTACCCCACATAACCTGGCCATGCACATAAATCCGAAGCTCCTGAGGCCCGGGAAGATAATGCATTAATGTATGGGAGCCTTGTTAGGAGCCTGCAGCAGGGACACATGCCCCTATCAATTATACATCCCCAGCGCTGAGCGGGCACCAAATGCAGAGGTTTCTCAAGTGTCCGTGCTGAGCATCTGCACACAGATTTGCTGCCTACAGGGGACAGAAGCCCAAAGCAGCATTTTCTACCTGAGCAATTTTACTTCACCTATGCAAACATGCCCTGCTGCTGTAAAACATAAATGTTTTACTGCATAAATGAGTCAGAGCTCTAGAAAGAGGCAGTCACGCAAGATGTCAGAGCCACTTAATCCAGACAGGCCTGCCTTTACCCTAGGAAACCCTGCTTGCTTTTTAAGTGTCAAAGTTTGGTTTTTCGATGTATTTGAATATTTTCTCAAGTTTGACTTGTGTAACCTGAGCTCTTAAGTTAAGTAAACCTTAAGGGACAAACCCCACCAGGATGTATCTGTCTACACACGCAGCCCTCATTGCCAGTGAGCTGGGATACCTGACAGTAACGAAGGGATTATGAGTTTAGGGAAGAGCTAGTCGCATTCCACAGACAAGGAACTGGCACGAGAAAATGATGTAGGGAAAACCAAGGCCCAGAACAAGCCAAAGTCATCACTGATTCAGCTACAGAGCCAAGAACATCGACTTGGCAAGAAGAACCAGATCTATACTAGGAGGAGACCTTCCAAGTCAAATTTCTATTTGCGTTATTAATAAAAAACCTCTTAGCAAACAACTAGAAGAAAAATTGATTCCATCCTCTAGCAGAGCAAAATCTAATCGAGTTACACAAGGTGACATCTCCAAAAGCCAAGCATTTGATTACAAGGATGGGTGTTTAATTAAAAGGGTTGAGTACTGCATCTGTAAAGCTGCAGCTCAAGGAAGAATCTTCTGATTAGATCTCTGTGGCCAAAGTAACCTTTGCTGACATTTCTTCCAGGACAAGCAGAAACTGGTTCATCATGGAAATAATGGGAAAAGGACAGTGTGTTTTGTTTCCACTTGTAAAGCTTTGGAAATCTCCTCTCATAAACCAAGTGAAGTGAGCAAGTGAGCAGTGTCTAGTTATGTTTGTTTTTTTTTAATTCATAGCAACATGGACTGTCCTATAGTAATGCCTGTAATTATAACAGCCAGATGTCCAGGGCTTAAGATGAGATTAATTGCTTTACTGCACTGCGGAAGTGTTCATCTTCCAGTGCTCCTTCCCAAATTACTATCCCTGTCTAACAAAGAACTTGAGTATCGTACAGGTCCCACATATATTTAGAAAACGGCCACTGTGCTGTTACACTAGCAGTTGCAAACCCATCCCAGGTGAGTCTTCTGAAAAGGTCTGGACACCACAGCGATGCATCAGAAGCTTGCACTGAGGCCTCCCCATTACGTTGCAGAAAGCTCAACCAAGCTCATTGAATCCACGTGCGCTGCTGAATAAAAGTTGCTGAAAAATTACAAACCTCAAAAGCTGTCCCTACCTGCCGTTTCCTTCTCACATTCAATAGTGTTTCTTTCGTCTCTGCTGATCATCGCAAAGGCAACGGTTTTACAGTGTCGCAGTGTAGTAATACCCACAGGTCAGAGGGCAGCGTGATGGAGGGAGGCAAATATTTGCTAAATATGCCTCCCTTGCTTGTTAAACTAAAAAGCAGCAAGCAATGAAGCCATTAGAAAACACAAGTTTATGATGTTATTTCTCACCACCCTGCATCCAATGGTCCTAGAAAAAAGCACTGTGGTTTTATAAGATAAGGAATAATTATGGCAAAGACATCTTACTGTTTCCATCTCAGAAGGAGAATCAGACCTATTTTATACTCCCACCCACAGTGAGCTCCTTGCCTGAGCAGGGGAAGATGATAAACTCACCAGGATTGTGAGTTTGTCCCCGCTTGCGCACTTTGCAAGCGCCTTTGCCTTGGCCCCTGCAGCGCCTTGTCAGTATAAAAGGACGCAGAAAAGAGGATAAAGGAAAGGATGGGAGGCACCTCGCAACAGCAGCATTAGGACAAGGTTTGTTCAGGTCTGCCTGCTGTGAATGGGTATCTGATCCCTCAGGGTAAGAAATCAAAGGCAGCCAAATGTGGCACCAGCCATATCCCTCTCAGCTATAGAAAGTCATACGCTTTAATCAGACTTCCCGAAAGATTACTCTTCCATTGGAGAACTACAAACCTTTTGATCAAAAAAAGCAGTAAGAGTCCTAAGGAAAAAGCTAGGAGCTAACTCAGCTATACATCATCTCTGACATCTTGACCTAAATAAGACATCCCCTGTAGAGTTAATGAGGATATAATTTTATCATGGGCAGAGACACAAAAGTGAGCCTTTTAGAGATCCAGAAAGGACTGTCCCCAGGCTAGGCTGATGCTAATGCAGGAAGCATTCCTCATCGACAGGATTATTTGAGATAACACTGAGTTTCTCTGATGATCCCCACCCCCCCCCCACCCCCCCCCGCAAAGTGTTGAGAATAAAGGCAACATTTCCTCTGGAACTAAGCCACCAGAACAGTGGCTTTTCAATTAGAGATGAGCATTAATCAGGATAGCAGAATGCATCCTTCATCCTTACTCGCAGGGCAGCTGGATCCTTTAGAGATGGACAAAGCAAGCAGTTTCTGGCTGCCCCTGAAGAGCACCATTTTGTTAGTGCTGCAAGGCAGCCCTGACGCCGAGTTGTCGTACCAAGATACGGGAGACACTCGGCAAGCTCCCAGCTTTACCATACACACTCCTCTATGATCTCAAGCAAGAGCCAGACCTATGAAGTAGAAATAATAATCCTGCCTCGGTAAGCAATTTAGGACCTTCTAACTATAGGCACTCCTGCCTCAGCGAAGATCAGAAGCAAAACCTACTTTCTTGTTCTGTTTTTATTTCAAATAACAAAGAAAATATTTTCTTCAAAACATTCCCATTCTAAAATATCCTGTTTCTTAACACGACGATACTCTTTGGTATTTTAAAAGTAAAATTCAAACAAAATGACACATTTTGAGAAACGAGTGATGGAAGCAACTTTTGATAAAACCACTCTGAAATAAAATTTCTATTCAACTCTAGCTGAAGCTTTCATATTCTAAAGTTACTGAAGCAACAAGCCTCAAAATAATCACATGGGAAGCGTAGCAGTGAACTCCCAGAGCAGTTCCCGCTGTCTACTTCACAATCTCAATTAAAGGTCTTGCCCCAGGACTTCAGGAGCTGGTACTTCGAGCACTTGCATGTAAACAGTTGGCAGGATTAAATGATAAGATTAATGGGCATGTCTTTGTCTAGGGAAATGTAATCTGCAACGTTCACTGAAACAAGAAATAACAGCATTTTTGCAACCGTGCAAAGTAAAATGCAATTAGAAAGTAATTGGCTGTACTTCAAAATTAATAATTGTTTGAATGAACACATTGTAAATACAACCTATAATCAAATCCAAAGGACATATTATTTAGCATGAAAAGTAACTACAGAAACATCTTTTAAAGCATTAGTATCTTGCAGCAGCCTGACTCAGACTATGAAGCTAATCTTTCTCTCTAAATTTCTTTCTTTTTTTTTTTTTAATACAATGGGGTGTTGTGGGGTGTTTGTTTTGATTTTTTTTTTTAAAAAAAGATAATTAGATGGAATTACTTAGGACTTATCATTTGTACCCAAGAGGAAATTATATAAATTTTGAAAACAATGATTCTATGAACAACATTTTCTTTCATTACAGCTCCTGATCATAACATCAGTTTAAATGAAGACAAAGGAAAAGACTCCAAGGAAAAGCGAGGAAGGTTTTGTTCTCATTCTGTTTTCTTCTCCTTGCCCACATTTCAGACATTGCTTAGAATACCACAGGGACCTGCCTGAGACTTGCTTCAGAGTCCAAGCTTTCCTGGAAAACAGCTGATTACATGAATGAAATGCAATTGGAAGAGGGCACGAAGTGTGCTTCTGAGGAGACAAGGGTGAGGATGGTGCTGGGGTATCAAGTAGGGCTGCCAACACTGGCTTGATTTGAGCTGGAGGACAGAGGTAGATCAGGGTGTGCGTTACCTCTGACAAAATGAACAGGGCTGACGCCTCTCCATCAGCCAGGCTGGTGGAAAACCACTCAGCAGAAAAAAAATAAATACAGTGCACCCTGGGAAAGCTGTACGACAAGTAGCAATCCTTTGCTTCTATTATTATCACATCTTTGTTTTAGTGGACATGTAAGTACCGCCTTAGCATTAAGCGTGTCCAAGTTTTTTCCTGAATTGGGACTCCCCGGGGTGGTCTGGTGGGGCTCACTCATTTCATGGGAAACAAAATTACAGCACATTTAGCAGAATACCATGCAACTGCAAATACTAAGTGAAACATCTCTGCATAGAATCTGAAAAATTAATCCTTGTAATTACTAATGCATCTTTACTATTTATTAATGATGACAGATTTCTTCTGGAAAGACAATTTATTCCGCCTACTATACATTAAGGCCCTGAGAAGAGCAAAATGCCGTGTCAACGCTTCTTAGTCACGCATATAAAGGTGAAATTGGAGCATAAACCTGAGTGGTGATATACCCACTATGTTCCACCCCATATATTCTGAACTTCGAGACCCCCATTCCCTCTCAACCCTTGTCACCTAATCTCTCTAGAGGCATTGCTTGTGACTTAAACTTTTTGAGCTCTGTTATCCAAAAGATCAGCAAATCTAACCAATACTTCCTCATACATTAAGATACTGTAGATTCTAATTATTCTTTGGGGAGAGTGATATTTTCATTTTTCAGATGATGCAATGAAATAAATCAGTGTAGCATGTCTCCACAGTGAAAAATACTATAATTTAGCTGCTTTTGCAAATCCTACTTTAATTTTCCTAAGTGACTCATCCTAACTGGGAGCATCCATGGATCTCATCTTCCTGAATCACTCTGGTGTTTTCAGAAATCCTCAAACAAAAACGATGAGTCACTTGTCTAAATCCATCTTCTACTCTTCTGCAGGCTTCCACTACGATCACAAGTATAGGAGGGCACGTCTTCACCCCAGGACGTTGCTACAGCTAACTCCGTATCCCATGCTTCCAAATCAGGGTATGGAAGCTCCGTATCCCATGCTTCCAAATCAGGGTACGGGAGGCAGCATGATCTGCCCTTCCCTTATCCAAGACTCGAACTTCACAACCCAAACCTGCACTGGCAGAGGGAGGAGGCAGTGCCTGTGGTATTGAACAAGCGCAGCACCAGTCCCAAGAGAGTAGGTGGCAGCAGTGGGGAACAGGACATCTATTTGGAGAAAAGATGCAGAATTTAGCAGGCAATGCAGAAAGTTTATTTAACTCCGATTTAACCATCTCTATCTCAGTTCTGGAGCTGGCAGCCATTTGATGTCCAAAAGAAGGAAACTGTGTTTTAACCTTCTAATTACAATGAATGGAGAAGTCGCACAATTAATTTAAAAGAAAATGCAAAGCAGATTTACCACAGGATGCCATTAGCATCCCAGAACAATATTTAGTTAAACGAGTTTAACAAAGGCTAATGCATGATTAATGTGCATGTATCCTGCCTTTCAGCTGTGCTGGGATAGAAAAACAGTTTATAGATCATATAAGAAATCACCTCTTAAGGACACAGCAACATGCATTACTTCACAAGATACCATAGGGTGACTCTGCTTTTCTTCTTAATCGGCAATTCTGCTTCTGCAGCTTTGGCTCCTCATGCATTTTTAAAAGCTTCAGTCTTTCTCCTTCTGTGCTCCTCATGTCTCCAAAATTACTTTCCAAATGCAATTAACAAGTGCATTAATTAAATCATTATTATGACTTCAGATATTTTTTTGAATATTTGCTCAGGCATATAAAATCACAAGATTGCTTGAGGCCCCTAAACAAGCGCCTCCAGTCTCTTTGCACTGCTTTCACTTCCCCAAATCTCATTAAACACGAGCTGAAAAGATTCATTTTCAGGAGGTGTAAATGGGTGCTCTTCTGCAGCATAGCAGAACTGTACTTGCTTCTGCCAGCTGAAGTCTGACCCCTAAAGCGTATTAAAGAAAAACAGGAGGCTTCCACACGCATCGAATCCCAGCTTCATCTGTTGCGTACCAGTGGCTACCCTGCACTTGAATGCTTAATGCAGGCTGAATGTCTCTGCAGCTTGGCACATGAGAAGAGAATTTCACAAAGTATTTCCCCTTTCAACCCAGGGACAGGAAGCGTATCCTCCTCTCTGCTCTCCTTAGTCATATTAGCAAGGGCAGAATCTAATCTTCTGCCTGCCCTGTGGCAAAGCACACCAAAATCCTGCTCTTAAAAAAAGCAAAGAGAAGAAGGAACACAAAGACAGCTTTACATTTTATATTTCGTCCTACAATGCAAAGTGCCAAATATGGAAGAATCACAGATAGTACTTCAAGGCACAAGACAGTCGTATTACACTGACCATTGTAGAGTAAAGAAAGGAAATAAGAGACTCCAGCGTCTTTATTCCAAGCCAACATCAGTCGATGCTTAAGACTTGTTTTATCTTACTGTGAGATCAGTCACAGCCCTAAGGATCTTTAATTTCTTCTTCTAATTTATAGTACTGGCTGCAAAAGCAGAAATGTGCACGAAAGATGTTCAAATACTATAATAGGTACTGCTATACTGACTTTAAACAGGGTCAATTTTCCTGCCACATCCATGGCAGTCTCCTTTGGGAATAGAGGGATAGTTTCCTCCAGGGTCTGAAGGTAGGAAATTTTTTGCTAAAGACAAACCAGGTCCTGATGTGCAACAGTTACAAACTGCAGACACTAAGAAATTATCATTGTTTGGAAATAGCTCCTGTTTGCTCACCTAACTTTAAATACTTTTCCACTGTTTGAGTAGTTTAATGTATTGCAAAGGAAAATCTGGCCAGCTGAACTTGGGCATATACCTTAGTTCTTCGGGTTTCAGCGGGACGTAAAGTTAAGCACAGACTTGTTTGATTCAGCCAGCTCTCAAAGCTGTATAATTTCCTTGTGCAGCTACTGTTGGGAGAATGAGTCATGCAAGAAGAGAACTCATTTTCCCATGTCTTCACTTCTTCTAGTTTGATATGAAAGGTTTTTCTTTCTAATTAAGGAAAAGAAGAGCAGTTTACAGCTGTCTTGCAAGATCACATAGCTCTTATGTACTCACCTTTGATTTTTTTTTTTCTTTGCCAGAAGAAACAGGAGAATATTCAGGATTAAGTTACATCCCTTGTTACTTACACATTCAAGGCTTAAAAACACATAATCAATCTACAGCCATGGTTAACCTTTCCTAAGGGCTTTACAAAGAATTGGACAAACATTAATGAATTTTGCTTTACAGCAGTCCTGGATTACCCAGGAAAGAGGCAGGGGGAAGGGAGAAAAAAAAAAAAAAAAAAGAAAAAACGAACGGCTTATTCAAGAGCACAGTGCGTGTAAAAATGAGTTCTCCCAACCCCCAAGATCTGTATCAAGAATGCCCTTCCCGGCTGCTCATGCATCAGATGTTACTGGTGCTCAAAACACATACCTGGGGCCAGATCAATCTCCACATCATAGCCATCTCCCTGCAAATCTGAGTTTCAGCTGCATCATGTACCCAACAAGCTGTCTCACCCTATTAATGGATAGGCATCCTTCTGAAAATATAGAGACATTAAAGGCTTGCCTTTTTCCTTGATTATTAACCATGTGGGAGGGTCAGCAGTGTATAACTGGTTTATTGATTTACAGGAGTTTCAGGGCAGCTCCGAGGAAGCTGTGAGCCAGCTGTGTTCTCCTCCACTTCTGTGCTGTGCAAGCCTTTATTGAAGCAAATTAAATACCACCCCTGCTGTAACATACGGACTGCTGTGCTTGCACAACCGTTGATTCTTGGCCGATACCCAGGGCTTGGCCTGGCAAATATAAAGGCAAGGTCTGCTACAGCATCAGCTGAAGAGCCAGGGCTCTATAGCTAGGGGCAAAACCAAGTCATAGCCTCTGTGCTTTGGGAAGAGAAAGGGACGTCAAATACACCTTCACCAGCGCATTCCACATTTGCTCTTTGCCAAGCTCTTGTCCTTCACAAATCATAGCTGAAAGGAGCACAAGAGAGCTATATGCCCTGAAATAAAAGACATTAAGCACATGCTTATCTTTAAGCAAATGAGTAGTCCCAATGAAAGGGATTCGCTTAAATCAATGACTCCTAATACAATGGTCTAGTTTTCATTACTATTATTCATTATTGTATGTAATGTGGTTAAAACCCCAAAGCAAGCATTGAGCTTCTGCATCATTGAGCTGATAACAACTGTCACCATCAATCCCAAACTGTCCTTGTGAAAAATAAATATAATCTTTGACACCGGTCTTGCATGCCGATCAGAGAGCCGTTTAAGCCCATGGGAGAATTCTACATTGCAGCAGGGTTTTGTGCAGGATCACAATTTTAATAGGGAAGCTTTGAGAGATTTGTTTGGGCAAGGCAGCATTTCACCACTGTCACACCTGGAGTGTCTGCCAGCCACTAGGTACCATTCACCCCCATGACTAGAGACAGCACAAGACCTCAAATGTTCATAGACTGAAGAAACTAGATGAACAGAAGAGGAGAAAATAAGAGACTACATAGCCCATCAGGGTGAGGCCAGGAGCTGAACTCAGGTTCTAGCTCCCAGTTTTCTGCATGTGCCTGAAAGCCTGGGTTTGATACCTGTTACATGTAACAAAACACAGCTGGGAAAAACAAAAAGGCAGCTGTGTGTGTGTTTCACAGAAATAGCTGATCCTGGTGGGATTAATCTACATCATCACTGTCTTTCCTGAAAGTAGCATTTTTCTGAGCCCATTTAAAAAAAAAAAATTTATGGCCTTCCTCAGCCATTCTCATGAGAATTCCCCAAGAGTGACATTGGCATTTATTAAATGTTTAAAGAGATCATATCAGCTTTGTATTTTGTGTGAGTGAGCATTTTTTACGCAAGAAAAAAAATGCCATAGGAGCAGTCTCACTGCCGCAGCTTGGCTCCCTCGTTAGGCAGCCACCGGCCTAGCAGTGAGGCTCTATGTTACATGAGCCCTTGGTGATAAGAAACAGGTACTGTTCATCGTGTTACTGATGAACAGTCTGTTGGTGGTGTGATAACAGATCACAGCAATAGCACCTCTTCCTTCACTGCGATCTCCGTATTGCACATTTTGAGCTTCATAAGCCTGGAGAAGCTGTCCAGAAACCTGTCTGCTCTCTTTAGGTCTAGCACCAAGCTGTACCCTGAACATCAGCTCCTGCTGAAAGGCATCTGATGCACGAAATTAGTTTCTTGGCCTCACTCCAGTCTTGAAACGGTAAATGCTTTAATCCACAAAAGCCACTACAATAATTGGCACCTCTGTGATAGTGGAGAGCACATAGACCAAGCTAGTCACCTCTTTTTACCTCCTAAAGGTCATCCAGGAAAAGAGCTGCTGGGGAACAGCCCGAGAGAACAGCATGGGGGACCTTGCTCCCTGCCTGCACCCAGCCTGAGAAGAGAGATACGGCCAGCCCAAAACCCTTCATCCACCTTCCCCAGTTTTCCCTTGTTCAGCCATGTCTGCTCTTCAGGCACACCAAACCTGGGGGAAGATGCAGCTCTCAGGCATTATCTATATACTAAATTGCAAACTGCAATTGGCTTAAAGCTGAGACCAAAACAATGCTGAAGCACAAGTATTCAGAAGAAATTGAGTTGTCTCTGCTATTTGAAGTTACCATGCAATTTGCATGCAGGGATATCTCTTGTTGCTATTATTTATAGTAGCTGTACAAGGGTACAAGGACAGATGGATACTGCAGGAAATTATCAACATTTCCTCCAGTCTTCTAATAAGCCCCGCTCATCCCATGCACACACACGCACTCCCTACTGTGCTGAGTTTTTGCAGTGACAACAGCCTCAATTAGCTGCAGCAGTGTCTCGTATGAACCTGGAAGACCTGTCCTTTTTTTTTTTTTTTTTCCAGTCGATGCATTGATCCCAGCAGAGTTCTGGTAAAACAAGAATGATTCCATTTACAGATGATAAGTAGGCAGTTAAAGATGAGCTTTTTCGACTCCAGCAAAGATATCAGTTCCTAGATAGTCGCCTGATTCAATATATAGAGCGACTGTATGATAGGTTCCTTTAGGCTGGTAGGAAAAAAAATCCATCCCGTTACCTAGCTTATAACGCTAACTTGCATTATTTCACATTATCAAAGCACTACTATTTCAGCTGAATATTCATGGATGCTGTGCTCCATGTTCAACGTGCTCCATGTTCAACTGAAAAGCCATAACCCTCTTATCAGAAAACAAATGCATTCTGTTTCAGAAGGAAGGCTACAGATACTAAGAGCAGCTCTTACTTTGGCAAAGTATCATACAAGTCCACGGAGCTTAGTCTTCAGGCAATGCTCGTTGCTGAATGAGAAACCAGATGCAGCACTCCCTGCCTGGGAAGCCATAAGGTCAGAAGCAAAAGTCAGAGCACTATCCCCAAAGCCAGATCCGAATGCCTGCAGGTTTAGAAAATCCACATCTAGAGCTAAACAATGAGCTCAGATGCTCATGTTTAAGTTCCAGCATACCCTTCGGGTGTCTGCTAAAGACAAAATTTCATCTGGCCACTTTTGCAAATCAAGAGGCAAAATGTAACACTCAGTATGTCCAGCATGGGATTGTACGTCAGAACTTATTCAATATCACATGGAGATGTGACACTGTTTGACAGAAGAAAAAAATATACTTTTTGTAAAAACCTAGCAGAGAAATTACTGTGACAAACCGTATCAGGAAAAAAATCTTCCCTGGAATATAATTGCATTCTTTGCATTAGGATGAAAACCTATTTCCAAGCAATGAACTGTCTGCTTTGATAGTCGAGTTTGAAGCAGAAATTGTATAGTGCCAAAAATGATTTAATACAGGGAGCAAATTTCTATGTCTCTCCTGCTAATAATGCACATATGCAATAAGTGGAAGTCATGAGACCAATGTAAACATGTTGAAGAATCAGTGAATGAAAATTTTAAAATCTCTTTGGTCACTTGGTACTGTGAGAACAATACTCTTAAAACTGTTCTGTAGCTACCCTGTAATGCTCCTACACCGTCTAAAACAGGATGTAGGTTGGACCTTTATAAAGATTAGGTAAGTAATTTTGCATTTACCAATGTAAAAACATGCACATGGACAGTTACTGAGTTAGAAGTATGCTATATATTACTGTAGAGTGGATAAAGTTATGTAAAACAACCTAGCTTAACATGCAGTGAACTTAAGAGCTGAAGTGTCACTGGATGTCATCAAAACTTTAAAGAATAGATTTTTCAAAGATGCAGAGAGAGTTTAACCATTTTCCACTGAAAGCCAATGAAGTCAGGGAGAGAGAGGAAAAAAAAAAATTTAAGTTCTTCCAGTTACAAATACCTACCAAGGGAGAACAGAGGACCAAAACGTTACCTGAGGCAATCGTGCCTTTGAAAAATCCCTTTTGTACCTACATGACATGGGTAACTTTAAAGTGAAATAACTCCTGAAAACTTTATCCCTCTTCTGATGCAAGAGCCTGGTCTTATTGAAGAGAAGAGAATACCTACAAGGAAAGCAAGAGGCAGCCTTACGTGTAACCCTGCTTTTCATGTATGACTGCTTCACTTGGCTACGGGGATACCCATCTCAATGCAAAGAGCCCATACGCAGCCAGAGATACTGGAATGCCACGTAAGATCATAAAAGTGATGCTCAAGTCAAAGCAGCTATTCTGTAATTCTACAGCATTTCGTTGCATCAGGTTTTGTTCAGCAGTGTAGTATTAACTCATCAAGAAGAGGTTTTCATTTTATTTCTAAGCATGGAAGAACATGGGAGTTATCCTGCACTAATCAACCCCCAGCCTACACATGACAGTTTTTTTTACATGATTTTTAAAGACTCCATTTTGTTTTCCAGAAAATAAGCCCATTTGTGATAGTTAATAGGTGGTGTTTTGTCAGCTCTCAAGTGTGTGTGAGATTTAGCTAGGCAAAATGCCAAGTACTGATGCTTCCAGGCAAAGCCATCTATTTAGCACAGTGATGAAGAGCTTACTGATGCTCCTGAACTTTGCTCCTTTTTTTTAATTGTTATATTTGTTTCTTTTTTTTTTTTAAATCAATCTCTCAAGTCTGCCTGCGTTCTTCCTCCAGATTCATGACAGAAAACTGAACTCTGTTCACACTGTGTAAAACTGGTGTGACAGATTGGAGCAGCAGAACAGTGGAATTGCCATTTGGAGCTGTAAAGTCACATTTATTTTCAGCTGACTCTGACCTTTCCGCAGTTAAGCCTTCCTTCTTCTGTTTTTAATACGCAGTGCTGAGCTTTTATTATCAATAATGCAAAAGGTGCGAGTAAAGCAGAAGCTGGCCAAGAATGGCCAAAAGCTGATTAAGTAAATCTGCAGATTTACTACACCTCTGACACTCACACATCACCTTTTACAACCATTTCATGGTAACAGGCCAAAACATATTAAAAAAAATGTTCTCAAGTATAGTTTAGTGAGAAGATGTACTGAAGCTGGACAGAGCAAGCCCTAGATTGAGAGTAATTAGTATAAGCAGAAAAGAGAAAGCGGAGAGGACTAGAGTTTCACTCAAGATCTTTTCCAAATCCATTCCTTAAAATGGTGGAATAACTTGGAGGAGCAGTTTGCAATCAACATCATCTCCCACATGTCCTTATCAGTGTCCAACAACTATGCTGTTATAAGAGCAAGAGCTTCCATTCATAAATATCACCACTAACAGGGATTATTATGAGCAGCTAGTTACTAAGACCACATCTTTTCAGCCTGTAGAGAGATCAAAACGTCCATTTCGGTTCGGACTGCCCAGGAACGAAGCTCATCTTTGCAGGAAAAAGGAAAGTACTTGACAAGAAAGAACTTGACAGCTCTTGTAGCTCAGGTCCCTTTTGGAAATTTATTCTCAAAAAAGCACATTAGCAAAGTCTCCTTCAAAATCGTTTTTGGCCAAGTTATCCTGGTTTAAATTTTCAAATGAGGTTATTTGCTCAGATCCATTCTGAAATAACTCTTTTGTTAGATTCACATCCCATCTTGCTCCGGGATAACTTCTTTATAACAAGTTCCTGGAACATTTCTTCAGCAAAAATGTACATGCTTTACATTCAAATATGGTAAATTATATTCTTTTCCTACAACACAAGTAAAATTCTCCCCCCATATGAAGGGGATTCAAGATCTGTGAGGATGCAGAAGATTGACAGAACTGGATGGCATGTATATAACGCAGTTTTCAATAACAGCTATGCATACGCAGTAGTCCCTGCCCTCTCTTAACTCAGATTCTCCCCTAACAGTGCTTTTATAAAGCTTCAGAAGTTCCACATTTCTCATCAGATGACAGTTTAACCCTTCATTAAGAAAGGGGCGTGCTATTTACTTTCCACAGCAAAGTCATGTTTCCTCTAAGGCCGCTGCTTAAATAATGAATAACAACTGTGTGTGTCAGGGAAGAAGGTTCAGATATTTCAATTAACTATATTACTTTAAAAAAATTCTTGCACGAATGAAGAAATTTGTACACTGGGCCAATTCTGCCAATGCAGCAGATTTCTGCATTCTTCACCCTTACAATCAATTATCTGATTGCAATGCCCTTGGCTTCACCATTGCTTTTCTCTGCTTCGCGATGGACACTGACTGAACTCCTCAGCCCGGCGCTAAGCAGCCCTCCATTGATTATGTGCATATTATTATTCCCTGTAGCCACGGCATGATGTACAGTCACCGCAGATCCAGGATGCTTGCCCTACAGACTTGAACAGCCAGCCTAAACCAAGACAATAGCAAAGGTGAAACCGATAGAAAGAAAAACTGTGATAACTCAGCAAGATCCTGAAGATGCAGCTGTATATATGGATAGTGAAGCCATTCAGATTTATATCAGTTACACATGTTTTAGAGCGGACATAACCTCTACCTGCCTTAGAAATAGGATAGATAAGTAAGTGTCAGGAAGCAGCTTTTCCTGAGAGCAAGTCGTTGTACAGATATTTCTCAAAGGACTTATTCTACTTTTTGCTGAAGCGGCAGATAGTGACCACAGTCAGAGCAAGGGTATTGGACTAACTGAAGCACCGCTTTGATCAATATGGTAATTCCTATCTGGCTACTCACTTTACCCAAGGTGAGTGTTAATGGGTCCACACAGCATTTTTTGATATCTTGAAGTGACAGATATCGTGGTTCATCAATTCAGTAATTTTATCAGGAGTGCCAGTGAAACAAATACTTTCAAGAATAAACAGCCATCTGCTGTCTGTCAAGAAATGATCTAAATGTAAAGCAGGAATAAAATGAAATAGATTTAAAAAATCTGCCTTAAATTAATTTTTATACCTCCTTGGGTGATGACCTAAATAAGTAGTATAAAGATAAAAAAAGACATAAGCACAGTACCAATTGCCCTAAGTACGTCTCGTGGATTTATACTACCAATAGAAAGTGGAATAGGTATTCGGGCAATAAGTATATAACATTTTTGCATAGCTGATACAGGGTTTGATCCTGAATAACCCGATGAACATGAATAACTAATTGACACAGAATTTCAGTGGAAGTAGAGAAGTTAAGGGATACTGATACAATTAAGGATTTGCACGATTTGGCTCAGATTGTAAGGGACTGATTTACAGCTGATTAAAGTCAATAGAAATATTTCATATGGCTATAGCAGAGTTCAAACAGACTGTCAAAGCAGCCTCCTTTACTAAGATAGCTCAGACACTTTCCCATAATTTTGTCATTTCTTTAGACTATTGAGGGATAATGCTGAAAAGGAATTAATATTTCTCTTGCCACTTTGACTCCCAGTTCTTGAGAGTCAAATGAACAGGTTTCTGCCAGGTTATACATGGGTGCAGAGCGGGAAGAGGAATAACGTAGTACATGTATCTTCATTAAAAATGGTATGAATTCAGCAATTCTGTATTGAAGTTGTTCATCCATGCTTATGGAATGTTAAGCATATGTATATGAAAGGATACCGTATGATTAGCATTGAAGTGCAGTACTGAGTAATCTTTCATACATAAATATATAAATATGTATGTGCATGCATATTTACACACTATACTGAAGCTGCAGCACCAAAGCGGACATACTATACAACATAGAAAGCATATTTGGACACACTATTGGAAAACACTTCTCTTAAGGGATGGGACATAATGGGACATGATGTGGGAATAAGGGCTTGGGAAGCCTGTATTGATTTAGCTTGGCTGTCTCTGGCAGCTATCCATGTAATCTTATTACTGCATTAAGGGCTACATTATTTTTTGCATTGGGATTAATTCTACATACATTATGGGAGTCATGTGAAAGACAGAGAAAGTCTACGGTCCATTATAACGTGTTTAAACCTTAATGCTCCAGAAGACTATTAGCTACAGCCACTCATTCTCATTAACAAGGGAACTCGTGACAGTATCTGCTTGGAATCATACCACCCTTTCCTCATCTCCCTCAGGCTCGCCATTATCATTTTACAACCCTTTCCATGTCATCTTTAGTTTTCAATTGCTGAAGCTAACTGGATGGAAAGGAGCCTAAGATCATGCTTTGACACATCAGAGGAAATGTAAGACAGAGAAAGTAAGTCACATAACAGGGAGGGAAAGGGAAAAAAAAAGTTTAAGACTACAATCTTTTCAGCCACTTCAGGAAGCAGAGTTCAGTAGGTAAAGACAGGAACGTCCAGACAACATTACGACATTTAATACAGATTAACTTAGAATAGATTTTAGTGGAATATACTTCTCCGGCATCTAAGAAGGAATATGCCGTATCATTCCAAATGTCCTTAGATTTCCTTCAAAGTTATAACCTGTACAAATACAGCCTTTTCATTTTTGCCATGTAGTTAGAGAACAACTAGATACACAGAAATATCCGCTAACTGCGGCACACTGTTCCCCAGTTCTCTCTGAATGGCCACTACATTCCAGACACGGTAAAAGAAGTTTAATCAAACTCAACGTAAAATATTCCCAGTGTGTTATAAGGACCTCCTGGAGGTGTTAGGGGGGGAAAGCAGCTTGGAACAGTGCTAATAAAATGCTTTGGGCATAACATTACCTTCATTCTGTCCTTGAAGGTCACTGACTACCACTCAGGAGCATAGCTTCTGTTCCCATTAACTAAATTCTATTCCTCAGGCCAGATGACTATAGATTATCACCTTGCAGAGCAGACTTTGGCTTGTTTTCTGCTTCCTGCAGCTTTTTAATCTCCCAGAGGAATTTTCCCTGGCTACCCCTTGAGAGTGTGCAAATAAGCTCCAAGACGTGTGGCAGGAACCCCATAATATTCTCTCACCTTCCAATGAGAAATGTTTCACCGATGCCAGTTTGCCTCAGCTGAGAAACCTTTGCAAATTACTATTTCAGCCCTCAGGAAATCTCTGATCTGGGGTATTTCACCATGCTGCTTATTAAAAGCATCTTCTTGACAAGAAAATAGAATACTAATATCTACGATTTTACCTGATTATCTGAAATCTCTGAAATTTAGCTACGGTAAGAAATGTATCCCATTTGTATCATTTTCACAAGGAAGTGGTGACAGACTGGGAGAAAACTGTTGCCATAGTTATTTAAAGATTCCCTCAAGAGCTTTTTTTTCTACACAGCAAATGAAAACTCAGTGTAGAGACATGACTGAAAATCTCCGAGAGAGTTTTAAAAGATGCTGAACAAGAGTTAGAGTTTAACCAACCATCCCGTTTGTAATCTGCTTTTCCTTTACCAACAGTTAAGGCCAGTGCAGTGATGCTGACTTGGCATTTTTTCAGAGAATAGCGTCGCTAACTTTAAGAAAACAACAGGGGCGATTAATTCTTCACACCTCCTAATTCCACTATAGAGTTTTTCAGTTATACACCTATGATACATGGCTGAGAACAAACGCAGAATCAGCAGAGAAAGAGGCTTGGATGCAAAATGCATGCCGAGGGTGCTGTACA
The DNA here is from genome assembly GCF_965183815.1 of Platalea leucorodia. Lineage (NCBI taxonomy): Eukaryota > Metazoa > Chordata > Aves > Pelecaniformes > Threskiornithidae > Platalea > Platalea leucorodia. The sequence continues at coordinate 3,882,596 of NC_138859.1, forward strand.
GTGGCTTGTACAATTAAGTACAAGTCCATTTTTGGGATTGCTACAAAAAACAAATGGGAAATCATTAACAATGGGCTGAAAGGGTCTGTTTCACATAGGATGAAGATGGATTATGTTTTACCGGCACAAAGGAAAAAAAAACACATACTGCTTCAGTTCGAAAGGCTCTATTTATTCTAAGGGGAGGAAAAAAAAAAATCTACCACAAAACAAAGAGCCAGAGCAAAAATCTTCTTGAAATAGCACAATATAAATCTTGGGGACAATCTGCTGTATCAGTTCTGCCCCGCACAAGGCAGCTGTGCTGGAGGAACAAGCTTGTGCGGCAGTGCTGTAGAAAGCCACAGCACCCCTCCACACAGGTAATGTGAGCAGACCGCACTGTTGAGGGCTTTTCGAGTCACTGCCCTGCCCAGATGAGCAGGCAGAGCACAAAGATGCACTACACAGAAAGCAAAGGACTATTTTGAGCGTGAGGCTGTTGATCCCTGTTACTGGTACTCTACCAAAGCAGACCTACCTTGTCATCCAGGGGATGACAGAGACGGCAGAGCCTTGGGTAGCCCCTCACAGCCTACTTGCACCTCTTTCCTAGCACCTCTTTCTTAGCATCTATAACCACGTTTCTACTTCCAGCTCCTTCTACGCCCAGCGCAATGTGCTGTGAGAAGGATTGATAGAGTGCCATCTACTGTTACAATTTAAACTTTTCCTACAGTTAGAGGGACCAAACTGAGAAAGAAAACTAAAATCAGGAAGCCCTGAAGAAAGAATGAGCTGGGCTGGGCGAGCTCCAGAAATGCATGCAACAGGCAGCTCAGCACACAGGTGACTGCGTTCTCTAATGAACTCCAATGCAAACAAGGTAACAGTGGAGTAAGACTATTTTTCATAGGAGGGACTGAAAAATAGAAATGAGTGAGGTGCTGGTTTGTGGTAGGAGAAGGGAAGCTCTGGGCAAAGAATCTGTTTCCCAAACCCAGCCTATTTAGGGTTTCTTTCAGCATGAAGTTTCCCAGGCCGCACCACCAAGGTTGTCCTGTCTGATAGATACTTTCCTTGCCCACGTAAAGGACAAAAGCTTGTACCAGGTGGGAGTGGTACGGATGGCTCAAAGACACACTTCTCAAACTCAGAAAGCAGAAGCCAAACTAGGAACAGGTCTCAGGGCTGCCCAAATTACCAGTCCTTCATTAACTACGCAACTCTGTCCATTGCTTAACTGCACCTTTCACTGAGATGGAGAGAGAGACAGAGGAATGAGACACGCTTAAACTAGAAAGACCCATTCTCTAACATATATCAAGGCACCAACACGTCTCCAAAAACCTAAACGTGTGATGCAGATGTTTGATACGGTTTTCATACATACAGGGGCAAATTTCCAACAGCTTAAACAGTGCCCTTGTTTTCTAGAAGCATGCCATTGCCAAAAGCAACAGCGGAGCACGTAACCAGGTATCACACAAACAGCCCAAGACAGACCACTTGTACAACAGCTGCTTATGCCGTTTCGGTGCTTTGAGACGAGACAAAGCTTGCATAATTTCCATCCGCTGTCTGGTCCCTCACTTTACCTCCTTTGCTCCCACTTAGGGACAAAACAGAGGAGCGGTTTAGTCATAAACAGTTAAGCACTTATAGCAATGACAAGCCATATAGCCAAAAATGGACATCTTGGCCCAACGTGAACTGCTTTCAGCATAAGAGGGGATTAGAAGCCATGCGTGAAGACACTGTTCTCCACCAATTCTTATTAAAGCTGTTTGATGTCTTGCTCAGATGTGTTCCATTTAATCAAATGAGAGCTAAATGATACTCTGCTGCCAGCATCAATCTGAAAATGATTTGCATGGCAAGATCCATATCCAGAGCCTTAGCCAGGTGAGGTCAGAATTTTCATTGCCGTATCTGTATGTTCACAAAATGCTTATTTCCTGATGTAATTCTGGGGAAAACGGAATTATTTGCTAGGTATGAGAATCCATACCAGCAGGACTTTGAACATCCTCCTTCCACCAGGCCTTACTCTTTCTCTAAGAGAGAAAAAACAGGGTTAAGGTTCCCAGAGCTTTGAGAAGCCTAACTGGGAATTTGGCTTTAATTCTGTATATTGATTTGTGCATTAATATGCCATTATCTCCAAAATATATGATAGTTGAAATCTAGGCAATGTTCAAATTTATTGCTGCCACCTTTTTTTTTTTTAATCTTGTTAAATCACTCTTATTGTCTCTTCCATCTCCAGAGATACATAATGAACAACCTTCAAGTCCGTCATTAAGTCTTCCAGTCAGGAAAAATGTTAACTGTGCAAAAAGCACCTTTTTTTTTTTTAAATATCATAATGTTATAAATCTTAATAGCCTTAAACATTTTTGATCTTCAGGGTCCTTTGCCATTAATTTCAGCTTGGCTTTGAAATGCTCAAGACTTCTGAAGATCAAGATGCTGAACCTGTAAGGAAACCATGGGATGTTTTCATGGGAAGGTTGTAAGTGAATGGATCGCTTATTCCTAAAGTAGCATTTTGGAAATACCACTGTCATGATTGACCAGCAACATACAAGAAAAATATGCAGACTTAAAATCCAAAAAGGAAGTTTCAAAGGCTTCATGGTATGAAGTAGATAAGTATCTACATCAGGACTGATCTACACCACCTTGGGATATGTCCCCTAGTATTTTAGGTACAAATTAGATGTAATTATTTCCAAGTCACCCTAGACATTGAATAGGGCACTTAGATTCCGTGCTTTCTGCAGGTTCTATTAAATGAGCCTAATTCATTACAGATTCATCTAACTGCAAATTACTCAGCCTTCGGCAAAGGGAAACAATATTGGTTAGGGCCTTTCTTTGATATTAGTCTTTCCTACCTCTACAGCCTCCAGTATGATTTTGGTTGGTTCTTTTTAAGTAAACCTGTCTTTACGCTAAATGCAGTGAATTTTCTGAAAGGAAGCCGAGTTTTGCAAGAGGCAGAAGTGGGTATATTGGTTGGATTGGGACTGTCAGCTGAAGACTTTTCTACTCTAGTTCAAGGCTTCTGTTGAATAGCAAAAGCTTTCAATAAACCCTGGCTCAAGAGTTCATGTATGCACCTTGGTATACCACCAGTTATTTTGCTGAATTTGCAAAACCACATAGGCAACTAATTCCTGCAGCCTTTTCTGGTAAATCTTACTACCTTTATCATTTGGCACCTTTAAAAAGCAGGACTCTCTTTGCCTTGGTTTCCTCATCTAGAGTTGCTGAAGTGCTTTATGGATGAACTCATGAATAGCCATGAAATTGTCCATTTATTCAGAGAAATGGATCCAAACAAGGGCAAAAAATTAGCATGCAAGACACCTGCCAAAAACCTGCCTGTCCTTCCTCCAGTTTGACAGAGATTTCTGATCACAGCCACATCCTTTATGATAACCACTACCTGGGCTGTCAGGAAAAATACCATTCATGTGTCCATGAACCTCAAATATTAGCATAGGCAAAGGATTTCTCATTTTATACAGGCAAGAGACTTTTGATTACCGTGTGCCTTTTTTAATCCGTGCTATAAAATAACCAGATTCATAAATGCTGAGGTAAATAATATTATTATATTATTATTGCCTGAAATGCAAAGCTCAATTCGTAAGTTGATACAAAGTTCCAGTCTGGTCTATCGTGTTCCGGTTCAACTCTTTATTCAACCAGCTCCGTTTTGCTGTCACTAAACCCTCAGTCATTTATTGATCAACAACACAAGATCCACGAGCTCCATCATCTTACAAGCAATACCATTTTAATCCCAGATTTCCACACTAGTTTAATATTCCTCTATTTCACCTAAACTCCCACAGCAGGTCAACAACAGACCAAGATGCAACTCATTCTTCTGCTCCATGTTTGGGGTTGCATCACCTCTTAACAGCAAAGCCAAAGTCAACACCCTCTCCGAGCACCTCCTCTCTGCTATTTATAAACAGTCTAATACCTTAATACTTCCCTAAGCATCTCAGTCAAATTCCCAGGATGCCATGACACTGCCTTTGGAACAGCTCTGTGTAGCACTACAGCAATCTGATTTTCTCATACCACACCCCAAGTGCTGCTCCGAAACTCTTGGTTTTCTATATCCTCATCAAACACCCTGGTGGGGTGGGAGGAAAAGCAGGTCAGCTACCTAAACACAGTTCAACAGCTCCCAGGCTCTTCACAACGCTAAGTGGCTAAAGCCACTCGGACCAAGCAGAGCGCTGCACTGTTTGGTGTTACAGTGACCAAAAGCCTACCAGGGTTCAATTCTTTCTTGTTTTATACCTCATCCCTCCTCAGTAGGGAACAGGTGAAAACACACTTGCTTTCTCATTTATGCAAAACATTGTAATTAGGCATTAACATCTATTAGCAAAACTTAACCCTGATGAGCTAGTGGGCAAAGGTCTTCCCAATTTTACTTCAGCTCCAGTATCAGCTTCTCTAAACTGTTTTTCCGTATCACTATGTGGTTGAAAAAGTCTAGGCCTCTTATATCTCATGGACATTTGGAAACAGTCTTGCTGAAGCACATGGCGTTTGCACTGAGCTCTGCCTGGTCCCCACCACAAGCTATGAAGACCTATACACAGAAACTTTTTGTTTATTGCCTCTATTTATCACACAGTTTTAAGATTAGTGCAATGGCACGTAAAATGCAGCCAGGTCTGTCTCTGCAGCGGCATAAATTGTAATACAAGATAGAGGATATCAGACAAACCTGCCTTATGATTTTCTACCTCCAACTTTTACCCCAAGTCCTCATGCTACAGTTTCATCAATCCCCAGAGCCAACCTACCCTAAAAATCAAGCTTATTTGGGTGGTTCCACACACTGTTGCAGTCCCGTCTCTCAACAGCAATGTGGACATACCTAATGCAAAACAGATGAGAACAAAGTATTCAAATGGCAGCAGATTGGGGTGCACGGAAGCAGCAACCAAAGATTTACATTTACCCCTGCAAACCATGTAAAACCTTGATGCATTGGGTAGCCTTTCATTTTCCCCTTTCTGTGCTGTATCTTAAAAATACTTCTTCAGATAAACAGTGTCTTCTTATAGCTATTGCAATTTTCAGATAACCTCAACATGAAAAGTTTTCCTTCAGGTAAAGATGCATGCCCTTTGGTTTTTCTAGAACACAGCAATTTCAGTAGAGGAAAACATCAGTTGGCTAATGCACAGCAATCCAAGAGTTACAGATGAATGCAGCATTTTGTTGGGGCGGGCTGGTGAGGTTGCATCTATGCACAGGCAATCAGAACGGGTGCCAAAAAAGGGCTGCACAAACTATTGATGCATTGCAGATAAAACGTAGATCAGCCGAGCTGTTTTGGCAGCAAGCCTGTTGGAGTGGAGAGCAGGAGTTCTGTCTCTGGGGTGGAAACACATATGTTCCTGCTTCTCCTCCCTACCTTGTCCCACATGGCCAACATTTTTTTAAATACCAAAGATTGGCTTTCGAAAGTACATGTGTGCAAGTACCCTATAGCCATTTTGTGGAGCTCGGACTTTTTGAATATTCAATCCAGCTTTCTTTTCATATTAATGTAAATACTCCGTCTTTAGAAGACATATAACCATTGAATTAGATAACACTTCTATGTAATTATATTAATTGTCCATTTTACCATTTATATAGCAGCTAGGAGGCGGCATAAAAGTATCTCTAGCCCTACCGCAGGCACAGGGAAACCAAGACAAAGGAATACAAGTGACAGTACAGCCCCTTCCAAGGTCCCAGGTCAAACATAGCCTGAACCTGCTGTCACTGGATTCAGAGGCAAAATTTACTGATATTAATAGGAAGAAGGTCACAGAAAACAGGTAAGAAAACACGTAACATGACTCACACCAGCTTTTCCATATGGTCTCTGGATCACATTGCCTCCCTAGCTAAAGTGTGGCCACTCAATAAGAAAGTGAATCCAGATTTAGCTTCTCCAGTGTTGCTTGACTTGAGATGAAGACAACTTCTAGCATGTCTTCAAGCCCTGTTGGCCCTAGGGAATACTGCTGCAACTCCACAGCACCTGGCATGAGCAAACAGCTTAGAGTGAAGCCAGGTTCCACTTAGGCTTTTATAAATCAGACTGAAGCAGGCTTATTCACACTTCTTTGGCTCAGGGTAATTTCTTTCTAAATGCACTTTGCTTCCCTAACATGTAGGCCTGAGTAGAGCTTGAAAATTTAATTTCAAGGGCTTCTCTGCATCATTTCCGCCCCAATTTTGCAGACCCCAAAGGATCCAAATATTCAAAATACTGTTACTTTCAAAGGAGAGTGTTGTCCATCAAGACTCTGGATTCAGACCTGAGTGTAGTGAAGAGATTTTAGGACTGCTGAAGTATTTCATATTAGTATTTTACTGTTAGCTTTTAATCTTTTTTTTTTTTCTTTTACTTACCACTTACGCTTCCTATGTGATTTTTGCTACTTTTCTTGATCAGAAAAACACTTTAAACCTCAGTAGTCTTGCAAGATTTCAAGTCTACATCGATGTTCCCTACTGCTCTCCAATTAATTCAGTGAAATTCTGAATCCAGACCCACATCTCGAGGTCAACTCTGCATTTCATATGTAGCACCAGAATGTGCTGAAACAAAACTGATGATCTGAAAATAGACATCCTTTTAATTTGCAGCCAGAAATATTTTCTCAGAGAGAAAAAAAAAATCCTATTCTTTCCTCACTTTATGCTTGGTTTCCTGCCTCATGAAAGCAAATGAGAAGGATCGAGAATTTGAGAAAAACAGATCTACCATTTAAAAAAAAAAATCTCTTCCATTTTGTGACACTTATCAGAGCTATTGTATCATATGATCTGCAAACTCTTAACTAAAGGCACTCGGATTTCAAAAATTACTATGACTAACTGGAAAGCCTGGAAAGTTTTCTGAATTTGGCAATGTGTGATGGTGGGGAGTTTTTTTGCCTAGTGTTTAAATCTCACGTTCTGCAGCACAAGTTAATAATGACAGCAGAAGAAATGTTCACTAACACTTAATTTTTTTCATTTCTGCAACTTCTTAACTCTATTTTGCATGCAGGGGATTTATAGCAATTGACCCATCCTGCTACTATACCCTGAGCTCAGCAGTAGCCTTGACTCATTAAAAGCTTCAGAATTCAGCTCCTGCTCCTCCCCATGCTACCACAAATGCTCTGCTCCATGGATTTGATTCTATTTGTGTGCTGTTCTAACTCAAGTTCACTTTGAAAATGTAAAAATTGCAATGTCAACCCTTCTGTCTGCCTTTTTCAGTAGTCTATGCAATACCTTGTGCCAGATTCCCTTACCTACTGTCATAAAGAAAACTTCAAGCATTATTTATGTGAATTCCTTGACACCAGCCAACTTGGTACGAAGGTTTCTTGCAGCGTTCAAGCCTAGCTTGAGCACACCAGGCTGAGATCAGATTTAAGGCAAAAAAAAATGCCACACACCAGCAAAATAAGATTTCTTTGAAATCGCTTTGAACTGGCTGAACATCAGCTTGCTGTAATAGCAATCAATAAAACCCTATCTCCCGATCCTGGCATCCACAGGACAATAAAATGTTGTAACCAGCAGAGAGATGTAACAGAACTGTAGAGTCATGCTGCTGCAATACATTAAGCTACATAATAGTGCTAGTCCAGCCTAACACAACTTCTCTTTAAAAACTCCCCTTTGCCCAAAGATTATTTCTAGCCATGGCATGAAAAACTTACCTCCTAATTGCACTGGTCTGACAAGCTTTTCCACATGAGGATATTTTAGTTGCCAAGCCTTCAGATGCTCCTGCTACAACAAAGGACCAGCTAGTATCTGTGCTGCATGGCACTGGGCACCTATAGCACTGAAGACTCAATTCTCATCACAATAAGGCCTTTTTCACTGCTAAACTGCCGAGAAAGGACCCATAGAAACAATTGCTCTCCCAAAGAAAGGCCAGTCTAAACAGGTCAGAGAATTACAGGTGTGATGGGTGGGAGGAGTGGAAGATTATGAGGTCCATTTTACAAATAAAGACTAAAGCCCACAGCCATAAAACTACTTTGGCTCTGAACTGCCACTGATCTCTTGAGCTTGATAACCGAGGAGTTCATGCCCCAAAATACAAAACTCTCTAGGCACCACAATCTCACTGAAAGGCATGGAAGACAGAAACCTCTCTGGGACAGTTTCATAAATCTGGATTTAAGTTGCTGAGGATCACAAAGGAAGTTTCTAGCAGAGCTGATACCTGATGCTTAATTCCAGTGCTTCCAGATTTGATGTACTCCAAACATTTGCTTTGTAGCCTAAAATCCTGATTGCTGATGATGTCTGGAAAAAAAGAATAAAAGTCTAGCCCTTGTTACTGGACTTGAGTTCTGTGTAAAGGCTCAAGTCATCTGATATACAAGGCACATCAGGGAAATTTGGCATTTATCCTTGGGGAACAGTGACATACAGTATCCATTTTCTAGCAATATTCATAAGGACGTAGAAGAACAAAGGCGGTATGGCAGGAGTTAAAATCAATTTTTCAGAAGGCTTTATTAGTGCTCACGTGTCCCTATCCCCCCCTCCATATCTCTACAGGCTTGTTATCTCTTCTCTGTGACTGCCTTTCATCCATTTTGTACCATAGCCAAGTACAAGCATATGGCCAACGAGCCATTTCAGCTGGGAGGAGATGCTGTGTGTCACAAGGGTTGTGGGTGCTCAGCTTCCTGCCTGTCCCTACGGTAAGAGTCTTTCATACCTGCTGAATTTTGTGCCCTGCAAACTGGGGACACAGTGAAAGGAACGGCAAGAAACAGCGCTGGCAGCAGCTACCCTTATTCCAGTGCCAGAGTAGCTCTTCAGACATGTCCACAAGTCTGTATTTATTCTGTTGGCTACCCAAATTAACCTCCTGCCCCCAGAGATGAATGAGCAGAGTGAAGAACAGCGCAGCTCCTAACTGAACTTCCGTGCTGAGGGCTCATTTGTGACAAGCAATAGGTGAAAAAGGGACAAAGGATAGGCACCTTTGTATCTCATCCAGAATTTGCTGGCCAGTGTAGAAACTCAGCATATACAAGACAGCTGCAGTCTATCGCTGGTATTAATCAGTATTAAATTTCTACTCCCCTGCAGAAGCAGGAAGAAAGCTGAGAGGGCATTGATTATAGTAGACAGATACATCCCATTTTTGAGGATGGCCCAGGAACAGGTTCATTGGCTATAAGATATTGAAATCCAGCACTGGTTCCTTGGAGGAGATAGTTCTTACTTTGCACCAGCTGAGGATTTTCCCCAAAGAGACATATTGGTCGGGAGCAGCTGGTATATACCTGTGCCTATTAACGTTGCTGGAAATAAGTCTTTAAAATATGCCTAGTCAATAACATTGGTTTTGGTTTGACTCAGACTCTTCCTTATCAGTGATTGAATGCACAATACAGAATAAACTCCAGACTTTTGTGTTAGTAAATACACTACTTTCAGCTCTGACAGAAAGAACAGTTTACCTCCTAAAATTCTCCCCCACCCCACTCTTCAGAAAAATTGGTGTTTGGGTCACTTTCCCAAATTAAAAAATTTCTGTAATCTTGTTTTCGACTTTCTTACAAGTGATTTCTGGCTATTTAGAGCACTTTAGAAGAACACATGTGCAGTTGAGAATCTGATTTTGAATTATACATCTCAGGTTATTTCATCAGCTTCTTTTACCAGCACTAACACATTCCGGCCCAGATCCTCTCAAATGTATTAGGAGACCAAATCAATTTAAGAAAAGGGTATTCTGCTACCTCATGTCCTTCCAGCTCCTTCAGGCAAAGTGGGGTCTGTAAAAATCTTATTGCAGGATTTTTTCCACCAGCATTTTGTAGGGCAAAGGCTCTCCTCTTCCTCATTTTTCTGCTCTGTGTCTTTTGTATCAAAAGAAGCCTCCCCACAATCAAACAAAAGCAAAAAGTTCTACAGGGCCATGTTGGAATTGCTGATATCCGCTGTTATCACTCTATCCCTTTGCAAGGCATCTCATGGCAATATCAGAGGCCAAAGCATGAGATCTGGCATTCATAACCTTAACAAAATTACACACAACACAACGCATACAAACATAATTACATATTGACCATTGCTAGTAGTCAATGAAGTTACTCAAACCCATTTAGCTCAACTCCACATTCTCTACCTAATGCCTTGAGGCAACCAATTCTCCCAATAAGTATTTAAGCACTTAGTTCTCTGATCGCAGAATGGTGTGGGGTTTTCATTTTTAGAGGGCTTTGATAAACTCTATCTACTAAGCCTCAAAACACCTGCATGGTTAGGCAGACAAGTTGTGAAGTCCCTGTTCAATATTGCACCTGCACATAGCTAAAACTTTTTGTCCAAAGAAGTATCTGCTACCAAGTCCAAGGTAAACTTTCTTGGTAGAAAAAACATCCTGTATGCTAGTGAGAAAAGTCATTCTAAAGGGAGTTGCTCAGCCATCCAAAATACAGTAGCAAAAGGAAAATGGAGACCCAATTACTGCATAGCAGTATGACTACACTACTTAAAATATATAGCATTCGATTTTGCATTCAGGATAATAACCACAAGAAATACAACCACGCAAATTCCCTTAATTCTGATTTAGACCAATCCCTTTTCACAAAGTACACCCATATAAAACCAGTGGTAAATGCAGTGAAGATGGTCCTGCAACACAGCCTACAAAATACCTATCAACACAGCCTGAAGTGTGCCCCAAGGAGACAAAACTACCATTACCCTGCATTGTGCTGAGCTGAAATCCTTCAGAACAAAGGATTACATCAAAGGACTGGGGTTCATTGTGGGAAACCCATCTTTGTGTGTCATATAACCACCCTGTCCACTGGTTTTCCCTTTTTGAAACACAATTATTCTCACCTATCACACAAGAGGCACAATGAATATTCATAGTATGCTCTCAGACCTCTGGTGAAGAGGTATTATTGCTATATCATAATCAGTTCTGCAATTCCCTGGAGCAAAGACGGAATTTCAGATCATGCCAATAACCAACCTTATAAAGCCTTGTCCAGCCCTATTAGGGAATGGTGCATTACCTTCAGCACAGCCTCTCGGTTTTAACAGCTTGAAATCAGACACTTGACATTGTTTGGCTTACCCTCACCAGTGTGCTGAAACATGATGGATTCAGATCACATTTAAATTGCTGCAGCTCAGTGTATGACTCCCAGTTTCTACAGTAGGAGTGAGAAGAATCAACCCCACAGATACAGCTAATTATAAGACTAAATAAGTTGATTTTACATTAAAGTCTGAGCAAGCCTCTCTGTTTTGCTGTTCACAATCTACAGATTAGAATTCCTGCCACAAGAACCAGGAGGAAAAATTCCTTTGGGAAAATACATCGCACCATCCCCATCTTACGATTACTCCAGTCTTCAAGCCTGCGATGACAGCTTAGAGGTATCTCTGCTTCTTGTTAAATACAAGTTCAGGTAACATTTGAGAAAAAACATAGGAGCTATCAGATAGATATTCAGCTGATACAAATCAATGTTGCTCTGTACAGCAGTAGACCAATTACACCAATTGTGGATTACCTCCTGGCATCAAGACAACTACTTTCAACGTGCAGGAGGCCCCCAAAGGACACTTTAAGAAGCCTCAGGTAGCAAATCTTCTTTCTAACAAAGGAGATGATATGCTAACCTGCTAGACATGCCCACATTGTAATTGTCCTCCACACAAAAGGGATGTGAAGTCACAGATATTGTACACTTACAGGGGCACAGCTGTTCCCTTTCACAGCTTCACCCTCCTGTGCATAGATTAACCTGCTCTTGCTCTCCTGACAGACAGGCAGCCAGCTCAGGGTAGCAGCTACGCAGATACCTTTCCAATATTGCAAAAAATACCTCTTGCTGAACCAAACAGGGCATGGTGCAAAAGTGTTGCCAGTTTCGCTGACTTATACACATTACGTGATCTAGGACCTTCTAATTTTGATGTTCCTATTTCAGATGCCTTTGAAAACTCAATAGATTAACAGAAACAAGTCAGCACTGATTGGTGACCGACTTCCCTCCCTCACTGCCTGCTTCATAAAATTGAATAACAAGCTGTCCAGAGGCAAAGCAAGAGGAAAGGAAGAAGAGATGGCAGCTGCCTGTTGAGTAGCCCCAGAAACACTCCTTGTTGCTCTGATCAGACTTTGAGTCAAGCAGCTCTGTTTGGAAGGAAGTCCTCTGCTCAGCAGAGACCAGTGAGTCAGAAGCGTAGGCTGTGCTGCGGTAGCAAAACTGAGCTCTGAAGAGAATAACAATGGGCTTTCGCTCATCTTCCTTCCTGTGCCTAATTACGGCACCAAAGCGAAACCCACTGTGCCTGCATCCCTGCCCTTCTCCCGGTACCCCTCAGGCCAGACACCTGCTTAGTGCTGTTCCACGCAAGATGCCTCCTGGAGAATTATTTCATTACTTTTTTAGACAACTGATACATATCCCTCCAGGATCACAACACTCCTAACAAGTGAATGTCTCAAAAACCCCTCCAGGGGTTAGCTGTAGCAGTGAGACTAAATAAACTCTATAGACAGGGAGAGAGAGAGAGTGCCTTATACCACAGGGTCCCCAGGAACATCATTGAGCTGCAGTTCGCAACAGCCAGGAAAGGAGCAGACACTTACGTTCCAGCTGCAGACAGGCAGTGGGAAGGCTGGAAGAGCGTTTTCCCCCGTTTCACCTCTCTGTATCTGGTCTAGCTCACAAGCCAGCACTCTTCAGTAATGTCCGCAGGGGTAAAGCCAGCTCCAAAGATACTGGGGAACAAATGGAAAGCCAGTGAGGTTGGACTTATGCTGGGCCCTTGAAGAGACTATAGCTTACTCTTCTGCCTCTAGGCAACCAGTAACGTAATCAAAGCAATTACATCAAAGCAGCAAGGATAGACACTGCTATCCATTTTTAAGCCTTTTCTGTCCACACAAAGAAGAACATTCAGGGAAAAGGCTGATTCTTCAAAGCTGACCCAAGGTACGACTAAAAGGAAGTCAGGTCAAACAAATTAGAATAGTAGTCCTCCCCTATCTTATGTCTTTGTTTGGAAATTAAGGGGTAATTAAAGCCTTAAATAGCTCTTTATTAATCCCAGGGGGATGGGAGGGACTGCTGAAATCACCGGGCCCCAGTGCAGATAAGTTAATTTACAGCAGCTGAGGTTCTGGTCCTTAGTTACTGCAGTTCCTAAAACACTCAAAACAGATAAGCCAGCTGTATGGTAACTTCTCTTCAAAATTACAAACCTGTTTCCCCTGCTGAATGAAATTAATCCAGGGAGATCAATCAACAGAACATTTTCTGTCATAACTCTTTCTTATGTAGTTTATCTGGCTGCAACTCTTTCTTATGTAGTTTATCTGGCTGCAGCCATCTTTGAATAAATTACCAACCTGGATCTTAAATGCAATGTTTGCCTTTCTGTCCATTTAATTAAAGGCATCGTATATTGTGTAAACTAGTCAAAAGCGGTTTTGACAGCTCTAGTAACGAATGCCTTCCAGATGGAGGCATGCCTTCCCAGTTATAAATAGAGCAGCCTCATGAGGGTGGGCAATGTACAGCCCAGGGGCCTGCTGAAGAGAAGTTTTTCTTAACTATTGTCTTGCCTGGAATCATACCCAAGATCTGAATCTGAATTCTCTCAGTGCCAGGAGGCACACAAGGCGCGAACATCGTTCTTCCACTTCGATCCGTCTGCGGCTGCGTGCTCTGGACTCCCAAGGGCCACAGCGCAGTCTTCTGTTGGTTTTTTCCTCAAGACACGACCGATCCCGTTCCATCTCCTCCTCCTCACTTCATTACTGATTTTCTCCATCTCCGAGTTGATGCTCGTCGTTTCTGCAACTTTTTATTGTTTTTCCGGGAGGAGGTAGTTGGCCTCCTGCCCAACCCCCATGACTTGGAGGGCCAGTGGTTTTTCTGTCAGGGTGGCCCTTCCCTTAGGCTGCGTTGGTTCGCGGCACCTTCTTCAATTTTATCCGGTGCACCCTCCAGAGAGGGATCCCCTATCCGCCACCCAGGGGACGCGCCTTCTAGCTGTGCAGCCCCAGCTGAAGGATCATACCCAAGATAACACTATTTTATTGAGGAAAACAGAAGTGGTGGAGTCCAAGAGACAGAGCAGAGGAACAGAGCGACAGACGAGGCAGCTCACAGATGTCCCACTCACCTGCCAGCTCCTGAGAAGCTCTGCCAGGCCTGACTCTGGCAGACCCTGAGCTGCTCAACACCTCAAAACGCCTACCATGACGCTTCCAAACACATCGCCGCTCCACGGGCCAACACCTGCGCTGGCAGCGGGGTCTGCCGGGACCCCCGTGGGGAGAGGCCGGGGCTGGACACGGCCGGTTCCATGCCGGTGCTGCCGGAGGCCGCAGCTGAGCCCGGCAGTGACGCTGGTGAGGCCTCCGTGAGAGCGGGTTTCAGTCAGGACGAAGGGCTGCCTGGAAGTGCGAGGGCTGAGGGAAAAAGCGTGAGGAACAGCCCTGCGAAGAGCGGGGTGAGAGACGGGGGGGGTGCTCCAGGCGCCAGATTGCCATTCGCAACGTTGCAGCTCCTGGAGAGGACGGGGAAAGGCGTGAGGAGGAAGGAGAGGCGGAGAGGGGCTGCTAGGAACTGGCTGCAACCCCCTTCCCTGTCCCCCTGCACGGCCCGGGGGGAGGCGGAGGAGTGGGAAACGGAGTCGAGCCTGAAGGGTGGAGGAGAAGGCATTTTAGTGTTTATCTTTGCTTCTCACCATCCAAATCTATTTTAATTGGCAATAAAGTACATTAATTTTCCCCAAGTCAAGTCTGTTTTGCCCATGGCAGTGATCCGTCGGTGAGCCTCCTGCCTTGATCTCCATCTCCAAGTTTTTTCACCTTATTTTCTCCCCTCATCCTGCTGCTGGTACGCGGTCCTCAGCGGCGAGCGTGCACTGACCCTTCATCTCACACCTTGCCTTCCTCTTTGTTCACCATTTGCTATCTCTCTGGCACTAGTTAAGATCTCTAGGAAAATCTTTCATGTGATTATTGGATCGGAAAACCCTTTGGACAAGAACATTGCAGCTGAGCTGATCAGTTTAACGTCCATGTCATTTTCAGAACAAATTTAAAAGCACATTAATCTTCTTGTATCGTGGATTTTTTTTGCAAGCTGCCAGCTCCAATACCTTGTTTATACGAGGCATTTGCTAATTTATCCCAGATAAAAACAAACCTATCGAATTTAGTAGGTGGTAGCACATAAGTCAATCTGTTTTACTGCTGTTATTAAAAAAAAAATCTTAGGCATTTCAGGATCACAGGAATTGCATAATTTATCTCTTTACTTCCTCATATTTTTAGAATCAACACTGGGCATACAAATGAAGGACGCTTTAAGATATTTATTTCTAGTAAGAGTTTTATCTAATGGTCTTAAAAACAATTACAAAAGCAATTACATCATCAGCTGCACTGGATTTTTGGATCCTGTGGCTGGGGTGGCTCATCCCATCTCACCCTCAGGTCTCAGGCACTGCAAGTCCTGTCATGATCTTCAATTAAAGATTGAAATAAACCCTGAAATACGAGATTTACTATTCTTTCCAAAGCATTTATCAAACCTCACTACAGTAGTCTAGATATTCATTTCATTTCCTCTGGTGCAGCACATCCCTGCTTTGAATCTATGCGACAAACAACAGTTCGGTCCCCTCTCCAGATCCCATCAAGTCTTCAAACACTTCTCTACTTCTGAGAATAATTTCTGAGGGCAAATGTATTGCTTTTGAAATGCACACCTCTACACCAGTGACATATACCTTTAAAGCATCTGTCCCTGGTGAAGCTGATCCTGGAGTCCCGACAGAAGCATTTTAATCTCCTCCCATCACTTCTTAAACTATTTAATTTGAACATCAGTGCTGGCAAAGAGTTCTGTTTGAAAAGTTACATCCCATTTTGGTGTCTGATAGGGCTCATATCTTTTGAAAATCTAGCCCTAGTGAAGAACGTTTGAAACAAATTTGGCTCTTTATGCATGGTCTAACTCTTACTGAAGCATTCAACACCTCAATGAGACCAAGACCTGGCCCACAGTGGAGAAGTTAACAGATCCTTGCTGTGGATGCGTGGGACGTCTGTCACATGAAGTCAAGGTGTTCTCCTCTCGATGGTATTCTTTTTTGTCTCTATATTTTTCTTAGGCTTTATATTTAGTCTCTGGCTGCTTCATGCCTGACTTGCTCTGATATTTATAGACACTCTTACACAGATAATCCGGGAGACAGGAAAACAAAGGAAAATGTTAAAAAAAAAAAAAGATTCCATTTAACAGTGCCCTTCAAATCTTTGAATTCTACCCAGAATAGAAGAAGGAAGGAACAAATAAGATAAATGCATTAGGGCATGGCTGGGGATAGATACCACCTAGTCTTTTGTAACAAAATGTTACAATAAAAGTATGACATTGGGAAATAATTTGCCTTAAGGTTGATGTATTTCAGCTGCTTCAATAAGCAATTGAGTTTAGGTGGGTGAAGTTTTATGGCTCTAATAAGAAAGGCTAGTTTTCTGGCACTGCTAAGCACTAGAGACTTACATTAGCTTTTTATAAAGAATGTAAACATTGTAAAAATCTTTGCACCAAATTCTACACAAGAAAAAAAATCCTTTCGATAGATGTGCTTTAAAATGGCCTGTTTATGGGATTTTGATATAATTTGTTTACATTTTTGTTATTCTTTCAGGTTAGTTGAAACAAAAGAATCTATAGGCCTTCTAAGAAAACCTAACATCATATTTTTCTAGATCTCTCTTCTGTATTTCCATATGTTTTATTCTCAAAATTCCTCATATAGCCATGGGACCCCACTCAGATCAGGATCCCACTAGGACAGAGTCAACTGTGCAGATACTTCATCGCATGTGTCCAGCCCCATGTGATGAGATAAGCAGTATGCAGAGAAGAGGATGATAGCAACTACCAGCTACTAAGGGGAGGAGACGAAGACGGTCCTACTAGGGTGATTTTGGTTAGTGCATAGGGATTTCTTAAATAAGCCATTCATACAAATCTGCATAACACCGCCAACTCCAGAGAGCCCAGTTCTGAACAGAAGGAAAAAACCAGCAGATCCTGAACTGGTATAAATTGCTGTGACGCTGCTTTCAGTGCTGCTGGATTTCTAACAGCTGCATGTAGCATAAATCAGTGTCCCTCAGTAGAGCTTCTCCAATCTGTGGCTGCTGAGCATCAGTCTCTCAATGCCCAATTTCTTTCCTCGGAGTATGACACTGTTCAAGATAGATGTTAGGATACAGGAGTTACCATGTCTGAGAGCGCACCGGGGAAATTGCCTGTAAGGGCAAGGAGAGAAGTCAGTAATCAGTCATTTCTCATATTTCTCTTGCAGGCATTAATAATGGTAACAGGGCTGATGGCTTTCTACCTGTCCGCTAGCAGTTAAGTGGAGAGGTATCGAAGAAAAATCTAGGTCACAAATAACCTTTACTTATGCCTTTTCTTTAGGACTGTTTGAACAGGACATACAGGTATGCTCCTTTATCTGGGGAACTATACCTGTGAAAAATAGAGTTCTTGTAAAGTCCCTGGAATATCAGCTTTACTACTTCTTTACAAAATGAGGACACCTGATTCTTCTTACTTTCTTTTCTGGTTAAAAGGACACCAGTTTTTATCAAGCCTGCGCAAGTTGGGACAGTATTGGTTTGCATGAGAACAGCCAAGGATTTGAAATTCTAGTAGTTTCCTAAGAACAATTCAACTGCAGCACAAATATCACTCAGTCTTTCAAGTGTTGAGTAATGCTGGTTGTTTTATCTGACTTCAATGGATATGTAGTCACTGTAAGAATAAAGAGCCAGAATACGCACTTCTGCCTTAGTAGGACTTTGAAAACTTCTAGTGGTTTTCAATCACTTATCCACAGCAATTATGTTTCCAGATCCAGTAAAAATTATTTGGCAGATATCCGGCATATTAGCACAATTATACATTTGATATCCACACACCAAATCTCATTAAAAAAAAAAAAAAAAGTAGTGGGATTTCTAGCACTAAGTCTTCCAGATTCACAGAATTCAATCTTTAGGATGGACTCCACTAAAAGAAAAAAAAAATCAGTCATAAAGCAACAGTTTCAAGTTTTATTCCTTTTAAAATTTCAGGCTCAACACAATTACTCATGTTAGACAGCATTAAACTAGGCTCTTTAAGACTTGTTTTTGTTATGGTTATTTTCAATTTATGTTGATATTTTTCTTTTTCTGACAAATATTTCATCTTCTGTGTAAATTTAAAAGTTACATAGTTTGCTGAAAAAAAAAGAGGAAAAGCAAGATTTATTCCTACCTGTGCCACTAATTTTCTCTACAGCACTCCATGGCACCTATAGAAAGTATTCATCATTATTCATATACCGCAACAGCCTCAAAACTTGTAGTAAATAGGGTGTTCAGGACCAGCATTGGCAAGTGTGGAGTGGTTTTGCAGAGTGATATACAGGAAACATTAAGCTTGTTCAGCCGATACAGCATCTCTGACTACTGACACCGCACCAAAATCCGTAAGGTCTGGATCTGGCCCTTGGGTCAGACTTATACGCATACCACTTCAACGAGCATGAATTAAGCACAGCTCCAGTGAAACACATGGTATTACTTCAGACACTCAGGCAGTAAAAATTGTTGTACCCCAGGGTAAGGAAGATGCAATAGATGTTTTATACAGATGAAAATTTGTGAAACTCAAATGCCTCCCGTGGCTGCTGCCATCTTGCTGCAGCAAACGCACCAGCTCAGGCTTTAAGCTTGAGCTAAAAGCATGGTCTAGTCCTGCTTGTTTAAAATCTGCAGCAGTCTGTTTTCTGTCTTTGTCCTCCTTTTCTGCCATTCTGTATGCACGCTGCTGACTTTTACCTTGTTAAAGTACTCTGCATTCAGTCTTGCAGTTTCCTACCTGAGTAAATTTCTACAAATCAAATTTTGCTTTCACAGCCAGAGCTATGTTTAGCAACAGACCCAGGGTTTTTCTTCATCTTGTGGTTCAAAAGGTTTATTTTTCCTTCCTGTAAATTGTGTCCTGGGTCTGAAGATTTATCAGGCCTGAGTCACCCATAACACACTTATCACATTGCTGCGCTCTCTGCAAAGACACCCAGAGTAATAGTGGTCCGGCCCATGCATAGCTTTGGTGATAACTCTTCAAGAAGCAGAATATTACTGTCTGAGTCGGCATCCGCTGGAAAACAATTGCAAAATTACTTGTGACTTCACAGGAGTACAAAAATGAATCCTTCACTAATGTTACTTGTTCAGCAGCATTTTTTTTTTTTCTCCTGTTAATCTAATAGCCTTTGGTGTTAATCTCTTGTTGCTGAGGCAGGAAAAACTCATGTATTTAGAACTATCATTTTTGGCATTGCTTTTGAGAGCTAACTCCCAGAGGCACCATTTGCCTCTGTCACTATATATAATTTTTTTCCTGCTCCTCACTGTTCCTTCCGAGGGCTTTTATTTCCCCTACATCAGACACAGATCAATCTAGTGGCAGCTAATGTCTGGTTATAGGAAAATCTGATATTGAAAGCCTTGAAGTGACTTGTAAAAAACACCCTGTACTTTCGCTTCTGTTTCTTGCCCACCAGCACTGAACCTCCCACTCCAGACAACAACTCCACTCTGGTTTTCTCCTACTGCAAACAGTTCATACCCTACGTGTTGTGTAGCAGCAAGGTAGCACGTGGGTTTATTCCACTATAGCTAAAGCGGTCAAGCACGTGATTTTTATGCATGCAGCACTACCCAGAAGTTTAGTTAAGCTGGGACAGCACTACATAGCAGTATACCACATCTTTACATAGATATCGATCATTTTGGGTGAAAAGCAATAATTTTACTACACTAAATTGAGGTTGTTCACCCCTAATTGCCTTCCTTCCTGAAGTTTGCTCCACTGACCTCCCCAGCTCCCCCTCCTGCTCAGTCAGAAACTGCTTCCTTTGCAGAACAAGTAGATAGCTTGTGTGACAAGGTTTATAATTTAAAAAAAAACTCATTTCATTGCTTCTTTGATTGAATATACAGTTGCATTTCTATTACCCCTTCCATCTGTCAAAGGCCATTAGCTAGAAATCTCATCATAATTCCTTGCATAGTTCATGAAATGAATTTCTTTTTATGGTCCTGCAGCCTGAACATTTCTATTGTAGTTATGCAAGACAAAGAAAAACCATTTTTGATAATCTCTTTCCTATCGCACTGCAAGGGAATGCAATTCTGCTACCTCCATTCTTTTGCCTCCCGAACACTCCCAGTTTACGCGAGCTACAAGTGAATTTTCCAGTCAGGTCTCTGTTCAGACTTCAGGGCTTTGCTGCAGCTGGAACAGTAGCAGAGACCAGACTCCAAACAGCAAGTCCCACACAGCCTGTGATTTGAAGAATCTACCAGCTCTTTCACAGGGGTACGGACTGTACTACCATGGTCCTTAGGTCCTAGAGGACTTGCCTCACCTGTCAATACTCCAAATTCACAGGAATAAGAGGGTTTGGCCGACCAATTCTAGCATTCTCTCAAAGCTGGATTTCCAGAAAATGCCAAGCACTGCTCCTAAAAGGCTTGTGAGTTATATTTTTAACCAAGCAGCACATTGAAAACATTCTTTTTTCTGCTGATTCCTAAGGAGGTCTCATCTAGACACATCAGAGAAATACCGGGCCCCTTAAATAACACTTTTGCCCCCAAAATATTCAGGTTTTTTGGAAATGGAAGTTCCTAAGCCACGGAGAAACAATTTTAAATGGTTACACCAAACTCTCAGCTGATTGCAAATGTAGGGGTAAAGTCTCTGAAGGAAAATCCTTATTAAGCTATTTAAAAAAGAAAAATCAATACTACTTCCTGCCTTGGTTTGCTATCTCATTTATTTTGCTGTAATTTTCGTGAGCACTACCAGCCCAGTCACTTTTAATCAGATCTCCAGACTGAAGCACTCCCGGAGTTTAACTTGGAAGCCAAGGTTATCTTAAACCGCGAGCGCAATTCTGTGGCTGCTTCAGCATTATTCAATGACTACTCCAGTGACTCGCATCGTTTGCTGTACACACAGCTGGTTTGTCACAGGCCGTCTTGCCAGAGCCTGAAGAAGCGATTCCAGCTCTGAGAATCCATATGTGTCATACACTTGAGATACCTCATACATCAGGTTGTTACGTTTGATTATAGCATGCAAGTAAATACGTAATGAGGCAGGACATGAGGATTTTGCTCTGGTTGAACCAGTTCTTTAAGATGAGAAAGCAGAAAGATGACCCTTGCTGTGTTCTTAGCAGATGTGCGGTCCTCTGTGTACTTTTCTCTTTGGTAACTGAAGCCCCACAGAAGATGAGGTACAGGATACAGAAGCACTGTCCCTGGCAGCTTCCCCAATACATCTTCTCCCCTTGGGTTTTTGCATTATCTGGGTGGTGGCACTGGGTGTTTTCATAGAGAACGTGAAACAGAATATTGTTATTAAGGACTCCAGAGCTTTTGAGTAAGACTTAAGACATCAGGATCTGTGTAAACTAACTGCAGTTCTTGCAATTCATATGTTTTACAAAAGAATTCTGCCTGCCAGGTGCCTGATCAGCTTTAAGAGCTTGGCTTCACATAGCAGAGACTGAAAACAGTCACCAGACTTCAAGAAGGGTTTTTCCAGTAATGAGAGCTTCTCTGAAGACCTCAGTAGATGCTGAATTCCATATATCGTAAGTGTTCTTGAAGAACAATCTGCACAAGTATTAAAAATACAATATGCAAGGCCAGTCATGTTCCAGTTTATTTTCCAAGTGAGGGCTTTCAGAGGCTCATTGTTGCTGCATGTGCTTTTATGGAAATATTTGGAGTTGTGTGCTTGTAAGCAGGCTTTGATGGTTTTCAGTGCTATTACTGTCCTGTTCTGAGGCTATTACAGTGGCCAGAGAACAAACAAGATAGTCTGTTACAGATATGGACCATGCCAATCCCCAAATCCCCATACAGAAGTTTTAACAAACCACTCCTATTCGGTTTAAATCACAACTGAGTTCACACGGCCTCTGATGAGACTGGCAGGTAGGAAGAAGTGAAGGAAGACAGCAAAATAGGGTCTAACCCCACCCAAATATTGCAGCTTAGAATCCTCTAGTTCTTAGTGCCATCTCCAGAAGCTGTAATAATGTCCAGATGAGCAATCTGTTTCAATTCTTCTTTATCTGCACAGTACATGTGAAATTCTCCACTGCCTTGCTGACACCTCTGGATGACAGCAACATAAACTCCCTGGAACAGCTCATGCCTGACATTTTCTAGCAGATTTGCTAATTAGCAAGGGGCAAGGGTATTTGCCATGCAGGGTTTATTTCTGTTGTTTCATTATTGACATGTTATCTGCTTGCCATGCTGAAGCATCTTTCAGAGCTGCAATTAAAATACATGAGTTGACTTGCCCTTCTTTCTCTTTCCTAGAAGAATTATCCTGCTGTCTAGTGTTTTCCTGCTGCTTATATGTGCCACTCAGTTCTTGCAGAAGGGAAGATCAAATCCATCCAGAAAAAACACAAATCCATATTGCATTCTGGCAGTACGGATTTATTCCATCAAATACTTATTTCTATGTCAACACTCCAGCCCACATGAGACCCTGCCTCAGTCGGAGTTGTCCAAGGCATCTTGGCTGTATTTGAAGTTTCTGATGGGCAAGATTAAGCTTTTCACTGGAGATTTGAGTGCCCATAATGTGTAGGGAAGCATGAAGCAGTCGCTGTTTGGACTAGAGAGTCTGGGACTCTGAGGACTTCATTTTTGTACCTTAGCATAAATGAAGGGCTACATGTTTTAGCTACACTTTGTAATTAGAAATACGCTGCAGCTCAAATACAAATTACTATAATGGACTGCATTAGATTACCTGTCCTGTCTTCAGTGTTAGCAGGTTTTTCCAGAAGAGTAGACATTGCCGAGTCTCTTGCAGAGATCAAGGACTATGCATCTCCTGAAGTTATTTCTGAAGAAATAACATGCTCTGGGACTCCAGAATGCTCGAAACACTGTAGTGCTTCCTATTTTGACAAGCAGAAAAGCTGCAGTTTCACAAATAACCTTTGAAAAATGGTCCAATAGTGAATTAGCCTGGATTGGCTCCCATAATACTGCATTTGACCTCAGTTTGCAGGTAGAAGACAGAAAAAGATAACTAAATCACTTAACAGCATCCAGATACACAGCACTACTTGAGATAAACATCACAACAGAATGCTTCTTGTTTGCCTCAATAAAATTAATTCATTCCTTACCCCATAAGCTAGGAAACAGTACTATCTCAAGACTTATCCCTTAGAATGCTGACTGAAGAGTTTCTGTTACTCCACATATCATTAACCTAAGTATATAAAGCCCTTTCCTGGGGGAAAAGACATTTGTTTGCTCAGAAGTAGCAGAAACAGCCAGAAAAGATCAATTTTACACTTTGAGATTTATAAATGAATTAAAGAAATCCTTCCTGAAGGCCATGTCAAATGAAGACATCAACTGTAAGTCAGTTGAAGCAAGCCACAAACTAAAAATAGTCTGCTTTATGAATTGATATATTTATCTGAGTGTTCAACTGTTACCGCAGGTGCCAAATATGACATACACTTTCATGAGGAAAAAACAAAATCAAGACTGCAGTTCCATCCACTGTTTTCAGCAATACCGCAGCAGCCTATTTTATGTATAATATATTTTTTATTGGCTAATGAAAGAGGTTTGGTCCTTCAAGTGAGAAAAATACCATTGATGCTTGCATTTGGAACAGTATGTGCCTCATTCTGTTCAAGTACCTAATTCTACAACCATAGAAAGATAAAATGTCCTGAGTTGGAAGGGACCCACAAGGATCACCGAGTCCAACTCCTGTCCCTGCATAGGACAACCCCAAAATTCACACCATATGTCTGAGGGCGTTGTCCAAATGCTTCTTGAATGTTGTCAGGCTTGGCACCGTGACTGCCTCCCGGGGGAGGCTGTTCCAGTGCTCCACCACCCTCTGGGTGAAGAACCTTTTCCTAAGGTCCAGCCTAAACCTCCCCCGGCATATCTTCCTGCCGTTCCCTCGAGTCCTATCGT
The DNA here is from genome assembly GCF_965183815.1 of Platalea leucorodia. Taxonomy (NCBI): domain Eukaryota; kingdom Metazoa; phylum Chordata; class Aves; order Pelecaniformes; family Threskiornithidae; genus Platalea; species Platalea leucorodia. Next base: position 3,906,753 of record NC_138859.1, read on the forward strand.
TGGTCGCCAGGGAGAAGAGATGAGCGCCTGCCCCTCTTCATCCCCTTGTGAGGAAGCTGTAGACCGCAATGAGGTCTCCCCTCAGTCTCGTCTTCTCCAGGCTGAACAGACCAAGTGACTTCAGCCTCTCCTCCTGTGGCTGCCCCTCTAAACCCTTCACCATCTTCGTGGCTCTCCTCTAGGCAACCAATGCCCAAGCTAGGGCAGGTCAGTGTTCAAACATACAAAACCTCTACACCTGACTTCAGCTGAGTTCCTTTGCAGATCCATGAGTAGGTACCCAAACATGGAGAGGTTGCTAGTGTTAATTTACTACCTTTTTCTTAGTCTGGGGCCTCATTTGAGAGCCAAGACCGGTATCTACACATGAACATTTTGCTTGACTCACCATATGCAAACTGAGAAACACCTCATCCATCCTTTGTGTCAGTATGATCAGGAAAACAAACTGATGGATGATCCAGAAATAAAAAAACCATCATTTATCAACATGCCTCAAGCCTGAGATTTTTTTGCATTTTCCGTAGCTACTAATCTTTCCTGACAAGGAGCTTTTGATCAACTGCTTAGACAACAGAAAGCCCTAATTTGCACTGCCAGCAGTAAAGCTGTCTGTTCTGGAGGGCCAACACTTCCAAACACTCCTGTATGATATCCTAGCTGAGATGGTGACAAAGGAAGGGCCGGCTTGTGAAATCCCCCTAGCTTGCCTTGCTAAAGAGCCATATCCAGCAGTTGTGATCACAGTTGTGGCTTTTTACTTTGAACTGGAGCGTTAAGCACGTTTAAAGACTGAAATCAATGCAAGTTATCCTGCTAGCACAAAATAAAGCAGGTTGCCTTTAAGCAAGCTCCCCTAGAACAACAGTGTGCATCAACAGTGGGAGAATTATTTACATCCTGTCACCAAAATACAGTTGATCACCAGATGCTCAGCTGGTACCTACTGAGCTGGTACCATCTCAGACCACCCTGCCGAGCTGAAGTGCAGAAGAGACTTGTCATTGCAGCAAGGCAATCCTTGAGCTCTTGGCTTCCAGAAAAAAAAACCCCTTTTCCCCCCCAAAAGAACTTGAAACAGATTTATGCAACAGACTCCTGAAGGTTATCTTAAACTGAAGAAATGGAATAAATCTCCAGATAGACAGGTTGCTTGTGTGTGTCAAGCATCTGTTTAAGGATCTTTTATTTTTAGGTGACTGCTAGTCTCAGGCAGGACCCGTTTTAGATCACACTGTGAATAGCCACCCTTTATCTCTCATGGCTACTTTTTAATACCTCTCCTGGATATTGAGCCCGAAGCCATGCCAATCGCTTCTGCAGTAAGTTACTGTGAGAAGATTCAGAACAGGTAAAAAGAAAGAATTACCAGATAAATCAAAGCAGTTTTACTCAACCTTCAGGATGCCTCACCTGAGGTGAGCACCAGGGGCGGAGAACACAAGGCATCTTCACAAAGGTATTGGCAGTCTTAAACTTCACAGCTGCTCTGTCAGGGCAATAGCAAGCCAAAGCTCTAGGAAAGTTTGGATTCGGTCTCAAATCCGGTGACTTTATACTTACTCATATCTTGCTTGGTCACCCCTCATTTACTAAAGCCTGATCAGACACTGCTGTGATTACATTAGCACGTTTTCAGAGGCTTACAGCTCCCACGACTGGGACACAGCAAGTCTCCATTTGCAGGCTGATAGCCCACAACAGTACAAAAGCCAACCTCCTTCTCAACAAGCTGCACCATGCACACATGGAAGTCACCACCTCTCAGCCAAAAGGGCAGAAGCTCATTAAAATATGCTAACAAGGTCTTCTTACTTCACCTTTAATCTAGGAACGAAGTTGCTTCTGTTGTCTCACTTTCCCTCAGAGTCAGTCATTCCTGCCTAGGAAAGTATTTGATTGATTATTGTATCTTTCTTCCACCATCTTTTAATTTCTTTGTGTTTGATTTCTGTCTTGGTAAAGAGAGAAAAAGCCAAGTTAAAACAGACAGCAAGCATTTCCCCGGTGACCTGTGAAAGGAAGCTTAATTAACACTTGGAAATCCCTCACATATCTCAAAATTGCTCAGCACTTGTGGATAGGCTGCTGCTCACAGCTGCCCTAAACACAGGCTTGTGAGTTGACTGTTACAGCTGAAATTAGTATTAACGTGCCTGTTAACAACAGCATCCCGATACCCCTTGTAGTTAAGCTAGCACTGTCAGCACATTTACTAGGGCTAACACGGTTAGAAGCAGAGGAAGTCTTGGGCCACGAAAGCAAAATAAAGACAGAAGTCTCTGGGTCCTGCTGTGAAATTGGAAGTGGTATTGATCAAGTTTTTGGCCCTTGAGGAGCCCATACCCCCAGCATTTAGCGGGGTGAGTTATTCCTCAAGATGATAAGCCCATAGCTCCATTATCCTCTGTTCTGCTGCTGGAGAAATCAGAGATAACCATTAGCCACTACCTGGGCACTGCTGAAGTGGTGGCTGCTGCTTGTTTCCAAGCTTTTCCCTTGATGACAACCCACCAGGTTATGAACATCACCAAGCTAGAGATCAGGCTAAACATTTCAAACTCGACTTCAAAATTTACGCTATAAAAATTACCCACCGATTACCCAGAGACGCTAGCTCACCCAAACACCCCAAGGCACAAAGGCAGCTCCTTCCTTGCCAGCAAAACCCTCAGGGATGCTTCGCAATTAGCTGCCTCCTAAATTGCACAGCGCTGCCTAAAAACCCAGGCTGCTTTAAGGCATTGTAGCTCTTCTCAGGCAACACAGGGAATCATCTTAGAAAACCTTGACCACGCTTACTGATTGCGCAGCATCCCCCCAAAAAACCCAGAGCTCCTGAGGCCACAGAAACAAATAAGCTCCCATCTATGCAGTGAGATTAAATCCCCCGAGAGCGAGGCGCGGCTGAGCGAGATTTGCGGGCAGGGAGGGCACTGGGCAGGTAGGGCTGGGCGAGAATAAATGCAGGTGGTAACGTAGGATGGGTCGGAGGTATCTGTCCTGGCACTGGGCTGGGGCTAAACACCCAGATGCTAAAAATTGGTATAATGCATTTGAAGTTGCAGTTTTTATACTAAGAGGATTATGAAAAGTAAACCACGAAGAATATCGAGCCCTTTGTATGAACACTTTTAAATTGCTTTAAAATAGAGATGTCCTTTATGTGTCTTAGAGTCAAAATTTAAATTTTGATCCTGGAGCAGGTTTTTTATCAAGGTCAGAAGTTCATTTATGATCTGAACCTCCTCAGAAGTGAGCTTTGTTCTCTTCTCCATCTCTAATCACTTTTTTTTAAGCTTTCATGGCTCAGTCAAAACACATTGTATTTTAAGCCAGACCAAACAAGAGAGGAGATAGAAAAAGCTACATTCGGGAAGTGGCATCCATACAAATAAATAAACAGAGGAGACTGCAGCTGACTTTCTGTTTTATTTCCTTTTGATTAGTTTAGAAAACAAAATAAATGCAGTATGTACAAAGCAATGCAGGCTATATAAATCTCTCTTCATTCCAATGGTGCATGTCAGGTTTTCCTTTGTTATGCTGCTTCCTCATGGACTTAAAACTTGGATACAATAAACAAATCCACTCAGAACTGAAAGCTGAATCTTGGCAGACAGGAAAGATCCGTTTAATATTAAAATAGAGGATTTTGGCTTGCTGGATAAAGAGCAGTGTGGACAGAATAGGAGTAAACGGGTCTTTAGCTTGATTTGCATTTCCACAGTCCTGAAACGAAATGTTTTCAAACTTGCATTTTCCAGATGATTAATATGGTTAATTCATCATGGGATAGATATCCAAGGCTTCTCCATAGAATTAGGAAGAATCTGAGTCTTTAAAGACACTGAAATTCAACTGAAAGTCACACGGAATAATAAATTAAGTGCAAGGAGCACTTAAGGCTTTCTGGCAAACTCCACGTTACTGTTCAGGGGGTGGCTGATCTGGCCTTATACTGACCCAATAGTACATTAAAAGCCCACCAAGGACTAGATTGGGCTTTTTGTCTCAAACAGCCGAGAAACTGCATCTCCATCTTTTCTGCTTTTCATGTCCTGTTCATTTCTTCTTTTCATCTCCAGAAAAAGGTTATGAGCCTCACCCCCCCCTTGTCAGCGATGATTTTGCCGTGGCCCCAAACAGTCAGGGGTAAATGCATTTCTTAGAAAGTCCCTGGGCTCTCATTCCAGCTTTCCAGTTGAATTTGTCTGGGTTGAAATCAGGTTCTTCAGATTATTCTAATTTCTGGTCTTTCTCCATCTGTGACTTGCAGATTTGTCCATCATAAAAATGGCAGTGGGGCGATGAATGGTATTAATAGAAGCAAATGATTTTACAACCTTCAAAAAGTGCCATAAATCTAACCCTTAGAGCTAAATTTTCATAGCAGTCAGAGTGCAGTTACAGCTGGGAAAGCGACTGTAAAAATGAACCCTTTTTCCTCAATAGGGTTGCTCATGGAGGATGAAATTAATACCTCCAGACCAGCATCCCTCAACAGGGAGCTTGAGTGAGGTTTTGTGACATGCGGTCCTTAAATTGCAGCCAGGCTCCTGATCACCCCTGTCCTCGACGGCCCCCGTTGGTCCTGGGCTCACGTTGCGGTCGGTGCTCTGCAAACACAGACCAGCCTCTGGCCAAACTCATCACCTGCGAACACAGACCCACGAACAAGCTCCTGATGGCGACTTCTTACTCTGGGCTAGTCCATATGGGTTTTCTTACCCTTCAGTGCCTTGTGCTAAAAGACAAGCGATTATGGTATAATCCCCCAAATAACCATGAAGAAAAGGCCCACCATGGGCAGTTGCAGCCCCTGAACGCGATCTGAGATGCCAGCAGACTTAGAGAAACGGCCACATGGAAATTAAGTGGCAGCGCGGGTCAGCATACATCCGATCGCTGTAGCATGGCACAGAGATTATTCTGCAGATGCTTTAGCAAGAAAAAACAGCTTGAATTTCTGTCTCCTGAGCAGGAGTGAGATTTTGGTGTCTAACCTTTGACGCTTCTACTTACAACTCAATTTTCAAGATGTCCTGTGTGTACCAAAATACTTTCAACTGCTTTTTATTTCTCTCCTGAATTCAACCCATCAGACAAGAGCTGAGAAATAAATTGCTGAAACATCCTTGCAGCTTGAAAGCTGTAGCATTTTTACCTTCAACTTCATTTCATGAAGACAATAAATACTTTCCTATTCCCATCAAGCCTCTGTTGAAAAGCAAGACTGATGCTCCATTAATCACTAGTGTGATGGTTAGTCATCGGGAAAGCTAACATTTCTCTCCCTGTTATAATCACTGAAACATCAAGGGACAAATGGCTAATTGGGAGGTTTTTACCAAATAGTAGAAACCACTAAGTGGCTGGCTGTCAATTAAAACTCTAATTCCATCTGAAAGTGATGTTGTTAACAAAGCTGATTTTGAATAGCAAAGAATTTGAATTAATAAATTAAGAAATAGAAATTCAGTAGGAGACTGGGTGAGGAGCCTGGTTTGGAAATCACAGCCTCCCGCAGCCTGGCTACGGCTTCCAGCAATTTAACACCGCTGACGGGAGCTTTCTCAGCTCCTGGTCCCAAAATGTTCTACAAATATGGTGGAGTGCTTGCAAACAGAACAGCTGATGCACAAGAAGGGGATCTGCCTTCCCCAAGGTCAGAGAATAAGCAGACGATGTCCAAGCACCAGCAGCAGGTGCCAAGCGCTGTTAGGACTTTTTATTACTTCGGGACGGGCGCTGAATTACTCCAGCTCCCTGTGTTGAAGAAGTGATTTCCTTTTGCTCTGGCGTGACCAGCAGAACGTCTACAACCACGGGCGTTCCTGGGAAGGTGCTGGGAGAGGGCTTCAGCACACGCTTTCGCTTCGTTCAGGAGTGAGGGGATCTGCGTGGAATTTTGGTTTGCTTTTGTCAAAAATGCCATCTTTGAGGTCGGATCGCCTTGATGACATCTACTCTTTGCCCTGCATTTTAGTTATTCTGTGACTGAGCGGTTCTCTATCAGCCATGAGTCTAGTGGGGACCCACAGATGCTCCCAAATTTGTACAACACCAGTTGGGGATTTGAGACATTTGGAAAAAAAAACCAACCCTGAGGTGCCTTTTACTCCTTGTAGGAACTTGCCCCGTTCTGCCACACGCTGACATTTCTTACGCTGCAGATTTTCAGCACAGTGTTTTTAGTCACTTTGCTTCAAAAGAGCTCATATTCCAGTGGCGCTAAATGCAGACGGCTCGTGAAGCTTTGTGATCAGAAGAGCACAGAAAACGGCGCAGAAAACCCCGCTGTCGACTGATGTAGCAACAGGGGACAAGTGGGAAACCTGTGTTGCCTTCAGAAACGTCCCGCTCGGTGTCATCTGCTCCCCCAGTCGCAGGGAAGCGTGGCTCCACCGTGATCTGCTTGTTTTCTGGCTTTACAAAAAAGAAAAAGCAGCGTAGCAAGCTGCAGTTTGACCTTCAGGATCTTACCGTGGTTGGGACCAAGGTAAATGGTTACTTTGATTGAACGTCAGCCTTTCCCATTAGATTTTCCAAGCGAGGTACGCATGGACTAAGCAATTCTTTATTCTATAGAGTTCAAGGTGCCTCTGACCCAGCCTTCTTTCTTAGAAAATCAGAGATATTTTTGCACACAAAAGAAAATCGAGGAACACAAAGCCTGACACAAACACTTTCTAATCTCTTTATTTCTATACCAGTTGGAAACCATTGCCTGTAGAAAACAGACGGGTAAGAGGGTCCTTTCTGTTGGAAGCCTAAAATGCAAAGCTGCAGATGAACAGGTTTCATACATTTTCTCTTTTTTTATGTGTGATATGGAAAAAATAGACGCAGGCTCCAAAGTACAGATTACATTTTTTCATGATAGGTATGAACTCGCTGCACTTATACTCACTTTCTGTTCCTGACAGTAATCCCTGTATTTTCAACAAGCAGAGCCAAAATTAGGTTGTATATTTTGCAAACACATTTATTTTTTCGTGCTTTATATGCTCCCCATGCTGAAGACTGAATCCAACTTGCATTAATATTTATGAAAAATCTCTTATTGATGTCAGAAGTACCTGGACCAAGCACGGGGTTTCTTGACAAAAGAGGTTTGCATTTATGTGTTATCCTTTGCAAATATGTGACCTAAATAATATAAAGTGTATTATAGTGTTTACGCCACATCGTACACCAGTAGAAATATAGGATTCCTCTGCGCAACTGCACATACATGAGGCTGTATAATGAAAAAGAATATTAAAATGTGAACATTGATTCTGGTGATTAACATTTAGTACCAAATAAAAATTTAGATTACCAGAGGATATGGAGTCTAATATGTAAAGCTGACAGTTAATTTAACCTGGCAAATAGTTGTATGAGAACTGGAACTGCTACTTGCAAACAATCTTTTACCTTGACTTTTTTTTTTTTTTTAACATTCTTACTAGGCATGAATCTATGAAGCAAAATTTTAAAAGAGAAAAGTCATTTAGGAGCAACTTTAATGCTTTATTTCAAACAGGTTTTATAATAATAAAAAAGAAAACACATTTTGAACAGAACATTTGGAATGTTTTACTCTTATTCACTTATTTTTATCTATGTGGGCTTTCAGGGAAGCTGAGGTTTCTGGGAGTAAGCAGCTCTCCAGAATAACTAGTGAAGATGGAGATGATGTCCGAGAAGAAAACATCCCATAAAAATCCCTGTGTGATTTTTTTAAAAACATGTTTTAAGCAGAAAATGTGAGGTTTAAGTCAAACTAGACTATTTTAAAAGTCAGTGGATGAAACCAGCCACAGTAAATGCCTCTGGGCACAGTGCTGCATCCACTGCAGTGCTTTGGAGTGGCAGGAAAATCTCCCCCATGAACATTTCCTTAGGGCCATGAAAGACGGGAGCGGGTAGCCGTGTTCGCAGGTCACGCCGTGCCCCCGCAGCTATGGTTCAGATAGCTGCTCGGCGCCCGGCCAGCCAAGGCTTCCACCGAGCCAAGGGGGGACCCGCTGCCCGTTCCCCCGCGCAGTCCCTGGGCCTCGCCGTCCTGCCGTGGGGGCAGTGGTAATTCCCAAATTCAGGCGACTCAGGTGCGTGGTTTCTGCCTCCCGCTGAAGTGAGGGTGGGAGGAAGCTCGAGTGCCTGATCAATATTCTTAGGCATAGCTGGGTTATTTAATTATCTGGGGATGGGCTTGTTTTAAACCAGATTTTTCAACTCAGGCTATTAAAAAGCTTTTTCTATAAATATCCTTGCTGCACATCAAGACCCAGGGGAGGGTCCCTGCACTCTCGCAATCTAATTTGTGGGAGTGGGAGTTGAGCAAAGAAATGCATCTGAGCAGGAAGCTTTTCAGCCTGAAAGCCACCTTGAACCCCCCTACACTCAAAAGCCTCCATTTAGCCCCAGCCTGCAGAGAAGGTGCCTCCTTTTCCAGCCTCCGCTGGGCCAGGCGCCTCCGGTGAGCCGGGAGAGCGGTGATCCATCTCCCCTCGGGAATGTGGCCCCCAGTACGGGGTTGCCTGGAAGGCTGTCAAGAGCCACTTTGGCTAATTGCAATCCTGGCTTAAAAGCATCAAGGGTGCAAAGCAACAGCAGCCTAATGCAGGACCAAAGGTTAATGCACAATTACACAAAAGCATTTAATCTTACAGAAAAGGAAAGGTGCATTTATTTATTTATTTGCTTGGGTTTGTCCCTTTAAAAGGAAAAATCTGCTCCACAACCAAGTAAGAGCACATTAAGGAGGAAACACCCCTTTTCTGCCGAGCTCCTGTGTTCCCTGGCAGATGCCTCTGCTCTTTCTGCAGTGTCCTTGGTGGCGTGACGGCCGCGTCCCCCAGCGCAGGGCACGCTGACGCAGCCCCGAGCAGACATTGCCTCACCGGGCTCTGCCCCGAGCCCAGGGGGTCCCTGCGGAGCCCAGGGCTCCCGTCAGGCTCCGTCTCTGGATAGCGTACAAAAAAAAGCAAATGGCAATCACCTACCAGGCTGCAGCACAGAGGGGACTGAACTATTTTGATTAATGAGAGCTGATGCACATCCAAGCCCCACTTTCTCACCGAGCGATGCACAATAAAGAAAACTACCCGCCAACGACATGTCGGGGCAGGAGGGGGAATGAGAATAATACATCACCTCAGCAGCAATGCTCGGAAAGGGCAGCACGCCTAAAGAGCAGGCGAGACCTTTAATAACAGAAATTTTTTCCTGTGTAGGAGGCTTTTGCTTTCGTGACAGCCCACGCCAGGAAGGCGGCAGGGAGCCGAGGGATGTTTGTTCCTGGGTGAGGGCTGATGGATGATGAATGATGCTGGCTGCAGCCGGCAGCTCTTTTGGGGACCTGCCACCAGGCTGGGCGGTGACGTCTGAGCTGCAGCTCCTCAGTAGCAGCTTGGCTGCTGCTCTCCTGAGGGAGTTTATGGGTGCAGAGCCTGATCCAAAACTTAAGACTCACTGAGACTGGCAGCTCACAGAAATTGGTCCGTGTGGGCTTGATCTTCCCCTGACATAAAACTGGGAAGTCCTTGGAACCGTAATAGATTTGCAAATCAAAGCTGATTTGCACCAGCTAAGCATCTGCTACTTCCAGCAGATCTGTCTTCAGAGGAACCGGGCAAATTTATGCTTTCAGGGAATCTGACCCTAAATCCATGGGGGGTTTCTGAGGTGGCAGTCATTCCCTGGTATCAGGGCACTGGTCTGTCTCCTGCATTCATCTTAAAACCTTACCTGCTGTGCCCATCTGCTCCAGACATCAAGATCAATATTGTCAGTGAATAGCATTGAGATTTGCACACAAAACCACGCAGTCAATCAAAAAGTTTGTAGAATTGGTTTTTCCCCACCCCTTGGCTGTTGAAGTGCCCGGAGGGTGTTAGCAACGGCTAAAAGCACTGACCTCTCACTTCTGCACAGCTGTTGTTATAATGTGAGTAGTCTTATTCACCTCCCAAAGGGCCAGAGAGCCGTATCGCATCAAGGCAGTGCCTTGGCAGTGCTGGACAGGGGGAACCCAAGAGTCAGAGGTGGGAAGAACGGCTTTCTCAGACCCTCTCAATACCAATTATTTAGTAAAAGATGAGGCCCAGCAGTACAGCCAGGGCAAGACGAAAAAATCTGTAAAGTTTGAAGAAAGGAAAGCTCCACGTGGTGCTCAGCACCTGGTGGAAAAGGAGATGCAGATGATACAATGCAAGCCAGGCTGCAAAAGAGAGACAGAAACACTCGGTTGCCTTGACTTCAATCTTGTGCCTGTTTCATCCTCTCCCCGAACTTACCGGTCATTGATTTGTGTCCCTGTGCACTTACAGGCAGACAAAGTTTATTTGAGCCTGTGCCAGTCCTGGAGCCTTCCCGCAGCCGGGTTTTTCGTTGTGGTCAGCACGCTGCGGATGACTAAGACATTTCTGATTAATGGGACAGGGGTAGAGTCTGCTCAAGAAAGCAATAAAACACTGAGCCAGGAAAGCAAGTTTTGGCCTGACACATGCTGTAATATTTCAAGTGGTGATAATCTACAGGAATGAGATATACTGTAAACCTGTGATGGGCTATGTAGGGAACTCATTATAAAAGCAAGCAGGATTCAGCGCCTTCCAGGGCATCTGGGGTCCAACACTGTCTAATGCATTTCTCCTCCTGGTAACTCTCTAAGGAGAGAATTACTGTTACCTGCATTTTACAGGCAGAGAATTTAGGTTTATCCCAAATAAGATGTTGAGCAGAACAGAGAATGAAAGCTCAGTCTCCTTAACCAGAGCTTGGTGTCCTAGAGACTTGCCATCCATCTTTCGACAGGTGCCTGCAGAGAAAGCAGAAGGTGAGCAAGCTGTGAGCAAACTTTACATCCTTTCCTGCATCTCCTTTGACCCTTCACATCCAAAACATGAGCAGCACGTCACCGGGTGGGTGGGAAGACGCCTTCCCGGACACAAGGTCTGATACCTCAGCTGCATCCCCTGGCGAGCAGGGCCACCAAAGCCCGCAGGGTGAGCAGGGCCTGGCACCGAGACTGAGGGTTTGCAGGATGGGGTGCAACGTCCCCAATTCCCCATTTCGTGACTGGTGTAAGAGGGCTAAAACAGAGCTGCCTTCAGGCAAAACACAAGCGCTGAGTGGCTCAAAGTCCACTGGGTCTGACCCTCATCTACGGTAATGTCATTTTACACCTGCCATTGTGTCTGAGTACTTTAAAGATCTTGCCAGAAATAAGAAAAATCCAATAGATACTGTTCATACACACATATCTCATCCTGTCCTTTCCCCATATCTGAAATTAATATTACCCAGCTAAAAGCCAGAGGTTGAATTCCCCTTGAAGATCTTGGCAGGTACCGTGCTTGCCATTAGCGAAACATCGTTTTTACCAATAGATTTCTCATCAAGACCCTGCCTGCAATGCCGTATCGATCGCCGAGCAGGCGGAGGGGCCGGGGAACACCTGCGCTCCTCATCTAGGTCCCCGCGGCCACGGAGCCTTTATTAGGATGTATGGGAGAGGCCGTTGATAAGCGATGTCCAGGAGCCAGGCAGGCCCTTGGCTAATCGCACCAGGCGGCAATAAAGCTGTTTTAGCAGCACAGCTGCCATCTCCCCGGACGGTGGCCGCCGAGCAGCGAGGCTGTTCCCGCGGGGGGGAAAGGGGGAGATCAGCTGGGCTCTTTTCCTCTGCGGTGCTGTCAGTGGGTCATTTTCTATCAGGGCAGGAAGGCTCAGGGCACACGGGGCAGTATTTCCCAATAGGCCGTCACTGAAACAAAGGAGGCTCCTGCAGTTTCAGATGAAAGAAAGAACCGAGCCAGTTTGCTTTAAAAAAAAAGAAAAAAGAAAAAAGACACACTTCTGTGGATAGTCTGGTTCTAGAGGTGCAAAAGACAACAGCAGAACCATTACGCCCACACAGAAACGCGCAAGCCACCAACAGCCACCGATGGGAACAGGCTGCCCACTATCTACCGCAGAATGAGTGTGGTTTCATTTGTCTTTATTTTTAGGCTCTCAATTTGAAATAACTCAGAGAGAGACAACTGCTGGAAGGAGAGCACTTGGGGTTCTCTAAAATGCAGACCTCTTCAATAGCCACAAAAGGCACCTACCTGATCTTAGCAGCCACCTTAGCCCTGCACCAGACCCAGATGAAAAACATGATGCTGGACATCTCTTCTAACCTCCCAGCTCTTCTCTGAGCCCACGGGGCAGCCAGCACTGCTCCGTGTCTGAAAAAAACACCCAAAATGAATCAACGAGGAAGAACAGGGTGACTCTGTCATCTATATATAGCCCATAAGTGGTGCCAAGCCAAATGTAGGTTACTATAACATGTGAATCATCCTGCTTTGAAGAGCAAGGATGAAAATACGGGATGTGAGAAGGGGGTGGGGGTAGAAGTGGTTATAAAATCCTGCCTTGATTGACTACAAGTTGTCGTTTGCCAACAGCCTCTAGACAGGAGTATGTAGCATGTGATGTGCCTGTTCCCACTATGTTGGAGAGGATCTGCCTGTAATTCCCAAGCAATGTGCCAGCAAAGTACTGTAAATATGCCAGCACTGACAAAAGAAATCAGAACAGCTTATCTGGTTGAATATCTATGGCCGATTCCCCGTAAAACAGATGGAAGTGTTTCCTAATGGGCAGGGCACGAGTCTTGTAAAGCTCATTTCTTTCCTAATTCTCCTTCTTCACTTAGCTCCATCTCTGTGTCGGTGGAAGGGGCTTAAAGATAGCATCCCTCCTTTTAAATCTCTTTGAGACAGAGTAATGAAAAATGCAATAGAAGGAGGTAAGCATCATGAGCAGTTAGGATCAGTGGGTGCCAGCAATGCTAAGAAACAGATCCCGAAATGATGAGCAACTCGGTATTTTAGCTTAAAAGCGCCCCACTGCAAAGGGGCAGCATCCGCTAGGGACCTTGTGCAGGCCTCAATGCCATGATGTGATGCATTAGGGAGTCCGTTTTCTTATGGATGTTTTATGACCCACGTGCAAATGAGGTGATGCAGTGCGTTGCTGTGACTGTTACTGGGAGTTTGGGGCTAGCAGTCCCTGCTCGTGGTGCTTTTTTAATTGGCATAGCCAGTAATACATAAATGTGTGTTCTTTCTCCCTGCTCCTCTAAGTGTGATGTTTTTCACACTTAGCAATAGCATAAAGGTCCCCTGAGCTTTGAGCACCGCTATAAAGGTAGGAGAGAAAGACAGCATACAGGGTTAGCAAAAATAGCGGTGATAAACAGAGAGGAGAGTTTCTTACAGGGAGGCAGGAAGGAAGGGAAGAAATTTTAGTGCTAATGCACCAGAGCAATATAGTAGAGAAGCAGAAGAAAAGAAAAAGGTCACCGTATGAGCAAATAACATCCCCTGCCAGGAGCATCACTGAGTTTTCAGAGAGGGAAAACAGAAAGGTCTGCACCTTCCCTGCAAGAAAACATGCACTGAAAAGAAGCCAAGAGGCAGAAACTAGGACACAAGTTTCCCCTTCAGTAACATCTCGTACGCGGAGGAGAAAGGGTAGAGCAGAGCCTTGCTAACACGCGGGGGCCACCCGGCTCCCGGTGCCATGCGGTCCCCGTCACATCCCTCCCACTCACCGCGCTGCTGTGTGCTCTCTCCTGCTTCTGCAGCGCAGAGGTCTCCGCGTCCCACGGCCGTTTCGTCGCCTGGGGTGGGTACACGGCCATGTCACTCGCTCAGGGTCTGTTGAAGTGTGCCCTGCAAAGCATCGCCGATTTAAAGCTCTTCCCCCGGATTTTGGGATTGTTTGTTGCCAGAGTCTCCCTAACACAGAACTGAAGAGATGTGCCAGGAGACAGGACAGGCTGTAACTGGGAGAAGAAAAAAGGAGAGAAAGAGGGAATACATTTGAGCTAAAAACACCCTCTGGAACTGAGGGTTAGCTCATATTTTCATATCACAGCCCAGTTTTAGGAGCACTGTTGAAGCAAGCTACTCTTAGAGGCAATGAAAGAGATTTTTGCTCCTTGGGGGACTCTAAGATGTAGGGCTGCTGCAAACCTTGTGGCTTTTGGCATTTTTCTTGACAGCTACCCAACAACTTTCCATGCTCCAACATTTAGGGATCAATCACCCACTCTAATGCTTGAGGTAATTCTATTCTTGCTTACATCAAGGAGGGTATGCCATTAATGTTGCCAGGTCCAAGGACTTAATCAGCATTTGCTCTGCAAAACTGAAGTCATCTAATGCAGCTGGTGCTAAATCTGAACTATTATTAATCCCATCTCAAGCTTTGGTCTTTAGGGTCATTGCAGAAGGGGACTGTAAAATGCTAATGGTCAGAAACCATCAATAGAAAGACAAAAGGTCTGAGGAGTCTGATTCAGCCACCAGAAAAAAAGTCCTTTATTGTTATTCGTATCGCCTGCTTTTCCTGGACTACTTTAGCCTTTAATTATTTGTCTCACACATTAATTTCCATACGTATTAATAGCAGCTCACCAATCCATCCTGATCTTCCTCTGCGTTTGGCAGACTCTGCGCCTCGTAGTAAGGGCCTTTTCCCCAGGGGGGTTGACTGAGGAAGGGAGGAAGAAATGCAAGCTTGTGGTCTGCAATGCAATAGCATGGTAATAAAAGCTCTTTTGGGCACATTGTGTGCGTGAGGGACCAGCACTCAGTACCTGTTCTTCAATTAAAAAAAAATCTCTTCAGCCCTATTTGTATAGTCCTTCCATAAATAAAGAGGAACCCTTGCTTGCTAGCATACAGTCCCTTGAGCAAGGGTACAAATGATTAGCACCCGAGCTTGTTTTTTCTAAAATTATATGAAATGAAAGTTCTCAAGAATTCAATACAACAAAAAAAAGCCCATTCCTCATAATATTCTCATAAAGCTCCATGCCCATTTTTCTTTTAAAAAAAATCATTAGCCCTACACATTAGACAGCAAAATGTAATGCAATGAAATGTTTGCCATAGATGGGAAATAGTCTGGAATACAGATGGTAAATATTCATGGAAAGTTGCTAGCCATGAAATATTTGGTGGAAAATATACAGTGAGCATTAATAAATTTATACCCAAGGAATACAAATCAAGGGAAGTAATAAGTATTTGTGCAGTCTAGCTGGAAGTATTTCATGATACAGACACACAGATCTTTCTCTCCATGTCTTGTTACCAGAGAAGAATTATTCCGTATCTATAAATATCTGGCGGTCCCTGGCCAGCAAGGGCGGCAGTACTGCGGAGGTACTCCAGTACAATCGCTCCGAAGAGTTCTAACATCACTGCGCATGGGAAAATTATGTTTCCAGTCTAACGACTGCTGTAATGAATCAGGGCTAGTGCCGCATCAGAGATTTCCAGCCCCAAGAGCATCCCCATCTGCCATCTGAGCCAGAAGGAAGGCTCCTCTCCCTTGATCCCTCCATAGACTGAATCCTCAGGGGACCGCTCTTCGGGAAAGCGGCACAACCAGCACTGCCAGAAGGGCACGAACCGATGAGTACTCGCCATCACACAAGCTCATTTTACTGGTTCCCTCCTCACAGCTGTCGGTTACTACCTCCTCCCTGACATTTCATACCCTCTACAGAACTCCTCTTCATTTTCATTTTTATTATTCTGGCTCCGATCATCTTTGTTGCTGGATTGCAATGCACAAAAAATTTAAACATTTTAGCCATATCAGCTTAATGACACTTCCAGGATGTGAAAAAAATTAGGCCACACATTTCCCAGTCCCCACAAGCTTCTAAAGGACAAGGTTTTCCCGTAGATAAAACGCATAAAATAACTGCATAGTAGCTCCAATGTCTAGTCCTCAGAGCTTAAAACTTCATGACTTAAAAAAAAAAGATCTATTTTTGTATCTGTCTTTCAGAACATGTTCTTTGCCTTACATATAAATGCTATCCATTAACATTAATTATGCTTCAAGCCCATTATCACTTAGACATCCATTATCATCCAGAACATCCTCCACACCTCTCTTCTCACCATCTTCTGATTCACACATGTCTAAGATGTGCGGCAGCACCGCTCAGCTGTTCAGGTCAGGAGTTTTTCACAGTTTCTTAAGGATTAAATGTACAAAATCCCCTCCTGTAATCAGGAATTGAAGAATATGCCCCCCCCCCCCCCCCCAGCCCACCTCTGCATATAGCTGCCTTTCTTCTGAAATCAGCATTTCCCTGTAACTTCCATGTTCACAAGCTGCGCGTCAAGGATTTCCCAGTTTCTGTCTAGTTTTCTGAAGGTGGAACATAAAAAAAGCCTCGAAAGCAGTCTAGTAAAGAGCACACTGATGAGACGAACACTTGGCCATGTTTAATTCATCAAGCAGCAGCTGAAATTTTTGGAAGGAGAAGCTCCAGCGCAGACTGTCTTGCTGACTCACGCGAGTCTGGCTTAAGAGCATTTCAGGCTTATACCTGCAGAGACAGGCACGGGAGAGGGAGAGGAGCGACCCATATACCTGTCCATAGTGACAGCAACGCTCAAAGCTATAGAAAGGAATCAAGTGGGTTTCTTGCTGTTGGGGGTGTCCCTTGACCTGAACCTTGGTAAAAAGTCCTTTTTTTTTTTTTTTTCCTACTCGCCCTCTACAGGTAAAACCTAGTTAATTTTGATGTTAAATCTAAATTGCCTTAACATGGCCCGATACAGAGGTGTCTTCAGGTAGGGGGAGTAGGGAACTCAAACCCTCCCAGAAAGTGAGCTCCTCTGACGTGTCACATGCGGGGACATAGAATCATATAATCATAGAATCATAGAATTGTCAAGGTTGGAAAAGACCCTCAAGATCATCGAGTCCAACCGTCAGCCTATCACTGCCAAGTCTGTCTATACCATGTCCTCGAGCACCACATCTATCCGTTCTTTAAATACCTCCAGGGATGGGGACTCAACCCCTTCCCTGGGCAGCCTGTTCCAATGCCTGACCACCCTCTCGGTGAAGAAATTTTTCCTAATATCCAACCTAAACCTGCCCTGGCGCAGCTTGAGGCTACTTCCTCTTGTCCTATCGCTTGTTACTTGGGAGAAGAGACCGACCCCCACCTCGCTACAGCCTCCTTTCAGGCAGTTGTAGAGAGCAATAAGGTCTCCCCTCAGCCTCCTCTTCTCCAGGCTAAACAACCCCAGCTCCCTCAGCCGCTCCTCACCAGAGTTGTGCTCCAGACCCTTCACCAGCTTCGTTGCCCTCCTCTAGACATGCTGCAGCACCTCGATGTCCTTCTTGTAGCGAGGGGCCCAAAACTGAACACAGGACTCGAGGTGCGACCTCACCAGTGCCCAGCACAGGGGCACTGTCACCTCCCTGCTCCTGCTGGCCACACTATTGCTGATACAAGCCTGGATGCCATTGGCCTTCTTGGCCACCTGGGCACACTGCTGGCTCATGTTCAGGCGGCTGTCAACCAACACCCCCAGGTCCTCTTCAGCCAGACAGCTCTCCAGCCACTCCTCCCCAAGCGTTGCCTGGGGTTGTTGTGACCCAAGTGCAGGACCCGGCACTCAGCCTTGTTGAATCTCATACAGTTGGCCCCGGCCCAACGACCCAGCCTGGCCAGGTCCCTCTGCAGGGCCTTCCTACCCTCCAGCAGATCGACACTTCCACCCAACTTGGTGTCATCTGCAAACTTACTGAGGGTGCACTCAATCCCCTCGTCCAGATCATCAATGAAGATATTGAACAGGACCAGCCCCAGTACTGAGCCCTGGGGAACACCACTCGTGACTGGCCGCCAACTGGATTTGACTCCATAAAAAATCGTATCTCCCAGCTGAACCTGTTGGGCAAAGCCTCAGGGCAAGCCTGAAGCCCATCCGTCCTGCCAACTCCTGCAGGATGCCAACCTCCCACCAGAGCGCATTTCTACTTCATAAACTTCTCTGGTTCTTGGTTTTATGCAGAACGATCCTTTTGCCAGCACATTTTAATCCTGTTTTTCAACCAGCCATGTTAAGCACCCAATTTGCTCCAAAATCACCCAGCCTGAGCAAAAGGCAATAAACCCTTCCAGAGCGCTCCGCTGAGGTAGCACAATTACCTGGAGCAAATGGAAATGACTCTGCGAGAGAAAATTGCTCTGAAAAGGGAACTATGTTGGGAGAGTCTAATAAAGGTAAAAAAAAAAAAAACAGAAATGAGCTCCCAGCTTCTGAAGAACAGGGGGGAACCAGCAAAGCCCGAGGACAACCAGGGTGAACAGCAGGATCCCTATCCAGTGTTCAGGCCGCGGATGCCGGCTTACTGGTTGGACTCGGTCAAGTCACTTAACCTCCGAGACTTCCATCAAGTGCATGAGTTTTTGGATGTGCAGCTAAGGGAAATGCCTCATCTGTGAAATGCATCTCTGATTACGCTGGCTTGTAAGGGGGCTTTGCTAGCAACTGTGCCATTAAAATATCCTGACGTACAGATAAAAAAATTAACACAGTGTTCAGAGGGAAAAATGTGCTGCTCTGCTGTGACAAAAGGAAGGAGAAAGCGAGGCAATTCTTTTAAAAACTTCCCAAGACCATGGAATACTGTCAAGTCACCGCTGTTTTGCTTAAGGGACTGGCAGTCCCTCAGGCACCACAGGAGTGCAGTGGTTTGCCGTGTAAAACAGAGAGGCTCCAGATGTGGGATGCGATGATAAAGCTGGCACCGTCTCCCGGGGACTGAGAGCTCACCCAGCACGGGGAGCTGTTACCCACCCCCCTGCATTTGTCACTGCTGATCTCACACACATCATTTATTTAGAAAGAAAAATTTTAAAAGCACGTAAGTTTTCTCCTTGACCTCTGGAACCTATTGATTGCTGCTCTGTAAAAGAAATTAGGTTCCATTTATGCTTACAGAATATCCCTCCGCCACTGCAGAACAGCATTTGAAGGTTATAGCGAGCTCCCCCCCCGAGTTATCACACGTAGCTGCTTCAAATGAACCTGCCTCCATTCCTTTTCGTATTGCTTTCCAAACATCTTCATCCTAATTGAAAGACATTTTTCACTAGTACACAAGGATGTTAAAAACAGCAAATGAAGATAAGATCTGGCATGTAGAACATTTCCTTTCTATGTTTAAAGGAGGTAATGCAGGTCCTGTGGGTGAAAAATAACAATTTGAAAAGAATCCAACCCTTTCTGCAGAAGGAAAGGAAAAAAAAAAGCGGTTCTTGGCATTCATATTTTAACGCTGAGAGTGGCTATTCTCAGCCTTAGTCTACAATGTCGGTGTCAATAAACACGGGATTTCTCAGCACGATTCCCCGTCGAAGGCAGCAGCGGTTATCTCTGCAGGGCAGGCGGCCCCGGGACTCTGCCGGAGCCGCCCGTGGAGAGGACCACAGCTGCATCAAGGACAGAGGCGATGTTTAAAATGGTGCCAGCCATCACCTTTTTCTCTTTTATTAACAGCAAGAGATATAGGATTAAGGAAAGCGCCAAGAACTGTCAGGAAAGAGGATAGGGATTCCTCCAGAGAATGAATAAATACTATTAATTTATTTCTATAAACAGGATTCAGCGCAAAAGCGAAGTTGTACAAGCGTGTTGGTCGCAAACTGGGAACTGAAGGCAGCAGACACGCTTCGGGTGTGAAGCCAATCAACCTGACCAACACAAAATGCTAATAAGGCTTCTTTTGGAAAAGGCAAAACGCTTTGGCGTTAATCCCAGAGTTATTTCTCCTTGAGACCAGCCCATATCAGGACAAAGCATCAGAGAAGCCAGACGACTGATGAGAATCATTAGCTTTTCATTATCGCCTTTCATCTTGACAGAAAATTTCATATTGCATCTTTTGATTTCATGACCTGTTCGAACAATTAGCTGAAACAATTAAAATCAGGGACTAGGGAGTGGTTTTGGCTTATGATGGAAATGCACTAAAAACTCAATCCAGCAAATTTATTCATCCCCCTCTTACAAAAGTTTCCAAACCCACTAAACTCACGGGGAGAACTTTCTTTTAATATTGCTATAATTAGGGTTAGCAAAGAGGTGGAGAACATTAAGATCTAATAAATGCACCACACAAGAGTAAACAAATTACTTTGTTGGATGCCGCGCAGTGGAGTTATTAACTCAGCAGCCTCGGGGCAGCGATGCGCTGCTGGGAATGCAGAATAACAGAGCAGCAATTTCTCGTGGGCAGCTTGAAGCTATACTGAATCTGTACTTTAAGTATAGATTTTCTATACCGTGGGGTTTTTGTGTAAGGTAACGAGACGGCTGTTCATCCCTGCTTCTGATGGGAGCAGCGGGGATGATGTAATAACGTTCCCAAAATATTCAAGAGAAAAAAGTTTTGTTTTTTTTTTTAAATACCGACTTTATTTTACACAGCCAATGGATCCTGAGCAATCGTTTTTGTTCTAAGCTGAGAAGCGTTGGGAACACCAATCTCTGTTCATAACTGCGTTCATGTGGTTCTACAAGCAAGTTATGCAAAAGGCAGCACCTCTGATGCGTAATTGCATCGGCATAAGAGAGCAATGTTAGGGACAGGATAGAGAAGTGACATTTCTTCCGAAGCCAAATTGCTAGGGTTGTGAATGTATCTAATAAATCCAATAATATTTTAAATATTTTCTTTTTTTTTTCTTTTTTAGATTGCATATAGCAGCCTTAGCTGAATGGCATCGTTACAAACGCCTTTCTAGCACACGTAGCAGTCAGACCATGTGGTTGCTTTTCTCCGAGACAACTCAGTTCCCCGAGAAAGGTCAGATCAGCGAGCAGAGGAGAACCAGAAGGCCACTCCGCCTGCACCATCACTCTGGGCAGGGATGTCCTGATGAACTCAGCGGGAGCTCTGCATACGAAATGATGGCAGGTTACGGCCCATAAAATTCTGTTTTGATAACACCATGCTAAGTTATCCTTGGTTTATTGAAAGGCATTTAATCACCAGAATGGACGCCGGCATGGCAGCCAGTTCTGCAAACCCTACTCAGATAGAGTAAAACTGACTTTGTTGTAGAGGATCAAGCTGAGACCGAGCTACAACTTAAAGCAGAGAGTTTCAGACATGAGTCGTTCTCGTTACTGAGAGATGATAAAAAACCACCTCCCTTTTATCTGGTAATTCTCATCAGTGGATGTCAAATGCATTGCAACGAAGTTTCATTATCTCCATATTCATTAGGCAGGAACAGAAGCACAGCAAGATGAAACGCTGCAGCCACGGTTCCCCAGTGAACGAGTGGCAGAGGTGGAAAGAGGGGCCGTATTCGGAGACCCCGCAAACCATGCTACCTCATTACTGGAGTAAAGATTTTTATTAACAAGAACGAGAGTTATTGAAATAACAGCAGCTCGTAGAAAAAGTTCGAAGTCCCAAAGAAGAAGCAGCAGGCTCAGTTACTTTGCACCACGCACATAAAAAATACGCCATGGATTGCATTTATGTTATACAAATAACGCTCGTACCACAAATGGAAGGAAGTGTGCAATTAGGCCAAATTACAGGCCACGGTGGGTGCTGGAATTAAGCAGCTACGGTGTGCAGGTACCACTTCTCCCTAGTAGACAAAATATATGGAAGATGAGACTAACCTATGCACGCACAACCAGACAGGGTGTTCTTCCAGCTTCAGCAGCAGCTGATGGGGAAGGGTGGCTCTGGGTGCCGGGGCAGTGCTGCAGGCCATGAAACCAGCCGTAATTTGCTATACCTGACGGGGCAGAGCCAGGGGCTGGTGCCCCCAGCGCTGCCACCACCGCTTATCCGTGGGGCTCGGGTAGGCTCCCCGCATCCCACGCCCACCCCACGGCACGACTGTGCTCAGGGTTAGTGAGTCAGGCCCCCACGCGCGCGCAGCAAACAGGCACTCGGTCTTCTCGGTGCCAAATGAGTGATGAGTGGGAGCGTAGAGCAAGCGGCGGCATTAGGGAGTGCGATCCAATGGGGAGAAAAAGGGCTGTAGTGGAAAAAATAGGGAAGCAGGTTGGGGAAGGTAAACTATGTGGTGTGTCCAGGGTAAGGTCCTCATCCAAACCTGGCTTAAAAAGGAAAGTTATTTTCCTTTCCTTCTCATTAGGGGACTAACAAGGGCATGCCATTTCCCTCCATATCATTGACTCGTCAGGCTCCCACGCTCCTGGAAGAAGCCGCCTGGGCAGGAGGCTGCTCTCATTTGCACCGGTGCCACTGACGTTAACAGCCAACCCCTGGGAGTTTGTTCTCTTTCCGCCGCGGTTCTGCGGCGTGTCACTCCTGGCAAGGGCATAAATTTACTCCTGACTTTCCCTGGGATGAGCAGGAAGAGTCTATTCTCATCCTCGGTGCCAAAGTCAGGTCCATTTGTGACTGCTCTTTTGCACGGTGTGACGTACCACGTCCCTTCCTGAAGGGTTTGTTATCGCTTGCTCTGGGATATTATATTAACGCCTCTAACTAAATAGTGTGCAAAGATTGTGTTCCCCCAATGACAGCAATAGCAGAATAGATAATTTCATTTAGAAGAATCTTTCGAACAGGAGGGAAAGCTAGTTAAGGAGATGGATTTATGGCAGTGAAAGATCTGTCATATCAGAAGTGAGTTTTGTTGACGGAAAGGATCATTAAAATCCCAGCAAAATCTCGCTAGCTGCCCGAGTCTGACCTTACGGAAACTCCCATTGAATTCCAGTCGAAGGAAAAGCTGTGCAAGGCTGCCCGGTTCGTGCCCGCTGTCTGGCTGACTTGGGCAATCAATACTACGCTGAGGACAAAGCAGGGGAGCTGGTGATCCAGGGAGAGCCGTGGATGAGAAAATGTTGTCTCGGTCAGGCTGGATGGAGTTTTCTATAAACCGGGATCACAGTGTGATCTCTGTTTCATATTATGAAATTATAACTATTGGACGCAGCTAAAATAGTAGGACATGATTATGCTTTATGAGGCACTAGGAGGGAACGGCAGCATCTACAGAATGGATGTTGTTTCTGCCATTGATAGGAGAGGACATTGCATTGAAATAGGAAAAAATCAGTAGAAAAAACAGTGTGAGGCAACTGGAACAAGTCCGTTGCAATCTTGACTGCTGGCATAATGATGGAGAGGTCACTGGAAGGCAGAGACATAGGGGAAATGGATGCTTTGATGTAGAGGGAGCAGACTATGGCATATCAGAAGAAAGGAGATTATTAGATAAAGCTTCCTCTCATTCTCCACAAACAATGAATAATTCCCATTAAGAAAATCAAGTTAAGAGATCAGTTGGGGGAGTTTTGTTTGCTTTATTTTTTAATTCTGAAACCTACAGACTTTACGTTTGACAAAATTTCAGACATAACCTGCGCTGCCAAGGCAAGGAGCATTGCAAATGATGATGCAGAATATTCTGACCTTGAAATTTACAGGTGATAACTTTTAAATTCTTTTCTCCAAGTGTTTTCTAAATGCAATTAATTGACATGGAGTTAGCTGATGAGAGACAGTGCTAACCTGAAGCTTGGAAATTTAAAAAAAAAAAAGCAATGCAGCAATTCCACCAGGGTTGCATGTCATGGTCTTGCAGCATCACTGCGACCGCACCATTTCTGAAGGTCACCTGAATTTCTCTGTATTGATATCTTTTCTCCCCCTGTAGGTCTTTCTCACACTCACCTTTGATGGGGGTAGGAAAGAAAGAAGTGTGAGGGGCGAACGTGCTGATAGAGTATTAGCTAGACAAATACTTACAAAGCAGAAATGTTGGAGTCTCAAAGCAATGAAATGCCTACAGGACTCCAATGAATGTAATTGTTTCAAGGAATATAGAATTACCTTTTATACTGGCAAATTTAGAAAAACACATTTTTGATGACCTTTCCTTCCATTCCAAATGAAAAACAAGCTCCTGTCTTATCACAAACTTAGAGAGTCACTGATATAATCAAATGTACAGCTGTCCAGAACAGTCATTGATTTAAAAAAAAAAAAAGAGCACACTGAAAATTACCTTTGTTCTTTCCATTTTTAAATCACATTATGGAATCATTTCAGAACTGCCACAGGCGGCTCCCTATAAACATCTCTCTTCTACTTCAGCCCTTCAGGATGGATGGCCTTCCTAGCCTGTCCTGTCTGCATGTTCTGTACACTCCAGCTTTTACTTGGCATAATCTGACACCATTGCTTTTCAACTTGTATCAAAACTTCGGAATTTTCCTCCAGCTGAGGACCTTGAGACAAAAGGAAGACTTATAGCTCCTGCTTAATCAAGACTTCAAAGGAGCTATAGATATTTTTTTTACAATAAAATGAGTTTGCAGAATGTATTACTAAAATTATTGATTTTTCTACCGTGAGTGTCTGCATGATTCAATTTGATTTGTATTTATTGCTTCCCTCCTAATCAGCTTATAGTTTTTTCTACTAAGAATATTCTTTAGATGTTATAAGACCAGAGAAATTGAACTGACATTCCAGCCAAAAAGCAGCTCAGATTTCTGTATGTAGATTTAAAAACATAAGGAAAATCTTACAAAGCAAGCCCATCCCCATAATTCCTTATCCAATTCAAGCAGAGATCATAAGCTTGATACACGGAGTCCTCGTTTCTGTCACAAGAACCATAGGGCAATTGTCTCAGACCACGGGCAGTTTCAAGAGAAGATGCAGTAAAACACGGACTCTGTTGTTGTATTTTGTGCCCGCACGTAGCAAGTTGGTCCGGTGGCTACAAAGAGCGACCCGTGTGTAACTAAGGCCCTCGCGCAATTTTACATTTGCGGCTTAACGCGTGGTTCTCATCCAGCAACATTTGATAAGCTGTTGGAAGAACATTTGAATCTCGCATTTGTTTAGGAAAAAAGCTGAAGGAGGTCACAGCAAGGAGTCCTAAGAGATGAAATGCCGCCATGCTAATGCAATTCAAAGAAAAACAGAATGACTGCGTTGCCCAGGCTCCTTTGAGCTCCTTGACTAAACTGATAATTCATATCATGAAATTCTCAGATTTTTCACCCATAAAGCCTTCGCACGAGGTAAGTCCTCCAAGCAGGACTACTTTAATATTCCCCTCTTTCTTAAAGTTGCTGTAAAAGATTCTTACCTGAAAAATTTCTTCAGCTCTGTTCAACATTTACCGTAGAAGTCTACATCAGAAAAATAAACTATCTTTATATACAGCATCTAAATAATAACTGCTCCCTCAGAGATCTCGGTAGCCTTCTGCAAGGGAGACTCTTCCCTCAGCACTAATTAAAAAGAAAGAGAAGGAGTCATTGCAGTTATGGAGAGCCGTCACTGAGCTACAGCCTTTCGTTGGCTTTCTCTACGCAAATCAGTTAAACATCCAGCATGAGAGCAATTAACCTAGATACCAATTAGACTAGCAGGGAGAACTTGTTTCCTTGTAACAGGCCTTTTATTTTAGAAATAAGAATCACCCATATTTAAGTGCACTTTTTTGCCTCAGTTAAAAACAAGTTAATGAAAGAAAGAAAACTCAAATGTCAGAGCGAAGAAGGAGGATGCAGCTGTTGCTTTGTAAGTAATAAGTACTGAAGTAAAGCTGAGTGCAAAAGCAGGGTGACAGTAAACACGGGAGATAAACACGATGCATATGGAGGAGCCAAGCCCACAAACAAATTAATAACAGCTGCCATATATCGTCGAGTAACTGCCTGCAGAGTTAGGTCCATGCCTTTATAAGCATAAATCCTCATAGATCATAGGGTTTATTCCCAACTGGAGCAAATGTAGGCATCTGTCTGAAATTAGTAGAGCAACCTGATTTATATTTAATTTCCATTTGCCCAGGAGCTCCCCACCTCCGAGCCTAGGTGCTAGACACAGCTCTCGGCCCATTTACATTATCAGCAGTTTTGCTGTGTTAAAATCCACTGAGTTTCAGCTTATGTGTCAGGCCCAGGATATTCTGCGCAAGCTAGTCCAGAGAGGAGGTTTTTTAAAAACTGATCCTAAACGTAGGCGTGGTTTGCACATCAACCCTGCGGTTAAAACGGCAGGCAGGGTTTCTTGGCGAGACCTCCCCGTCTGTGTGCTGCCACTGTATTGAAAAATGGGACTTCTATCCCAATAATCCCTCTAACTGCTAGCGTGACATATGTGTTGCGATAACTGATGTCAAAGTTAGCCGTTGCTGTGGCTAACTCTCCCTGATTTCCAGCCTGCAGCAATTTTTCTCCATTTTTCCTGGGAAGCAGGACTCTAGAAATAGTTTTGCCCTGTGGCAGCGTTGTCGTATGGTATGTACGACTCCAGGAAAAGTGGTCATAAAAGGAAGCATTGTGGCCACTTTTCAAAGTTATATTTTTAGAAAGGGAGGGCTAGGAAAAAACCTCTCAAAACGAGGTAGGAAGAGCTATTTTTGATCACTTTATCACTAAAAAGATTGCTATCCTGACCTGTGCTATTTTCTGGATGGCAACTTTTAGGATAGTTCAGTTTGAAACATCAGACAGTACGCGTAGGAAAAATGACAAGTGAGCCATAAAACCAAGCAGGGCATAGGAGCACCACGGGAACAAAGCCATGTTACTTCCTTTGCTTTTCATCTAAGCCAATTAAATCCGAGTTTTTCTTTGCTTGGGCTGTGGCTCAGAGCTGATCCTTTGCAGTACCTGGTCTGTTGTGTGCCCAAATCAGCCAGTTCTACAAAAGGCAGAATTGGGTGATTTAATACCTTGAATACAGATGAATTTTCCAAGAGAGACCAGAAAATCTGAAATCAACCATTTCCTAGCCATTCGTTAGAGAACCTCAGTGTATGATCCCACCTCACTCCTCTGCCATCCTGCTGATCCTATAACTCAAAGTTATGACCACAGACGACGGGTTACTGCAGACTGCGTTTCCTCAGCAGCATACAATTCCTGTTAGAGTTACGGCTTTTAGAAGATGGCACATGTGAAATTCAGTATGTAGTTCGGCACGGGATCAAGAAACTCTGATTTGAATTTTAACCAAACTGGCAAGGCAACTTAAGCTAATGGACCCCAGCTGTGATGTCCAGACCCGGTGCTATTCCAACCCAGGCACATACCTCTAAATGTACAGTAATACCCTGACTCACCCGTCGTGTACCCCCTCATCCACTCCAGTTCTCTCTGACAAATTGATTCGCAACAACCCACTGAAACTAGTTTTAAAACATGTCAACTCTGCCAATGTATCTCTGCTATGAACCCTTGTTTCAGTCCAGGGATAACTTAGTACTTTCTGTCTCATCAAAGGCAGTGTTGGGTGTTCACTGGGGCTGAATGTCCACCTGAAGCACAGGGACGCTCTCCACCCTCGCGTATGCCGCACCTGGAGCCAGTCCTCCTGGTCGGCATGGGAGTTAATTCTGCTAAGGTACTTGGATAAAGCTGGCTGTGATGAAATGGTACTACTATGGCTAAAAGACAGTGATATTAACAGAAAGGCACTAAGCATCGTTGTGATTGAAGTCCTTCAAGCGGTCTTTTGGCTGCTACATTTTTTTTCATTATTTTCTGACAGGCGGGCAGAGGATCTAACCCCAACACTGCACCCAAACCCATTTACATCATTCTGGCATTGTAACAGGGTCATCAGAGGTGCATCTCTGTTCAACTGATGATATAAAAGAATAGTACCAGAAAGGAAACTGAGGCTCAGCATCTTCATTGAAGCTCGTTCCTTTTCTTGAGTAGGTGCGAGTTTGCTTCTGACTCTATTTCATTGACCTTCACCTCCGAACTCTTTCTGCCTAAAAAAAGCTGTTCTAGGCAGTCTTATTTCTGCTTTGTCAGGTTTTGGCTTCTCTGATACGGGAATCTACAAAGCAATTCTCTGGTAGGAACCAAGTTTTCCAATATCTGTCTAATGTACATGGCCATCGCTTCAGAAATGCTGTCATTTAGAAGGGTTGCAGTTCGTTTGTGTGCTGAATCTGCTTTTCACATAGCAAGTTCATCGCCCATCTGTAGTTAACTGGTCAAAGAGCAGTTTAAAGAAGCAGTGGAACTGAGTTCAACAGCCAGTTCAAGTAGCATGGACAGGGGGGTTGCTGGCCAAGAACTCAGTATGTTGCTTGAATGTATTTGTGGAAAATTGGAGACATGAATAGCTGTCATGGAGATGGAGGCACAAAATCTTCCTTTCCCTCTCACCCAAGCGAGTGCCATTATCCCATATAATGCCAGAGAAAGCTGCAGCAACTTATAGTGGGATCTGAAACTTTTCTTGAATATCTTTCTATTATTAATCATAAGACTCTAGGCTAAGTCCTTCACTGGAGTCATTCAGCATCGCTGGTCCTTCGTGCATTCACACAAGCTAAAGAATCGCCCTTTGCCACAAGGCAGGAGGTGGCCATGAAAGAGAATATTGCATTACAGCCGTTATAAAATCAGTGTGTGGTGCAGTGTTTTAAAAATGCAAGGAAAACACCGCTGAAAAATGTAGGCGGTACGGTAAATGTTTAGCTTTTTGAAGTTAGTAAATGACTGAAGTATGCTCGTGGCTGTGGAATCATTCTTGGTATTGATACTGAAGGAAACAGGTCTGTACGTTTATCTTGCAGCAAATAAATCAGGGAACGCGAATAGCAGCAATGAGCTCAGGGATGATCTGTAGGAATTTGCAAGAAATTTTCATTCACTGGTAAACAGATGTAAATGCTGCTTTAGGACTGTGCTTTCAGGAATTTATTGTCTTCAAATGCAATAGAAAGCATTTCCACATGAAGAAAATAATGCAAGTGTCTGGAAACGTTTGATTTAAGGTCCTGAAATACGACCTGGCTGAATGGGAATGATGAAAAGCGAGATGTGTTAGGAAAATGTTATTGTGTTACAGTTCTGTCTTGAGAAAGTCCAGTTTAGAGCAGGAAGAAAATGAACATCGAAATTTTTCAAAGCACAAGCATTGCCCAGTAGGACCGTTGTATTTTAGGCTGTGGCATGCTATCCAAAAGCCTGGCGCGGCTGCATTAGTCAGGCTGCCCGGCCTTGCCACCGCTCCCAGCAAGTCTGAGACAGGCGGAGGTGAAATTCCCCCAGTTCAGCCCCCTCCCCTCCGCTACGTCCCCTTTCCTTCATCTTACCAGCTGTCCCCAAATGATGCTGAAGATAATTTGTGAATGGTCATGATAACCCATCATCAACCCCCCCCAGAATCTGATATTTCAAATCTCAAGATGCTAAACAAATTACAAAAACGAACAAAAAAAGTAAATCCTTTTAAAAGTTCAGCCTCCCATGAAGCTGGACGCCAGCCCTGCGCATTCATGTGATGGCCCAATCCTGCAGCATGCTGGGCACTCCGTCTCTGCGTGCTGATCACTCCTTGGCTTCCTTAGGAATTAAGGTCCTAAAGCCTTTTGCAAGAAGCATCCAACAGGACTAGGCCCTTCGTGCAGAAATCTAAGTGTTTTCTTCCATAGCTGTCGCTATATAAATATTATTGGGCCATACCCTCGGCTGGGCTGAAACGTCCGTCCTTGCTCTCTTGACTCTGCTGGAACGAGACCGATTTCCGCCAGCTGATTATCTGGGTCATTATTTATTATAAGTTTATGGTGACCAAATAAGGTTCAAGGTCTTCAGCTGACATAAACCGGTACAACTTCTTTGGCTTGGAGAGTCACACCAATTTACTCTGTGGTGTGGCATATAAAAAGTGGACCAAATTCTGATTTCCTTACTCTTTTTTCACTCTTGAGAAAATTCCTTCTGATGTTACTGCTTGCCCTCCTTGTATGGAGATCGCTAAGACCTATTCAGGCTTAAATTGCTTAAGCTTAAGCTTAAATCAGGCTTATATTAAAAACAGGCAGCCACTTAGGAAGAGAAACCCCCTTTAAGCTGATAAATAATTTTTTCAGTAGTTCCAGCCAACTGCATTGTATTATCAGTCCAGTTGTCTTCATTCTGCTCTCCCTATATAACACTAAAAAACCCACCCCAAGCCCCCTTTTCTTCTACTCATCTGATTCTATAATTTTTTAAAAGATACTCAAGTTCACTCATTATCATTGGATATATTTTAAACTCCTTTATCTGGAAGCAGCCAGGCTGTTGTGCAACTCCACCTTCTGTATTTTCTTTCTTTTTTTTTTTTTTTTTTTTTTTTTTTTTTTTAAGGAAGCTGCAGGACTCAGTCTCATCCTCCTGTAGTATTTCTTTAATGCAGGTTTGTCAATAGTGTAATAATCAGGATTAAAATCAACGCCGCTGCTTTTCGACTCCGTGGGAGTGCCTGTTCCTTCCCTTCTGCTTCAAAGCCTGAGACCTCAGCTTGCTGTTTGCTCCCAAAGTAGCAATGCTTGGTTGTTAAACTTCGAGGCAAAAAGTTCTCTATAAGCAGAAATATTCGTCTGCATTTCAAAATCGCCAGAATAGATATTGAGAGAAAGGAAAAAGGGATTAGTTGCTCATCGGGAATAAGGCAACGTTTTAGCCTGATTTCCCTGACTCATTCTAACCTTCAGATCACCTTCAGGAGAAGGGAGCAGGAGTACCGGCCCCCTGCATCTGCTCACAGCTCAGAAACGCACATTGCAAGAATGTGGTTTAAATGGCAACAACGTCTTTTATTTCAGAAGGATTTCTGTACCCGCTCGCAAACGCCTCTGCGAATGCAAACTTTTTCCCATCTAAATATTCTGGTTTTTAAGGTCATCAACATATATTATAAAAATTATTGCATTCTATACAAGTTTGTATTGCTTGAATTGCACTATTAAAGAAATAAGTCAAATGCTATCACTGCTTGATTATAAAGTAACGGTTTATTTTGCATACTGGGTAAATGGATTTAAAACAATCCACGCATCAAGGTATTTAATGAGAGGGAGTTCTATGACAAAGTTCACCGTGCCCCTCCTTACTTGCTGTTCAACACCGTTCCCTCGTTTTCAGAAGATTAAAAGGATAATAAAAACTCCTAAGCACCTCTGTTAACCATATGTTTTCTTTTCCAGTCAGTGTTCCATATGTATAAACGCATGATCTGTTCCCCCCTCCCAGTCTCTACTTCACAGGGAAAAAAGCAGTAACAGACCAGATCCTAACGTATCTTTTTCTCTAAAAGGAAACCAAATGCAATGCCAGAATAGACGGTAATTTTGTATTGACTTCCAGTTAAATCCAGGAGGATGCTTTTTGCCTATGGAGAAAACTTTTAGCAAAATTAATGGAACAAGATTTAGAATCCGTGACTGCTTCAATTATAATAAAACCTTTTCTCTGTGTTTATCATATAAAACTCCAGAGAGGTTAACCAGTGGATCTAGCTGCCTATGTTTGCAAATACAGTTCAGCAGATACCTTGGATAATTCTGACTTCTCCGCTGACTGCAGTGCTGCAGTCCTATGACAGCATCATATTAATGAGCCAGCAGAGGTACGATGCTCCATGTGCTTTGCAAAGTTTAACCCTGTCCCCAGACTTCCCCAACTCTCCACCGCGAAGACAGGGCAGCACCAAACCCAGGAACCGTGTCTGGCCCAGGTTACAGGCAAGAAGGCGAGGTTTGAGGATTTTGCCCCTCAACAAGACCACGCACTTAAAAATTCGCAGCCTGCTGGGCACAGGCAGCCACCCATTTTCAGCACCTTTCTGAATGAGGAGTTAAAGTCTCCCCCCTCAGCATTCCTCCGCTTTGCAATGGGAGCTGTAGCAGGGCTTTTTCTAGCACCAGCAGGTTTTTGCTTCTTTGCAGCTTACTAATCTCTTGCCTCTGGAGCTGTAAGCCATCCAAGAGGAGTTCAAAGTCTGGATGTTAGCTAGTCACTGTAATGCAACCCGTGCAAAGCATACCGTACCATGTAAACAGAATTTTTAACAAGGTTTCAAAGAAGAATTTATTTCTAAGCAATGCACCAAGCGTTAGATTAAAATGTGAGGGTGGGAGGAAAAGAGAGGAGGAAAGGGAGGGGAGGAAGAATCAGGATCAAGGATTTTGGATGCCGGGGGGGTCCTTCAAACTCTTGTTTACCGCCCGGCTGCTCTAGCACCGCAACGGCCGCATCCAGGCTGCCGCTGCAGATCCCCCTTCCGCGCCCGGCCCCCGCCCCGAGCGGGGGCGAAGCCTTTGCGGGAGCCCTCCCTGCCGCACAGCGGCCCGGGGACCCCCAGCCTCCCCGCGCTCCTGACCTCCACGGGTCAGACCCCGCTGGGGAAGGGGGGACGCGGGGCGGGGGGCCGCATCGTGGGACCCCTCTGCCCCCCCCGCTCGCCCCGGGACTGCGGGGCGGCCCCCGCCGCGCCCCGCTCCCCGCCGGAGCTGCCCGCGGTGCTGCAGCCGCCGGTGCCGCCACCCCGGCCCCGGCCCCGGCCCCGGCCCCGGCCCCGGCCCCGGGCCCTACCCTGCGGGCTCCGCCGGGCGCTGCTCCGCCGCCCCCGGCAGCGGCCCGGGGCCGGCACCGCGCTGCGCTCCGCCATGGCCGCTGCGGGGGCGGGGGCGGGGGAGAAAAGAGGGAAAAGAGAGCAAGGAAATAAGAGAAAGAAAAGAAAGAAAAGAAAGTAAAGAAAGGAAGGAAATAAGAGAAAGGAAAGAAAGGACATAAGAGAAAGAAAAGAAAGAAAAGAAAGAAAAGAAAGGAAGGAAATAAAAGAGAGGAAGGAAATAAGAGAAAGGAAGGAAATAAGAGAAAGGAAAGAAAGGAAGGAAATAAGTGAAAGGAAAGAAAGAAAGGAAATAAGTGAAAATAAAGAAAGAAAGAAAATAAGAGAAAGAAAGAGAAAGGGAGAAAGAAAGAAAATATATAAGCAAATATGAGGAAGAAAAGGATGAAAAGAAAATAAAGAAAAGAAGGACAAGGGAAAAAAGGAAAAAGCAAAGGAAGAAAAGGAAGAGGGTGATGGCCTAGGGAAGGGGGGAGAAGGGAGCAGGCAAGAGGGAAGGAGCAGGGGAAAGGGGGAGCAGGGGGGAGAGAGAAGGGAATGGGGGGAGCGGGGCAAGGGGGAAGGGGATGGGAAAGGGGGAAGGAGGAGCAGTGGGAAGGGGGGAAGGGAGCGGGGGAAGCAAGGGGAAGGGGCAACGGGGAAGGAAGGAAGGGGGAAGGAAGGGGCACCCGGGGGGGCACCGGGGGCTGGGGGCCGGGCAGGGGGAGCAGCAGAGGGAAGGGAAGGGGGAGCCGGGGCAGGGGCGGGGGAGGCGGGGGGCGGAGCGGCGGGGGCGGGGCCGGGGCCGGGCCGGGGGGGGGCCGCCCCCCGCACACGTGTGCGGGGCCGCCCCGCTGCCGCCCGGCGGGGCTATATAAGGGGCGGCGGCGGCCGGAGCATCGCCGCGCTGCCGTCCGCCACCCCCGAGTGCCCCACCATGAGCTACACCATGGAGCCCTTGGGCAACCCCTCGTACCGCCGGGTGACCGAGACCCGGGCCACCTACAGCCGCGCCAGCGCCTCCCCGTCCAGCGGCTTTCGCTCGCAGTCGTGGTCGCGGGGCTCGGGCAGCACCGTCTCCTCCTCCTACAAGCGCCCCAACCTGGGGGTGCCGCGGGCCGCCTACGGCTCCACCGTGCTGAGCTCCGCCGAGAGCCTGGACGTCAGCCAGTCCTCGCTGCTGAACGGGGCGGCGGAGCTGAAGCTGAGCCGCTCCAACGAGAAGGAGCAGCTGCAGGGGCTGAACGATCGCTTCGCCGGTTACATCGAGAAGGTGCACTACCTGGAGCAGCAGAACAAGGAGATCGAGGCGGAGCTGGCGGCGCTGCGGCAGAAGCACGCCGGGCGGGCGCAGCTGAGCGACGCCTACGAGCAGGAGCTGCGGGAGCTGCGCGGAGCCCTGGAGCAGGTGAGCCACGAGAAGGCGCAGATCCAGCTGGATTCGGAGCACATCGAGGAGGACATCCAGCGCCTGCGGGAGCGCTTCGAGGATGAGGCGCGGCTGCGCGACGAGACGGAGGCCACCATCCGCGCCCTGCGCAAGGAGATGGAGGAGGCCTCGCTGATGCGGGCGGAGCTGGATAAGAAGGTGCAGTCGCTGCAGGACGAGGTGGCTTTCCTGCGGGGCAACCACGAGGAGGAGGTGGCCGAGCTGCTGGCGCAGCTCCAGGCGTCCCACGCCACCGTGGAGAGGAAGGACTACCTGAAGACCGACCTGACCACGGCGCTGAAGGAGATCCGCGCCCAGCTGGAGTGCCAGTCCGACCACAACATGCACCAGGCCGAGGAGTGGTTCAAGTGCCGCTACGCCAAGCTGACGGAGGCGGCCGAGCAGAACAAGGAGGCCATCCGCTCCGCCAAGGAGGAGATCGCCGAGTACCGCCGGCAGCTGCAGTCCAAGAGCATCGAGCTGGAGTCGGTGCGCGGCACCAAGGAGTCGCTGGAGCGGCAGCTCAGCGACATCGAGGAACGCCACAACAACGACCTCACCACCTACCAGGTAGCGGGGCGGGGGCCCGGGCTGGGCCCGGCCCGGGGGGCGGCGGTGCCCGCGCCGCGGGGAGCTGGGGGGCGGCGGTGGGGAGGGCGGTGGGAGCCGGGCGGGTCCTGCTCTGGCCCTGGCGCTGCCTCCCGGGGTGGCGGGGAGAGTTTCTGAAAGTCCCTTTGGAGAACTTTTTCCGCTCTGTCTCTGGGTGAAGCCTGTGTCTGTGTCACAGTTTTCTGCGTCTCCGTTGCAGGACACGATTCATCAGCTGGAGAACGAGCTTAGAGGAACAAAGTGGGAAATGGCCCGTCACTTGAGGGAATACCAGGACCTCCTCAATGTCAAGATGGCCCTGGATATTGAAATTGCTGCATACAGGTACAGTAGGATCATTGCGGACATGTCTGGAATATTAATAGCACTGCAGATGCTGCTGGCTTGGGAAGCTTTACCACAGATAAGAAATAGCTGCCTGCAGCAAACACAAGTAAAATTAGAGCTTGACTAAATTATCACACCCGTTTCAAAATCTGCACAGCCCATGGAGAGTCTGCAGTGAGACCCCAGAGCTCGTTAGGGAGCGGCGCTCCGGTAATGAGTGGCGAAGCTGCCAGGGAGCTCGGTGGGCACAGGACAGCGTGACTCAGTGCAGCGGCACCCTGGTGCCGCATTCTGCCCTTGTTTACAAAAGCAGAAGATGCAGCAAAAGACAAGCTTATTTTTAATTCCTCTTGGCTTTGCATATGCCAAGCAAGCGGTGCTTGTCAGTTGAATTCCCTTTTATCGCTTGAGAGAGACAGTGCAGTTGCTTGATCATGGTTTCAAGCAGGGAGTGCTAATCTGCTTGTCACAAACACTTTTGCTTTTCTTGCTCAACTTTCCTTTAAAGGCACCCACTCTTATCTGGAGCAGGAACATTGCTTGCTATTGCCATCACCTGGCAGGTTTTTTTAGTCTCCTTCACATCGCTTTAGAACTCTCATCGGAGAACTGCCGATTTTTCTGGGTCACAGGCTTAGATCAAAAACATGCATTTGAATATAAGAAAAGTAAAAAACAAAAAAGCCATCTCCAGATCTGCTTAAATTCCTGAGGCTGTTCAGAGAAACACACAGATACCCTAGGCTCTATAGCTGCTGCCAAAGTTAGCTGAACAAAAGTCTCTTCAGTTCTCATAGCCACACAAGAAAGGTGGATGCCCAGACTGTTGAACTAGGACACATGCTCTAATTGGCTTTGAACGTCTCAGCCACAATATTTGATTTGGGTCTGTTGGCCGTGTCAAATTCTCAGTTTGCCTAAGTTATAACGCATCCTATGAAGTTAATGATTTTGCCGTACTCGGTCCTGACTTATGCCATAATGAAGTTTTTGGCATTAAGGATGGATTTCAGCTGATCAGCCGAAGGTGTTACGCTTACCACACGCAAACCAAGCTAAAAGCTGTTTGCTGAATATGAATTTTGCAAAAGAGCTGATTCAAGGAAAGCTGAACTGGGGCAGTAAGCAATGGATTATGCTGATCAGCTCTAGCATATTCCACATACAAACTGGTTTCATCCTGCTGACAGGGGAATATCGTAATAGCTGTCCCTTATGCTGGGTTTCTATGCTCATATTTCCCCCCTCCCTCCCCCCCCCTTCTGATTCCCTTAGGAAGCTACTGGAGGGCGAAGAGACAAGATTCAGTGCCTTCTCTGGAAGCATTACTGGACCCATCTTCACACACAGACAACCATCTGTCACAATAGCATCCACTAAAATTCAGAAAACAAAAATTGAACCACCAAAGCTGAAGGTCCAGCACAAGTTTGTAGAAGAAATCATTGAAGAGACAAAGGTAGAGGATGAAAAGTCTGAAATGGAAGATGCCCTAGCAGCTATTGCAGAAGAAATGGCAGCCAAGGCCCAGCAAGAAGAACAGGAGGAAGAAAAAGCAGAAGAAGCAGCTGCAGAGGAAGAAGTTGTTTCTGAGAAGGCTGCTGCAGAACAAGCCGCTGCACCTGAGGAAGAAGAGAAGGAGGAAGAGGAAGCAGAGGAGGAAGAAGAAGCTGCAAAATCTGACGCAGCGGAAGAAGGAGGCTCTGAAAAAGAGGAAATAGAGGAAAAGGAAGAAGGGGAGGAGGCTGAGGAAGAGGGGGAAGAAGCTGAGGCCAAGGGCAAAGCTGAAGAGGTAGCAGCAAAGGTAGAGAAGGTCAAAACACCTCCCTCAAAGTCACCCCCTAAATCCCCCCCTAAATCCCCTGTAACGGAGCCGGCCAAGGCTGCCCAGAAAGAAACACCCGCAGAAGCAGGAAAAGAACAGAAGGTGGAGAAAGGTGGTGAGAAACCAGCCAAGGAGGAAGAGAAAGCAGCATCTCCAGAGAAAGCAGCATCTCCAGAGAAGCCAGCGACACCAAAGGTAACCTCCCCAGAGAAGCCTGCGACGCCGGAGAAGCCTGCGACGCCGGAGAAGCCTGCAACCCCAGAGAAAGCAGTGAGCCCGGAGAAGCCGGCGAGCCCGGAGAAGCCGGCGAGCCCAGAGAAGCCCCGCTCTCCGGAAAAGCCAGCAACCCCAGAAAAGCCTCGCTCTCCAGAAAAGCCAGCGACTCCAGAGAAGCCCCGTTCTCCAGAGAAGCCGGCCTCCCCGGTCAAAGATGAAAAGGCTGTGGTGGAGGAGACCATCACTGTCACAAAGGTAACAAAAATTAGTGCAGAGGTAGAGAAGGAGTCCAGGAAAGAAGACATTGCAGTGAATGGTGAGGTGGAGGAGAAAAAGGAGGAATCCAAAGAGAAGGAGGTTGAGGAGGAAGACAAGGGAGTTGTCACCAATGGCCTAGATGTGAGCCCAGTTGATGATAAGGGTGAGAAAATTGTAGTAACCAAAAAAGCAGAGAAAATCACTGGTGAAGGTGGGGACAGTACAACCACATATATCACAAAGTCGGTGACAGTCACTCAGAAGGTAGAGGAACATGAAGAAAGCTTTGAGGAGAAATTAGTGTCCACCAAGAAAGTGGAGAAAGTTACTTCACATGCCATAGTAAAAGAGATTAAAGAGACCGAATAAAATAAATCATAGCTAAATTAAAAAAATTAAAGAGCTTGGGTCGGTGCAAAAGGTTAAGCCATATGACAGCTGCAAAATGCATGTGAGTGACGGCTTCAAAGCAGAACGGGTTCTCTCATGGAGGCTCCAGACACACAGTATTTTACTTTTTTGTGCAATATAGGGGAGGGGGGGGGAATGCATGCAGGCTCAAGATGTGCTCCCTCCACAGAGCTTGGGGATCTAAAAAAATAATACTAATAATAGTGCATGAGACGAAATGTGCAAAGGAAGCTTTTGAATTTCCTGAGCTGTTGGAGGGACATATCTGAGGGATGACTTAAGATGTATTATGCAAAGAACCAACTGAGCCAAAAACAAACAGAAAACAGTAATAGAATATTCATGAGAACCAGAACTCTCCTAGCCTTAAAAAAAAGCTACTTATAAATAATTATGTTTACCTCACTGGTGCAATTAGGGTGGACTTTTGCTCATGGGAGAACCTAGTTGACATGCACAGTACGCAACCTTTTGTTGTTTGATGTAAAACAGTCACAGCAGTTCTTGCTCAATAAAGGTCAATACTGAAAACATGGCTTGTCTGGTGACTCTTTTTCCAACTCGCATCCTTCCCTGATGTTTGATGCCCTGTCCTGAACAGGAACACGGTTGCATGGGTTAAGAAGTTGCTTGACTTTTTCCTTAGCGTCCTGATTTAGAAAACAAGTTTGAATTGGATATGATGAACAAATTTCCTGTAACATAACACAAGTACTTGAGATGGCTTAAGTAAATACTTAAGAGCCATATCCCATGCTTTCTGGAGTAAAGAGGAATCTTTTGACTTCTGCTGCCTGGTCTTATAGGTGCTTAGAGGGGTTGCAATTGCTTTTGCTAGCAATGGGAGGGTCTCTAAGCCATG
Source organism: Platalea leucorodia (assembly GCF_965183815.1). Classification (NCBI taxonomy): domain Eukaryota; kingdom Metazoa; phylum Chordata; class Aves; order Pelecaniformes; family Threskiornithidae; genus Platalea; species Platalea leucorodia. The sequence goes on from NC_138859.1 coordinate 3,944,937, forward strand.
TGCTGCTAACATGGCTTATCTGAGTGATCCTGCTTGTACCAAGTGTGAAAGTGTTAAACTCTGTTGCAAGTAAAATTTTCCTCCCTGCACGCTGGGCTCACTGTGTAAAGAGAGCCTTAAAGATGTGGCAATTTCTAGATCATTCCTTGATTTTTTTTTTTTTTTTCCCCTGTGAAGATGGCCTGTCTGTGAGCCACAACTGGTTGTGGTATCTTCTGTGATGCTACTTTGTCACTTAAGTGTGCAAAGACCCATTAAGTAATCATCTCAGCTGTGATACCATGTGTTCATCAAAATGGGGTAGCTTCTGATTATTTTTTCCCCTTCCTGCCTTAACTATATGGGAACATCCTTATCAATTCTCTGTCTCAAATGATCAACAGGTGCAATCTGCCTCTAAACACAAAATATGAAAATTGAGAGCAAAGAAATTCCTAGAAAAAGGAAACTGTCCCAGAGGTGATACTGGGCATCATGTATCAATAATATTCCTAACTCATTTTTTTTACATATTTGTCCATTTGAAAATAGCTGTAGAAATGAGACCCTTCCAGAGTCTGAACTGAGGCTGGGTAGGGCTCAGGTAAGCCTGGTATGACTGACAGATAAAACCAAATTAAAGCATTTTTAAATTTCCAACAGAAAGGCCTCCTAAGCGTTGGCCTATGTCTACTGCCACTTCCAGGTTGGCTTTCTTAAGAAGAAAGCCAATTAAATGCCCTCTAAAATCCCACTACATGGAAAATAAATGGAGACGAAACAAAGGGAAAAAGAGGAGGGCCCCAACTCCAGTTTGGGGGACTGATATGTCATCTTATGGGTTAATATTGTGTTTATTATTTTTATCACGTTTCAAAAGGAAAATGAAGAACACTGCTACTGCCTTACCTCCCATAACTAGCAAAGAAATGCAAATAATTTTTAAGCCTGGTTTCAGTACATGGACTGTCCTGAAATCTGTTGACTAATTGAGGGTCTGATCAAAATCTGTGATTTGCATATGCCTTCCAATTCTTTACCCTATTGATAATTGAAGATCAAGTAGTTTTTAATTGAAAGGGTTCTACAAGTTCTTCACAGGAGAAATTGTAAAAAGTCTGCAGCAGATAAGCCTTTCAAATAAATCGGGACGTCTTTGTTTAGCAAAGTAATGAATGTTTCTCCTGCTGATACCAATAATGGAAATCTGTGCTCAACAGCTTGCTGGTTGAGTGACGTTTAATTAAAGCAGAGTTAGCAAATTAAATGGCAGCTTCTCTGTAGTGAGCGTATTTGTGGAAGTTGCCTGTGTATGTGCCATAAAAATAACTGTACCTTTATGAAGAAGTAGTAGCCCAGTCACACTCACCTATTGTCAGTAAGTGTTTGCACCAAGTTATGTTAAAATATAGAAATGCCCAATGGTCTGTGAACACTGAAACTATTTTTCTCTTGGGTCTAATCAAAATTTTCAAGAGAACACCGCCATTAAAACCAAAAACTAAACCAGAGACCAATATTTAACATAAAACTTTCTGTTTACGTGCTTCCAAAGAAGGTCTAGAATCTGCTAAAATGTCGCAAACTGCGAAGCCAGTGGGCTACCACCCCTCAGCATAGAAAGTCAGGCATCTTCAGCATCAAGACGAAGAAGGGTCACCTTGTACAGTGAATTAAATGTCAATGTCAGTGGGAGGCTCAAGAACATGTTGTTAACGTGGGCTTACGCAGGCGTAGGTGGGATCCCAAGCTGGCTTCCTATTTCTCATGTTATACTTTCTTTTCAGTTCTGGTAGGATACAGGTACAAGGACCTAAAGATTATTATTTGCGTTGTTTTGATTCTGCTTGCACATTGGCAGTCCAACCAGGACTGCAGTTTCTCGTACAAGGGGGCTGTAGCAACACTTCTGCCCAGCGTAGATCGACTTCCCTGGATGGTTTTGGGAATTCACTCCGCAGCCTGTGTGGGAGGCAAACTCCTGGGCTACCCACTGGCATGGTGTATTGCAAAATATCCTCATTTCGCCCCCCTTTTCTACCCAAAACATATTGCAGCCTTTAGTTATTACCCACAAATGCATTTTTTGTCTGTGCTCTAACACACAAAATAAATTTGTGAGCTTAGTCTATTTCCCACTGCAAATGTTTCTATCAAATCCTAAGAGAAATAAGCAACTGGTTAACACATTTCTAAATATTTATAAAACTATAAGAACTGATTAATATTTAATGTTGCCAAGAGGTTTTGTCTACTGACATCTGCAATCAAGCAGTTTCAAAAGATAGCGTAATTCCAGGGCAGAGATGCATAGATAGTATGTTATTTGCCTGTTCTGCACCAATTGCTTCTTCAGACTGTGCATAACCAGCGAAGGGATTAATTACTCTCAAACACAAAAGTTCATTGATCAATACGAAAGACTCTATGAAGGGAAAAACAATAATTAAAGGAAGTTACTGTGAAGATTTATGCATGTTATTTAAGGCGGACCATCAAGACGCCTGTGACTTCAGGAGCTGGAGGGCTCTAAAACAGGATCTTTTTACCGTACCGGCTTGTGGAGGAGCTATGATTAAGAGATTTTCAGCATCCCAGAACTAAATTCCAGGTGGAGACAAACTGGGAAGTGTTACAAAACACAAATAGGTTGCATTTGCCAGGGAGCTGAGTCAGGCACTAGAATTTTCTCCAGGCATCAGGGGCTGTGCTTTTCCCATTCACATGTGGGCTTTCTTCCTTCTCTGTTCAGGTTTAAACTACCCTTAACTAACCTAGGAAGGCAGCAAATGATGAATTGTCAGTTGTTTAGTTACTAGAAGGTAAATTCCTAGAATCTGGATATTATATCTGTACAAGTTTTCCTCTTGCCGAATGGAAGGGGAGGGAGTGGGTGTACCTCAAGAAAAGCAGTCAGGACCTCCTTGTATTTGTCTTCCCTGTGATGAGATCCCGGCCTGATCCAGACCCCGTCTGCCCAAACAGCAAGAGAAAACTCAGGGACAGACTCGTGGCTTTACTTGCAGCTGCAACTTGGGTTAAAGTTTCTACCCTGTCTCCCTCTGCCAGCTTTTACTGCATTGCGTCAAAGCGAGTTCCTGGATTTTCAAAGGTAAAACTTGCCAGCAGGATCCCCACAACCCTGAGAGCATCTCGGCCCATAAACGCAGGCTTCCATCCTCCCTCCCACCAGTTTACCTTAGCAGCAAGGCAGGACTGGGGGTGGCAAACCAGGCTGGACGGTCACTGCAGCTTGTCACTCTCTGCAGCTCATCGCCATGGCTGTGACTCACACATTTCCTGCAGAGTCGTGAAATCTCTCCTTTAGCTGCAATACATTAAAAATAACATAAGGAGCGAGGATCAGACTGCGATACGCTGCAAGGAGAAACGTGTTTGCTGGTGTATCTCTAAATGTGCTGGTTTGAGAGCATCCCTAGCAGCCTGGCTGCAACGCTTTGGAGAGCTGCAAGCTGTATTGCTTCCCAGAAGTGAAAGGGACACAAAGGACTGAATGAAGGAGGAGTTTATCTGCAAAAAAAAGACATGAAAGAGAAAGAAAAATCAGGTGTTGAAAAGTTAAAAGGAGCTCAGAGTGCTTGGAGAAAGGCAGGATGGGGCAGGGGTTTTAATATATACTAATGTTTGGCTTTAATGGCTGTGATGAGTTCTGATCTGGTACGTATTGTGTTTTTTGCTCCGCAGGAGCAGAACCTCTCTCCCAGCTGTAGTGCCATGCTAAGCATTTTCTGATAGGGCACTTACTTAGGTGAATTTCCAAGTACCATCTCTTAGACTCAATATTGTGCTGTTTGAGCGAAGGGTATTGCGTACCAAATGGAGCAGGTCTCCTGCAACCCCATCAATAGCTTTTAAAAGCGCTGAGCAAACAGCGTGGTCGAGTCTCCGGCCCGTGGTACTGCAAGTACCCCTCGGCACTTACCACTGCTTTCCTGGAGATAGAATGTAAAATCTGCTTTGTAGGAATAAGTCTGCATAAACACATGTGGAAAAATCTCCATTAAAAGCAGCAGGGAAATGTGAAAAGAACGACTTCAAAGAGATGTTGTTGAAGAAAGGGAAAATTAATTTACGTGTTTGCCTTCTGGTTCTCAAAAGCATCAAAAACCCAAAGAAAGGGGGGGGTGGGGGTGGAAATGAAGGGTTTGGAAATGATACTGGAACTCCCTGACCAGGAGTTACTGGAATTATTGCAGATGCATACAAGCTCTGTTTCCTGAAGGGTTTTACCAAAGCTTCTTTTTCTTTCTGCTGCTGTTTTTCCAGGGACCATGGAAAGAAAGAATTAAGTGCTTACCTCATCCATCATCATCATCATCTTCTTTATAACTCAACACTGAAAAGGGAGATGCTTTTGGAACGCCCCTAAAATTTGTATAAAAAGATGCTTCCTTTCTCTCTGAACATAGTTATTGAGGACAACCAATGCAAATCAACCGATACCATGAAGTCAGTGTACAAAATTAAGTTACCCCAAAATCCTGTGTAAAAATCTATCTAGCTAAATGTGACTGTGAAAAGATTTAGTGCAGCCATGTTAATGCCTGTTTTAACATGGGTTTAGTTTATTTAAAATGGTTTAATTTGCAGCATTAGTCTAGTGCTTGCCCTTAGCACAAGGTTTAATTTTATGCATCGACTTTAGCTAATTGAAAATAAATAGGCTCAGACCACAGGACATTGCTGTTGCGTTCAGAATTGCCAGGCTTTGTTGCTGTTTGAGCTGTTCCGATTTTGTGCCTGATCACAGATTAGACCATTCTTAGCTTATGCTCAAAACTTCAGAAGGCCCTGACAAATTCTCAAAAGAAAATGAGCCTCTTCAATCCATAGTGGATTGACTTTTAAGATAGCACCCTGGAAAGGGAGCTCATTCAAGTAGCAGAGAGAACTCACCCCCACGTTGCCCTTCCCTCTAACACCTCATCCCCCACCTTTTTCTTTTTTTTTTTTTTTTTTTTAAAATATAGAGACATTGCTCCAAGTCTCAGCTACACCCACAGTCATCCTTCACTGATCTGTCAGACATTGGACAATTTCCTAACAATGTTTAGCAGCCACGTTTGCATTTTGCTTCTGTATTGGCTTGTTAAAATTTCCTTTTTTCCTCAAAAAGGAGCTTGTGCTTCTGTGCATACAACAGCCCAGTGAGACCCATCACAAAGCTAACACCACATTCAGACTCCAGTGTGTTTTTACCATTGTTAAGTCTTTTGTGTGGTATTTTACAGCCCCATCAAGAAATTCTTTGTCCACCTATTAGTCCCCCAAGCGTATCAGATAGAGACAGAAACCAGTACCCCGTATCTTGTTACCCAGGCATGAAAGACGAGCGTGATACACCACTTGATCAACCTTTTAAGTGCATTAGTGACACATGACACGTACAAGGAATCTGTGTAAGCATTTCTGTAACTTTATTGACTAGCTTTATTGCACATACTTATTGAAGCCTCCATTAATTTACCCACCCAAGGTTTCCATAATTATTTTAAATGCAAGTTAAAGATAACTTTCATTCCCGTGACTTATTTTTTTCCCCGTTTTAAATTTTAAGGTTCTGAACCACCCAAGAAAGACATAACCCCTGAATTCATACGTGTAGACCATGCGGCATTCAGGGAGCAAGCCAGTGGGTGCTCTGCAAGCATACTGATACTCTGCACAGAGAGAAACATCATAGATCATTAACTTTAAACCTCAGTGGTCACTGAATTAAATATGTGAGACTGCAATTTTAGCTCAGTCAATCATCAATTATTCTGTTGACCTGATGAGAAAGCTAGACTGCCTAAAAAAATCAAGCCTTCTTCTTCACTTCGCTCTCTTCCTTTCCTGCTGCTTCTTTCTCTTCCTTCTCCTCCTTCTCCTCCTCACCAGTCTCCTCAGCAGCTTCTTGAGACTCCTCCCCTTCTTCAGCTGCTGTTTCTTCCCCTTCTCCTTCCTCTTCCTCACCCTCTTTGGCTTCTTCAGATTCTTCCTTAGCACCTTTAAAAGACAAAAAGAAATATTTCACATCTACATACTGCTCCTAATCCCATTTTAGCAGGAGCCAGCATACCTGCACCCTTCAACCCCACACATTTGGATGGCAGCCAGCTAAGCGTGATGGGGCTGGCAACGGATTTTGCATGAAAGCAGGGACATTTACCTAGGACTTGCAAGGAAGAACAACAGAACTACACAACCAACTTTTCCTAGATTTCAGAGGGAGTGAAACACTTTACAGGTCTTTTCAAAATCATGGCTTTGAAAAATATTGACTGTGGCCTCATTGCTTTAAGCCTTATCCAAAGACTTGAGTTCAAAAAGGAATCTTGCCGTTGCTCTCCGATTGGCTCTTTAGCTATCATTTCATTATAATTAATCTTTACACTAATAAACTCCTGGAATAGTTCAGTGGTAACCAATGCATTTCAGATATGTTTAGGTTAAATCCTTCAGAGCTATGCAACTGAAGTTGGGGAAAACAACTCTGGATAACATTTCTTTTACATTTTCTTTAGTATGCGAGTTTGGTAAATAAATTACAGGGCAGCGCAGAAGTGGCGTATACTTCGGTTGAACAAGGAAACTACCTAGACCTCAGGCAACAGATATTGCTATCCACCGAACCCAACAGTTACATCCATGGACATCAGCTGATATTCCTATTATCACAGGCTACTCTGGGAATTAGTATTTAACTCAGGATGTCCTTGTTCCTTCTTTTTGAGGATGTCTGTAGTAGCTAAGTACTGTTTGCTGCCGTATGAATATAACATCACACGCTGTTAAAAGTACTATCATTCTTGTTTTTGGAAACGTGAATGGAAAAAACACCCAGTGATTTCCAAGGGAGTATAATCAGTCCTACAATCTGCCTGATATTGAACATTTGCTTTATCTTCCATTCAATATTCAGGCATTCCTGCTTAAATGCTGTGTGCTTAATACCATGATCCTCTGCTTATGTGAGCAGACAATGAGAGGGATCTAATCATTAGACTTGGCCAACAGGATTTCTGGGTTTTACCCCATATGAGCAGGGTGAAGCATGAAAGAGAGCAATTTGAAAGTAACTGTAAGTACCTTCCTCCTCTTCTTCAGCCTCTTCACCTCCCGCTTCTTCCTCACCTTCCTCTTTCTCTTCCTCCTCACCTTCTTCTGCAGGGGCTGCCTTGGCTTCTCCCGCTTTAGCAGCCTCAATTGTTTCCTCTATTTCAATCTGCTCTTCCTGGACATGACTGGAGTAGTACGTGGGGAAGGAACGGGTTGTCATCAAGTAGGAGCTAGACTGGAGACCGCTGTAGGCAGACCTGCCAAAAGTCGGGGCAGTCTGGGTGTAGCCACTGGTGATGCTTCCCACACTAGTGAAGCTGAGTCGGGTCTCTTCACCTTCCAGCAGTTTCCTCAAAGAAAAAAAAGCAAACAGAAATTACTTAGTTATGCTGCAGCAGTATTCAGCAGATTCAGCTACGGACCAAGATACTATTATGCTTTGAGCAGCACAAGCCCTAGAGATGGCGTACTGAGGAGCGCAAGAACTAGCCCATAATGAATAACTATGTGGCAATGCTGCCCTATCTTCTTGGAATAATTTGAAAGTTTCAGAAGTGTGCATTACTGGTGAATTAATACTTTTGCTTGTTAGAAGAAATAATGGGGAAAAAACCTCTAGGATTAGGTTCCTATAGCAGGTAAAGTTAGAGGTGCATTTTGGTAGCCTGTAGGGTTGCAGAGAACAATGTAGATGTAACAATTTGATGTTGTGTTTAGATATTAGACCAGGTTTATAGCCACTTTCTCAATATTCCCCCTTGTGGCATTCATAGAAACTCTGTTCCGGCATTTGCCATTTCTAACAGTATCTGGGACAACACATTAAGCAGCTATTTAGCAGCAATTCTGCTGTAAAATATTTGCTTTGCAGGCGATTGCTTCTGCGAGTTAGAAACAAAGCCCATTCTTAAAAGCATGTAAGGGATTCCCAATTTTGAGAACAAAGCCACCTGTATTAAGAAGTTCCACTGATAAAAAAATCTCTTCACTGTAAGTACCGAACAGGTATTTTTATCTGTAAAGATGGAGAACCGAGATCATATACTGCCGAGCTAAGAGTTCTGTATGCATATACATACATACTATTCTACTCACTGAAGTTAGCTACACTAGATTTTGCTTTAAGCAAATATTTTGCTTCAAAAGCACTGCTGCTTCCAATAGCAAGACAATGGAGAAGACCGATGGATTAAACTCTGACAACTATCTATGGAAATTTCTGCTGGAGGAATGATAAATAAAATGGTTTCTCTTGAAGAGAGAACGGGAACCTGATCCGAGTTCTGGCTTACTAAACCGTTCACCCCATCATACCTATATGCTGCAATTTCGATGTCCAGGGCCATTTTCACATTAAGCAGATCTTGATATTCCTTCAAGTACCGAGCCATTTCACTCTTCGTGGTTCTCAGCTCGTTCTCCAATTTGTTGATTGTATCCTGTTGGAAGTAATGATATTGACAGCGTAAAATTCTTAATTATCCCATGTCTGGCAGTAATACCTTGCAAGGAGTTTCTCCGATCCTATTAACTTAATGTTGCTTTAGCAGAGAAAACGATCAGCTCCAACTCCACCCTCAGCCAAAAGGCACCATTTACCAAATCCCACCTTCCCTGGCAGGGTTTTCCCACCCCTGTATCTACACCCTATTATTCCATCCCTAGGTAATGTTAAGAGCCTAATTTTCTTCTATCCAAGGACTAAAGCACGCCATGAAATTTGTGTATCGCTTCCTTTTGGTTTTTAGCCCCTATGTGCTTTTTCTAGTTTTTGCTTAAGGGTATCTTTTTTGTAGTGATATAGTTAAGGCTTTATCGGTATATAGATAAATGATGTACCGTGCATTACAGCTCGGTGGCATTCTGCATTGTAACTTTATGCTACCTTACAGTTTAGCTATGCAACCTGGCTACAGCCTGAGCTGGAAGCGATGCCCCCCTTGCCAGGACGCCCCCCCCCCCCCACCTCCCCCCGCAAACCCCGACCCCCCCACCCCCCCCCCCCCCCCGCACCTGCAGGGCGGAGATGTCGGCGCTCTGCTTCTCTTCCAGCTCCTGCAGCTGCTTCTCCAGCGCCTCGTTCATGCCGCGGGTGGCCTCGATCTCCAGCGTCTTGGCCTTGAGCAGGCGGCGGCTCTCGGAGACCTCGTCCTTGGCGGCGCGGACGGCGTCGGTGTTCTTGGCGGCGCTCTCGCTGAGGACGGTGAAGCGGCTGCGGAACCACTCCTCGGCGTTCTGCATGTTGCGAGCCGCCAGCTTCTCGTACTGAGCGCGGATGTCGCGCAGGGCGGCGGAGAGGTCGGGCTTAGCCGACACGTCCATCTCCACGGAGAGGTGGGCGTACTGGATCTGCGCCTGCAGCTCCGCCAGCTCCTCCTCATGCACCTTCTTGAGGAAGGCCAGCTCGTCCAGCAGGCTGTCCACCCGCTTCTCCAGCTCCGCCCGCGCCAGCGCCGCCTCGTCCGCGCCCTTCCGCACCTCCAGCAGCCGCGCCTCCGCGTCCTCCCGGCTCAGCACCTCCTCCTCGTAGCGCGCCTGCAGCCCGCGCAGCGTCTCCTCCAGGCTCTCCCGCTCGCCCTGCAGCGCCTGCTTCTCGCTCGTCGCCTCCTCGGCGGCCAGGCGCAGCTCCCGGATCTCCTGCTCGTAGAGGGCGCGGAAGCGGGAGGGCTCGGCGTGCTTCTGCCGCAGCACCAGCAGCTCGGCCTCCAGCACCTTGTTCTGCTGCTCCAGCTCGTGCACCCGCTCGATGAAGCAGGCGAAGCGGTCGTTGAGGTCCTGCAGCTGCGCCCGCTCCTGGCTGCGGATGGACTTGAGGTCGTTGCTGATGGCCGCCACCTGGCTCAGGTCGAGGCTGTCCACCGAGTGCAGGAGGGAGCCCGAGGCGCTGGAGGTGGCATAGCTGCGCCGCACCGACACCGAGGAGACGGGCGCCGACAGGCTGGAGTACGCCGAGCGCGCCGAGCTGTAGCCGCCGCTGCTGCGCATCGCCGAGACATGGAGCCGCGGGCTCTCGGCGTACCGCCGCTTGTAGGAGGGGAAGAACGGGTCGTAGCCGTACGAGCTCATGACTGCGGGGGGCCAGCGACTGCTCTGCGGAACGGCGGTGCCCGACCGCCCCTATTTATCGGCGGGGAGGGCGGGCAGGAGCAGCCGCCGGGCGGGGCCGGGCCGGGCCGGGGCGGGGCGGAGGAGCGCCGCCGCGCTGAGGTACGGCCCGGGCCGCGCCTCGCGTAGCTCCGTGCCTCGTCGCGCCTGGGCTCGCCCGGCCTCCGCTTGCCTCGCCACCGGCTCGGGGGCTGCGGCTGGGGTGGTCCGTGCTCCCCGTTAGCCTGCTCTGGTGTGGCCCCGTCGGGTCCGTTTCGGACCCGCCTCGCCGCGGGCCCCCTTGGGCCCACCTGGGGCCCCCCTTGCCTCAGGCCTCCCTCAGGCCCCCCAGCCTGTCCGGGCTGTGTGTAACACCCCTCTTCCCCCGTCCTCCGCTTCCCCACAAGCCGCCCTGGCAGAAACCCCGGGGAGGTTGTTGCAAACCCCATATTGTGGCTGGGGTCTTGGGGAGGCCCAGTGCCTCAGTGCAGCCCTCACTGCACCTCAAAACCTTCAGACCGCATGCATAAATAGCAGGTTTTTTCCCTCCAATTTGCGGTTTTTGCAAGGCGTGTGTGCTCTTCTAGCTCCTGTCCTCGCCATGTCCTTCGTTACAAGTGGTTCCTAATAACCAGGTAGTTACGTGAATGAAGAAACAAATACGGGGCGTGGTTTGCAGTCTTAGCAGAATACATTAATATCTGGTTATCTAGCTTTGCTTTCTCCCTTGAGATTCTCTAGAGGCAAGTCTGTCTGAGACTGGGACCGTAGGGACTGAATATTTATTCTGTAATCTGGCTAATACAGAGACTAAAGTTGGGCAGCTGCATTGCAGCTACCTCTGACCCACATTATTAGCCGCTGGCTGATTAAAACAAAACAGTATTTATGTAGTAGAGATTTATCAGAAGTAAGCTAGGAATATATTGAGCGCAGACAGACTTCACTGGATGCTCAAAAAGGCAATGATAATTTGTCTCTCTGAGTCAGAAGGGCAAATACATTACAAAACAAACTCTTCAAAGTTTTCTTGAGGAAGAAATAAATGTAGGCATGGGTTGGGGGACATTTATTAAGAGAGAGAGACCACAAAAATGCTTAGTTGCTCCCTAAAGAAAGGGGAAAGACTTAGTAATATATGTAAGTTAATCTGTATGCGTATCACTAATTGCAATGGCACTTAAGTATTTCTGGCACAAAGATAGGTTTGCTTAATACCAGTCATCTACTAAAGGTAGAGCAGGGTTGATTTAATCATGTTTCCTACTATCTTCTAGTGATCTCAAACAAAACATTACTTGTTGTGTGGTATCATTTCCATAGGTTTCAGGGTACTTGAATATAAGGGATATTAAGCTGTGAAGGGCAGTGGCCTGTCAGAGGTACAAAGCTGCAGTCTCTTTTCATCTGAGCTCATGCTAGATGGAATGAACTGTACCAAGAGCTAGTAAAGGCTTATGCATCACTTCATCGCAGTAGAGCTGATGAGAGATTTTATTTTGCAAATCTAAAGTGTCCCCGTGAAGATCAATGGAATTGCTCTTGATTTACAAGCACTGCAAGTGAGGCTTCTACTCAGAATTTTATTCAAAATCTGTGATTTAAATTTCAGTAGCAGTCGCATTCATGCATGGTAGAACAGCTATGCATTATTCAGACATTGAATATGCAAAGTACAGCAGCACAGGTATAGTTTTATGTGCTAATACATTTTAGCTTTAACAGAGATTGGTTTTGACTTCTGCCCAAAAGAGGTAGCTTGCAGAGCACCCAGAGAAGAAATGAGCAATAGAGACATTATAGCAGATGGAACGATTCACAGCGGGCTTGGTCAGAGATTCATCGAGCTTCTAAATGCAAATTGTTCCGGGATACTCAACTAATGCAAACTGGCATACCTTGTTTCATGCCAATGGATTATGCTAATCTCCCCTACATTCAATTTGAGCATAAGATTTAATTATTAATGGTATCATTTATTGTGCTATGTATTAATAAATGAATATACCTTAGCTTCTAAAAATAACTCCACTTCGTGTCCCAGGAAAATAAGCTTTGTAATTGTAGGCTGTTAATATTCTTTCTCGTATTTTTTTAGAGAGGAAAAACGAGTAGAAAATCCCTTCCTCTCTGCCAGCAGTGTGTGCCAGGAAGATGGGAAAGTGTGTCTGCAGACAGCCCTGCAGTGTTGAGTTTCAGTGTGACTCAGAGGTAAGGATGGAGCTTTGTTACTATAAGGAAAAGAAAGCTACTGCTGAAGGCATCCGACTTCGGAAGCTTGTATGTCCAGGTACAGGGTAGTGCTGACTGATTTCCCCATTCTCTTTGTCTCCCTTTTGTTGCTTTTTGCCATAATGCAGAGTATAATCTAGCCCCTTGGTATGTTATTGTTAGAAAAATCATGACGTAGTAGTGAACAGAGGCACAGAATGAAGACTGGCTTCCAACTGGAATGAAATGGTCCGTGCCATTTGTCTCATCTTTGTTTAAGACCACGTTGAAAAAAGCAGACAGGCAGTCACTAGAGATGAGCTGAGTCACCCGGCAGCTTAGCATTATGTCCCTTTCCATCTGCTGAAGCTAAAGCTGCTGTCTTACCGTTTTAGTTAAACCTGAGTCTCATGATTTCATCTAACAAACTTTCAGTAGAAGAATCCCAAGGCCAGGTTCACCCCTTGAAAACCTCCCCTAGGTTGGTTGGCTGACCTAAATAACGCAGATCATCATGATGAATGATACAGAAATCACAGTAATGACATGTTAAAATGGCAGCTATGCAGTCACATACTACTGCTGCGTAAGCAAAAGCAAGCAACTCCATAACAATACATTCCTGTTCGTACATTTTCCTCTGTTACGTACTATGTGATTAACATGGACTCAGTCTAGGAATGGCGATTCCTCAAGGAAGAGTTTAGGTCTAAGCCCTGTGCTAGGGCCTCACTGAGCACCAAGAAGTTACCTGAATGCAACCAGGGTCAGTGAAAATTCCTCTGTGCTGCAAAACACCTGGGCATTGAAGCCTAGTGGGGTTTGCCTTGTTTTTTTTTTTCCCTTCTTCCCCCATCACAGGGTGGTTTCCCCAGCAGAAAGTGTAACAGGTATGTTTGAGGTTGAGGTGGATGGCAGAATGAAGTCTTCATTGTCTGCTCCTCGTCTTATTTCAGAAGCATAAAAAGAGCTGTACCTGCTTAGTTTGAACTTGCACAGAAATTGAGCAGTCCTAAGTCAGAAAAGCAAAAGTCTTGTTTGTACTTGTTTGGGGATTTTTTATTGTTTCTACTCTAGGAAGGCACAGCTCTGAAAGAGTGGGGAATCAGGCACTCCCAATATTGAAAATGTTACATAGCTCTGATGTGTTGTGCAACACCATGTTTTTTATGCAATATATAAAATGAGATGATAAGAGCTGATCTATGCGTGGTACCTATACTCACAAAACGGGCAGCTGAGAGATACTGTACATAGTAAAGTATGAGTAAGCAATTTCCTTTCCCAGTGTTCTGTAATTGTTAATAAATTTACTGCAAATTCAAAAAATCCACGTATTGACATTCAGTGGCACCATGTTTTATGGATTGATTGATTTTTATTGGTAAGATTGATCAGAGCAGTTCTGAAGGAGAAAGGGGAGAGCTGGAACAGGGCCATTGTAGCAGTCAACGCTTTGTGCCAGTATTTAGTGCTATGGGAGTGCAGCAGAGCATGGCTACGGCCGAGCTGTCCCTACAGGTCTGTTTATTGATCTTACCACAGAGAGGTGTGTTGCAAAAACTGAAAAAGAGAATTCTGATTGAAGCCCCTGGGAACTACATCTGAGAAAAGTCTGGTTCATGATTTTGAAGTTGCCCTACAATGCTTTCGGTGTTTATAGCTACTTCTTTCTTTAAAACTTCTAGGAGGGGGGGGAAACCCCGAAGAACTTTCTTTGGGGTTTATTTGCATGTGTGCTAGAATTTCTACATCTGTCTGGGCTGGTTTTAAGTTTTGACCCTATGCTGAACACACCTGAAAATTGCTGTTGTTTGTGACTAATACTCTACCTATTAGGGGAATATTTTGAAAGTCATAAGCACGAGTAATGGGTCCTGTTTTCTTTCTTTTGTCCTGAAGTTAGGAAGCCAGATCCTATGTATACGTCTAAAATTAAATCACAATCTTTGAATGAGTTGAATTGAAATGCGCAAATGAAAATACTGTGTTCTACTTGGATTCTCTTAATCCTGCTGCATTTTTCTTTTATGAATGGGAATGAATCTTACATTTTAGGAAGTCTGCTTCCTATATTCCAACCAGCCCTTTTAATATGGGACAACACTAACATGAATTGTCAAAGCCCATGTGGAATTTTGTCTGCAAGGACTAAAATACAGTATCTGGAAGACACAGAAGAAATGCTAATAAGTATTTAATTTATTTCTTTTGAACCGCTATTTGCTTTGTTTGTGCCATATATAGTAAGTGCCTGAGCAGCTTTCATTATTTCATTATTGCTTACACCAATTCTGTTTTGCTGCGCACAGTAACATTAATTTGCTCACTTTGAGTTTGTTCTGTCTCGTGATTACAAGAGCTAGAGGAAACAGCCAGCCACTTCTTTCATCTGAGCTCTGTCAATGAATGCTTAATTAGAAGATTCATTAGCTTTGTTTACTCTTTGGATCAGGACTCCAAACTAGGCCACAAAATCTGATGGCAGATTCCTCCTTGCAGTTTCAAGGGTTAGTTCTTAACTCCCAGAATCAATTAAATAGACGTTCTGCTTTTGTTTGATTCCAGCAATTAAACATAACAAAAAGGTTCTTGGACAAATAAGATAAAAATCCCCTACCTCACCAGCTGCAGAGCAAGGTACATGGTTTGAAAAAACCCACTCAGCCCCTTTGGAAAGAGATCCTTTACTCATTTGCAAAGTCTCATTGCTTTGAATGGGTCTTCTGCCGACGTGAGAAGTAAGGGGTTAGACTCAAGAGACCGAGAGCCACATCAGAAGCTTGTTCTAAGTTGGCACTGGGCTGTAGGCTTCACTGAAGTCCTGCCACTTAAGGCTACCTGACAATCTGAGCTTCATCTTTTCCTTTTGTCTCCTTGTGAGTGATCTTACCTGTCTTAAAGCTGTCACCTGAAAAATGGTATTTTATGATGCCATAAAGTACAAAAGAATAATTTTGGTAGTTGTCAGCTCAATCAACTTCTGATGAATTGCAACAGAGATTCCCCCCCCCCCCCCCCGATTTGGTGAGTTACAGAACACAATTCTTTTTCTGTATTCGTTAGTATTAACTCATCAATCTTAATGGTTGTAACATCCAGTTTACACTGGATTGTGCAAGATTGGAATCAGTCCGTCGGATCTTATGGTACATCATAGAGCAACCGATAGGCATGTTGTATAGGTATGCCATGGCAGTAACATGCCGGGGTTGGAAGAAAGCAATAGAATCAATGTCTTGTCTTTTTACCTTGCTGGCATTTGTAACCTTTAGCATGTTATTTTCCCTTCCCATGGCTTATCTAAGTCACTCCTTATATTTTTTTTATTTTTGTTTTGGAAACCTTTTTTACCGCATTAAAATGTTCTTCACAGTGTGGTTGTAATAGTTTTCAGTCTTCAGTGTTTCTGAATTACTGTTCTTATCCGATTCCTTCTCAAAGTAATATTAAAGTGAATGCAGTTGTTTCAGCTGACTGAAAGCAGAGTGCTCTGCCTACGTATCTAATACATACCACGCATAATGATTCAAAAGGAGTTTTCACATGTCTCTAAATGCCCAATTCCCACAGAATCCCAAAGGAATTTGGACACGAAACTCCTTCAAACTCCCTTGAAAAGTTACAGCTTGTTAGAGTTGTTTTTGCAGAAAAAGTTGCATGCTTTGTGTCATGCGTCTTTATCTGTAGGGGCAGGTGAAAAGGTATGCCTACAAACCTTCATTTCCCTGTGCCATTATGCAGTGGTGTTTTCCACTTATGGTCTGTACTTATGCATGTTAAGCAATGGACTGAGTTAACTAAGACCTGAGATGTTCTCATCAGTACAGTGAACTGCTGGAACATTAAGGAACAAAGACAAAGTGAACTCTAAGCGTTGGTATGGCCCAAAGAGTTGCTCTGGGAAACCAGCTCCATGACTACTGCAACGTTCTAAATGCTCAGTGAAAATAACTATGTATATGTAGTTTTGTTTGAGGGACCTGTGCTGTAAGAACATGTGCTTGAGCAACTGCAGATGATAACAATAGGAGAAATTTAATATCCCTCATATTTTTGAAGGTGAATACTCATAGCAGCAGCAATATCCAGAGGCAAGCAGTGTGAGTATTTCCTTGTTTTCCCATTTCTGCTGACCACATATTGGCTGCGCCAGCTGAAGTTAGTTCTGTTGGTGTAGAAGAGAGGAGACTGTATTTACAGTGCAGTTGAGAGCATATGAAAGGCTCATAATGCAGTCAGATTCTACTTCCTTCCAAAAACTTTCCAGTATGAATAGCAATAAAGATAAAAAGTGGGTCAAAAAGAGTGTTTATTTGTGGACTGCATGCACAATTAAAAGGCGGAGAGATCTTATATCTGTGCTCTGCAGGGAACTTAAGCCTAGTCTGAATTCCTGCTTACCAGGATATGTTCTTCCTTTGATCGCAGAATCTGGATGAACAGTCGAGGAATACTTTCTCTATAACTCAATTATTATTTAAACCTTTGAGAGATTTTTGTCCTTGCTGCATATGCAGCAATAAAATGAATGTGGGGTGTACACAAAGCCACCTCTGCCTTTTAGTATGTGTATAATCTTCCCCCACGCACATGTGCAAGCATTTCTTAGCCAGATATAAGCATCCCATTATTTAATAGTCTGGCAGGTACTGCTGACCATAAAACACAGAAGAAAAGTGAGCAATAAAACTGTCTGACTGTTGTACTGCAGTGTGTTGACTGGTTAAGTTTCACAGCAGTGAGCTGAGGTTGCTCAGCTCTGCAGTATATGAATAAAAATTACTAAACTCCTGCAGCCAGTGCATCTGATTTCCTACATCAGATCTTCTTGCATGCATCAGATTCTTGGTATTATATGTGGTTATTAAGGATGATAGTCAAGGATGTATGCATATGTGGGATAGAATATGAAATGCAGCCTATCACTCTGGTTTTACGCTAATATAACTTAATTGAAACATTTGCAGAGGTCTGCAGGGGTTTAATCTCTGGCACTACTCCTCCTAGAGAGAAAATAGCTTTGCACCACTCTAACGCATAGATTAAATTATAAATTATGCTGCCTGATTGAGAGGCTCTCAGGGCATATGTTAGCTGTGAGAATTCAAGCGTTTTCTTGATACTACTAATAAGGGTAGATGAGAAGTTGCTGTTTTTTCTTTTTATTTGTGCAATTTTTTGAGGGAAATAGGAATATTTCCATTAAAACTGCTGTTGGTTTTTTTCTTTTTTTCTTTTGTTTTTTTTTGAGTGTGGAGGAGTGAAAAGGGAATTGCTCAAAACTGGAACCCCGACACTTTGAGTCATGGGCAGATCTTACGGTCTTTCATTGCTGAGTAATAAGAAGATTTAGTTTTTCAGGATTTGGAGTTTTGACAAGTTCCCAGGCTTTTGTCTTAACGTTACTACATCTGAACAGCTATAAAGTTATGTGACAGCCATTGCCTTCTATGATTACAAAGCCTAAAATATAGTTAGTCCCACAGTGTGGGAGGATCAGCTCAGCCTGGGAATAGTCTCTGTTTCGCTGTTAGTAGCGAGAACATGCTATGTGTTTCAGGGAGCCCTGTGCAGGTCCTAAGCAATGCCTTCTGCCTTTAGGCATTCCACGATCTTCACAACAGAAGGCAAGGCTTGGTGAGATCAGGATCTATCCTACTCACTCTTTTAAAATTTCTACTGTTCTGATGATAAGCTCTTAGCCCTTTCTGTGACTAGTGGTAAAAACTTAAATGGTGAGCGAATGTAGCTGTTCCAGACATTTTGTTTGTATCTTCTAAGCATTTGCAAAATGTTTACGTGAATAAATCTTTACTGATTCTTTTCAGTTGGCTTAATCATCTTACTCATATTTTTCTTGCTTGTTAAATGTACATTCATTAACTCTTTTCACAATCTTACCCTCTGTCTAATCCTGTTCCCAGGGTATGTTCCCTCTATACTTAATTGATGCCAGTAGGAGTTGGGAGCCTCCAGGAGTTTTTCTGGAGATCGGGACCTTTAGGACTTTCAGTTTTAGTATTTTCAGCATTTGCATTGTCACTATCTTAGACCCTTTAAAAGCCCTCAGGTTAGTAGAAACTTGCAGCATGAATTTGGCTTTTGAATAAGAGAAATGTATTATTGAAATAACAACTTCAGAAGCACTTAGCATCTATAACTAACCAGGCTCAGTCAGTTTATTTGGCTTTGCCAAAAGCTACTCAGTCATTTATTTTAGTTACTCCGAAGTCTCAAAGGGGTGTTGTGGCTGTTGAGCAGATGGTTATAAATGTTACCTTCTAAGTGATTGTCTGCTTCCTGTCTGGCAGCAGAAATGGTGAAATGTGCATTTATACTGGCCCCACTAATTAACCGACAGGGGTGTGGATTATTTGATTTACCGAGCTGGACCATTGCAACTGGGATGAAATTCCTGCAGCAGCTGAAAGGGGTGCGGTTTCTAGGCCTCCACAGTAAAAAAAGAGATAAATCTTCAAGGGTCTGCTGATTCACAAACACGACCATCAGAACTGACTAGAAATAGTATTAACTTTGCTTTTCAAGGAGAATAACCTGGCCATTTATTATGAGGTAGGATAAAGCAGTTGAGATGGTGCTGTAGAGAATAGCTCTGAGTAGACAGGGGATTAGAAAAGATGAGGTAGCCAGATAGATCCTTTTATCTCTCATTTTTCTGCTTCTGTTGATGGAATCCATAAGAGGATGTTTGTGAAGCTATAATAAGCATATTTCAAATACTGAAGCCAAACATGAAAGGTCGTGTTTCACCTTTCAATACAGCGGTCTGCACTACAGAATAATTCAGCTGGGCAGCAGTGTAAAAGCTATTTGTTTGCAATCAAGAGCTTTATGGGTGGATTCTCACTGCCTCCTGGTTCGTGCCTGGTTGCAGGTGGGATGACCTTTGGGAAAGCTGAGAGAGCTCTGTGACCGACAACACACCAGTAGAATGGTTATATGTCCTTGAACAACGCTTTTTTTCTGGTGTATGGGAAAATGGATGGGAACAAGAAATCACCAGAAGACAAGAGATTGGGGCAAAGGGTTCTCAAGTATGTAATTCACTAAAGCATCAAACCAGGAGTTTTTTGTGCCGGTTTGAGTTGCTACGCTTGCATCGGTTCATGCATTATAAATCCAACCAAGATTATCTCTTCCGGTTCCATGCGTTGAACTGGAATTCCTGGAGATTTTCTCTTGGTAAAAGATAAAACCACAGGATAAAACACTGTTAACCTCTTTGTGTTCCTGCACCACGTTTTGTAACATTAAGGAAAGCGTATTACATCTTTCAGCGACACCTCAGAAATGGTATGAGTAGTTTATATGCCATGTCACTGTGTTTAGAGGAGTAATCCTGTGTGCATACATTTTTGTTGTATTATTGGGAAATGTTTCCTTTATGTTCACGGGCTAAAAAGCCCTCTCATATCATGAGAAAAACAGATCTAAGCACAGTCCATGGACACAGACCAAAAATGGTTGTAACCAGATTGAAGGAAGTCTTTGTGCTTTGTGCAATCTTGGGCGAGTCAAGCACTACTCCTGAAATGCATTTGCATCTCCATTGCTCTGGAAAGCAACAGCTTAGAGGCTGAGTCTTCAATGCGTCAGATTTCTAGCTAACGTTTTTCCTTTCCAGCTTTTGCTTGCCTAATTACATTGCAAGTGCTTAAGAGCAGGCTCTCTCTCTGAATTTGGATACATATAGTATCTAGCAGACTGATGTGGCTCTACAATGTGTGGCAATATCAATAAAATAAAGCATAGAAGTAGCGCTTCTTGATCAGTTAAGACAATGGTTTGTCATCATAAGGAGGAATATGCTTGAAAAGATTTCAGTGAAGGCATTTGTACAAGCTCTAATATGTACTTGTGCTTTTGAAGTACTGGGAAAGAGATTTCAAGATAACTTTTTATGATTTCAGGAAAAGATAACTAGTTTGTTTGTTATACCCATTGTACACTCAACATGGAAGTAGTTTCATTAATTCCTTTTGTTTTTTTACTTCAAGAGTGGCTGCGTGCAACTTGTTTTTAATCTTTCTTTTGAGTGTGTACATGAAGATAGCAAAGAGGAAATTGTCACATTATCCACAACATCTAGGGACACATGCAACTTTCTGTACGGCTGGGGTGCTCATTCTGTTGTATTTATTCAAGTGATTTGTGAGCATGGCAGTGTTCTTGTTTCCACTAATCTGAGCAAAGGAGAAGTGCCACAAGCTGGGTTGTTCCTGTAACTAATATGAACTTTAAATCTGGTAACATCTGAAGTTTGGGTTAAGACCAATAAGTCTGGAGATCAGATGTTCAGAAAACCGATTAGATGCCATGAGTCTGCAGATTTTGCTGCAGAAGGAGAAGCCATTCTGTCAGCTTGCAGCCCTGGAAACAGCTGCTTCTGCAGCACTGCACAGCCAGTAGGAAGCAAATGCCTTGATTTGTAGGCACAGCACAGTCAGAGAGAGGTGAAGGTGCATTTTTGGGCTGTCTCCTCAAGGTGCATATGTGTGGGATAGCTGAGGGGGAGGAAAGAGAAAGGGAGGAGTTATTTCTTATAGTAATGCAGCCTGATGAGTAAGACAGGAGGCAACCTATTGAGTTCAATGCCCCCCAAGGTTTGATGCTGCTGTGTTCAGAGAGAAAAAAAACGCATTGCAGATTTCATTGAGGCTGGCTAAGACTGTACAACTGCATCTAGGGCTTGCCTTGAGTGGCAGAGTTACTATCCATATAATCTGACCTAAATCATTCCTTCAGGAAGCTTGCCATGCCTCAGAGCAGCCTGTAGTGGATTGAGAAATGCTGGGCACGGTGGGAAAGGAGAAGGCTGCAGGAAGGGTTAATTCTGGATTTGCAGTTCCCTGGGGGAAGACTGCAGTCGTTTGGTGTTCCGTGCACTCCTCCAGCGCCTCCTGCTGGGAATTTGCCCCGTGGAGCTGGAATGTAGGGGGGCAAGGGAGGGCAGAAAGGGAGCAGAAACTTTTTTTTCCTGGGCTTTTCAGGGATGGAGATGGAATCTGCCTGCATGAGGTCTAATGAGGGCCTAGGATTGGTGTGTCAGGGACAGCAACAGGGGCAGGTGCAGCCCAAGGAAAAAACTGAAGCGAAGTTTCTCTATGCCTCCTTAGGGAGGGATGGGACATGGTTAAGGGGGGATTTGACCTTTTGCAAATGGAAAAGGAGGGAGCAAACTCTCTTGCATCAGTCCTTGGCAGTGTCCTCTGCCTGTCACTGCAGGGACACGATGGTAGGACCCCGCGCTGCCTTCCCTGTAGTGGGCGTTTGTGGATTGAGAGAGGCTTGCTGTAAGCAGAGGGGGGAAGAAAGAGGCAGAAGGGATTGTTTGACGAGCTGCTGTCAAGTGGAGCTTAGAGAAAGCATTACTCACTCTGCCTCTTCCCTCCTCCCGCTGGGAAGCTGCTGCGTCTGCAGCAGGTCCAGTTTCTGGCAAAAGTTCAACACTGCACCAGCTTTCAAAGAGAGAGGAGAAGGGAGGGAGAGAGGAGGATAAGTCCCGCATAGAGGAGGAGCTACCATGTCCCAGGCTCCCTTTGGCCAGAAGCCTAACTGCTGCAAGCAAGAAAAGAGTCGGAAAGAGCAAGCTTCCCCTTTCCCAGTCAGCAGCAATGCCTGCTTTGCCCCAGCTTTCGTATAGTTACGTTTTCAGTGGCCTTATCGCCTCCAGACCTCACCCCAAGAGTTAGTGTTTGTGGTTTATACTACATAAAACTCTCCCCAAGTAGCCAAAAATGATGCAACAAAATAAGGTGATTGGGGTATTTCTCCCAGGGAAGGTGCTTTTTTTCCTAAGTGTTCTGAGAGAAGGGACCAGGTAAAACTTGGTGAGAGGAGGGAGGAGAAAAAAGTCGATTTACTCCTCCCCCAAAAAATCAACAACACTCAGGAGGAAGGTGTTAAATAAGGAATAGAAAGGTAGGATGGAAACAGATAGGAAATTAGGACAAACCTAGCAGAATATGAGCAAATAGCTGAGGAGCAAGCAAGAGTGGACTTTGTACCAGCTGTAGGTCTCTTCTCCCTCGCTTCCTTACAGCCTTGCCCGAGCACTAACTTACAAGGCAGTGTTTGTGGACACCAAGCGCTTCTCCCCGCGCAAGTCCGGATTGCAGGGACTGGGCCCACTTCTGCAGTGGGAGTGGGAAGAGCCCAGTTTCCAACTTGGGTCAGCATGAGGGGATCAAGTTCTCTGCCTGCCCTTGCACACTGAGCAACTCTTGGGTGACTGTCAAAACAAAGCACGAGACTCCTTTCCCACATGCACGTTCGTGTGTTCGTCCTGTAGCAGAGCAGCTTCAGTTGTGTGGGTCTGGACATGCAGTACTATTTGGCCCTTTTGGTCCTTTTCTGTTATTAAAGTTATTAAAGTCAGTGGTATATAGCCATGTGACAATTAGGTGGTGTGCAGGAGAGGAAGAGGAGTCAGCTGCCTTGCTGCTCCCAGTGAGTAGGAGGTGAATATGGCAGAGTGGGAGTTAATAGCATTTCTGCAGCTCCGAGGGAGTGTGGTGGTCTCTCTGGATTGCAGTGGGGAGATGGGAGTACGGCAGCTTTGCTGATGGTCTCCTTGGAGCCAGGCCCTAGGGAGTGGGCTCTATGGGTGCTCGAGGAGGGCAATGGCTATGGAGGGAGCTGTGGCTCTTGCAATTATTTGCAGGGAGATTTTTGGCAGAAGGAGACCAGCTCTCCGTGGGAGGGGGTCTGGCATGGCTGCAGTGTCTCTCCTGCAGCTATCGCTTATGGGGAAGGGCAGGCCTTGTGCTCGCAGCCAGGGAAGGGCAGTGGCTGCCGACACGCTCCCTTTTTGCCGCAGAAGGATGCTGAGTCATTCCTGCAGCGCCTGCTCCTCCTTTTGAACTTCCCAGTCTTTCCTAGTCTCCTGCAGTGAAACTGATGGAGACAGCTCAGACTCCTCTTTTCCTCTAGCCTGTCTTTTCTCTCTCTTTTCTCTCTCTTGCTCTCCTGTTTTTGTCCCTTTCTGGGTCCCAACCAAAAGAAGGCATTGCTTTAAAATTAAAATTTATCACTGTAGCTACATAAGGTGATGCTGAATCTATTTCTTCTTTGGTAATGGATCTTCCTGTTCCTCTAGAGAGCAGCAATAATATTTGATGAATACAGTGAATGCTGCAGCAATTTTCTTCTTTAAAGGAGCCCTCCTGGGCATTGAATCAGCAATGATTATCCATTGGGCAGACATTTCTTGGAAGAAGGGCTGGGGCGGGGGAAACGTGATTTTTTTGGTGTGTTTTGCTGGAATAGGCAGCAATAAAGCACTCTGTGCTGCTCTTTC